>NC_135881.1:167116486-167716486 GCF_964194155.1 Cetorhinus maximus | reverse complement strand
TTGGAATTCTATACTCCAGAGAGGTGTGGATGTGCAGTAATTGAATATGTTCAAGACAGAGGTTAATAGATTTTTAGGTACCAAGGAAATTAAGGGAGATGGGGGTAGTGCGGGAAGGCGGAGTTGAGACAGAAGATTAGCCATGATCTTGCTGAAAGGTAGAGCAGGCTTGAAGGGCTAAATGGCCTAACCCACCGCCTATTTTATCAAAACATCCCTCTGCCCAACTCTGCCCCAATTTAACAACAACACAAAGCATCAGTTATCACACAGATGCACAACCACCTGACTGGCAAACTAAAAGAAAGTTTATTCTAAGCACTCACCGTTTCGGCTTGATAGCTCACTTTAACGATGCAGTAATATTTATTGTAATTTTGACGCAACAGATTTGGAAGAAGTGCGCGTTAGCACAGAGTGAAAGCGGGGCATCTGATCGTACTTCAGTTTATACAGTATTGCAATACTGAACATTGTATCGACCAGGAGAACGGAAGTGTTTAGTGCATTTTATGATTTTATTGTCCTTGATCACTTACCAAAACTTTATTTTCCACCTTGTCGCCTTTGACTTCGAGTTTTACCTTCTTCTTCAAAATGATTTTAATCTTCCTCCCAATAACATCCCTGACGCTCTCTGTGAAACAGAAAGTGATCCCTGAATGAAAGTCGCTCATTTCCATAAAAACAAAAAGCTAAAAGCTACTGCAGATGCTGGAAATCCAAAACAAAACAAAAACAGAATTACCTGGAAAAACTCAGCAAGTCTGGCAGCATCGGCGGAGAAGAAATCAGTTAACGTTTCGAGCCTTCACGGCCCTTCGGCAGAACTGCCAAAGTTCTGCCGAAGGGCCATGAAGGCTCGAAACGTTAACTGATTTCTTCTCCGCCGATGCTGCCAGACTTGCTGAGTTTTTCCAGGTAATTCTGTTTTTGTTTTGTTTGCGCTCATTTCCATGTCGTAATCTTAGAAATCAAATACGATCTGGTCTTTCATTTGTCTTTTTTAAGTAACCTCACTTACTCGCGCTTGCTTGATTCAATACAAAAACAAGGTCGAACGCTCATGTGACCAAAAACATGATAAATCCCGATTAAACACATGAAATATTAGTGCATTCAGAAAGAGAACCATACCTAGGTTAATACGACACGCATTTGTAAGTAGATAAACAAACGCGATCTATCGCCTGGATACTACGACAGAAAATAACCCATGTATATATATTATTTAAACCCCACTAAAATAAAAATCCGTACAATTCCAGTCAGCTTGTTTGCTTTCCCATCGAGATAAAATATCGCCTGTTTATCTTCACGAAGCCTGAACTCGTTCCTTACCTAGCAGCTCCTTGGGAACCTCGGAAGCGTCTTCGGTCATGTTTTCCAGTAAAGGACGCGGTGCTTGATGCTGTGTGAAAGTTGGCTTGTACTGGCTGCTTGCTGGCGTTGTGAGGGGCGCTCAGCGGTTACATTATCGCCCAGTTATAATGTTGCCATGTCCCCGTGTTCCACAATGTAACCTTCTCTCTGTGCGTGTCCCTGGATTGTTCTTCCTGATAAACGCTCCCCCCTTGCTTTTGCGTTTGCCTTCCTTGCGTACCTGTGCCTCAGCGACCGACTTTCCTGCTGTCCAAACCCTCAGCCCTCCAACTACATTTTCCACCTCCAGCCGTTCACATTGATCGCAGACAGGTCTAAGCGGAAGGACAAAACCGCAACACTCCACCCCCTCAGCTCGCGAGATCTGGTCATGGCCGGAAATCCCCGAATCCCTCAAACCCTCACACACAGAACAAGGCGTCTCCTCAGCGGGAGCAGAGGCAGTCGCAAATCAGTATAGTCACTCGCCAGGGCTTTTCTGAAAAGGAGGACGTCGCCACCTGCTGATACGGCACCTCTGCAACAATACCTCGTTGGTTAAAAAAAAATGAGGCATTGATCATTATTAATAGTGTTCAATGGTAACCATGATGAAGATATTTTAAAAACAAATTGTATTTCAGAAGAAATTTTTATCTAAAATCTGCACAAAACTGAGGTAAATTTCATTGAGTCTTTTATAACGTAAGCCTCCATGAGAAATTAAATGTATACATTTCTCTGCCATTGAAGTGTTCGATCTGTCCATTGAAACGTGTAGGCAAGGGATTGGAAGGGATACTCTTTCGAGTATCAACAGTCACAGATTGCAGCTCTTTTTCTCGAGTACAATCACAGTTCTTGGTTTCCGGGAGTGGGACATGAACCCACAACCCTCTGATTCAAAGGCAAGGGTGCTATGAACTGAGCCACAGCTGATAGTGAATGATAACCATAACCAGAGACAATCAACTATGCAGGTGACTTCTGTGCTCTTGGAGTCATGGAACTGTGCCATCAATAGAAAGCAACTGGACAAGCTTGAATAAGTGGAAGTGTCTTTGGGGGTTGGGAATTTTTTGCAGAACGTACCTGCAGGAGAATGAAGTAGAATCCTTATTGCCAAACCTCCAGGATTGCCTTGACATCTCCAGGAATTAAAAACTAATCTCCAGGACAACGCTACAAGGAACCCAAGAAAATTATCATAGCGGCAACAAAAACTAGCGAGGAACAAGAAGGCAGTGTATAATAGCTTCTTTAGGTACGTGAAAAGGAAAAGATTAGCTCGGACAAAAGTGGGCCAATTACAGGTGGGGACAGGATAATTTATAATGGAGAACAGGGAAATGGCAGAGAAACTAAACAGTTACTTTGCATCTGTCTTCACAGAAGAAGATACAGAATATCTCCCAGAAATACCAGGCGACCAAGAGACTTGTGAAACTGAGGAACTAGAATAAATTAGTATTAGTAAAGAGGTAGTCCTTGAAAAGTTAACTGGATTGAAGTTTGATAAATCCCCTGGACCAGATGAGCTTCATCCCAGAGTGTTGAAGGAGGTGGCTAGAGAGATAGTGGATGCATTATTAGTTATCTTTCAAAATTCTATAGATTTTGGAAAGGTTCCTGCAGACTGGAAATGTAACCCCAGTATTTAAGAAAGGAGGAAGAGGGAGAATGGAGAACTACTGACCTGTTAGTTTGATGTCAGTAGTAGGGAAAATGTTAGAATCTGTTATAAAGGATGTATTAACCGGGCATTTAGAAAAGAATGGTAAAATTGGGCAGAGACAACATGGATTTATGAAAGGAAAATCATGTTTGACAAACCTTTTGGAGTTTTTTTGAGGATGTTACTTGTAGCATATTAAAAGGAGAACCAGTGTATTTGGATTTTTAGAAGGCATTTGATAAGGTCCCACACAGAAGGCTAGTAAATAAAATTAGAGTGTACGGGATTGGGGGAAATATACTGATATGGATCAAAAATTGATTAAGAGATAGGGAGTAGGAATAAACAGATTGTTCTCAGGATGGAAGACTGTTACTAGTGAGGTACTGCAAGGATCAGTGCTAGGCCCAAAGCTGTTCACAGTCTATATAAATAATTTGGATGTGGGGACCAATTGTAATATTTCCAAATTTGCTGATGACACCAAGCAGGGTGGTTTGTGAGGAGGATGCCAGGAGGCTTCAAGAGGACTTAGACAGGCTAAGTGAACGGGTTAAAACATGGCAGGTGAAATATAGCGTGAATAAATGTGAAGTTATTCACTTTGGGAGAAAAAACAGAAAAGCAGAATATTTCTTAAATAGCGAGAGGTTGGGAAGTGGGTTGACAGCCAATAAATCATTATTTTGTGAACGTATAGCCTGATGTATGATGATCAATAACAAATATAGATAAATTAGTCATTCAACCATATACAAGGATAGTGTGGGAAAGTAGTTTGTCATTATAAAGCACCACCCTCCCCTTGCCCATCATTTTCTATGCCATCTTAAAAAAAATGAATTGAAGGTGTTGTACATCTTGCAATATATAATTATCATCATGGACTTTTCTTCCATTCAGATACTGAAATCTAATTTTTCACTATTCCCATGTACTGTGATGATAGTAGTGAAAACACCACTGGATATCCCGGAATTTCATAAGTAAAACCAATCTCAATGCTGTGGTCAAGGCAAGAAGAATTAATGTTGGTTGGATACTACTGTACATTCATCCAGCAGTAATTTTTAATACCTTTGGCTTCCAGATTGGCAGACATTGAATCCCACTGATCTTGCACCATTCTCTTGAATGAGCACCTCCTCATGAACAGACAAAAACTATGGACAAATATCAGCTGATCCATCACTTCTCTCCCATTCAGTCCTACTGCAGCTAGGCAACACAACACTCAGTGCTCCACACCTAAGACAAATCATGCAATCCCCGGGAAAGACAAAAAAAATTGCAAAAATAACCTAAGTCAATTCAGGAAAAAAAGAATACTGGGAAATTTCCCTTCATCAGAGCAGCTCAGTATCTGGTATGAAATGAAATCTCTCCAGGAGGAAGATTAATATCTTTGACTTTTCATTGGAATGATTTATATTGGTGGAAAGAATGCTCTAAACTGTCCTTCACCTTTTAAACTTCAAAATATGTAGCAGCACCTGCAAGCAATGATGTTATGAAAGCATTCAATCATGTCGGTCACTTCCCTGCTTTTAAAACTGTTGAAATGTCTTGTATACAGTGAGCCAGATGACAGCAGTCCATTTATACTCCTGATTGTGAACAGATTACAACAGTCAGTGGACAAAAACAATGGTATTAGTAGTAAAATTGTCACATCCATGAGATATGCATTTGCCTAGAAAGTCTTAAACATTCTATATAGTGTCTGTGTACAACACTTCTACTATGACCAGCTGTAATGTAATCGCTATCCCAAAACCTTGATTTTAGGCAATTACCAGGATGAAATATGTAATTGATTGTGATTTAATTTGGACATGGGATATCAATATTGTTTTTTTTAAAAAAAAGGTTCTTATTATTATTGCAAATTTGTTAAATTTAAGCAGTGTGGCAACATCCTGGACCATGACATTCAGCTCCCTGATGCTGATAGTCTAACCAAACTCTATACAGGTGGAAGAGAGTATGCCCATTTGCCACTGAAGGTGTTCCGCAGTATGGAATGTTAGTGCGGCATTATCAACGAAGAGCAGCTCTCTGCTGAGGACTTGGTGCACCTTTATCTTGGATCTCATGTGAAGAAAGCTGAGCAGCTTTCCGTCAGATCTGGCATGTAAGTAGACATCCTCTGTTGATGAACTAAAGGTATATGCAACAAAGAGAATATGCCAAAGAGTGTCAGTGCCAGAGTGCAACCCTGTTTGACCCCAATGCAGATCTCAAAGAGCTCCAATGTTGCCCCGTCATAGCTGATCTTAATCTTCATGTTTTCGTGGAAAGAGGGGATCACACTAAGCAGTTTCGGCTGGCAGCCAGTTTTCTCCAGCAGCCTATATAAAACATCTCTGCTCACATGGTCAAATGCCTTGTTAAGTTCAATGAGAGCAATATATAGTGGCCTCCCGTTTTCAGGACATTTCTGTTACAGCTGCTGCATTGAAATTATCATGTCAATTGTGGATCTTCTGTTCTGCAGCCACATTGGGATTCGGGATAGATGCGTTCAGCAGGATCTACAGCCTGACAAAGACAACACAGGCAAATACGTTTTTCACGCTGCTCAGCAGGGAGATGCCTTGATAGTTGTTGCAATGGCTGCAGTCACCCTTGCTCTTGAGCAAGATCACAATCCTTGCATTACGCATATCTTTAGACACTGTCCCCTCTCTCCAGCAGAGGCAGAGAAGTTTGTGCAGATCTTGCAGGAGTACTGGTTTCCCGTGCTTGATGAGTTCAGACAGTGTAACATCATCCACTGGAACTTTGCCAATGGCAAGCAAGTCAATATCTTTGCTAAGATCAGTATACAGCTCTGCCATGACAGGTGGGATTTCTATGGATTCTGGAGCTTCATGCTGACAGTGTTTTTCCCCGAAGTACAACTCCAGGTCCTGTTCTGCTCATCTTTCCACCTGCTTATTGCAGCTGATGATGACCTCTCTGCCTTTGTTTTTAATGGAGCTGTTTTCTTTGCTGATGGACATGTAACCTTATTTATCCCAACATGCATGCTAAACAGTGAAAGTAGCATGCAACAGACCGAGAGCAAAGCGATCCTACAACCAACAGGTCAATCAAAACTCTGCAGTCATGAATGGTGGTGGTCAATTAAACAGCTAACCGGAAGAGGAAATTCCACAAACATCCCCAGCTTCAATGATGTTCCAGCATAGTGCAAAAGACAAGGCTAAAGCATTTGCAACCATCTTCAGCCAGAAGTGCAAAGAGGTCCCCAGCATCACAGATGCTAGTCTTCAGCCAATTCAATTCAATCCATGATATCAAAAAATGACTAAAGGCACTGGATACAGCAAAGCTATAGACTCTGACAGTATCCATCTGTAGCACTGAAGACTCCAGAACTATCCATGCCTCCTAGCCAAGTTGTTCCCATAAAGTTACAATGCTGGCTCCACCCAACAATCTGTGAAATTGCTCAGATATGTCCTGCACTCAAAAAGCAGGACAAATCCAACCTGGCCAATTATTGTCCCATTAGACTACTCTCAATCATCAGTAAAGTGATGGAAGGTCTCATTGACAGTGCCATCAAAGTCACTAACTCAGAAATAACCTGCTCACGAATGCACAGTTTATGTTCTACCAGGGCCGCTAAGCTTCAAACCTCATTACAGCCTTGGTCCAAACATGAACATAAGAGCTGAAATCTAGAGGTGAGGTGCGAGTGAGTACCCTTGACATCAGGGCAGCATTTGACCAAGTGTGGCATCAAGGAGCCCTAGCAAAACTGAAGTCAATAGGAATTGGGCAAAACTCTCCACTGGTCGGAGTCATACTTAGCACAAAGGAAGATGGTTATCATTGTTGGAGTCCAGTCCAGGGATGGTGTTGAGATTCTGGAGTTGCACTCATTCAGGAAAGTGGAGAGTATTCGATTGCATTCCTGACTGTGCCTTGTGGATAATGCATGGACTTTAGGTAAATAGTCCCATGTGTGACAGATGTGATCTATTTGGACCATGCTGCTTCCCTTCACATGGAGCTGGTTTATAGTCCTGGTGATTCCCTCCATGTTTGGCCCAGCTATCCTGATGCTGTTTCTCTCTGCATGGAGTTGGATGTGCTACTGTGGTTACCCTCCCTGCCAGGCTGGCTGTGCTGTTTCCCTCCATACTGGACTGGGAACTCCTCTGCTTCTCCCTGCGCTGTTTGGTTATAATGCTGGTGTTTCCTTCTACTCTGGGCTATCAATACTACTTCTATATCCTTCAGTGCTGGGTTGCCCTTGTTGTTTTTGTTTCTCTCTTCCTCACCTATCCACTCCCCTTTTCCATTCTCTTGCTGAGCTATTATTGTGTCACTTCCCCAAATCACCAGAGGCAGTAGCAGTGCAACTAAGCTGATTGTATAAACAGTTAACCAAATTTGCACTTATATCAATTGTTGGAATGTTCCTTCTCCAGAAAAATGTTAAGAAATTACAGTTATCTCAACATTTTGCAGGACATGTTACAACATAAAAAAGCTACTTGAGTTACTGCTGCATTCAAGGTAAGTTTGAGAACAGGAAGATTTGTTTTGATTCTTTTCAAAGAAATTTAGGGATGGAGGGGACAGTAGACAATTGGGGCAGAACAGTGGAAACCAGAGGAATTAGAATCCTATCCCTAGGGCGCTGAAAGAAAACTGGCAAAAACAAGTTTGAATGTGAAAACTGAACTTGCAGAACAATCACTTAAATGTTAATAGAAAGAGTTTTAGATTTGAGCAAGCATATTTTTGAAAAATTTGCAATGGAACGTTCGCAACATTTTTCTTTCAGCATAATTAAATTATTTTTTGTTCCTATTATGTGAGTGTGACCAAGTACCCATAAAATTCTGACGTTGCAGAGACAGTTTCAATGATCACGGCAATGATATCCACAATGTGCTGAGGTTGACTCTCCTTTCGTAAACAAATTCCATCATTAATTTGTCAGGCTCCGCACTGGAAGATTGAAATCTCCTCTATTGTCTCCTCCTTTACAACCAGGCATTTTGAAAATTTACATAATCTGTTAAATTGTTTCCATAGTGACAGGATCTGTCCTTTGTAGCTTACTTTTTCCTAAAATATACACACTCTGAAATGGTATGAGTGCTGTCTAACATCACTGTGTGTATATGAATCTGAATTGGAAACGAAAATAGAAATTGCCAGAAATACAGTCTGTTAGACCCCGGAAGAGAAAAAACAGATTAATGTGATAACTGTGGGATTACACGCCGATGGCAGGGAACTTTGCCTGTTCAGAGGCAACCTCCTCGTCTACCATGGCCTTAGCCCTGACATTCCTCAACAATCCTGAGCCCTGTAAAATTCCTCATTGCTGCAGGACCTATCGAATCAGCATCACAGACCCCAAGCTCTCCCACTATTTCTCACAGACTCGACCTGTTTGCAAGCACCAAATCTCTTCAACCCCTTTCACAGGCTCTGCCCTGCTCTGCAAACGCTCAATTTCGCTGACCTATCTTGCCAATCCCTTACTAACCACTGGATAGGTTACCTCCATTCATCAATTCCTATACTTTGCTCTTCCTTCTGTGTTAGACTCACTCTCTTTGCCATGTTATTTAAAATTCTCCTGTTCAAGTGTTCACATGCGTACATTGGCAGCCACTTCAAATCCCTCCCTTCTCTATTGGCCGCCTCCCAGTTTTGCTCTTATTTGCTGTTTTCCTGTATCCATATTTTCAACCTCAGTTTTCTATTACTGCTTTTTCCCCCCTGTTTTGTTACCTTTACTTTCAGCTGTGTGCCTCTCCTGGCACATGTCTAAGCTGATTCTACTCTTCAGGCAACCTGTTCTCTTTCCAATGTCCTGCTGAGTCTCCTCTTCACTAGTCCTCAGTGCTGTTCTGCTCCAACCTTTCTAAATCTCCATAATAAATACCCTTTGTTCAACCAATTGCTAGTTCTCTGAGATTAATAATCCCAATTGTCTCACTCCCCATTCTGGAAACCATTCACTCAGTGCTTTCTTTGGCATTCATTTTTGCTAACATCCTCCACACATTTTCATGCTCCATTTCCTTCCTCCCCAAGCCCACCAATGGAACATTAAACATTAGACCTTTCCATGTTGCCATCCAGAAAGTTACCTGCCTCATGGACAAGGCCCTTGCATCCATAACCTCAGCATAGATCAACACTTTTCAAATCTTGATACTGACAACTCGCCTTACAGGTGATGACTCCTTACTTCTCAACAAAACCTGACTACACATTCCACCATGTGTGCTGCACAAACCATGATAGAGATGCCACACTCATCATTAAGTCCCATTTCAGTTTCTTCCCATACTCCTTGATCACCTGTTCTTCATTTCAACAGCTCACCTTCTTTGCATCACTCCACTTTTCATATGAAGTTCTTATCATTCACTACCCTTCCAGGTTTCCTGGCAATTTCTTCACCAAGGTCTTCTCCCTCAGTACTTGCACTGAGTGATCACTTATCCATGGTGACTCCAACTTCCCCTTAATTCCTCTCTCTCTTCTGTGCCCTCTTGTCCCCCCTTAACATTACCTTTGACATTGCTTACCCAGATCCAGATCCAATCTCCTTACCTCCAAGGTCCTGATCAATTGACTCCAATAGCTTATTCATCTGCTTTACCATTCCCATCTCCATGTCAACCTCTAACCCCAGTCCCTCACATAGTCACTAACTTCCAGATTCCTATTCTGTGGTCCAACTCTTGTCACAACTGTCCTGGCACTGTTGAACTACTAAATTACTCACCAGAAAGTCACTCACCTTCTTCCAGTCTTGCCATTGCCTTTGCTACATGTCCAAATCTGCACCCTTAAATATAAGAGCTGGGGAATTAAATGAGCCTTGTTGTTCAACGCCCATATCAAACATTACTACACCAAATCCTCCTCTTACTCCAGGACTATTTTGGAGCAAAAGAAAAATAATTATTCCTGCCTCATCAAGCATTGTCTCCTAATCCCTCCCTTCCTCAGTGGAGCTCATGGATTGCTTCATTTCAAAGATTGAGGTTATCCACATTGTCGTTGTTGGCTGTCCTTTTATTTGAGGATGATGTCTATTCAGGGTCTTGAGTTTCTGTCATAGGTCTTCATGTGACTGAACAGGCTGATGCTCAGTCCATTGTTCTTTGGGCATGTAGCACAGGATGTCCCGTCAGGTAGTGGAATCTGGAGTGCAGGTTTTGCTTCCTTTTCTTTCCTCCTTTGCCTCGTTAAGGTGTTTGGACTCAAAGCATGATTCAGCTTGATGAACAAGTTGGATGATTGGTAGCAAGTGTCAATCATTTATATCAATGCTGCCACGCTTCAAGGAGGGCTTCAGGGTATCTTTGAAGTGTTTTCTTTGTCTTTCCCTGTAACGGGGGCCATTGAGAGTTGAGAAAACAGGACCTGGTGGGGGAAATGGTTTTTGGCGATCCAGATATAGTGGCCAGAATTTTCCCATCGGCGAATTGGGGGCGGGGCCCGCTCACCGACAGAAAATGATGCGGGATGACGTCAGGAGGAAACGCCAACATCATCCCGGTCCGTTTAAATTTTTAGTAAGGCGGGTAGACAGCGAAATCAGCTGGTAGCCCGCCAACCTGTCAATGGCCAATTGAGGCCATTGACAGGATCATTAAGCTCATTGAAAGACCTGCCCGTCCAACCTTATGGCTGGCGGGCAGGCCAGGAGCCCCAGTGGGCTTCTGAAAAAAGATAAAACCTCATCCACTGGCGGGATGAGGTTTCATCTCAGTTTTTAAAAAGTTTATTAAAGTTTCACTCATATTTATTAACATGTCCCATCTCGTGTGACAGTGTCACATGAGGGGGACATGTTAATAATGTTTTTCTTTCTCTATTTTTAAAGTTTTTTAAACATTCAGCACTCTCCCTGAGACAGCACTTAGTCCCAGGGAGCAGTACACTCTTTCGCACGCATGCACGAAAGAGCGCACTTTGACAGATGGGGAATCCCTCCACCCCCCGCACAGGAAGCACATAGCACTTCCCGTCGGGTAGCCCGCTGGACGGGCCTTAATTGGCCCGCCCACTCAAAATGGCGGCTGGCCCCATTTCGGCGGCGGAGTTCGGCTGAGCCGAGCCAAGCCAGTGGGGCCCACCCACCCATCAAGGTCAAAATTCTGGCCAGTGTCTAGTCCATCGTGGTTGATTTTGCAGGAGTTTTGCCTGAATGCTTGTGGAGCTATTTTCAAGAAGGACTCTAGCATTTGTTCGACAGTCCTCCTATTGAATCTGGAGGATATGTGGTAGTATCTTCACTAGCACTCTAATGTGTCACAGATATATATTCTCACTGCAGTACAGGGGTATGGTGATGACAATTGCTCTGTACATTAAGACAGAGTTCACAATTCCCTGTTTGCCGATGACTGTCCACTAGCTGCTAGTTCAGAACTAGACATGCAATGTAGCATGGACTTATTCTCCAGTGCACATGACAACTTCGGCCTTATCCTTATGGGTAAGCGATTATGGATATGCAAAGTTTTTTTGAAGCCACTGTCTATAGACCAAAGTCAAATGGACAAAATCCCCTTTGCCCAAAGGATGCCATCTCCCTTCTTAAGGATGACGACGCCAACCCTTGCAATCAACATGAAGATGACTGAAGTAATGTACCAGCCTGCTCCAAATGCTATATCTTGAGCACAAAGTTTCAGTTCATGACTAAAACCTGTCAGCAGTGGATGAGTTCATTTATCTCAGCAGCACACTCTAATTGTCTATATTGATGAAGAGACACATGCAAGAATTGCCAAAGCAAGTGTAGCCTTGGGAACAAAGGGGAGTACGTCTGCCTAGCAAACTGAAAGTCCACAGAGCAATAGTCCTTCCCACTCTGTTCTGCGTGTGGAAGACTTGGATCGTGTACCAGTGCCAAGCCAAGAATCTCAACTGCTTTCAGTTTAGCTGCCTTAGGAAGCTCCTGAAGATCCGATGGCGGAACAAAAATACCAGATGGTGAAATGCTCACCCAAGTTGGCATGCAAAGAATCCATATCATATTGAGACAGTCAGAATGCCTGTCACTCATTCACAAAAGCAAATCTTCTATGGAGAGCTTGAGTATGGGATGCGTTCTCATGATGGTCAAAGGAAGCACTACAAGAACATTCTAAAGGCTTTGCTCAGGAGTTTTGATATTAACTTTCAGAAGAAGCTCCCCAGGATCGCTGCACCCGGAGCAACCAAATTAAAAACAATGCAGCCTCCTTCGAAAGCAAGTGCATAATCAAAGGCAGAAAGAAAACACAAGCCGAGAAAATTGTAACAGCTTGTCCAAAACTCAATTGTCTGTGCTATCCTGTCCTACTTTTAGCAGAACCTTCTGGGTGCAGATCGGTGTTAGCATTCGCACCCATCAGAACCCTGCCAAACACGCCAGATGACGAACATGGTCATCTTCACCTCAAAGGACAAACAAGATTTTAATACTTTCAGGAACAGGTTCCTTATTCATTTTAAATTTTAATGTGCCTCGTTCATTAAGTTCAGTCATTGAGGCAACAGAGCAAATGGACTAAATACGAATGATAGCAACAAGTACCACAGAAATTCACCAAGCCTAGCACCGCTTAATGGGTGGAGCCAGACAAACTGAAACATTAAATTGGTAAAGACAATAGGATCGCCCCAAACTCCAATCATTATAAAATATGTTGATTGATATATAAATGAGAAAAAACAGTGATACATAGTACATTACAATATTGGTCCAATATATTATAGTAGCATAATCATCCAAGAATATCTAATATTTCTGAAGTTAATAGAACAATCAGTATAGAAATTTGGCAGGTAAAGAAGTCTCAGGCTTGATCTTTAGGTAGGACATTAATTTGTTTTTTCCTAGCCACTTGTCCTTGGCACCCGTGATGAAACCAAAGAATCTGATGTTTCTACCACCTGTAAGAGTGATTATTTCAAATTTGGATATTTCTATTTCCATTGTTTCTCTTTCCAGGCATTAGTCATGTATATGTTATTATTTTCAAACCTTTAGTTAAGATCTACTAACATAATGTCATCTTTATTTTGGAAAATGGCATTGGGCTTCCAGAAAGAATCGGCTTCTGATTCAAACTTTGGTCCAACATGTCATCCAATCATGTTTGCAAACTTTATCCGTGAGTTTCTCTATGATTTTCTTGGTCCAGAGTTTGCAGGAGCAGGGCATCTCATGGCCTGCAGAAAGTGTTTTTTTATTCCCTAATTGCCCTTGAGAAGGTGGTGGTGAGCTGCCTTCTTGAACTGCTGTAGTAACACCTACAGTGCTGTTAAAAGGAGGGAGTTCCAGGATTTTGATCCAGCGACAGTGAAGGAACAGTGATACATTTCCAAGTCAGGATGGTGAGTGGCTTGAAGCGGAACTTCCAGGTGGTGGTGTTCCCATGTGTCTGCTGTGTTAGGATCCCAGCTGATGTAACTACTGGACAAGCAAGATCCTAGGGTGGAACCCAGATTGATAGGTCCTAACTTTTATTTTTTGTTTAGAAACATGGAGAGTGGCTACTGAACAGAGTCACAGGAGTTAGCTGATGAACTTACAACAAAAGAATAAAACATTTATTAAACAAGAAAAGATGAACTATATTACAATACTCCTTCATCCACAACTATACTTTTACAGAAATATACAGATTTGCAAGGAAAACACAAGCTACAAAAGCTTTCTGATGCACTAAGCTTGCCGTTCACAGTGAGTACACAGTCCATGTAAACCAATAGGTGACCTGTGGTCAGGCACACCACACTCTGAAACCAAGGCCGGGATTTTCTGTGTCCGCTGGCGTTGGGTGTGTTTGGAGGCGTGAGCAGACAATATGGTGAGAAGGCCAAAAATCAGTTACACAATGTCGCAAAAGCAGCTTGCAATCTTCCGCTCAGTCCATCGATGGCAGGCCACGTTCCCCGCCAACGGACGTCGAGAACCTCATTGTACTACAACAGCATGTCATAATAAGGACAGCTGGCAGACTCATTCTTCCCCCGTAGGATTATCTGCTCACGTTGGTGGGAAAACACACCAGTGCAGAACGTGTCTTGACAACTGTGATGTGCAGAAGTTGGGACTTACCACCAGGACTTGCTCACATCGCGGACATCTGAGGAGCAAAAGATGCTGGAGCCTGATAGCAACGGGATCCTGGAGGAACGTACATGGCATGCTGGGTGGATTCTTATGGACATGGCTCTGCTGCAAAGCAGCTCATGGAAGTTGGAAGTCACCGTTGATGCTCATAATGGATGATGGTTGAGGGGATGGGAGAGGAAGGGCTGGGATCCATTGGGAGAGGAAGAGGTATCGGGCTGAGGTTGGGAGGGGGGAATTAAGGTGTTGGGGGGATGAGGTTGGGAGGGGGGAGAGAGTACGGGGGGAGGAGGGGGTAATGGGAGAAGATGGAAACTGGGGAGGTAGGTGTAAGTGGGGTGGAAGATGTAAGGGAAGGAGTTCGGAGGGAGGAAGGAGCATGGAGGGGGGCGCGGCAGTGGGGGAGTCATTTTACCCACCCACAACGCACTTAGTGCTAAATCTAGGACAATTCCGCCTCAAGTGACAGATGCCATCCCAAACAGATACAATAGGTTTCTCCTCAACTCCCTCCACACACTTGTCACACCGTGAGCCAACCGGTCTCAGTGAGCTCACTTTCGCAGGAGGGTTTCCAATCTCTATTCTTGAAGAATCTACTTTGGAATCTTCTCCAAAATGATGTTTTCTCTCAGACACCTTCCACAAGTGTCCACCTTCAGGGTTTCGAACTCTCCCTTGATGTTCCTCTCCCCTGGGTCATCACATGCATTCAAGCTTTGCCTTCCACGCACTCTCTCTCAAATGCTCAGCTGTGCCACAAGGACTCCACTGCTTCACATGCCCATTGCAAAGAGTTACAGACCGTCAGCTGTCTCCTTGGATCTTCTGGCGTCTCCCAAGCCTACCATTGCTTTAAATTTGTGACTGCAGTTTCTCCCTTTAAGCTTGGAGCCTTTCTCTGCTCCTCACTCTTAACTTCACTTAACGGAACCTTTTCCAGATTCCTATTCATTCCCTTTGACTAGAAGGTCTTCTCGGGAACCCCCTTCTTCTGTTCCTTGGGGAAACCTGCTTTCTGCAGATCCCTCCTGCCCAGCTTCTCCTAGCAGCTGGTTTCAACTTCAGTTTTGGACTTGCTTTCTGTCCCTCCTCCTATACTGCTTCTGCTAGCAACTCCTTTCAATTTTAGAGCACACTTACCAACTGAACTCAAAGATTTTTGGTTTCTTTGTGTGTGTGTGTGTGTGTGTTGGGGGCTCCCTCTCTGGACCCCTGTTGCTAGGCAGTTTTTGCTGCTTTGTTTTAACTTCCCTAAACCACTACCCCTCTTGATAACACAGGTCTCCACTTCAAGAATGATAGAACTCATTAAAAATGCAGGCATCGTCTAAAGTGAAACTAAAACTTAGGTTTCATCATTTTAACCCACAAACTACAGAAATACAAAACTAAACTTAAAGATGTACCTTATTCCTAATACACCCAAATACACACATAACTTAAAACTATCTGTATTTCCTAACAGCTGCCCTTGTCCTTCTAGATGTTAGTGGTCGTGGGTTTCAAAGGTGCTGTCTAAGGAGGCTTAGTGAGTTTCTGCAGTGCAATCTGATAATGGGGCAGTGGGGCATCTGGGACTTTTTAATGAACAATAGTTTATCTCCTTAAACTTTGTGATTTTAAGAGTTGAGAAAAAAACAGAGGAATGAGAGAACAGAAAATTGGGTGAATTTGAGTCAGATCAAGTATAAAAAGAGAAATAATGCGAGGGAAAGAAAGATTGGATTGAGAGATAGTGTAAAGAATGTCTTTTTATTTTCTGTTGGACTGTTGTAAAGAACATAAGTTTTCTGTTGGTCTGTGAATTGGGATTACAGTGGCTGCAGTTGAAAGGCATGTCCAATGGGACAGATGAGAGATATATACAATGTTGCAGTCCTGGAACAGAGAGTGCCCTGAAAGACAGGATAATGCCGGAAAGGAATCCTGGACCAAGGGAGCTGCCTGACAACAGCATTTTGATTTGCTCCTGACCACGTGACCAGGTTTTGTGTGAAGAGCAGTGCAGCTGAATAGCTCCTAGCCTGAAAGGGATAAGACCTAAAGCCTCTTTTTCCTGTGTGTGGAAAATTCCAGTAATTCCACGATAATAGCTAGCTGGCTTTTCTTCTCACATCTCTGTAACCTGCTCTCTCTCTGACAACCCCTGTCAAGAGGCAAAAGGGGAAAATCACTGTTAGAGACATTGAAAGGCAAATGCTCAACCAGTGAACTAAATACTGAAAGTGCTGGAAGACCACCTCATGTCATCAACAAAGAACTGAAAAGAATTTGGAAGACATCGATCAAAATCAACCCATTGAATCCTGTACTCCGGAATTGGTGCTATTGAACTGTTTTATCCCACTCTTAAAATCCATGTTTTTGTGTGTCTAATGTGTCTTGTATGTGTGTGTATAGGGATTTAAGAAGGGGTAGAGTTTAAGTTATAGTGTTAGAAATTAGCAGTTCATATTTCTTTCTTTTGCCACTTAACGACAGTTTGTTCAATAAACAGTTATTTACTTTAAGTTTACAAACCTGGTGCTCGTATCTGTTAACCTAAACTAAACAGTTATGTAGAATTGGGGCAATCTGGTGGTTTGATCAAACTTTTTTTACATTTGTCGTGGCTTGGAGAACAGTGGGGCTTGATATTACAGCGCGCTATCCACAGTGAGTCATGACAATAGAATAGGAAAAAATATTCAACTTATAAATTTTAATAATTTCTAGTAATTTACTAACTTGCTGGAATAAGTCTCCATGGTTTCAAATGTTCCCTTTCTGAGCCAGAGAAGTTAAGTGACATTAGAGGAATATAGATCTCCTCATTTAAAAAATTTCTTGTGCTGTTAAGTGGCAGCCCTAAATTCGTGTGGTCAATTTAATTGTCAAATGCAGCAATTTCATTAAACTCATGGGGGGCAAGGTTGAGGGCGAGCTGCCATTTTCATGAGGCGATTGGCGAATCGGCACAAGTCATTCTTCAACAAGTCACTAGAAAATGTACGCAATAAACGTGCTGTTATTTTGGCAACAAAATCTGTGCAATTGTCTCTTTGTATTCTTTCATTTTCCATATGGATGCAAATTTCCAATGTATGAAAAATCATTTCAACAGCCATATTACATTTTCCACATGACCTTCTCATGTTGGTCTTCACAATGTTAATGTACCCAGTAGGGAATAAATTGCATCTGAAGCAATGCATTAATAAATTGAGATTTATTCATCCCATTTTTAAATTAAATCCAGTTATTAGATGTTATGTTTTTATAACAAGGTCATCGTAGCTACTTCTAGATCTTGCTGACCTTGCCATTTGTGAAATTGTACGCACCACTAATCCACGAAGGTGTATCCGGGATTGCTGGTCAGTTCTGGCGGTTGGTCTGATTGATTAGACTGTACGCCTGGACTAACATTCATAGCTAAACATTCTTGACCTTTAGGATTAAAAGGCATCTTCTTAATTGAAACAGGACAAATTCTAACATCCCTAAGAATCTGTAGGTTTTTCAAAAATGCAATGTTTACCCAATTGTCATTTCCCCAGGATAGGGATGATGTTAAATTAATGGGGCCCTTGAAATTCATCAAGCATTCTAATTTCCTAGCTACAGTGGCAGGAAGTGGACCTACAACCTGGGCATCTCCAAACCTCTCTCTCTATATCTTGAGTATACTATAGTTTACCATCCGACAGACCGCAAGGAAAACGTAACATCTCTTTGATAACTTTTTTGATTATCCTATCCAATTTGATAAGTGCATTTTGCAACAGTTTGGTGAGGATTGAGTGGTAAGGCACATGGCAAAATAATGGTGAGTTTAATCCAGTGCCATTACCAGTGTGTAATAAATGAACCTAGCATTTTGTTGCAAGGAAGAGATTCTGTGAACTGCCAACTGCTACCAATTGCTGAACAATTTGCACTACTACACCACTACAAATTTTCATTACGATTACCGGAACTCACCGTCAACCTCTCAAGAAATTGCTACATTTGTGCGGGAAATACAAATTAAATGGCTTGTATTTCACAATCCAAGAACCCTTTTAATGACCAGATTTTTAAGTCCCTACAATGCCGTTCAACCTTAGAGCCCAATTAGCCTTTGTAAATTTCCTTGTTTGCTTTTTGCTAAAAATACTTTCTCATGGATTTGTGAGATTATTGAGCGGGCTGAGTCATGGGCCATGTTGTTTGAAGATCTGAGTTTAAATGTGGATAAATTTGTTTCTTATCTCTCGTTGGTTTACTTCAACCTTAGATATGTTTCTTGAAATATATTACTTTCATTCCATCTGCCCCTACTATTGCAATTACTTATAGATACAGGGTTGCCAGTTTTTTTGTTTCTAATATAGTTTTATTCTGTTTTGCCTTGGACAATGAAAGTATATTGTTGGACCTCAAGGGCATTAACTTTTAATTGAAGCATTTCCATTTTAAATGGACTCGAATGTTGAAGCTGTGCTTATTACACTTTGCATGTTTGTTTTCAGAACACAGGTGGAGCTAACTTTGCTTCCATGTGCTTCCTTTTTCGCACCATTCTCATCCATGTCACATTAATTATCCCATTTCTTTGGACACACACATTTTCACCTTTCAAGCCCTGGTATCATTCCAGTGAATCTGCACTATCCAAGCCAATATATAATTTCTGAGGTGTGGTGCTGAATGCATTAGAGGAGATAGGGAATGACCAAAGCTCTGTACAACTACTTTTTGTACTCCAACTCAACTGAGATAGATGCTAACATTCTGTTGGCCTTTTTGCTAACTTTACACTAGCTTTTAATGAGTTGTGTCTTTGCACACCCTTTATTTCACCACAGTTCTTAGTGTCTTGTCATCAAGAAAATACTCCAATTTGTCCCCCTCAGATCCAGATTAAAGCAAAGTGTCCTTTTACACTCTTGAAAACTTGGTTATTTTTGAAACAAATTTGAGCTGCAACATGTCTCAGGCAGGAGCACAGGTTTATTAAGGCAGTAGTGGAGGTTTCAGGGCAGCGGCAGATCTGTTTCCCTATGTATGGCAGGATTCTCCATCAGGTCTGGAGGGAAGAGGATGAAAATGTCAGTGCTGAACATCACCACCACCACCCTCCCCACAATTGCCAGCACATGGGCTAAGTGCTTCAAGTGCTCCACCACCTCTCTAGACTCTTCCACCATCTCTACATTGTCAGACTGCTTGCTTACGATCCAGTACTGCGTGAGTAGAATTTCCTTACAACTAAATATTGAGAAGACTGAAACCATTGTCTTCAGTCCAACTACAAAATTCCATCCCACCAAATCCATTCCTGCCCCAGGCAACTGTCTGGGGCTGAAGTGGCATAGTAGTGCAAATTGTTATGCAATTGGTAGCAGTTAGCAGTTCGCAGAATGCTAGGTTAATTTATTACGTAGTAATAATGACATTGGATTAAATTCACCATTATTTTGTCATGTGTCTTACCACCCAATCCTCACCATTGAAGTCATCCAAATCTCTGCTGCATGTGTCGTAATTCGCACCAAGTTGTGTTCATCCATCAGCTCTGTGCTCGCCAACCTACATTGGCTCACAGTAAAGCAGGGCCTCAATTTTAAAATTCTCAACCTTGTTTTCAGATTCCTACATGGTCTCATCCCTCCCTACCTCTGTAATTGTTCTAGTCCTACAACCCTCTGAGATCGCTGCACTTCAATTCTGACCTCTTGAAAGTTTAATCACTGCACCATTGGTGCTGTGCCTTCAGAATTTTTTAAAAATTCATTCATGAGATGCAGGCATCACTGGCTGGGCCAGCATTTATCGCCCATCCCTAATTGCCCTTGAGAAGGTGGTGGTAAGCTTCCTGAACCACTGCAGTTAGGGAGCTGTTAGGGAGTTTCAGAATTTTGACCCAGTGACAGTGAAAGAACAGTGATATATTTCCAAGTCAGGATGTTGAGTGACTTGGAGGGGAATTTCCAGGTGGTGGTGTTCCCATGCATCTGCTGCCCTTGTCCTTCTAAATGTTAGCAGTCTTGGATTTGGAAGGTGCTATCTAATTTGCCTTGGTGAGATCCTGCAGTGCATCTTATAGATGGTACACACTGCTGCTACTGTGCATCGGTGGTGGAAGGTGTGAATGTTTGTGGATGTGGTGCCAATCAAGTAAACTGCTTTGTCTTGGATGGTGTCAAGCTTCTTGCATGTTGTTGGATTCAACTAGGCAAGTGGAGGGTATTCCATTATACTCCTGACTTGTGCCTTGTAGATTGTGGACAGGCTTTGGGGAGTCACTGAGTTATTTAGTGGAGAATTCCTAGCCTCTGACCTGCTTTCTAGCAACTGTATTTATATGGCTAGTCCAGTTCAATTTATGGTCAATGGTAACACCCAGGATGTTGACAATGGGTGGGGGGTTGGTTGGGGGGGGCGGGGGGTGCGGCGCTGGAGTCGGGGTTCAGTGATGGCAATGCCATTGAATGTCAAGGGATGATGGTTAGATACTTTCTTGTTGGAGATGGTCATTGCCTGGCACTTGCCTGGCGTGAATGTTACTTGCAACTTGTCAGCCCATGCCTGGATATTGTCCAGGTCTTGCTGCATTTGTACATAGACTGCTTCAGTATCTGAGGAGTCGTGAATGGTACTGAACATTGTCCGATCATCAAAAAACATTCCCACCTCTGACCTTATGATAGAAAGAAGGTCATTGCTGAAGCAGCTGAAGATGATTGGGCCTAGGACACTACCCTAAGGAACTCCTGCAGTGATGTCCTGGAACTGAGATGATTGACCTCTAACAACGACAACCATCTTCCTTTGTGCAAGGTATGACTTCAACCAGCAGAGAGTTTTCCCCCAATTCCCATTGACTTCAGTATTGCTAGGGCTCCTTGATGCCACAGTCGGTCAAATGCTGCCACGATGTCAAGGGCAGTCAATCTCACCTCACCTTGAGTTCAGCTGTTTTATCCATGTTTGAACCAAGGCTGTAACGAGGTCAGGAGCTGAGTGGCCCTGGCAGAACCCAAACTGGGCGTCAATGAGCAGGTTATTGCTAAGAAAGTGCCGCTTGATAGCACTGTTGATGACCCCTTCCATTACTCTACTGATGATTGAGAGTAGACTGATAGTGCAATAATTAGCCAGGTTGGACTTGTCCTGCTTTTTGTGGATGGGACATACATGGTCAATTTTCCACATTGCTGGGTAGATGCCAGTGTTGTAGCTGCACTGGAATAGCTTGGCTAGGAACGCAGCATATTCTGGAGCACAGGTATTCAGTACTATTGCTGGAATATTGTCAGGGCCCATAGCCTTTGCAGTATCCAGTGCTTTCAACTGTTTCTTGATATCACGTGGAGTGAATCGAATTGGCTGAAGACTGGCATCTGAGATGCTGGGGACCTCTGGAGGAGGCCGAGATGGATCAGCTACTCTGCACTTCTGGCTGAAGATTTTTGCAAATGTTTCAGCCTTATCTTTTACACTGATGTTCTGGGCTCCCCCATCATTGAGGATGCGGGTATTTGTGGAGCCTCCTTCTCCAGTGAGTCGTTTAATTGTCCACCACCAGTCATGACTGGATGTGGCAGGACTGCAGAGCTTAGATCTGATCCGTTGGTTGTGGGATCGCTTAGCTCTGTCCATCGTTTGCTGCTTACGCTGTTTGGCACGCAAGTAGTCCTGCGTTGTATAGCTTCACCAGGTTGGCAACTCATTTCTAGGTATGCCTGGTGCTGCTCCTTTCATGCCCTCCTGCACTCTTCATTTCAACCAGGGTTGATCCCCTGGCTTGGTGGTAATGGTAGAGTGGGGGATATGCTGGGCCATGAGGCCCAGCATATCCAGATTGTGGTTGAATACAATTCTGCTCCTGCTGATGGCCCATGGCGCCTCATGGATGCCCAGTCTTGAGTTGCTAGATCTGTTCGAAATCTATCCCATTTAGCACAGTGGTAGTGCCACAGAACACGATGGAGGGTATCCTCAATGTGAACACGGGACTTGGTCTCCACAAGGATTGTGCAGTGGTCACTCCTACCAATACTGTCATGGACAGATGCATCTGCGGCAGGTTGGTGAGGATGAGGTCAAGTATGTTTTTCCCTCTTGGTCCCCTCACCACCTGCTGCAGACCCAGTCTAGCAGCTATGTCCTTTTGGACTCGGCCAGCTCATTCAAAGAGGTCCTACCGAACCACTCTTGGTGATGGACATTGAATCCCCCTACCCAGAGTACATTCTGCGCCCGTGCCACCCTCCAACGTTTCCTCCAAGTGGTGTTCAACATGGATGAGCACTGATTCATCAGCTGAGGGGGGTCCGGTACGTGGTAACCAGCAGGTGGTTTCCTTGCCCTTGTTTGACCTGATGCCATGAGGCTTCATGGGTTCCAGAGTCGATGTTGAGGACCCCAGGGCAACTTCTTCCCAACAGTATACCACTGTGCCGCCACCTCTGCTGGATCTGTCTTGCCGGTGGGACAGGAAACCCATGGATGGTGATGGTGGCTTCTGGGACATTATCTGTAAGGTACAATTCCGTGAGAATGACTATGTCAGGCTGTTGCTTGACCAGTCTGTGGGAAAGTTCTCTCAATTTTGGCACAGACCCCAGATGTTTATAAGGAGATGCCAAGCCATTAGCTCTGGAATTTTCTTTTTAACCCTCTCCACCTCTCTACTTCCCTTTTCTCTTTTAAGACTGGCCTTAAAACCTGTGTCAACTTTTGTTCAGATGCAGCACTCTTGCGTCTGAGTCAAATAGTTGTAGGTTCAAGTCACACTCCAGGACCAGAGCACAATAGTATAATAAAAGCAAAATACTGCAGATGCTGGAGATCTGAAATAAAAACAGAAAGTGGCAGAAAAACTCAGTAAATCTGACAGCATCTGTGGAGACAGAAATAGAGTTAATGGCCGGTATTTTCCGTGCCCACCAGCATCAGGTGTGTTCAGACAATGTGGTGCAATCAGTTTCAGGACAGTGTGAAACCAGTTTACGATAATTCGTTCAGCCCGCAGATGGCGGGCCACGTTTCCCGCCATTGGACATCAGGAACCTCTTTGTAATACATCAGCATATCTTTATAAAGCCAGCCTGCCAGCCTCATCCCTCCCCGCTGGATCGTTGTAATCTGGAATGCAATATACCTTTAAAGACAAGTTTTGTAATGTAAGGTCACATGATCTTAATACCCAATAGCAGAGTAGCGTGGGCTACTTCTCCGTGGGAGAGTCTTGAGTTAGACACTGATGAGTGAAGACAGAGTTTTAAGTTGTGAGCACACAAGTGTAGATACTGAGTTTAGTTTGTAAATAAACAGCTTGTGTTTATTTTAACAATGATCTCCTGAGGTTCTCTGTCTCTGTACCAACTTGGTCACCGCAAAACAAGCATGCAACCCGGATCCTTTAGCCTCAGTTAACCAAGGGCATTGGATCCAACAACTGTCCACTCAAGTCGGCGGGAAAACACGCTGACGTGTTTCACGACAGCACATGAGCGCCATGCACCTGGTGAGTTGCACTTCGCTCAGGACTTCTAGGTTTGTTTGCCTACCTTGCTTTGGTCAGCACTCACAGTCATCAATCCAGGCTTCACAGATAGCACCACATCACTTTAAGGGGGCTCACAGGGGCTGTACCTACTCGATTAGCCATATGTAGATGGATTTTCAATGGCTGCAGGTCAAGGTCTTGCTTGAGGAAGGGGGAGAAGTGGCCTCAGGCAAAGGAATATACTGCAGGACAAGAGCTGTACTGGGGAAGGAGTGTGTCCAACCCTGGGATGTGTGGGAGGGCACATGTTGATCTGTGCAAGTGGCCTCAAAATGGTGAGAGCTGAGGAGGCAGTCCCCAGAGGAGATGAGGCCAGATGGACATGTGAGGGTATGTGTTTGAGAATGAGTGGTGATGTCCCTTGAGCTGGCAGTGAGTGAGATGCCAGTGAATGTGTGATAAGCTTGAGTGTGCGAGTTTGGACTGATGAGATGGTTGCCTTACCCTGACTGCATGGATGAGATCATTCATCCTCTATCTGAATTGGATGGCCAACCTCATCAGTGCAGCATTGGCACTGATCACCACTGCCACCTCCTCTCAAGCCTGGTTGGTTACACCACTGCTCAACCTGCGGCCAGAGCAGGGGTAGAGGACATCGTGGCAGGCCTCCACAGCATTCAAACGTTGTTCCAGTGTCGCGTCAATAAACCTGCAGTCTTTTTGCCTTTCCTGGACATCTTCCCTGCAGTAGTTGTGGGCTGGAAGGACTGAGATGTGTGTACACAACTGGACTTCAAGTATGGCGCCTAGCTTGATGAAGCAGCGAGATCATCATGTGGTGGGCGAAAGAGAGCCTGCCTGCCATCGAAATGGCGTGTTTCCCGGGAATGCATAGCTAATACAGCGGGTTTGGGACGATACAGCGTGAAACCCTGCTGTTGCCCTCTACTGCACTTAGTGCAAATATGGGACGATTCCACCCAATGGAGAGAATTTTCCCCCCTGGCGGGGGGGGGGGGCGCGGTTGTGCCGGCGCGGGCAAGCACAGACCCGATCGGCGCCCCTGATTGGGTCCGCGCTGCCATTTAATGTGCTGTGCGCTCCCTGTGCAGGCGGGGGGGTGGGGGGTGATGGTGGTTCCTTGAGTCGGACATGCACGCGAAAGAGCGCAGAAATCTCCCTGAGGCACAGAGGTGACTCAGGGAGATAAGTTTTAAGTTTGAAACATCTTAATAAAGAAAAAAATATTTAAGACATGTCCCCTCATGTGACAGTGTTACATGAGCTCGGACATGTGAATGAACTTGAATGAAAAAATTTATTTAATTTATAAACCCTTCATGAAATCTCATCCCGCCTGTGGATGAGGTTCCATGGAAAATGTGATGGCCGCCTGGGTTCTTCGCCTGCCCGCCAACCTTAAGGTTGGACAGCCAGCTTTCTCAATAGGGTTAATTAGTTAATTGATGGCCTTAATGGGCCTGTGACAGTTTGGCGGACACGCAGCCAAATCTAAATGGTGCGCAGTGAAGTCGGGGCACACGCCCGATGTCACCCCACGTCATTTTACACCTCGGCGAGCGAGCCCCGCCCCCGCTTGCCGAGCTGAAAATTCTCCCCAATCTTTCAAATCTAATATGACTCTTCTTGGGAGCCCTTGAGCACAACAATCTCAGCTGACACTTCAATGCAGAGGGAGAGTTGCAATGTCAGAGATGCAGGCTTTTGGATGAGACATTTAACTGAGGTTTCACATGCTCTCTCAGGGGGGCATAAACGATCCATTGGCACTATCCCCGATACTCTGGTGGATATTTATCTCTCAATCAACATCGCAAGGAAAGATTACCTGGTCCTTATCACATTGGTGTTTTTGAGAGTTTGCTGTGTACAAATTGGCTACTGCATTTCCTACATTACCACAGTGACTACACTTCAAAAATATTCCATTGGCTATAAAGCCCTTTTGAATGTCTGATGGCCATGAAAGACACTATATAAATGCAAGTCTTTCTTTTACCTCTTCACCCAAGCTTTTGGCAGTTCTCCCTAATATCTCCTTAATTGGCTTAGTGTCAAATTTTGTTTGATAATGCCTCTGTGAAGTGCCTTGTGACACTTTATTATGTTAAAGGCACCATATAAATTCAGAATCAGAATCACAGAATTGTTACGATGCAGAAGGCCGCCATTTGGCCCATCATGTCTTCACCAGCTCTCCAAATGAGCCTTATGACCTATTGCCATTCTCTTGCCTTTTCTCCAAACCCTTGCACATTGTTTCTGTTCAAATAATCATCTAATGCCCTCTCAAATGCCACAATTGCACCTGCCTCCACCACACTTCCAGGCAGTGCATTCCAGACCTTAACCACTCACTGTCTGAAAAAGTTTTCTTCTCACATCACATTTGCTTCTTTTGTAAATCAGTTTAAATCAGTGCCCTCTCCTACTCGATCCTTTTACAAGAGGGAGCAGTTCCTCCTTACCTACCATATCCAGCCCCACATGATTTTGAACACCTCAATCAAATCTCCTATTAGCCTTCTCCTCTCCAAAGAAAACAGTCCCAGCCTCTCCAATCTCTCTTCACAATTAAAGTTTCTCATTCCTGGAACTATTCTTGTAAACCTCTTCTGCACTCTCTCCAATGTGTTCACATCCTTCCTATAATGTTACACCCAGAACTGTACACAATACTCCAGCTGAGGTCTAGCTAGTGTCTTACATAAACTCAGCATAATCTCCTTGCCCCTATTAATAAAGCCTAGGATACTATATGCTTTATTAACTGCTCTCTCCACTTGTCCTACCACCTTCAATGATCTATGCACATATACACCCAGGTCCCTCTGTTCCTGCACCCCCTTAAGAATTGTACCCCTTATTTTATATTGTCTTTCCATGGTCTTCCTACCAAAATGCATCACCTCACACTTCTCCGCATTGAACTTTATCTGCGACCTACCCTGCACTGTCACCCTCACAGTTTATCATGCTTCCAAGTTTTGTATCATCCGCAAACTTAGAAATTGTCCTCTGCGCACCAAGATCTAGATCATTAATATCTACCAAGAAAAACAAGGGTCCCAATACCAACCCCTGGGGAACTCCACTACAGACATTCCTCCAGCTTGAAAAATATCCATTGACAATTACCCTCTGTTTCCTGTTACTCAGCTAATTTTGTATCCACTTGGTTACTGTCCCTTTATTCCATGAGCTATAACTTTTCTCACAAGCCTGTTGTGTGGCACTGTATCAAATGCGTTTTGAAAGTCCATATACACCACATCAACAGTTTTACCCTTATCAACCATCTGTGTTACCTCTTCAAAAAACTCCAGTGAGTTACACAACTTACCCTTGACAAATCCATGCTGACTCTTCCTAATTAACCTACATTTTCCCATGTGACAATTAATTATATCCCAAATAATTGTTTCTAGAATCTTGCCCAGCACTGATCTTAAGCTGATTGGTCTGTATTTGCTGGCCTTATCCTTACAACTTTTTTGAACAAGGGTGTAATGTTTGCAATTCACCAGTCCTCTGGCATCTCCCCTGAGTCTAGGGAAGACTGAAAGATTATGGCCAATGGCCCTGCATTTCTACTCTTCCTTCAATATCCTTGGACGCATGTCATCCAGTCCCGGTGCCTCGTCAACTTTAAGTACCGACAGTTTATCCAACAATTCCTCCTTATCAATTTTGAACCCTTCTAGTGACATAGTTTCCTCTGTCAATGTGGCCTTGGTAGTATCTGCTTCCTTGGTAAAGATAGATGCAAAGTATTCATTTAACACCTCAGCCATGCCTCCTGCCTCCATGTGTAAATCCCCTTTTTGGTCCGTAATCAGCCCTACTCCATTTACCACCATCTTACTATATGTGTGCCGATAGAGGACTTTGGGATTCCCTTTTATGTTGCCTGCCAGTCTTTTCTCATAATCCCTCTTTGCTTCTCTAATTTGCTTTTACACTTCCCCCTGAACCTTTTGTATTCCACTTGGTTCTCAATTGTATTTTCTACTTGACACCTGTCACAAACACACTTTTTCTTCTTTGTCTTAATTGCTATTTCCTTTTTCATCCAGGGAGCTCTGGATTTGTTTGCCCCACCTTTCCATTTTGAGGAAATATACCTTGACTGTGCCCAAACTATTTCTTATTTGAAGGTAGCCCATTGTTCAGCCACTGTTTTTCCCGCCAGCCTTTGGTTCCAATCTATCTGGCCCAGCTCTTTCCTTGCCCCATTGAAGTTGGCTCTTCCCCAGTTAATTATTCTTACTCTGGATTTCCTATTGTCCTTTTTCAACACATCATCCTAAACCTTACGGTACAATGATCACAGTCCGCTAAACATACCCCCACTGACACTTGATCTACTTGGCCCATCTCATTTCCAAGAACCAGGTCCAACTGCACAACCTTTCTTGTTGGACTAGACACATATTGCTGTAGAAAACGTTCCCGAACACAATCTAGGAACTTTTGCCGCTCTTCGTCCTTTACACTACCATTGTCCCAGTCTACATTCAGGTAATTAAAGTCCCCCATTATAACTACTCTATAATATTTGCATCTCTTTGTAATTTCCCTGTAGATTTGTTCCTCTACATCCTTCCCACTAGTTGGCGATCCGAAGACTACACCGAGCAATGTAATTGCACCCTTTTTGTTCCTTAGCTCTAGACAAATTGATTCTGTCCTTGAACCATCTGGGACGTTCCCTTTCTCCAGAATTGCAGTGCTCTCCTCAACCAATACTTCTACCCCTTCTCCTTTTCTTCCTTGCCTATCTTTTCTGAACACCTTGTACCCAGGAATATTTAACACCCAGTCCTGCCCTTCCTTGAGCCAGGCCTCTGTTATCACCACAATATCATATTTCTACATGGCACTCTGCTCTTGAAACTCCCCAATCTTATTTACTATACTCTGTGCATTCTCATACATGCACAGTAACCCTGATTAAGACTTCATGACTTCCTCCCTTACTCCAATTCCACCTATTAACTTAGTATTCTCTACACTCATGTATTCTCTCACCGTATTTTGTGCACCCTGATAATCCTCTCTAGTATTCTCTCCTGGTTCTCACACCCCTGCCGAGTCAGTTTAAAGGCCTCCCAACAGCACGAGCAAGGGACTCAGTCCCGGCTCTGTTCAGCTGCAGCCCGTCCAACTTGGACAGGTGCCATCTTCCCCAGAGCCAGTCCCAGTGTCCCATGAATCTAAAGGCCTCCCTCTTGTACTATCTTTGCAGCCGCACATTCATCTGCCTTATCCTTCTATTTCTGTACTCACTTGCATGTGGCACTGGAAGTAATCTGGAGAATCCACATTTGAGGTCCAGCTTGCTAATTTTCAACCTCGCTCCCTAAATTCTGATCACAGGACCATACCCCTCTTCCTACCTAAGTTATTGATACCAGTGTGGACCATGACCTCTGGCTGATCACCTTTCCCCAGAAGAATGTCCTGCAGCTGCTTGGTGACTTCCTTGACCCTGGTACCAGGGGGTCAACATGTCATCCTGGAGTTATGTTTGCCTGTCTGTTCCCCTAATGAATCCCCTACCACTATTGCTCTTCCTTTTTCCTTCTTCCTCTCCTGTAGAGCCGAGCGGCTTGTGGTACCACAAAATTGACTCTGACTGCACTCCTCTGAGGAATCAACACCCTAACCAGCTTCCAAAATGGAAAACCAATTTATGAGCAGGACCCATGGCACTCCTGCACTACCTGCCTAGTTCTCTTGGACTGCCTGGCGATCACCCATTCCCTTTCTATCTCCAGATTCATAAGGTATGGTTGACCACCTCTCTGAATGTGCTATCCATGTAGCGCTCAGCCTCGTGGATGTGCCACAGTGACTCTAGCCACTACTTGAGTTCTGAAACCCGGAGTTCAAGGTTCAGCAGCTGACAGCAGTTCCTGCCAATGTGGTCATCTGGGACACCGGTCACGTCCATGACTTCCCACATATTACAGGACACACATTCCACTCAATTGAGCTGCCCTGCCATGTCTTAACTTTATTTTACTTTGTTTTATTCAAATTACTTTATTATAATGGCCCTGACTTTCCCTTATTCCTGGTGTTTCTCACTTAAATCCAAGAATAGTTACTTCTTTAAAAATAATATGTTTTTCTAATTTACAGCAATTTAAAGACAGTCCCTAACAGCAGTTTCTTACCAACCAATGAACTTATGGTTTTCCTGTGATGTCACTATTAGTTTTTTCTCATTCTCTTTTTGAACTCAGCGCGGCCTGGTTCTGAGTAGCCGAATGTGTGCCTTTCTGACTCCCAAGGTAAGTGTAGGCCTCGAGCCTTGGTCCCGATTTAAATTCTCCCACTCTGAGTTGCTTCCTCGCAGGTCCGCCGCTTCTCCGACTCCCAGGTAAGTGACAATACAAGTTACCCAGACATCAAAGGTAAGAATGATGGGTTTTATCAATTTTTTTCTGTGTTTTCTTGTGGCACTATTTGAAACAGATCAAGGGAGATCTTATTAATATTTATCCTTCAACCAACATCACTAAACCGATAAAAGCAAAATACTGTGGATGCTGGAAATCTGAAATAAAAACAGAAAATGCTGGAAAAACTGAACAGGTCTGTTTCTCTCTCCACAGATGCTGCCAGACCTGCTGAGTTTTTCCAGCCTTTTTTGTTTTTATCATCACTAAACAGATTATCTAATCATTATCACATTGCTCTTTGTAGGATTTTACTAGTCTCTAATTGACTACCACGCTTCCCAACATTACAATAGTGTCTACATTTTAAAGGTGCTTTGTCTGTAATGTGATCTTGCAGCCCTTTTAAACACTGACATTCGCAGCTATGATGACAGCAGTCTGAGCTTGTGTGGTATCAAGCTGCACTTGCGTAACTTCAGTCTGAGCTTTCCTGCAGCATCCAGATGTTGGGTGGCATCTGCTTGTGCGGCAACGGAAACTGAGACAATGGCCACCAGATGCTTGGTTCAGCAAGTGTCTGAATGGAGTTAGCCACCAAGCTCCATGCCAAATTGGGGCTAGAGTCCAATGCTCCTTGACATTGACTGCAGGCTTTCTGACAGGCCTGCCAATGAACCAAGCATTTCATTATGCATCCACATCAGCCATTTTCTGTTGGCCACCCCATCAAAGTCTTCATCTGAGTCCTGTGTGGCAGGACTCATGCGCAGCCTTATCCTCTGGCAATCTGACACCTGCACTATCCTCGTCCCCTGCCCTGGCAGCGGGTCACTTGTGGTCGGTGTCTCACTGTTATGACCGATGCAGTTGGTAAAGAAGAGTTATTTAAAATTCCCAGAGGGAAGCTTTAAACAAATGTCATAACCTATAATTTTAAGTGTTATGTTTGAAGTGCGACTCTAAATTCAGGAATCAGACCATCAGTTCTTGAGGTTTTACATTAAACTAAATGAAACATTTTATTAATTTGCACAGGTTAAAATATATGTACACATGGCTACAAATTACTACTATCATAACTTTTAACAAATTCCCAAACTAATCTCCATTAAGGCAACAGCAACTCATATACTTAACCGAACACCAGGCAAAGCATTTTCACCTCGTGAATTCAAAATGAGGTTCTTTTCACTGTGGAGCCAGTTGGAGGTTTACAGCTGCTTTTGTTCTTATATTGGCTCTGCCTGCACACCCGAAAACTACTGAAGTTGTACCTACCACCACTGATTGAATTCAAATTCTCATTGTCTCAACAACCTCTTTGAACTTCACCTTTTAACAATGAAACCCCTTTCATAATAACAATTTTATTAGTAATATAAACATATTGCTTGGTAGCTGCCAGAAAGGTGTCAAGTTTTCTGATCAAAAAATGCAAATGCACGCTATCTCTCTTATGTATCAAAACTAGTACATATCAAAGCACGCAGACTAGCTGGCTTTAATCCAATTAAGACATACCTGCAGACTGAAACTCTATTTTAAAAGAAGAATATTTTCCAAAATATTATATACATTAATAGCTTCATGACACTCACCATGAGCAGATCCGACCTCTAAGCTACCGTTAAAAGTCCACTCATTGTTAATATCTGAGCTGGTGGCTGTGAGTGTGAGAGCGAGTGGTGGCGTTTCTTCTTCTGCACTGTCTTCCTGCTCTTCATTCTCTATCTGGTCAGGTTGTACTTCTCTGATACCTGAAAGTAGAAGAACACAAAAAGGGGTGAAGTTGTGGTGAAGGGAGGCAGGAAAAGCCTCCCCACTTGGATCATCTACTACTTATAAATTCGAAGAGGTAGTCGGATGATGGAGTCTGAGAAGATGGATTAGGTATGATCTTTGAAGATTTCAGCTCTGTCGCTGGTCGAAGCTTCAGTCATGGCCGTTCCAATAATAGACATAGATTTATACAGCACAGAAACAGACCCTTCAGGTCATTTTCCATGCCAGCCATCAAGTACCTATCTATTCTAATCCCATTTTCCAGCACTCGGCCCATAGCCCTGTATGCTATGGCGTTTCAAGTGCCCATCTAAATACTTAAATGTTGTGAGGATTCCTGCCTCTACCACCCCCTCAGGTAGTGTGTTCCAGATTCCAACCACCCTCTGGGTAAAAAAACTTTTCCTCAAATTCCCTCTAAACCTCCTGCCCCTTACCTTAAATCTATGGCCCCTGGTTAGTGATACCTCCGCTGAGGGGAAAAGTTTCTTCCTATCTATGCCGCTCATAATTTTGTATACCTCTATCAGGTCCCTCCTCAGCCTTCCCTGCTCTAAGGGAAACAACACTAGCCTACACAGTCTCTCTTCATAGCTGAAATGCTCCAGCCCAGGCGACGTCCTGGTGAATCTACTCTGCACCCTCTCCAGTGCAATCACATTCTTTCAATAGTGTGGCAACCAGAACTGCACACAGTACTCCAGCTATGGCCTAACTAGCATTTTATACAGCTCCAACGTTCCTCTCTGCTCTTATATTCTATACCTCGGCTAATAAAGACAAGTATCCCATATGCCTTCTTAACCACCTTATCTACCTGTGCTGCTGCCTTCAGGGATCTATGGACATGTACAGCAAGGCCCCTCTGATCCTTTGTATTTCCTGGGGCCCTACCATTCATTGTGTATTCCCTTGCTGTGTTAGTCCTCCCAAAATGCATCACTTCACACTTCTCAGGATTAAATTCCATTTGCCACTGCTCTGCCCATCTTACTAGCCCATCTACATCAACCTGTAATCTAAGGCTTTCCTCCTCACTATTTATGACACTACCAATTTTCGTGTCATCGAGCAAACTTACTGATCATACTCCCTATATTCACACCTAAATCATTAATGTATACTACAAACAGCAAGGGTCCCAGTATTGATCCCTGAGGCACACCACTCGTCACAGGCTTCCAATCACAAAAACAACCTTCGACCATCACCCTTTGCCTCCTGCCACTAAGCCAATTTTGGATCCAATTTGCTAAATTGCCCTAGATCCCATGGGCTCTTACCTTCTTGACCATTCTCCCATGTGGGACCTTGTCAAAAGTCTTACTGAAGTCCATGTAGACTACATCAACTGCACTACCCTCAACTATACAACTAGTCACCTCCCCGAAAAATTCAATCGAGTTTGTTAGACATGATCGCCCCTTGACAAAGCCATGCTGACTATCCCTAATTAATCCCTGCCTCTTCAAATAGAGATTAATCCTACCCCTCAGAATTTTTTCCAATAGTTCCCCTACTACTGATGTTAAACTCACTGGCCTGTAATTACCTGGTTTGTCCCCACTACCCTTCTTGAATAATGGTACCACATTCGCTGCCCTCCAGTCCTCTGGCACCTCTCCTGTGGCCAGAGAGGATTTGAAAATTAGTGTCAGATCCCCTGCTATCTCCTCCCTTGCCTCACATAGCAGCCTGGGATACATCTCATCTGGGCCTGGGGATTTATCCACTTTTAAGCCCATTAAAACCATTAATACCTCCTCCCTTGCAATGCTAATTTGTTCAAGTTTATCACAGTCCCCCTCCCTGATTTCTACACCTACATTGTGCTCCTCCATAGTGAACACAGATGAAAAGTAATCATTTAAAACCTCACCTACATCTTCCAGCTCCACGCACAGATTGCCACTTTGGTCCTTCATTGGCCTTACCCTTTCCCTGGTTATCCTCTTGCCCTTAATATATTTATAAAGTGCCTTGAGATTTTCCTTTATCTTGCCCACCAGTGTTTTATCATGCCCCTCTTTGCTCTCCTAATTACTTTTTTAAGTACTCCCCTACACTTTTTATACTCCTTTAAGGCTTCTGCTGTTTTCAGCCCTCTGTATCTGCCATCAGCCTCTTTTTTTTTCCTTATCCAATCCCCTATATCCCTTGACATCCAAGGTTCCATAGACTTGTTGGTCCTACCCTTCACCTTTATGGGAACATGTTGGCCCTGAACTCTCACTATTTCCTTTGTGAATGACTCCCACTGGTCTGATATAGACTTTCCGACAAGTAGCTGCTCCCAGTTCACTTTGGCCAGATCCTGTCTTATCAGATTGAAAGGTCCCCCAGTTCAGGACCTTTATATCCAGTCCATCCTTGTCCTTTTCCAAAACTACCTTAAATCTTACAGAGCTATGGTCACTATCCCTTAAGTGCTCCCCCACTGACATTTCTACCACTTGCCTGGCTTCGTTCCCTAAGATTAGGTCCAGTACCGCCTCTTCTCTTGTCGGACTTTCTACGCGCTGGCTCAAAAAGCTCTCCTGGATGCACTTTAAGAATTCCGCCCCTCTAAGCCTTTCACACGAAGACTATCCCAGTTAATATTGGGGAAGTTGAAATCCCCGACTATTATTACCCTATTAGTTTTACACTTCTCTGAGATTTGCCTACGTATCTGCTCCTCTATCTTTCGCTGACTGCTTGGAGGTCTATAGTACACTCCCAACAAAGCGATTTCTCCCTTTTTGTTTTTAAGTTCTACCCATACGGCTTCATTTAGGATCCTTCTAAGATGCCATCCCTCCTTACTGCAGTAATTGACCCCTTGATGAATAATGCAATGCCACCTCCTCTTTTAACCCCCCCCCCCCACCCCGTCATGCCTGAAAATTCTATACCCTGGAATATTGAGCTGCCAGTCCTGCCCTTCCCTCAGCCTTGTCTCTATGATAGCAACAATATCATATCCCCATGTGTCAATCAATGCCCTCAATTCATCTGCCTTACTTGTAAGATTCCTTGCGTTAAAATAGATGCAATCCAGCCTTGCATTATTCCCTTGTGCCTTAACAGGTCTATATTTGCTCTGCCTTCCAGACTGACTTAGTTTCTCTTCTATATTTGGCTGTGCATCACCACCTACTGTACCTCCACTCAGTATCACATCCCCCTGCCAAATTAGTTTAAATCACCCCTGCAGCATTAGCAAACCTCTCCGCAAGGATGTTGGTCCTGGTCCGGTTCAGGTGCAACCCATATTACTTGTACAGGCCCCACTTTCACCAGAAACAGACCCAATGACTCAGGAAACTAAAGCCCTCCCTCCTGCACCATTTCCTCAGCCACGATTCACCCTCTCTATATTCCTATTCCTATACTCACTAGCATGTGGCACAGGGAGTGATCCAGAGATTACAACCTTTGAGGTCCTGCTTTTTAATCTGCTACCCAGCTCCATAAATTTGGACCTCATCCCTATGTCTACCTATGTCGTTGGTACTAATGTGAACCATGATCTCTGACTGTTCACCTTCTCCCTTCAGAATGCCCTGCAGCTGTTCTGAGACATCCTTGACCCTGGCACCAGGGAGGCAACACACCATCCAGGAGTCATGTCTACAGCCGCAGAAGCGCCAGTCTGCACCCCTCACTATTAAGTCTCCTACCGCTATTGCTCTTGCACTCTTATTCCTCCCCCCTTGTGCAGCTGAGCTACCCACAGTGCCACAAACTTGGCTCTGACTGCACTCTCCAGAGGAACCTTCACCCTCACCATTTTCCAACACAGAAAAACGGTTCTTGAGTGAGATGCACTCTGGGGCTTTCCTGACTACCTGCCTGCCTCCCTATTTCTGACTGGTGGTCACCCATTCCCTCTCTGTTCACATCTCAAAACATGCTATCCACGTAACCCTCAGCCTCGTGGATGCACCGCTGTGTCTCCAGCTGACGCTCAAGCTCCGAAACCTGGTGCTCAAATTGATCAAGCCGGTGGCACTTCCTGTACATGTGGTCATCCAGGCTGCAAGGAGTGTCTAAGCATTTCCACATACTGCAACACACGAGACTGTGTTCTCTTGCTATGCTTTTTGTTTGTTTTGATTAAAAGATCATTTCCTTAAATTTAAGTAGAAAACTATTTAGTTTTTTAAAAAAAACAAATGCTGAGACTCTTACCTTCTGTCATGTTGCTTTAAAGTGGAAAAAAACTTACCCACTACCTACCAATCAGCTCTCTCCCTTGTCCCAATGTCACTCCTTTCGAATTCCAGCACCACCAAGTTTCTGGGTGAGAACTGACTCCCTCACAGGTAAACTCCGCTCCCACTCTTTATAAATTGCTCCGCTCCCTCACAGGTAAACTCCCGCTCTTTAGGTCCTCCTCTCATCCTCTCCTCTAGGTGCTGCTGACTGCCTGGCTCAGGATCCTCCTCCCGCACTCTCCTCTGAATCGGAGTATCACCTCTTCCATGAGCGTAAGGACATAAAGCTATGCCTCTTCTCCCATCAGTTAGGTGCTGCTGCCTCCACTTAATTTGCCAAGTTGTAGTGTATGGCAGAGGGAAGTGTGTCAGTGAGTGTGGTGCAGTCTGTTTGGTTGATGTCCCTGCTTTGGTTGAATAGCTGGCAGTGCATGCAAGCCGTGAGCTGTGGGTGTGAGATTTGTAGCAGTGCTTAGTGTGTGAGGGTGAGATAGAGCTATAAATGTGAGGTGTTAGTCATGATTAATAAGATTATTGGTTGGTTAGTGAAGGGCAGTGGTGAATTGAGCAGTGTGTCGGGCCAATGGTTCAATTGGTAGGAAACAGCATTTGAAGATGAATTCACTGACTCTCACCACTCGCGAGGTCATTAAAAATCTTGCAGCACTGCATCCTGTTCCTTCGGGCCACACTGCTTGCATTGACAGCAACGGTTATTTTCTACCGTTGCCTTCTCAGAATGTTTCTGGAGGGCCTCCTCGCCCTCTGTTGACATAGAATATCTCTCCTCCTGTCTACCTGCTGCACGAAGGCCTCCAGTGCTGCACTGGAGAAGCTTGGTGCATGCTCTCTAACCTGTTGCACTATAGTCAGTGCTCTTCCTGATCAGAATGCCTTTCCCAACCACTTCCAGCACTGACCAATATGTACCTCTCCTTTATAAAACAAAACAAAAACAGAATTACCTGGAAAAACTCAGCAAGTCTGGCAGCATCGGCGGAGAAGAAATCAGTCAACGTTTCGAGCCTCCATGGCCCTTCAGCAGAACTCCTTTAACTGATGCAGGTTTAAGCAGTGCTAGCCTCGCACAAACTTCCATCTGTGCTAAGGCATTCAGCAAAACAACAGGTTGTTTAGTAGCAGGCTGCAAAATGTTACCGTTTAAATTAGCAGGCTGCAAGAAGGTTGAATGCTCCCTGCATCAAAAGGAAGGGTACAGGTTAATCACTCATCACAACCTACGTGCATGTTTTAGGAGAGCTATTGAATTTTTCCCCGAAGAGAGGGAATAAGTGGGCCATTTTCAGGTTGGTGGGCAATTAATAATGGCATCTTGCAAGAAGTAGGGCTGGGGCCTCACCTATTTACAACCCATATTAATGACTTAGATGAAGGGACTGAATGTAATGCAAAACAAAAACAAAAATACCTGGAAAAACTCAGCAGGTCTGGCAGCATCTGCGGAGAGGAACACAGTTAATGTTTCGAGATCTGTTGAAGGGTCATTCGGACTCGAAACATTAACTGTGCTCCTCTCCGCAGATGCTGCCAGACCTGCTGAGTTTTTCCAGGTATTTTTGTTTTTGTTTTGGATTTCCAGCATCCGCAGTTTTTTGCTTTTATCTGAATGTAATGTATCCAAGTTTACTGACAATACAAAGCTAGGTGAGGATGTAAGCAATGAGGGGGATGCAAAGAGGTGCAATTATCCTGGGAAAGGGGAGGTGAGTTTGGGTGTGCATGGGGAGTTAAATCCCCTAAAAGTGACGTCAGGTCTGGAGCCTGGCATTATCCTGCCCTCTTCAAAGTTTCACTTGGGTGCATTTGAAGGCGAGCAGAGAAATTCTGTGTAGCTGGACGTAATTTTGGCAAGCTTTTGAGTGGCAACTTGAGGTATTTTGAGATTATTTCCAGTGTAACGCTCTCTCTGGGGCATCTGTGAGCAGCGCAAGAAACAGCAAGGCTCTTAACCAATTAGACTGAAGAATTAGTACTGAGATATGATATGCATAAATTTGGTTTCCATAGCACCGCTGGAGGCAGAGCAGCATAAGCATTGTGCTCTCCTGGCAGTATGGGCTGAGCCTTCAGCTGCTTCCAGTGTAGTTGGCACAGTGCAGCGCACATTCAGAAGGGTGCCCACGTGAGCATCCCTGCCTGGTCTGGAGCATGTGAGGTAGATTTGTCCCAATGTCTCAGAGCCCAACTGCACAATGTGATGCCAGACTTCTTGATGTGGACCACATGAATTATTCTGCAAAGAAGAAGATGAGTGCTTTTTAAAGGGCCAGGCACTCAACTTGCAGGTAAGTTAATTTTGAAGACCTTCTGCTATTGTAAACTGCTTGAGTGTACTAAGTAGTGTTTCTGAAAGTGTTGTTGTGAATACTTGGGCCAGAATATTCACGTTGGGCGTGCATCATTCCGATCTTTCATTCGGCGCCAGAGGGGGCTATGCACCCGCCGAGATGTCATAGGCCTTTTAAAACAAAAACAGAATTACCTGGAAAAACTCAGCAGGTCTGGCAGCATCGGTGGAGAAGAAAACAGTTGACGTTTCGAGTCCTCATGACCCTTCGGCAGAACTGAAGTATAGTTAGCAGAGAGGTGAAATATAAGCTGGTCTAAGGTGGGGGGGCGGGGGGAGAGAGAAGTTGAGCGTGGGGTGGTTGTGGGGACAAACAAGCAGTGATAGGAGCAGATAATCAAAAGATGTCACAGACAAAAGGATCAAAGAGGTGTTGAAGGTGGTGATATTATCTAAGAAAAGTGCTAATTAAGAATGGATGGCAGGATACTCAAGGTACAGCTCTAGTGGGGGTGGGGTGGAAAGACTAACAAAGTATTAGTTGTAGATTTAAAAATAATGGAAATAGGTGGGAAAAGAAGAACCTATATAAATTATTGGAAAAAAAAGGAGGGGGAAGAAACGGGGTGGGGATGGGTGGAGGGGGAGTTTAAGATCTAAAGTTGTTGAATTCAATATTCAGCCCGGAAGGCTGTAAAGTGCCTAGTCGGAAGATGAGGTACTGTTCCTCCAGTTTGCGTTGGGCTTCACTGGAACAATGCAGCAAGCCAAGGACAGACATGTGGGCAAGAGAACAGGGTGGAGTGTTAAAATGGCAAGCGACAGGGAGGTTTGGGTCTTTCTTGCGGACAGACCGCAGGTGTTCTGCAAAGCAGTCGCCCAGTTTGCGTTTGGTCTCTCCAATGTAGAGGAGACCGCATTGGGAGCAATGAATGCAGTAGACTAAGTTAGGGGAAATGCAAGTGAAATGCTGCTTCACTTGAAAGGAGTGTTTGGGCCCTTGGACGGTGAGGAGAGAGGAAGTGAAGGGGCAGGTGTTGCATCTTCTGCGTGGGCATGGGGAGGTACCATAGGTGGGGGTTGAGGAGTAGGGGGTGATGGAGGAGTGGACCAGGGTGTCCCGGAGGGAACGATCCCTACGGAATGCCGCCAGGAGGGGTGAAGGGAAGATGTGTTTGGTGGTGGCATCATGCTGGAGTTGGCGGAAATGGCGGAGGATGATCCTTTGTTAGTCTTTCCACCCCACCCCCACTAGAGCTGTACCTTGAGTATCCTGCCATCCATTCTTAATTAGCACTTTTCTTAGATAATATCACCACCTTCAACACCTCTTTGATCCTTTTGTCTGTGACATCTTTTGATTATCTGCTCCTATCACTGCTTGTTTGTCCCCACAACCACCCCACGCTCAACTTCTCACTCCCCCCGCCCCCCACCTTAGACCAGCTTATATTTCACCTCTCTCCTAACTATACTTCAGTTCTGCCGAAGGGTCATGAGGACTCGAAACGTCAACTGTTTTCTTCTCCACCGATGCTGCCAGACCTGCTGAGTTTTTCCAGGTAATTCTGTTTTTGTTTTGGATTTCCAGCATCCGCAGTAGCTTTTAGCTTTTTGTTTTTACCATAGGCCTTTTAAGGCCATTAAAAGACCAATTACAGTAATTATCCACACTGCCCGTCCAACCTTAAGGTTGGCGGGCAGGCAAAGAGCCCAAGTAGCCTTCGTGTTTTACAGGAAACCTCATCCAGGAGCAGAATGAGGTTTCCTGAAGGTTTTATTAATTAAATAAAAATTTCTCTGACAATTCATAAACATGTCACATGAGGGGACGTGTCTAAATAATTTTTATCTTTTTTTATTTAAATATTTCGATATGAACTTAATCTCCCTGAGGCAGCATGCGCACAAAAGAGCGCAGGCCCAACTCTCCCTCCTCCCCCACCCGCACAGGTAGGACTTAGCGGCCATACGTTACGCTGGGTAGGCCTTAATTGGCCCACCCACGTAAAATGGCAGCACGCAGCCAATTGTGGGTGGCGATTGGCTCCGCGCCCGCCTGCACCCGCTCCTGCTCCCAACAGGCCCGTCTGACAAGCAGAAAATTCTGCCCCTGGACTTGGCAGCGAATGTCGCTACATCCTCATGAGGATGGCAGAGGAGTAGGTGACCTGTCCATACAAAGGCTGGAACAGGTTTAGAGTCTGCAGCGGCAGGACTCTGGGTCTGCAGCAAGACAGGGAGATGAGGCAGAGACTATGGAGAGAGCAAGCTACACAATCTCCTTTGCCAAGTTAGAGCCTGACTCCACTATGCGCCTTCACAGTGACAGGAGGCTCTCTGGCAGGCCAGTCAATTAACCCAGCATCTCAGTCTGCATGTCCATCAGCATTCTCCTTTATGCCACCCCATCAAGACCCTCAGCTAAGTCCTCTGAAGCAGAATTCAAATTCGACCTTATCTTCCAGTGAACTGGCAAACAAACTATTCTTTCCCCAAACAGACCACAACCAACTTATGTCCTGATCTCACCACAGGCTGATCCAAGGTACATGCAATACCAGTGTCTGAGCTGGTTGCTGTGATGCCAGATCGAGTGACACAGCCTCTTCATTGGTGCTGGGATTGCTGCTTCTCTTCCTCCTTGGGCTGCTTTGGATAGGCAGGCGTTGTTCTTGGTTGTCTGAAAGCAGGAAATCAGAAGCGAAAGGAAGAAGGTGGGTTGGGAACCAAGAAGTTCACAGACTCGCCACCTGCAGCTTGCTCATCTTGCCAGGTCTCAGGATAAGGGTGAGCTCGGAGTTGTGAAGGGGCATAAGGCAGGAACGTACCATCATGCACAGCAATACCAGATAACAAGGGCTTTGTAGCATCCAGTTCCATCCTGCTGAGAACCAACTCCTCTATAGGGCTCAGCAGTTGCAGGCATCCTTGATTCCTGCCAGTTCGGCTGTACACCCTTTAATTGTTTGCCCCCTTGTCCTGTAAGAGGGGAAAGAATGTCAGTGATTGTGTAGCACTATGTTTTGTGATGTGCTTGCCATAGCTGATTAGCTGGAGGTATGTGGAGCCAGTGAGTGGTGGGTGTGGTCGTGGAGTATCTGGATATTAGGCATGAGTCCTGAGTGACAGGGATTGCTGCTGATTGAGTGATGAGGATGTGGTGCATTCAACAATTGAGCGGTTGGTGTTGTGGTGGGTAGGAGATGTCATATGAAGATGCAGTCACTGACCTTGACCACCCATGTGAGGACATTAGTTTTCTAGTGGCACTGCTGCCAGGATCTCATGACCAGAATTCCAGACTGAGAATTGACTTCCCTGGCTACCCGCTCATACTCCTTCCTCAAGGTGGCACCTGAAGATTTCCTGGCCCCCTGCGTAACCATGGTATATCTCCTCCAGCCCACCTGCACCACTAATGCTTCAATCTCTGCATCTGCCACACTGAAACCTTCCCTCTACCCTAGTGGTCTATTTACATTGAATAATATGTCTGCAAATTAAAACAATGCAGCGTTCCTTTTGAAGAACAGGCTGCCTTTAAGAGCAGCACACTGGCTGCACCACGTGCTATTCACACAACGCTGCTTGGCTCTTGCAGAGCATAGCGAGAGCAATTGGTGTGACAGATGCTCATAGTTACACTACCATCAGTGTAATGAGATGGCAGCGCCAAGTTTATGCGATCCTACCTCCAACAGAACCAGTGTGGGCAGGTCGGGAATCAAACCTCCGCGCTGGTAAAAAAGGGTAAGCCAACTTTTAGCCTGCAGAGTCTAATTCAGACTAAATCAGTATAAATTAGATTTAGTTCAATGTAAAATCTGTTAGTATCTGTTGATGGATGTTAAATACTTAGTAGTTTAAGGTAATAAAATGAACAGGTTTTGGGTATTGATTAGTTAATTGTACTGACATATGTATATAAAGAAGAGTCAGCCAGCACTAGGTGTCTGGTTTTGATTCTCCCACTTAGGGAGGGCAGTCAATTGCTGGTGTGCCTTCATACCCAGGTGGCAACCTTCTGCCTTCAGGCCCTGCAGCGATACCTTTACATAGAGCCTCCTCCTAAATGGTGTGCTCTGGTGATGTATTTCTTCCGCCAGGTGCACGGCCTGAATTATGATGTGCAGCTCCTGTTCATAGACCTGGGGGCCTTTCGTGGCTTCTTGTAGGTGTTGCCTGTCTTTTACCAGGCCCTGATCGAAGTCTGGAACATGGTCGCCTCGCGCCGCAGCGCTCCACTGTCAGGAATAGTAGTCAGGGAGCCACTGCTCAGGAATCCGCACCTCCACCAGTTCAGGTGGCTAGTGGAGGAGAGCGCCGTGGCAGCCAAGGTGACCAGAATCGGGGACATGCTGGGTGGCGGAGGAGTGGGCTGGATGATTCCACAGGAGTTGGTGCTTTGAGCTTCCATGGACGTCCGGCTCGCAGCCGAAGCCATTCAGGACGGTCGTGCTCAGTCCCGATTGCATATGTGGGCTCAAGGAGGCGCAGGTGCGAGGTGGACTCCCATCTGAGTGAACCCCTGCTTGGACAGAATTCCACATTGGCCCCAAACCTCGAATCCTCCATTGGGTAGCGGGGCCCCGCAACCTGAGCCGACTCGCAGAAATACCCTTCAAGCCTTTTCGTTTGGTGCAGAGGGGTTTCCTGTACGGACTGCTGCACACCCTTTACCTCCTTGCTTTCGCCACATGCCCTGGTGTGCCTTGTTGCCATCCGGCAGTGGAGATCCCCAGTGAGGGACTCTTTACTTGGGGATCCTTCCATTTACCATTGGGGACCTGCAGTGGAGGGTGTTGCATGCAGTGGTTCCATACAATTGTAGGTTGCCTCAGTTCATGGATTCCCAAGTTGTATGTGCGTTTTGCAGCCTTGTGGAGTCTGTGGACCATGCCTGTGTCTCGTGTTGTGGGCTGCACCCCCTTCTTGGTTATTTAAAAAGCCTTTTGCTTTTGTTTGCACTTCAGTTCCACACTCCTGATCTTCGGACACCCGGTCTGGAAGGGAGCGGGGAGGGAGGAGGACCTCCTCGTGAACCTGCTTCTAGGCCTAGCCAGCCTGGCCATCAACAGGTCCTGGCAGTAGGCCACCAAGGGGGTCTGCCCCTCTTCTGCGGCTAAGTTCGCGGCTGGGTGTCCATGGAGAGGGAGCACACAGTTTTTCCTAATTTAGTTTAATTGGTTTATTCAAAAGAAAAGCACTGGATATCTGGTGTTAGAGTGGAAAAGTCAGCTCTGTGGCGAGCAATAAACAGTCTCCACCAAAGCATTTGAGTCTCAGTGTCTTCTTCACAATGAGGCTTGGGAGTTTCCTCTGACAAAATCATATACAGAAAACAAAGATTGTGAAAGAACATAGGAACAGGAGTAGACCATTCGGCTCCTCGAGCCTCTCACCATTCAATAAGATCATGGCTGATGATCTTGTATTTCGATTTCCACATTCCCATCTAACCCCTTTGATTCCCTTGCCTAACAAGAATCTATCTACCTCTGCCTTAAAAATATTCAATGACCCTGCCTCCACCATCTTCTGAGGCAGAGAATTCCAAAGTCGCACAACCCTCTGAGAAAAAAAAATTCTCCTCATCTCTGTCCTAAAAGGACGACACCTAATTTTAAATCAGTGCCCCCTAGTTCTGGACTCACCCACAAGAGGAAACATCCTTTTGACGTCCACCTTGTCAAGGCTGTTCAGGATCTTGTATACTTCAATCAAATCACCCCTCATTCTTCTAAGCTCCAGTGGAAAGAAGCCCAGTCTGTCCAACCTTTCCTCATAAGACAACCCACACATTCCAGGTATCAATCTAGTAAACCTCCTTTAAACCACCTCCAATGCATTTACATCCTTAAATAAGGAGACCAAAACTGCACACAGTATTCGAGGTGTGGTCTCACCAATGCCCTGTATAAATGAAGCATAACATCCTTACCTTTATGTTCAATGCTTCTTGTAATAAAGTATAGCATTCCATTAGCCTTCTCAATTACTTGCTGTACCTGCACACTAACTTTTTGTGACTCATGTACTAGAACACCTAGATCTCTCTGCACCTCAGAATTATGCAGCTGTTCTCCATTTAAGTAGTACTCTGCATTTTTGTTCTTCCTGCCAAAGTTAACAACTTCACATTTTCCCATATGAAACTCCATTCCCCAGATCTTTGCCCACTCACTCAACCTATCTATATCCATCTGCAAACTCCTCATGTTCTCTTCACAACATACTTTCCTACCTATCTTTGTGTCATCTGCAAATTTAGCTACCTTTGCATTTGTAGGAAACCTCATCCACAGGCGGAATGAGGATCCCCACAACAAATAAAAATGAAATAAAAGTTTTAACATCTCATTTATAATATGTCCCTGCTCATGGGGTCAGGGTCACATGAGGGGGCACGTTTTATAACATTTTAAAAATCTTTATTTTTAATGTTTTAAACTGTTCATCTGCCTGAGGCAGTTCTGTGCCTCAGGGAGCTTTTCCAGTGCTCGCTTGCACGCATACGCGAAGTTCGCACTTGCCCTGCTCCCCTCCACTGCCCCACACAGGCAGCGCTGCCACTCACATTTCATGCTGGGTGGGCCTTAATTGGCCTGCCAATGTGAAATCACAGTCCGGCTGATTGCAGGCGGCAGGCGGCGGTCAGCTTCCTGCCCGCCCCCGCCAAGCCCGACAAGGGAAAAGTCCTCCCCCATGTCTTCACTCCCCTCATCTAGATCATTGACGTAGATCATAAAAAGTCAAGGCCCCAGCACAGACCCCCGTGGGACTCCACTCATGACATCTTGCCAATCTGAAAAAGACCCATTTATGCATACTCTCTGCTTTTTGCCAGCCAGCCAATCTTCTATCCATGCTAATATTTTACCCCCTACACTATGCGCTTTAATTTTCCGTAATAACTTTTGATGTGGCACCCTATCAAATGCTTTCGGAAATCCAAGTACAGTATGTCTACAGGCTCCCCTTTATTCACTGCACAAGTTACTCCTTCAAAAAACTCCAATAAATTGGTTAAACATGATTTTCCTTTCACAAAACCATGCTGACTGTTTCTGATTAAAATCTTCTAAGTGCTCAGCTATAACCTCCGTAATGATCGATTCTAATAACTTCCCCACGACAGACATCAAGCTAACTGGCCTATAGTTTCCTGTTTTCTGCCTCCATCCCTTCTTGAACAGAGGGGTTATATTTGCTACTTTCCAGTCTGATGGAACCTTTCCAGAATCTAGCAAATTTTGGAAAATTAACACCAGTGCATCGAATAACTCATTAGCCACCTCTTTTAACACCCTAGGGTATAATCCAACGGGACCTGAAGACTTGCCAGCCCGCAGCTCCATCAATTTGCTCAGTACCGTTTCACTAGTGATTTCAATTTCACCAAGTTATTTTCTCCCTTTCACCTCCTGATTTGCAGCTATTACTGGAATGTTTTTTGTATTCTCTATAGTGAACACAGAAGCAAAATATCTGTTCATTTCTTCTGCCATTTCCTTGTTATTTACTATTAACTCTGCACTGTCACTATCTAGAGGACCAACACACTTTACTTTTTTCCTTGTTAAATACGTGTAGAAACTCTTGCTATCCATTTTTACATTTCTAGCTAGCTTCCTCTCATACTCTAATTTCTTTCTTCTGATTAACCTTTTAGTCATTCTCTGCCGTTCTTTATATTCTGTCCAATCATCTGTCCTGCTACTCATCTTTGTGGAGTTGTATGCTTTTTCCTTAAGCTTGATGCTTTTCTTAACTTCTTTAGTTAACCAAGGATGGTGGGTGCTCCGCTTAGAATTTTTCTTTATACTAGGAATGTACTTTTTCTGAATACTCTGAAATATCCCCTTAAATGTTTGCCACTGCTTCTCCATTGATCTATCCTTTAGCCTAGTTTCCCAGTTCACTTCAGCTAGCTCAGCTTTCATCCCACATAGTTGCCCTTATTTAAGTTAAAGATATTAGTCTTAGACCCACTCTTCTCCCTTTCAAACTGGATGTAAAATTCAATCATATTGTGGTCATTGCTACCTTGGGGTGCCTTTTCTCTGAGATCATTAGTTAATCCTGCTACACAATAGTTAATCATGTTACACAATACCAAGTCTAATATAATCTGCTCTCTGGTTGGTTCCAGAGCATACTGCTGTAAGAAACTATCTCAAAAGCATTCTAAGAACTCCTTATCCAGGCTATTACTGCCAATCTGATTTTTCCAGTTTATGTGTAGATTAAAATCACCCATGATTATTGCCATCCCTTTATCACAATATTTTCTCTTGAATACTTTATCCTACACTGTGGCTACTGTTAGGGGGCCTGTAGATCACTCCCGCTAATGACTTTTTCCCCCTACTGTTCCTCATCTCCACCCAAACCAATTCGACATCCTAATCTCCTGAATCAAAGTCATTTCTAACTATTGCACCAATGCCCCCTTTGACTGAAAATGCTCCCACTCCACTTTTACCTGGCTTCCTATTCTTCTTGAATGTCATGTACCCTTCAATATTAAGGACCCAATCTTTGCTGTCCTGCAGCCACGTGTCTGTAATTGCTTTCAGATCATATTTATTTACTTCAATGTGGGCCATCAATTCATTTACTTTGTTATGAATGCTATATACATTCAGATGGAGAACCTTCAGTTTTGTCTTTTTGTTACCTTTGTAACATCTAGTCTTGTCTGTTGATGTATTCTTAGTTTTTTTCTCTCTGTCCCTTCCTGCCATTCTCTGACCCTCATTTCTCATATTACTATTTTGCTCTCCTGTCTTGACTCTACACCTTGAATTGCTACATCTACGCAAGCTTGATCCCTCACCCCTTTTGTTTAGTTTAAAGCCCTCTCTACTTCCCTAGTTATGCAATTCGCGAGGACACTTGATCCAGCATGGTTCAGGTGTAAACCCTCCCAAGGGTACAGCTCCCACTTTCCCCAGTACTGATGCCAGTTCCCCACAAACTGGAACCCACTTCTCCCACACCAGTCTTTGATCCATGCAGTCATATTTTTGTTTATTATTTTAAAGTTTTAGTTCATTATATTTATAGATCTACCTGAACCCGCCTGTCCTATGCTGGTTTCTCACACAGTGTACCTTAGACTGAGGACTACTGGCCAACCAACTTACTAGCTTCCTGTGAAGTCACAGTTGCTTTTTTTCTTCTTCCCCGACTGCAGCCTCACAGCAGCTGAAACAGTGAAACAGTGCACTCCTCAGCTCCGCTCCTCACTGGAATCCCCGGTCTGTGTTTATAGGTGCTCCTCAGCTCCGCTCCTCACTCGAATAATCCCCGGTCTGTATTTATAGGTGCTCCTCAACTCCACTCCTCACTTGAATCCCCGGTCTGTATTTATAGGCAATCCTCAGCTCCGCTCCAACTCCCAGCAAGGGAGTTGGAGTAGAGAAATATGGAATTAAGAGACATAGTAATAAAAGATACAAAAAAGTAAAACAATTTGTAGCTCCAACGTTGATGAACCTGAAGGAATGAGACTCCAGATTTGTAAAATTAAATTTTCAGGGCCACGGGAATTGTTTGGCAGCCTTAAAAAAAAAATCAGTTACTCCTAAAAGTAAGTAACTTCTGCTGGTGTTATTAATGGGTAGGCAATGGACAATTTCTGTAATTTCACACAATTAGTGATTTCAGTGCCTTTTCAAATAATGAGGGCAATGGAGGACAACAACTTCCGGTAGTCCATGCTTAAATGCATAGATGTGGATCTGGGAAGTTTCCGTCCGAATTTCTCCATTATAATGGTGAACTCTGTTGGCATCACCATTATTACCATCACAACATCTGGGCTATTGTATCATATTATTTGTTTTGGAACTAGCTGGTGCAGACACATTGGCCAAATGGTCGTCTTCTCAGTTGTAAACTCTATAGTGTAGAAATTAGGCCATTATTGAGCTCTTATGTAGCGCGCACCTGATAGGGAGGCCTGAGGCCATCCAGAAATTGGGACTCGGGCCTTATCTACATCTTTGAGGGGAGCCGACGGCACCTGTCATGTCCCCACAGGTAGCTCACTGCACAAAAAAAAATAATTTTTGGTCACCATCAAACCCCTGAGGTAAGTTTTAGGAGACGGTTTTGAATGAGCAATTGGTGGATCCTAGGCCTGTTGACCATGCTCATCTCCTCCTGGCTCCACTGATCCATTGCAGTAGACCCAATGCCTGTCTTGCCCATCAATAACAAATTTTGTAGAGTGGTCCTTCAAAAGCCATTAGACTCCTCATTATTATACTAAATAAGCCAAAAGCTTGTTTTAAGCATCCACCGAAGACACTTTAAAAATGGACCAACCCAATTTAGCAGTGGTACCAACCTTCTGCAGAATAGAAGATCATCCCACTGATAACGTACATTGCAATTCTACATAAGTTAGGAAGTGATAAATTACAAAAATGTTAAGAACAACCAGCCTTGTTTTTGTTCAAGTGTGTTGACAAACCCAAATTGTAAATGCTTCGCATAATTAAATACATATATTCTGAATAAACATCTACATGCTGACAAACTTGGAAGTTGTGTTGAATGAGGAAGGAAAACACAAAATAGGCCATTAGGGGGCAGCGTATAACAACACAGAACATATGTGATAAATTGGCCCTTAGAAATCCCTATATCATGTGTTCTTTCAGAATTACTTTTTCATTTGAGAGCTAGAGCAGGGGAAATTACTGATTTAATAAGCCTTTCAAATAATTTTTGCTAAAAGTCAAAACATGAAACAAAGGAAACTGTTTGCTTTTTATAAAACTATAAAGCCAGCTGCTATCTTGCAGTCAAATAATTCCTTATAGTCTGGTGGGTGATGGACAGGTGGCTTTGCTAAATATGTTTCCCAACCTAAATCCTAGTAGTTTCTGGGACATTAATTACAGTGCCACATGGTGTGTATGCATATTTGCCATGCTCTATATTCTAGAAGAATGCCACATGGCCTTATGGTGACTAAGTCTCAATTTGAGCATTGGTGATCCATTGGGGGACATGACTGTGGAGCCGTGTGAAGGTTACACATTTGACCAATTGAATCTCAAAACTAGGAGATATTAAATTTCCAGGACTAAGTCTTTGAGAAGGGCATTCGGGAGTTGCACGTGACCAGATAGGACAATACAGTCATTGTTCATATAATAATTAAATCCAGTTGGATGTGACACAATTGCAGTAGCCCAGTTCAATAGAGGAAAAATGGGCATTGAAATAAAACAGCCTCTTCAAGGTATTCTGTGCACCTTGACAGTAATAGCTTCAGTTGTTGGTACTGTTGGAAACCATGGTGAGTCATCTAAATGATTAGTGTACATAGAAAGGAGCTTATTTTGCTTAGCATTGAGAATACAATTAATATCTTCCATCCAACAGTGAAGTATAAAAAGTTCATTGTTACAAAATTGGATAATTTTTATCCCAATGTTATATTATTATTTCAACGGCCAATTCACTGTTTGAAAGCATGAACTGACTTTCCACATGGGCTGCAATACTGGCAGCTAGTCTGGGAATGCACAAAACCCCTGAAACTATGAAATTGACCTCAAGGGGAAGGGTTACAATTTAATAAAAAACAATATTTCCTTGAACTATGAGAGTCCAGGCCACAACCCTGATCTGTATCCCACAGTGATGGGGTCACTTCTTCCTGAGAGGCTCTTACCCTTCTTCTCACTTGGCCCACTAGCTTACAACCTTGCTATGGCTGCAGAAGTCTGTGACAATAATGGTATGGTTGGAAGTAGGCACTCTTACTTTTGGGAGGGCATTGTCTCTTTACAACAGTAACATAATTTTCAGTTGCACATGATCAGTGGGCAGATTATCAATCCAAGTGCTCTCTTTGAACAGGAATCAGTTAGTGCCACAAAAAAGAAATCCGAATGAATATGGGTTGACCTCTTTCCACTTTGGTTTTGATATTCACCTGTATTGCTAAACGCTGTAAGTGACAGTGCTTGTGGCTGATCGTGAAGAAAGATGCCACAAAGACCTTGTGACTTCTCTCACGTAGATTTCACCTTTCCCAATTTGAATTTGGTACCAAGTCAAAGGGACCTTCAGGCATTTAACAACAGTGATGTCATCAAGCAAAGTAAGCTCCAATCGCATTGAAGAATTCTCATAGCAAACTAGGAAGTAAAACGCACTTAACGTTTTATAAATTATCCTTGACTTTTATAAATTTTAGAGAGTGAAATAAACATTGCTGCATAAACAATAGAAACTGAAATATCATAAACTTCTAAAAAAGTATTATTAAAAACTACGACATTTTAATAATAATGAAAAAAACGACATTACACAAATGTAAAACTAGTTTTCCAGGGCAACAGAGTTTGTTCAGTTGCAGCTAGTATCTAGTGTGACATTAAAAATCCAGTTCGAATTTATCAACAGAGTGCAATTGTTTTGGGCGTGGCGGTTAGGGCGATTTAATGGCATAAAAGAAAAGGTTTGTGTCTGTTCAGTAATTTCTAAGGATCCCGATCAGTGGGGTGTCACAGACCAAATTTATGCGTTCCTTTTAACAGCCCGTGATCAATACGTTTGTTTGTAAGGGATGTGTGTTTTTCTTCATTCATGGGATGTGGGCTTCGCTGGCCTCCTCCGGAGGTCCCTAGCTTCAAAGATCCCAGTCTTTAGCCAATTCGATTCACTCCATGTGATATCAAGAAACAGCTGAAGGCACTGGATACTGCAAAGGCTATGGGCCCTGACAATATTCCAGCAATAGTACTGAAGACTTGTGCTCCAGAACTTGTCGCACCCCTAGCCAAGCTGTTCTAATACAGCTACAGCACTGGCATCTACCCGGCTATGTGGAAAATTGCCCAGGTATGTCTTGTACACAAAAAGCAGGACAAATCCAACCTGGTCAATTACCGCCTCATCAGTCTACTCTCCATCATCAGCAAAGTAACGGAAGGGGTCATCAACAGTGCTATCAGGTGGCACTTGCTTAGCAATAATCTGCTCACTGGCACACAGTTTGGCTTCTGCCAGGGTAATTCAGCTCCTGACCTTGTTACAGCCTTGGTTCAAACATGGACAAAAGAGTTGAACTCCCGAGGTGAGGTAAGAGTGACAGCCCTTGAAATCAAGGCCACATTTAACTGAGTGCAGCATCAAGGAGCCCTAGATAAACTGGAGTCAATGGGAATTGGGGGAAAACTTTCCACTGGTTGGAGTCATACTTAGCACAAAGGAAGATGTTTGTGGTTGTTGGAGGTCAGTCATCTCAGCTATGTCCACTAGTTTGAGATTCCCCCACTAGTGGAAACATCTTCTCAACATCTACCTTGGCAAGCCCCCTCAGAATCTTGTATATTTCAATAAGATCACCCCTTATTCTTCTAAACTCTAATGAATAAAGGCCTAACCTGCTTAGCTGTTCTTGTTAAGTTAACCCCTTCATCTCAGGAAACAGCCTAGTGAATCTCTTTTGAACTGCCTCCAATGCCAGCATATCCTTTCTTAAATATGGGGACCAAAACTACACAGTACTCCAGATGCGGCATCACTAACACCCGGTACAATTGTAACAAGACTTCCCTATTTTTAAACTCTAACCCCTTAGCAATATAGGCCAAATTCAATTTGCCTTCTTAATTACTTGCTGCACCTGCATGCTAACTTTTTGTGTTTCATGCACAACAACACCCAGATCCCTCTATCCTGCACATTTTTGGAGTCTCTCTCCATTTAAATAATAGTCTGCCTTTTGATTCTTCCTACCCAAATGCATGACCTCACATTTTCCTACATTAAACTCCATCTGCCAAGTTTTTGCCCACTCACTCAACCTATCTATATCCTCTTGCAGATTCCTTATGTCCTCATCATAACATGCCCTCCCACTTATTTTTGTATCATCAGCAAATTTGGATATATTACACCCTGCTCCCTCCTCCAAGTTATTAATACAGAGAGTAAATAATTGAGGCCCGAGGACTGATCCTTGTGGCACGCCACTAGTTACGTCTTTCCAGCCCAAAAAAGACCCATTATTCCTGACTCCCTGTCTGCTGTGTGTTAACCAATCCTCAATCCATGCTAATACATTACCCCCAAGACCGTGAGCTCCTATCTTGTGCAATAACCTTTTATGAGGCACCTTATCAAATGCCTTCTGGAAATCCAAATAGACTACATCTATTGGTTCCCCTTTATCAGCTCTGCTTGTTATATCCTCAAACAACTCTAGCAAATTTGTCAAACATGATTTCCCTTTCACAAAACCATGCTGACTCTGTTTGATTGCATTAGGCTTTTCTAAATGCCCTGCTATTTCTTCCTTAATAATTGGCTCTAGCATTGTCCCAACGACAGATGTTAGGCTGACTGGCTTCTAATTTCCTGCTTTTTGTCTCCCTCCCTTCTTGAACAGGGGCATCACATTAGTGGTTTTCCGATCCACTGGGACCCTCCTGGAATCCAGTGAGTTCTGGAATATTTCGACCAATGCCTCCACCATCTCTGCAGCAACTTCTTTTAAAACCCTTGGATGCAGGCCATCAGGTCCTGGCGACTTGTCTGCCTTTAGTCCCATCAATTTGTCAAATACTTTGTCCCTCGTGATAGAGACTGTTACAAGATCTTTCCTCCCATCAGCTCCTTGCTTAACTGATATCTTTGGGAAGTTTATAGTGTCCTCCGCTGATGCAAAATATTTGCATATTGGTTTAAATTATCTGTCATTTCCCTGTTCCCCATTATCAATTCTCCAGTTGCATCCTCAAAGGGACCCACACTCACTTTAGCTACTCTCTTTTTATATACCCGTAGAAGCTCTTCCTGTTTGCTTTTATATTTCTTGCCAATTTACTTTCATAATCAATTTTCTCCCTCTTTATTAGCTTTTTAGCCATCTGCTGCTGGTTCCTAAAAAATTCCCAATCCTCCGGCCTACCATTAGTTTTTGCCGCTTTGTTTGCCTTAGTTTTTGATTGGATACTCTCCTTGACCACCTTTGTTAACCACGGGTGGTTCATCCTTCTCATCGAGTCCTTCTTTTTGACTGGGATGACTTTTTGCTGAGCGTTATGAAATATCTGCTTAATGTCTGCCACTGCTCATCCACTGACCTTCCGCTTAGTCTATTTTCCCAGTCTGCTTTAGACAACTCTTTCTTCATACCTCTGTAATTGCCATTATTTAAGTTGAGGACACTGGTTTGAGACCGGAGTTGCTCGACCTCAAACTTTGGAGGCTGATGAGGGCGTTGGTTCCTTCAGGGAGTGCAGACAGAGCCAAGCTTCTGGCACCACAAGCAGCCTGTCTGTACAGGAGGGGAGGCAGAGCAATAGTAATAAGGGATTCTATAGTCAGGGGAACAGATAGGCGCTACTGTGGCCATCAACGTGACTCCAGGATGGTGTGTTGCCTCCTTAGTGCCAGGGTCTGGGATGTCATGATCGGTTGCAGGGCATCCTGAAGGGGGAGGGTGATAAGGTAGAGGTCATGGTACATGTTGGTACCAATGACATAGGTAGAAAGAGGGATGAGGTCTTGCATCAAGAATTCAGGGAGTTAGGCAGTAGACTAAAAAGCAGGACCTCTCGGGTTGTCATCTCTGGATTACTCCCAGTGCCACCAGCTAGCGAACACAGAAATAGGAGAATAGTGCAGATGAATATGTGGCTTAAGAGTTGATGCAGGATGGAGGGTTTTAGATTCCTGGATCACTGGGACCATTTCTGGGGAAGGTGGGACCTGTATAAGCAGGACGGTCTACTTCTGAACCAGAGCGGGACTAACATCCTTACGGGCGGGTTTGCTAGTGCTGTTGGGAGGAGTTTAAACTATTTCGGCAGGGGGAGGGGACACTGAATGTTAGCAGAATAGGGACACATCATAATACAGTAAAACAATCAAGTCAGAGGGAGTACAGCTGCATTAAGTTTCAAGGGAGTAAGGCAAGGCTGGATGACCTCTACTTTAATGCCAGGAGTATTACAGGTAAAACGGATGAGTTGAGGGTGAGGATTGACACATGGAATTGTGATATAGTAGCCATCACTGAGACATGGTTGAGAGAGGGGCAGGATTGGCAGCTGAACATTCCGGGATAGAGAATCTTCAGTTGAGACAGGGGAGGGGGTAAAAGAGGAGGAGGCATTACGTTATTAGTTAAGGAGTCAGTTACTGCAGTAAGGAGAGATGATATCTTGGAGGGGGCATCGAATGCAGCTTTGTGGGTAGATCTTAGGAATAAAAAAGGGGCAGCCACATTGTTAGGTGTTTATTATAGACCCCAGATGGTGGGAAATTGAGGAGCAAATATGTGCACAAATTGCGGAGGTGTGTAAAAACAATAACAATAGGGTAATTATGTTAGGTGATTTCAACTTTCCCAACATTAATTGGGATAGACATAGTGTTAAGGGCTTGGATGGAGTGGATTTCTTGAAATGTGTACAGGAGAACTTTTTAGGTCAATATGTAGAGGGTCCAACAAGGGATGATGCAGTGCTGAACCTAATTCTGGGGAATGAAGCCGGACAGGTGGCTGAGGTGGTGGTGGGGGAGCACTTTAGTGATAGCGACCACAACATGGTACAATTTAAGCTTGTTATGGACAAAGAAATAGACAAGTTGCAAAAAAATGTTTTGGATTGGGGGAGAGTGGATTTTAGTAAAATAAGGCAGGATCTGGCCAAGGTAGATTGGGGAAATCTCTACTTGTGGGGAAATCTACAGAAGAGCAGTGGGGGGCGTTCAAAAAGGAAATGGGGATGGTACAGGCTCAACATGTTCCTTCTACATTGATAGGAAGGAGTAACAAGCCCAGAGAACCATGGATGACCAGAGATATTCAGGATACGATGAGAAGGAAAAGAGAGGCTTTTAGCAGGTATAAGGGAAGCAAATCAACAGAGGCATTAGCGGAGTACAGAAAGTGCAGGGTGGAGAGTAAGAAAGCAATTAGGAGAGCAAAGAGGGGATATGAGAAAGCTCTGGCTGGTAAAAGTAGGGAAAATCCCAAGATATTCTATAAGTATATCAATGGGAAGAGGATAGCCAGGAAAAGGGTAGGGCCCATTAGGGACCAAGGGGATAATCTATGGGTGGAGCCAGAGGACATCAGTAGAGTGTTGAATGAATACTTCACATCTGTCTTCACCCAAGTGAATGAGGATGAAGGTATGGAACTCGGGGAGAGAGACTGCAAGGTTCTTGAGCAAATTGATATAGGGAGTGACAAGGTATTGGAGGTGTTGGCAGGCTTAAAAGTGGACAAATCTCCAGGTCCGGATGATTTGTGTCCCGGACTGCTGAGGGATGCAAGGGAGGAGATTGCACGGGCTCTGACCCAAATTTTTAATACCTCTCTGGCCATGGGGGAGGTGCCAGAGGACTGGAGAACAGCTAATATGGTTCTGATATTTAAGAAGGGTTGTAGAGATGAGCCAGGGAACTACAGACCAGTGAGTCCCACGTCAGTTGTAGGGAAACTATTGGAGAAAATTCTGAAGGAGAGAATCCATCTCCACTTGGAGAGGCAAGGTTTGATCAGGGATAGTCAGCATGGCTTTGTCAAAGGGAGGTCATGCCTAACAAATTTGAATGAATTTTTTGAGGAGGTGACCAGATGTGTAGATGAGGGTAGTGCAGTTAATGTAGTTTATATGGATTTCAGCAAAGCCCTTGACAAGGTCCCACATGGGAGACTTATAAAGAAGGCAAATGCACATGGGATATAGGGTAATTTGATAAGGTGGATTCAAAATTGGCTTAGTTGTAGGAGACAGAGGGTGATGACAGAAGGCTGCTTTAGTGACTGGAAGCCAGTGTCCATTGGTGTACCACAGGGATCTGTGCCGGGTCCCCTATTATTCGTCATTTATATAAACGACATAGATGACTATGTGGGGGGTAGGATTAGTAAGTTTGCGGATGACACAAAGATTGGCTGGGTGGTTAACAGTGAGGTTGAGTGTCTTGGGCTACAGGAAGATATAGACGAGATGGTCAAATGGGCAGATAAGTGGCAGATGGAATTTAACCCTGAAAAGTGTGAGGTGATACACTTTGGAAGGAGTAATTTGACAAGGAAGTATTCAATAAATGGCATGTCTGAGGAACAAAAGGGTGTGTGTGTCCATAGATCTTTGAAGACAGAGGGGCATGTTAGTGGGGTGGTGAAAAAGGCATATGGGACACTTGCCTTTATCAATCGAGGCATAGATTACAAAAGTAGGGAGGTCATGTTGGAGTTGTATAGAACCTTGGTGAGGCCACAGCTGGAGTATTGTGTGCAGTTCTGGTCACCACATTATAGGAAGGATGTGATTGCACTGGAGGGGGTGCAGAGGAGATTCACCAGGATGTTGCCTGGAATGAAACATTTAAGTTATGAAGAGAGGTTGGATAGACTTGGGTTGTTTTCATTGGAGCAGAGAAGACTGAGGGGCAACCTGATCGAGGTGTACAAGATTATGAGGGGCATGGACAGGGTGGATAGGGAGCAGCTGTTCCCCATAGTTGAAGGGTCAGTCACAAGGCAACACAAGTTCAAGGTGAGGGGCAGGAGGTTTAGGGGGGTTGTGAGGAAAAACCTTTTTACCCAGAGGGCGGCGATGGTCTGGAATGTGTTGCCTGGGAGGGTGGTGGAGGTGGGTTGCCTCACATCCTTTAAAAAGTACCTGGATGAGCACTTGGCACATCATAACATTCAAGGCTAAGGGCCAAGTACTGGTAAATGGGATTAAATAGGTAGGTCAGGTGTTTCTCATATGTCGGCGTAGACTCGGTGGGCTGAAGGACCTCTTCTGTGTGATTCTGTGAATTTGAAATTCTACCATGTTGTGATCGCTACCCCCTAAAGGATCCTTAACTACGATATCACTTATTAACCCCGCCTCATTATACATTACTAGATCTAAAATTGCCTGTTCCCGGGTAGGTTCTGCAATGTATTGCTCTAAGAAACAATCCTTGGTGCATTCTATAAATTCATCTTCCATGTTACCCCTGCCAATGTGATTTGTCCAGTCAATATGCAAATTAAAATCACCCATGACAATTGTGGCGCCCTTATCACATGCCTTAATTATTTCCAAATTTATACTTTGTCCTATAACGAGATAACTCTTCAGGGGCCTATAGACAACTCCCACTCATGACTTCTTCCCCTTGCTATTCCTTATTTCCACCCAAACTGATTCCACATCATGATCTATTGCACCTGTATCACCACTCACCACCACTCTGATACCTTCCTTTATTAACAAAGCTACCCCACCTCTTTATCCTTTTTGCCCATTTTTCCGGAATGTCGAATACCCTTGAATTTTGAGTTCCCTGTCTTGGTCACCCTGCAACCATTGGCAGAATCTTCGGCTCGGCGAGTCGGGGCGGGGCGGGGCCCGCTCGCCGAGCCGTAAAATGACGTGTGGTGACATTGGACGTGCATTCAGAAAGTGGGACAATTGAAATTTATCACAAAGATTGACTTGCTGAAAGGATATTGGCAGATACCGTTGGTCATAGAGAGCAAAGGAGATATCAGCTTTTATAACGCCAAGTGGACTATATCAATTTAAAGTCATGCCATTTGGTATGAAGAATACACCTACGACATTTCAAAGACTGACGAACAAAGTAATTACAGATCTGAGCAATTATGCTGTTTATGTTGATGATCTAATAGTTTTCAGTCCTACATGGGGGAGCACTTACAGCATCTGGAAGAATTATTTACTCGACTATAAGATGTTAATTTAGTGATGAACTTGGCAAACAGTGAATTTGCAAAAGCGCAAGTTACGTATCTAGGCCATACTATTGGACATGGTAAGGTGGCTCCGAGAGATGTGAAAGTCAAGGCTATCGTGGATTTCCCAGTGCCTACAACCAAATGAGAAGTTTTGAGATTTCTGGGCATGAGTGGGTTTTACCGGAAATTTGTACCAAATACCACACTGAACTGTGTGGTTGCTCCACTGACTGAGCTATTAAAAAAGAACAAGAAGTTTCAATGGACACTGGAGTGTCAAAAGCCATTTGATAGTTTGAAAACTGTATTAACTACGACACCAGTTTTGGCAGTACCCAGTTATGCCAAGCAATTCAAGTTGGCCATTGATGCAAGCAATATAGGCATTAGAAGCTGTACTGTTACAAGAAGACGACACTGGAATTGAAAAACTGATAGGGTATTTTTCACGGAACCTGAGTAAACAGAGAAGATATTCAATAATCGAGAAAGAAACTCTGGATTTGGTGTAGGCATTGCAACATTTTGAAATTCATGTTGCAAACAATTCATCAGAAACAACTGTTTATACAGACCATAATCCTTTAAAGTTTCTGGACAAATTTTGCGACAAAAGTGCAAGACTTTTTAGGTGCTTTCTATTATTATAATCATTTAATCTACGGGTTATACATGTTGCTGGAAGAAAAAATCTGTTTGCAGATGCGTTATCAAGAGTTTGAAGCTTAAAGGAAAATTGGACATTTTTTTAAAACCTGGACACTGAACTGGAATAATTTCTGTTGATACTAAGAACTTGTGTATATACATATTGTTATGTTAATGCATGCATCTGGTAATGTAATAGTGTAATAAGTATAGGAGATAGTGTGAGATGGGTTATTAAAAGTGAAGCTGTCTTTTAGAATTATGAAAGTTCATTTTTCAATAGGAAAGGGGATGTCATGAAGAGATATTAATGTTTATAATGTTATTAGAAATTATCTTATTTTAAATAAAGGTTTAGTCTGTGTGTTGTGTTACTTGGATTAAAGCCAACTTGTCTGGGCGCTTTGATGTATAGTAGTTTTGAGATGTAAACAGTAAGGTAAAGGGTATATTTGCATTTTGTTGAATAAACCATTCAAGAATGGGGGGTGATATCTTGCACCTAGCTAGGTGACATCAAGCAATATGTTTATATTATTAATAAAATTGGTACTATGAATGTTTTATTGTTAGAAGAGGTGGGGTTCAAAGGGCCTGGTGATACAATGAGCATTTGCATTCAACGGGAAAGGCTGGGTATAACAGAAAGGAGTTTATGTGTGCAGGGCAGAGGAATGTAATATCTAAGCAGCTGTAAGCCTGCAACTGTCTGCAAAGGAACCAAATTGAAAATAACCTCATTTTGAATTCATAAGGTGAAAAATGTTTTGCCTGGCGTTTGTTTAAATCTATTGGTTATTGTTGCCTTAGTGGAGATTAATTTGGGAATTTGTTAAAAAGTTATGATAATAGTAATTTGTAGCCATGTTTAATTTGTTGTAAATTAATAAAGGTCTCATTTAGTTTGATATAAAAACCTCTCGAGAACTGGTGATCTCATTGCTGAATTTAGAGCTGCAACTCAAAACATATCAATTGAATATATAGGTTATAACAGTTGTTTAAAGTTTCCCTCTGGGATTTTAAATAACAGCTTATACCAACTGCTGTGTCATAACACCACCTTATCCCACATCTCTGTCTTCTACTAGTTAGCCAATCCTCTCTCCATGCTAGTATACTACTCCCAACGCCATGGGCTCTTATCTTATTAAGTAGCCTTATGTGCGTTACCTTATTGAACACCTTTTGGAAATCCAAATCTACTACATCTACTGGTTCCCCTTTATCTATCTTGCTTGTTACCTCCTCAAAGAATTCTAATAAATGTCAGGCATGATTTCCCCTTCATGAAGCCATGATGACTCTGCTTGACTATATTATGCATTTCTAAATGCTCTGCCATTACATCCTTCAGAATAGACCCTAACATTTTCCCAATGACAGACGTTAAGCTAACTAGCCTATAGTTACCTGATTTTTGTCTCCCTTCCTTTTTGAATAAGGGTGTTAAATAGCAGTTTTCCAATCTTCTGGGACTTTTCCAGAATCTAAGGATTCTTGGAAGATTACTACCAGTGCATCCACTATCTCTGTAGCTACTTCCTTTAATATCCTAGGATGCAACCCATCAGGTCCAGGGGAGTTATCAGCCTTTAGCCCTATTAGTTTCCTAATACCTTTTCTCTGGTGATTGTTGTTGTATTTATTTTCTCCCTCCCCTTTTTCCCCTTGATTATTTAGTATTTTTGGAATGCTATTGGTGTCTTCTATTGTGATGTAAAGTACTTATTCAACTCCTCTGCCATTTCCTGGTTCCCCATTATTATTTCCCCAGCCTCATTTTCTAAGGGGCCTATGCTCATTTTGGCCTCTTTCTTCCTTTTTATATATTTAAAGAAGCTCTTACTGTCCATTTTTATATTACTTGCTAGTTTACCCTCAAAGTTTATTTTCTCCCTATTAGTTTTTTAGTCTTTTGCTGGTTTTTTAAAAACTTTCCCAATCCTCTGGCTTACCACTAATCTTTGCCACATTGTATGTTTTTTCTTTCAATTCAATACTATCCTTTACTTGCTTGGTGAACCATGGTTGGTTTACCCCCTTCTTAGAATCCTTCTTCCTCACTGGGACATATCTTTGTTGTGAGTCATGAACTATTCTCTTAAATATCTGCCAATGTTCATCAACCGTCTTTTCTGTTAAACTCCTTTCCCAGTCCACTCCAGCCAACTCTGCCCTCATTCTTTTGTAATTACCCTTATTTAAGTTTAGCACAGTTGTTTCCAACCCAAGTTTCTCACTCTTACTCTCAAACTGAATGCTAAATTCTACCACGTTATGGTCACTGTTTCCAAGGGGATCTTTTACTTTGAGATAATTTATTAAGCCTGCCTCATTACACATTACCAGATCCAAAATAGCCTGATCCCTGACATATTGTTCTATGAAACTGTTCCGAATGCAGTCTATGAACTCTTGCTCGTGGCTACTTCTGTCAATTTGGTTTTATCAATCTACATGAAGATTAAAGTCACCCATGATTAATGTACTGCCTTTTTTACATGCCCTCATTATCTCCTGATTTATTCTCTGTCCTACAGTGTAGCTACTGTAAGGGGGCCTATAGACTACTCCCACATGGTCCCAGCATGGTTCAAGTGAAGCCCATCCCACCGGAACGCCTCGCTTCTACCCCAGTACTGGTGCCTGTGTCCCATGAACTGAAACCCATTCCTCCCACACCAATCTTTGGGCCACACATTTAACTCCTTGACTCTATTTATCGTATGCCAATTTGCCAGGGGCTCAAGTAGTAAACCTGAGATTATTACCTTGAAGGTTCTGTTTTTTAACTTAGCTTTAACTGTTCAAATTCTTTCAGCAGAACCTCCTTTCTAGCCCTATCAATGTCGTTGGCACCAGCGTGGACGACGACAACTGGACCCTTTCCCCACTCCAAAATACCCTCCAGCCCTGAGTAGATGTCCTCAACCCTGGCAACGGGCAGGCAACACAGCCTACGGGACTCACGCTCACAGTTGCATTGCTCTGCATTGTTCAATTTTGCCATCCTAAAATAACCTAGAAATGGATTTTCTTGGTGAGGTAACTGTTGTACATTATATACAAACAGTTATGGACATTGTATTATAAAGATAACCACATGTAAATCAATAAGCTCAGTGGAGAAATGTTGAGTTTAATTTATTAAGATTGAAACACATAACTTTAAAAACTCAAACTTTTCATCACAGCAGTGTGTAGCAGGAGATTGCTCCAATATAAAAAGTGCTATGATGATATGAAGATCATATATCAAAGGTTGTTTACAAGACAGCTTGCCTTGGAGGAGAAAAGCAATGATATGATGTAACAGTGTGGTGTGAAAACGAATGGGCCTTTCATCTCAGTTTGACAGTTGATTCAAACAACTGTGTAGTCATAGAACATCAAGTTGTGTGCATTCAGCAGGAAGAAGGCTACAAAGAAAAATAGTACAGAGATGCCTTGTTTTTGCTTAGAAAAAAAAGGCACCCTTTTTTACTTTAGAGGACCCTTGAAGCATGAAGAAGCCATCTCTGCGATTCATCATTAAAATCCACACAAGTAAGGTTCAGACGTGAGGCAAATGTGCTCTATTCTGTGTAGCTGTCTGTGTTTTTAAAACGAATGTTTTTTCAATAATAATGTAAGTGAATTATCAAACATATTACTGTCTCTAGTTTTATGAATTTGGTTAAAGTCTAATGATCTTATCCAACATGCACTAGAATGCCAGACCTCTTTCTTTTACTACTTGCTTTAGTTCTTTTCCCTGAAGGATGTATGTATGCCCAGCATTCACTCTGCTCACATGCATAATACTGCACTTTCCTAAATTAAACATCAATTGCCAATTATTGGCACATTCCCCCAGCACATCTAAATCTGCTTTTATTAATCTGCAATCCTGATGCTTGCACATATCTCGGTATCATCTCCAAAATTGCAGATCATTACCCCAACACCTATACTTGGACCATTAATGAATAATCAAAAGGGAATGCAAAATGTCAGTCTGGAATACAACTTTAAACTGTGGAGGAAGGACAAATTTAGGATATGCAGGGAGCGATCAGTAATTGGAATGACCTCCAAATGGAGTGGTGAAGGCAAAACCCTGGAATCATTTATGAAATTATTAGATGCAACAATAGGGGAATTGTAGGGTCTTTCTGAATGACAGGCTGAATGGTTTTCTTTATCATAAATAGCTTATTGAAACAATGGAACAGTTTCAGTATTCTATATATCCAGGTAGAGGGCTTCACTGTGTTGTTATTTGTCTTTGTTATTGATAGCATCTAGGCAACACTTCTATGGAAGCACAGTTCCCACATCACAATATCTCAATGGCACAAGGTTTAAGCTTACAAAGCCGAACAGACTGATTGCGCTTAGGGTTTGTACAGTTCCACCTGATTGAATGTCTTCAGAGTTTGGTTAGTCCTATAGAATTAATGTGCTTAGAGTTTGTTCAGTTCCACATGGTGAAAGATATTGAGAATTTAATATCGTGGCTTTTCGCCATATGTTCTTTTATGTTATAGACAATAAGGCGGTGCAAGCATGCTGTGAACAATCAACGGCTTGCAAGATCCAAGGAAAGTCAACTGCCTCACTACTGATCTCCAGCGATGTCTTGGTGGAATATTATTTGCAGACAGTTTGTCTCAACCAAAATAATCAACCTGGAGGAAATGCATATTGGTCACCTGGACAAATTTGATAGGGATCACTTCTTGCTACAAAAGAAACCTGAAGTACTAGATAAATGTATGCCTGCAGACCAAAAGAAGACCATAAAGAGGTGTGAAATAGTAAGACTAAAGCCAATTGCAAACAGATGAAAGAAACCATGGTGGGAGATGAGGAATGCTAGAGAGGATAAACAAGTTGAGCAAAGGAGACTAAATCACACCTAACCTCAGCCTTTAAACAACTTACAACACTGAATTCTTCAGCATCTTAGTGCAGGGATAAAAGCGTAATTTTTAAAGAACAATAAATTTGAAAAGCCCCAATGTAGTTCTCAGCAGTATATTTGAATCACTCCTTGTGATAAATGAAAAATCTTGAGACTTGGATATTTGATAAATCATTTACAAGCACAAAGGAAATCAAATTAACTAAGGATTTAATTTAATTATCTCCAGTACAAGCCACTCAAGCATTGCTGTTCTTAAAATTTCAATTGTAGTTTATTCTTTCGTTCCTGACTTAAAATCTCTAAAGGTGATTAAACGCAAGAGCAAATATCTGGCTCTAGTTACCATAGATCTATAACTCAGTCATTTAAAAATCTACAAATGGCTGTGCCAGTGAACAGTTATACTCAGTTCTGTTGAAGGGTCGTGAGGACTCAAAACGTCAACTCTTTTCTTCTCCGCCGATGCTGCCAGACCTGCTGAGTTTTTCCAGGTAATTTTGTTTTTGTTTTGGATTTCCAGCATCCGCAGTAGTTTTTTGTTTTTATCTCAGTGTTAATTAACTCCTCTGCAATTCTTAATTACCTGCTGTTTGCCACTCTGCAGCTTGATTAATGTCCTTTGCTGCCCAACTACTTAAAGCCTGAAATGGGTATGATTTTTTTTATTCTTTCATGGGATGTAGGCATCACTGAATAAGCTAGCACTTATTGCCCTTGAGAAGGTGCTGAATAGCCAGGTGAGGCCTCACTACAAATAAGTATACTCAAAGTAAATGTGTAGTCAAAAGATGAGAGGGACCAATCAGGGACTAAAAGGTAGGTCCTCTTGTGTAGGTGGAATGTATATAGTTCTAAATGAATACTTTATATTAGCCTTCACTAGAAAAGAGGATGCTGGAGATGTAACAGTAAAATATGAAGTAGTAGCAATACCAGAATAAATAAATATAGTCAAAGAGGAGGTACTTAAAAGACTGGCAGCACTCAAAGTAGAAAATCATGGGGTGCATTCTAGGCTGCTGTAGGAACTAAGGGTGGAAATTGCAGAGATTCTGGCCATAATCTTCTAATACGTCTTAGATATGAGGACGGTTGAGAGGACTGGAGGGTTGTAAATCGTACCCACCAACCCTCTCCATCCCCCACCCTTTCAAAAAAAAAGAGAAGGATAAACCTGGTAATTACAGGCTCACCAACTAAACTTCAGTGGTGGGAGAATAAATTGAGAGACAATTATGCAGGATAAAATCAAATGGCACTTGGAAAAATAGGGGCTAATAAATAAAAGGTTCACCGTGGGATTCCAGAACAACATCTGAGAAACTGTGCACTTCCTCTCCCTCCTGAGGCATCCTGTAATACGCCACTATGTTCCAGCCAGAGTACTCCACACCTACAATGGAAGGAGGTGTGAGGAACCTAAATATGCTGCTCCTTGAAAATAGTGTCTAATCAGCATATTTCTGATTCAGCACCTCCAGGCAAATTTAAATTATAGTGTACAGCAATTAACAACAAAATTAAGTGCTACATCCAGACTTTCAAACATGCTAGTCTTGTTAGCACTGAACCCTTGGGCCAAAATAAACCCAGAGAGTACAAAAGCACGGAAGTTATTTTAAATTTTTATAAAACACTGGTTAGCTTGAGTATTGTGTTCACCTCCGGGCATCAAATTTTAGGAAGCATGTCAAGGCGTTAGAGAACATGCAAGAAAGATTTACGAGAATGGTACTGGGGATGATGGACTTTGGTTATGTGGGCAGACTTGAGTAAGGGTTAAGAGGAGATTTGAAAGAAGTGTTCAGAACCATGAAGAGTTTTAATAGTGTAAATAATGTTTCCAGTGGCAGAATGGGCGGTCAGCAGGTGACACAGATTTGCGGTGATTGCAAAAGAATCAGAGGCGAGATGCGGAAACAATTTTTATACACTGAGTTGCTATGATCTGCAATGCACTGCCTGAAAGGCTGGTGGAAGCACTTTCAAAAGGGGAATGGATAAATACTGGAAGTGAAAAAAATTACAAGACTACAGGGCAAAGTGCAAGGAAGTGGGATTAATTGGACAGCTCTACCATGAGCCAACTCAGAAATGATGGGCTAAATGACCTCCTTCTGTACTGTATCATACTATGAAGTGAAAATATTTTTAGTTTAGTCAAAATTTAGTCAAATATATATCATGCACTGTGTGATCAGACATGTGAAATGATCAAATGAGGTATGGTAATTTTAGAGTTTTCCTTGCATTTGGAGAAAGACTATTCCCATGTCATTTACAGTTCGTTTATATTACACAGCTGCTGGCAATATAAGTGATCTTGTTCCTCATGTCCCATTGCACTGCACTGGGTGAATTTGGGTGCAGACAGCAATACAAAACCCCAGTGCAATTTATTGAAAAGCAGTTTTTTGGGAGTTGCAAGGAGTTCATATCAAGTGTTGATCATATCTTGAGATCTCGGTAATAATCTTTGTATTCTTGATGGCTAATTATTAGCTGATTTTTTTTATATCCAACCAGTGACTATCATTCTGAATTTTTACAACCTGACCATTTAGCTACTATGTATTAAAATTGCAAAGTAAGTCAGAACATTTCATTTCAAAGTGCATTGAGAATTCATGTTATACACCCAGAAGTGGGAAATGAATCACAAAAGTGTTAATGTATAACTGCAGTACCAGTTATGTATGTATTTAGACCTGTAATTTACATTTATAATGGTAAAGACTTGTAATGGTAAATTAGCTCAAACTCCAACAATCTAAAGTTAATGTTGCCTTTAAAGTCTGCAACTGTTTGGCATGTGATTCTCCTGTACAATGTCACTGGGAGACTTTCCAACCACCCTAATACCTTAGTCAACAGCTTCAATAATTAGGTCTTGGTGAACTCAGGATTCTAATTCCACCCACCTCTCACCATTCTTTCCTCTCATGCCACCTGCTTTCTTCTTTGCTTGTCCCTTTTCTTTCTCCTGCTATTCTCATTTCTTCCCCTTCTTCTCCTCATTCTTTACCCCTTCCTTCCTCCATCCTTTTCCAGGTCCTTTCCCTGCCTTCCTCTTTCACAGCTGCCTGCTCCCCTCCCTCTCCCCCATTCTCTAAACAAGTTCTTTGCTCTTCCCTCACCACCCCATCTCCCTTCCTACTCCTTTCCTCTTCAACGTTTTACCTCCTTCCTTCTCCCTTCCCCTATTTTCCCCTGCCCCTCCCTCTCCCCTCTTCTATCTCACCTCTTTCCTCTCCCCTCCCCAGTCCCTCTCCTCTTTCCAGCATTCTCCCTTCTCCATCTGCTTTTTCTCCCCACCTTTTCTCCTCATGACTCCTCCCCCCCAACCTTTCTCTCCACCCTCCCTTTTCCTCTTTCTCCACTCTCTCTTCTCCCCTCTCTCTGTCAATAGTCCTTCCTCCCCTTCTCTCTCCTTTCTCATCCATCTTAAATATGTTCAAGCAAAAATGTCATTATTTGGACATTCAGATGGATGGTTTCCCATAGCTGCAAGAACATCCCAAACAGTCCGTGTCTGCTGCTTGCATAGCATAACTTCGTAGTTCAAAGAAGAGTCTTTATGTAGCAGGACAAAGAAGGGGGTCCAAGAATCAGTAATAGAATAGGATGAAGAAGAGGGGAAGGAAACAAAGGAAGTTGCATCGGCAATACAGGAGTCAAGTCCCTTCAAATTTGGCTGATGATACCTCTGAGAAACACCATCAATAAAGCCCAAGAGTGGGACAACAATCCATATGACAACCAGATGAATCATTGAGCAATCCATTAGCATGCTGAAGATGCACTTCAGGTGCCTGTACAGATCTGGAAGTGCACTAGCCAGAGTCTTTGGAATGGTCATGGTGTGCAATACTCTACACAGCACTGTACAATAGTGAGGTTTGGATCTGCAGGAGTAACAAGGAGAAGAACACAGGGCCTCTTTTACAAATTCCAAAGGGGTTGGGGGAAGATGAGGAGGAGGCGAAATATAACGTAGACAATGCAACAATAGTGATGCATGTTACTGCCCAGGATACCTTCATTATTCCAAGGTTCACAATGGTTCCACCAGTCCACCCATCTGACAACCACATGCAAAAACCACTTTGTGCCCAGCCATAATCTCCGTTCCCCCAACACAAAGCAGTCCTGCAAACAAGCCATTGCTCGGCATCAATTGATTCCTTCCCATTCATCACAAGTGAAAAGGCTCCTTGCCAACCAGCAACCACAAGCTGACAAATATTAAAGTGGTGAAATGGAATAACTCATTATGCATGTGATCATATTTAACTCACTGCTGACATCAAGTCATGATGAGTGAGTGTTGTATACCCTGTGGCTGTGTGATATTTAATTCTGTCACCAGATAGCTGGAATATCCCCAGGGTTATGACCATGCATACTGTGACTTGGCTGATTTCCAGCACCTCCTCTGCAATTGCCAGATGAGAGGTGGCTTGAGGGCCAGTTCTGGTTTTCTGCCTCTCTTACATGTTTTGTTTTCTCTTACAAAGAGGGAAAGTGAGACCCATGAGCGAGAATAATGACGTGTGTTGAATGGGTGGATGGAGAGCATTTGTTGAGGGTGACTATGAGAGAGGCGTGGCCTTCTTCAAAGCTGAGGGTGAGTGTCAGTGGTGATGGGCAGATGGGGAATGTGAGTAAGTACATAAGGATAGATGTACCTGCATGATAAGTTGGTGTGAGGAGTGATGTACAGGGTTAGGTTTGAAATATACTCACCTTTCCTGCCTTGTTTAGGCCATTAAACCACTTTCAGCATTGAGTCCACAATGTGACACCACACTCCAGCTGTTAACCTCATGTGCAATCTCCAGCCATGCCTTCTTTGTTTCACCTGCAGTCTTGGGTGGAATCTTCTGTTCTTGGCGGGTGTCTTGCCTGCTGCCTGAGAAAGTGGTGAGACACCCTCGCTGACTCTGAGGATGAAAGCCTGCTGCATCTTCTACCCATCAGGTAGTTAAGTGGATAGCGGTGGGCCTTATTCCCAACTGAGGACCCTGGAAGATGACATACCGCCCGCCAAGAACCATCTGCCAATCAGAGGCTGGCAGCTCTTGCACTAGGCAACACCATGGAGGAGGCCATGGCTGCTGCCGGAACAACACCCGTCCGGAGTCCCAGGATTAGTGCAGATCGAGGGACCGTCCCTCAAGCTGACATGCAGCCCGTACAGTGTTACCAATCATGCAGGCTGCATGTCGGCAGGCCAGCCTAGAGCTGGGTAGAATGCAGTGGAGATGGAAATAGGCCTTTAAGTGGTTGTAAATTGGCCACTTAAGGGACTCTAGTGGAGGCGGGGTGGGAAGGACGACCAAGGGCCTTCTTGCCCAGAACTTACTTCCAATGGAGGTGGGAAGGTGTCAGACATCGGTACCGACACCACCCCACCAAATTTTCAGGCCCGCTTCCTTCGTGGGCAGAAGATTCCGGTCCATGTGTCAGTGGAGACGAGTATCTCCCTGTGGACCTCAGACCAGCAGCACATTGTGGGAAGGGGTACTCCTAACTCCAAAATGTAAGGCCCTTTTAAAACTGGGGTTCAAATTGACTTATGTAGGCTGTCATCCTGCCGACTCAGGCTGATTGGTTTGGAAAACTGAAAATGAAATGATAAAAAGCCACTGAAAGACATGCTCCACTTACTCGCAAGTTCCTTGTGCATCACTGGACCCAACCCCCGCAATGGGAATTTAAAACTTAGGCCTCTATCACTGAGGCAAACTGACAAGTTATTTGAATTTACAAGCAGAACAGAAACAGCCCCCTCTGTTGTTTAAATGTTGTGACTTACTGTGTCAGGGTGGAATATATCCTATTCAGAACAAGTAATGTTTATGGTCTTTCTGGAATCATGGAAATACCAGAAAGACATGAGTCACCTTCATGGAGATTTATGCAATGTGTGTTTTTCCTTCCAAACACCACACTGTCACCCACAAGGAGAAAACAGATGCACAGAAGAACTGAAATAAAATTACAGAAGCTGTTTTGGTGAAGTCAGGCAGGGTTAGCAAGCTCGCCAACAGGAGCCTAGTTTGACAGGAATTTTTCTGTTTCGCACAAATCCAGGAACCATCGCCAAGACGAGGTGAATTGGTTCAATCTTTTAAACACATAGTTCTCCCAGCGTTAGTACAACCATAGCAACAAACTCAGTTCACTTTCCCATGAGCATGGCAATATCAAAGTGTAAGGAGATGGGACAGTGCGAACCAATGTACTCTCTAGTGATCTGGGAACAGAATGGAATGGAGAATGACAGCTAAAAAAGAAGTTCAGAGAAGGGAGAGACTTTCCTCTTCAATGCCATAAGAACTTGGATGGAGTTGAGGCACTTATTATAAACTCCATCCATCAAATAGAGGGAAGTCTGTATCTGAATTCATGATAAATGCTTCTGCCCTGTTCAAGTTCTTACCTCTGAGTGCTGAAAAGGAAGAACTGGCCCATGTCTGTCAGTGAATCAAATTATTTGTTTTATTCAAATGATTTATCAAATCCAAGGATAGATTTTGACATCTGGCCAAATACCTTTTCTGACAGCAAAGAGGTTTCCGGTTGATGCTGAAGCTCCAACTTTATTTAAATTCACCAAATGACTTGCAGGGTTCCAAACAAATATTCCCCACTGCCGCCTCACCATCCCCCCCACCCCAACCTGATGCAATGCTTTGACCAATCAGAGTCCAGCTGCCCGGTTTAAATTTCAAACAATGCTCGGCAGTTAACTGTCAGTCACCATCAACTGGTGCAATCTCCATAGCCAACCGTCTGCCAATCAGAGTCCATTTGCTAGCCAATCAGCACTCTCTTCTACAACAAAAACAGAAAATGCTGGAAAACCTCAGCAGGTCTAGCAGCATCTGTGGAGAGAGAAGCAGAGTTGATGTTTCGAGTCCGTATGATCCTTCTTCCGCCTCAAAACGTCAACTTTGTTTCTCTCTCCACAGATACTGCTAGACCTGCTGAGTTTTCCCAGCATTTTCTGTTTTTGTTTCAGATTCCCAGCATCCGTGGTATTTTGCTTTTATCTTAGCACTCTCTTCTCATGCAGTATAAATTGTTGTTCACTTGGTATTCTTGTTAAATGTCCTGGTAAGTGCAAGATGAAAAGCTTTGACTAAAAAGTGTCTCTTTTTTAAGCAGTAATAATATTTATTGCACTTAATCGGTCTAAGTAAAATAATAAAAACACTCCAACTTTCACATGCACACACACTCAAAGTTTACCCACACACACAAGCACACCAATAAGTTACAGAGTGGCAGCATAGAGTAAGTGATATTTTAAAGTCCAGTAAAGATTAAAGTGATACGGCTCTTGTGGGTTGATGACTTGGACGGATCCGGGTTGGGGTTGGTGGTTCTTCTGGTTTAACTGTCGAGGCAGCTTAAACATGTAGACAAGCAATTTATCTGTTCTTCTGGAGACAGCAGCTGCTGGGTTGAGTTCTTTAAAATTTCTCTCTGTGGCACCATAGATAGACAAACAGCAAACGGGGGTTTGAGCTTGCAAAATAAGATGGATGGAGAGAGAGAGAGTGAGGCCCACACAGAGATCTTGCCACTTCAGTGTCTTTTCTGCTTCTGTCTCTGTTCTGGAGAATACAGCTTCTTAAACACAAAAAGAGTTAGCTGGCTTGTCTCATGATTCTCTCTCTGCAACTGACCCCTGACACAAATATGCTCATGGCTAGTGCATTCCAGGTGGATTGCTTTGACTTGATTAGATTATGGCTGGGGTGGATTCATTTCTCAGACAGAGTTTATTGCCTGAGGTGATTACATCTCATGCATAGTCCCCAACCAAGTGATTCGATGTCGGTGGTCCCTCCGAATCGAGGATGACATCCGTCAGGGCTGGTGAGACTTCAGATGACCGAGGAGTGCAATTCTGGATCCACACTTTCTTCCTCAGTGGGGGCACGTTGTTGCGCAGGGGACTGGAAATCACAGCCCCGGGTTGGCTTCCTTCTCCTTCCTCTGGCGCCACCATTCTGCCTTGCTGTCGAGTTGCTGAGCCTTGAAGTGGCTTGCACCTTGATGGACCAGGTGGTGCTATGCTGAGCGATCAGCAGCTTTCTCTTCCCAATCAGTGGTGTTAATGCCTCCGTGCTTTACAGCGACCTTGAGTGTATCCTTATACCTTTCCCTTTGACCGTCCTTTAAGCATTGGCCAACGGAGAGCTGTGAGAAGAGAACCTGCCGAGGGAGGCAGATTTAAGGCATCCGGACGCAATGGCCGGTCCATTGGAGTTGGTTCCGCAGGAGCAGGCCTTCAATGCTGGTAGAAGCAGCTTCATGGAGGATGCTTGTGTTAGTCCAGTGGTCCTCCCACTTGACCCTCAGGATTCGATGCAAGCACCGCTGATGCAAACTCTCAAGGATCTGAATGTGGCAGACGGTCCATGTTTCATTGCAGTAGAGGAAAGTGGTCAACACAACTGCCTTATAAACCAAAACCTTTGATGGCTTGTAAGGGTCACTGTTGTCAAAGACACATTGGTGTAGATTGAAGAAGGCAGCGCTGGCACAGTTGACTCAGTGTTGGACTTCCTCATCGACAGTAGTCCCTTGGGAGAGGTGGCTTCCAAGATAAAGGAAGTGCTGCACGTACTCCGGAGCCAACCCATCTACGTGGATGGCGTGGGGGATGATCAACTGGCCCGGGGAATGTTTGCAAAAGACCTTAATCTTGGCGATGTTTACGGACAGGCCAAGCCGCTTATACAAGGTTTTGAAAAGGTCAAGTGTCTTTTGCATGTCCTGTACAGAGTGAGCCATCACACAGCAGTCATCCACAAACTGTAGGTCGTGGATATCCATGGTGGTGAGTTTTGTTTTTGCCCGGAAGTGACCAAGGTTGAAGAGCTTTCCATCCAGACGATATTGAATGCTGACACCAGGTGGTATGTCAGCTTGGATGAGGTGGACAATGACGGGCAGGTAAATGGTGAACAAGGTGGGGCTGATCACACAACCTTATTTGACCCCGGTCCAGATGTGAAAGGTGTCAGTTTCAGATCCTGCACTCAGGACGGTGGCGATCATGTTGTCATGCAGGAGTCTCAGGATGGTGACAAATTTCAACGGGCAACCAAAGCGTTGGGAGACGATCCATACAGCTTCGCGATTTAAAGAATCAAACGCCTTGGTCAGGTTGATGAAGGTGAGGAGCAATTCTTGATTTTGCTCCTGACATTTTCCCTGGATCTGTCTAGCCACAAAGACGATGCCCTCTGTACCCCGGGATGGTCAGAAGCCACACTGGGTTTCTGGGAAGATCTCCTCAGCGATCGGACGAAGGCAGATCAGAGGGTGCGGGCAGAGGTTCCCCCCCCCTGTAGTTTTCTCAATCAGGTTTGTCCCCCTTCTTGTGGATAGTAGTGATGGTCGTGTTCTTGAGATCCCAGGAGATATCCTCTTCGTCCCAGAGGTGGAGGATAAACTGGTGGAGTCGTGATGTGAACTGATAGCTGCCAGCATGGTAGACCTCTGTGGGTATGCCGTCTGGCCCACAAACTTTGTTGGTTTTCATCTGTTGGATGGCCCGCTCAAGCTCATCGATGGTTGGTGGATCGCCAAGGGAATCCTCCACAGGGTGTCGTGGGACAGCTTGGAGGGTCTCCTCCAATATGTGGAGTCCCGATTGAGGAGCAGTTCAAAGTACTCCTTCCAATGCTGGCGGATGGTGTTGTCATAACCTCAGTTGTAACCAATGCGCCACAGTCATCAGTGCATACACCCAACTTTAGATTTCAACCATGAAGTAAAGGGAAGGTTCTACTCTGATCTAGTTGGCGTCCTTGCTTCCTCTGGAATGACAAGGTGACTTTAATGCCTGAATTGGACATGACCACGAAATCTGGAGTGGAACTATCAGCAAGAGTGGCATGGAAAAGGATGTGGATGGAGTTGTCCTGTGGTTGGAGAACATTTTGTCCTGTTAAGTGGAGTCCATAGATCGTCTTGCTAGCCTGGAAAAAGTTGCGCATGTTGTGCTGGTCAGTGTAGTCCTGAATCTCGAGCACCTTCTCCACCTACCAGTTGTCCTTCATGTCTTGAATGCATTCCTGGACCTCAGCCTTCAGTTGTTGATACACTGCTATCATTCGCCAGGTACAGAGGAGACTTTGCCAGGTTGATGAATGATGCTCGCTTCCACTCGAAGAGATCACAGGTCACTGTGTCATTGGCATCAAACCAGTCCTGGTTCCATTGTGGTGCAAACCCAATAGTCTGTGCGCAGGTATCTAGGACAGTGGACTTGAGTTGCTCCCAGTATGCCTGGATGGAAATGGCATCAGTGGTCGGCACTGTGCAGCCAGGCCTGGAACTCTTCCCGCAGTCCTGGGTCCTTCAAAGCTGCAACATTCAGCTTTCTCTGGGTGGCTTTTTGGGTCCTCTGGTGTCTTGGCACCCAAGGCAGATGTTCATCACCGAGCGCACAAGCTGATGATCCATCCAACAATATACAGAACCCTTCATGGACCTCATGACAAACACGTCCCTCAGATCTCTGCTTCAGACAATTATGTAGAACAGGCGGGAACAATGCCCCGACCTCGGGTGCCTCCACGTGGTGTTGATCGGGTTCTTCTGGTGAAAGACCAGGTTCGTCACAATCAGACCATATTGGACACTTTTGTTCAAGAGTAGGATGCTGTTGGCATTGGTCTTTTCCATGTCATTCTTGCCAATAGTTCCACTCCAGATTTCGTGGTCACGTCCAATTCAAGCATTAAAGTCACCTAGGAGGATTACCTTGTCGTTCCTGGGGAAGCAAGGATGCCATCTAGATCAGAGTAGAACCTTTCCTTTACTTCACGGTCGGAATCTAAAGTCGGGTGTATGCACTGATGACTGTAGTGCATTGGTTATGACTGAGATGCAGGCACAGGGTTATCAGCCTCTCATTGACCTCCAAGGGGAGTTTGGAGACCGTGACAGCTTTCCTGTTTCTCGTGGAGAAACTGGATCCGTGGGTGCGGGGGTCACAGTCTGACTTCCCTTTCCAGAAAAAGCGTGAGCTCCGGATGGCATTGCTCCCGGGTTCATTGGAACATGCAAGCCTCTCCACCACGGCAAGATGATAATCCTCGGAAAAGACCCAAGTGATTATTGGGACGTTCTGTGAATGGTATAGGAAATGTGATTCAATCACATTCCCCGAAGGTAATTGTCTTTGGTGGGCTCTTGCAGACAGGTTGGCTCCAATTAATGGTTTTGGAATTCATTTTGTACAGTGATGCAAATTTACAGCCATCTTAGAGGCTATGGCTTCAAGTCACTGGAATGTTGCTTCAGTCTTTCTAAAACCCAATCAGTGGTTTCCAACCAGTAAATTAATAAAGTCATTGTTTATAAAGCATAGCTTCATAACAGCTGCACTGTGGTGGAATTGAAGGAACTTCAGATTGCTGTTGTGCAGTGGCCTCAGTAAGATTTCAGAAATTATGCAAATGAGAGTAATGCTTCTTTCCCAAGAATTTCGCATAATTTGGCTTTGAAAAATGACCTTTATTGCTCAAATAATGAAGAATCAAACAATGAACACATTGAGCAGAGTTTTAACTGCTGAGAGGAGGTGGGTTCAGGTGCAGGTAGTGGGTTAAAGACCCAAAAAGTAACATTGGATCGGGAACCTGACATGACCCTGTCTGCTTCCGGTTAACACGGATAGGTTTGCAGGGGAGCGGGGAACGCCCTTGGGGCTGTTGGGTAAGTAATTAAAAGAAGCAAAGAGACCATAAGACATAGGAGCAGAAATTAGGCCATTCGGCCCATCGAGTCTGCTCCGCCATTCAATCATGGCTGATAAGTTTCTCAACCCCATTCTCCCGCCTTTTCCCCGTAACCTTTGATCCCCTTACCAATCAAGAACCTATCTATCTCAGTTATTAACTTCGGATTTAACTCAGCATTTCCCTAGCTGTGTGAAACTCGCCAGAGTCAGCAAGGTGAGGAGAAAGTAGAGAATGCTATTTCATTGAAACTGACAGGCTAGAAAACCTTCAAACAGTGAAACAGAATAGCTCCTGCCACATTGAAGTGGGAGGCTGCTGCTAGCACCAGAAGCCACACCAGCTGCCTTCACCTCAGCCACATGTTTCTCCGGAGGACAAAGGTGATGAACACAGAGACATTGACACAGCTCCAAGGAGGTGGGATCCTCCAATGCAAGGCTTACAGGCAGAGAATTAGATGCCTCGATATGAACGTGCATCAACGTCTCAGGGGCTCAGGCTTTCGTGTCAGATCATTGTCGACATCTGCAGCCTCCTGGAACAAGACCTCCTTTCCAGTGGACATGTTGACAATGCCTTGCCAGTGGCTGTCAAGGTGAGGCTCACTGGAGGTTCACAGCCCCAGTTCTCTGGCTCTGCCTGCAGTTCTTCACTCTTGTCTCCTGCAACCAGAGAATGCAGGGAGTTGTGAGTGTGAGAAATGGATTGTGTGAAGAGGAAGGAAGGACGATATTCGTGGAGGGTGACTGAGGGTGACATGGGTGTAAAATGGCACAAAGATGAGGGTAAGTGAGGATTGACTGCTCAGATGGGGATGTGAGGACTGGAAAGAGAGGAATGAGTAGAGTTGCAAGGCGTGTTGCTCTGGGGAATGTTGTACAAGAGAATGCTGGGAAAGTCAGAATGTGGGGCTCAGCACTGAACGAGTAATGCCCCTTACCTTTTCTGAACCACTGAGATCCCTGAACCTCTTGGTGCAGTGAGGGATCACACCTCTGCTGCTGACTTCCTCAGACACTTACATCCATGCCAGCTTTGTTTGGGAGACTGGCCGCTTCTCCCGTTCTTGACAAGTTACACTTCACGTCAGTCCCTCAGATTCCACAGCAGGCCCTCCAGGTAAGAGTCTGAAACCCAAGGGGCAGCCTCGCCATGTCTCCTTTCCATTCATCTGGTTGCTAAAGCCTCAGGAATCAATGATAAAAACAAAAAGCTAAAAGCTACTGCGGATGCTGGAAATCCAAAACAAAAACAGAATTACCTGGAAAAACTCAGCAGGTCTGGCAGCATCGGCGGAGAAGAAATCAGTTAACGTTTCGAGCCTTCATGGCCCTTCGGCAGAACTGAAGCATAGTTAGAAGAAGGGAGAAATATAAATTGGTTTAAGGTGGGTGGGGCGGTGGGGGGGGAGGGGGGGGCGGTGGGGGGAGGGAGAGACATTGAGGGTGTGGTGATTGTGGAGATGAGCAGATAATCAAAAGATGTCACAGACAAAAGGGTCAAAGAGGTGTTGAAGGTGGTGATATTTGTCTGAGAAAAGTGCTAATTAAGAATGGAAGACAGGATATTCAAAGTACAGCTCTAGTGGGGGTGGGGTGGAAAGACTAACAAGGTTTTAGTTTAGATTTAAAAATAATGGAAATAGGTGGGGAAAGAAGAATCTATATAAATTATTGAAAAAAAAGCGGGGGGGTGGGGGGGGGGGGGGAAGAAACGGGGTGGGGATGGGGGGAGGGGGAGTTTAAGATCTAAAGTTGTTGAATTCAATATTCAGCCCGGAAGGCTGTAAAGTGCCTAGTCGGAAGATGAGGTGCTGTTCCTCCAGTTTGCGTTGGGCTTCACTGGAACAATGCAGCAAGCCAAGGACAGACATGTGGGCAAGAGAGCAGGGTGGAGTGTTAAAATGGCAAGCGACAGGGAGGTTTGGGTCTTTCTTGCGGACAGACCGCAGGTGTTCCGCAAAACGGTCGCCCAGTTTGCGTTTGGTCTCTCCAATGTAGAGGAGACCGCATTGGGAGCAACGAATGCAGTAGACTAAGTTAGGGGAAATGCAAGTGAAATGCTGCTTCACTTGAAAGGAGTGTTTGGGCCCTTGGACGGTGAGGAGAGAGGAAGTGAAGGGGCAGGTGTTGCATCTTCTGCGTGGGCATGGGGAGGTGCCATAAGTGGGGGTTGAGGAGTAGGGGGTGATGGAGGAGTGGACCAGGGTGTCCCGGAGGGAACGATCCCTACGGAATGCCGTCAGGGGGGGTGAAGGGAAGATGTGTTTGGTGGTGGCATCATGCTGGAGTTGGCGGAAATGGCGGAGGATGATCCTTTGAATGCGGAGGCTGGTGGGGTGATAAGTGAGGACAAGGGGGACCCTATCATGTTTCTGGGAAGGAGGAGAAGGCGCGAGGGAGGATGCGCGGGATATGGGCCGGACACGGTTGAGGGCCCTGTCAACGACCGTGGATGGAAAACCTCGGTTAAGGAAGAAGGAGGACATGTCAGAGGAGCTGTTTTTGAAGGTAGCGTCATCAGAACAGATGCGACGGAGGCGAAGGAACTGAGAGAATGGGATGGAGTCTTTACAAGAAGCGGGGTGTGAGGAGCTGTAGTCGAGGTAGCTGAGGGAGTCGGTAGGCTTGTAATGGATATTGGTGGACAGTCTATCATCAGAAATTGAGACAGAGAGGTCAAGGAAGGGAAGAGAAGTGTCAGAGATGGACCATGTGAAGATGATGGAGGGGTGGAGATTGGAAGCAAAATTAATAAATTTTTCCAGGTCCCGACGAGAGCATGAAGCAGCACCGAAGTAATCATCGATGTACCGGAGAAAGAGTTGTGGGAGGAGGCCGGAGTAGGACTGGAACAAGGAATGTTCCACATACCCCATAAAGAGACAGGCATAGCTGGGGCCCATGCGGGTACCCATAGCCACACCTTTTATTTGGAGGAAATGAGAGGAGTTAAAGGAGAAATTGTTCAGTGTGAGAACAAGTTCAGCCAGACGGAGGAGAGTAGTGGTGGATGGGGATTGTTGGGGCCTCTGTTCAAGGAAGAAGCTAAGGGCCCTCAGACCATCCTGGTGGGGGATGGAGGTGTAGAGGGATTGGACATCCATGGTGAAGAGGAAGCGGTTGGGGCCAGGGAACTGGAAATTGTTGATGTGACGTAAGGTGTCAGAGGAATCACGGATGTAGGTGGGAAGGGACTGGACAAGGGGAGAGAGAAGGGAGTCAAGATAACGAGAAATGAGTTCCGTGGGGCAGGAACAGGCTGACACGATCGGTCTGCCAGGACAGTTCTGTTTGTGGATTTTGGGTAGGAGGTAGAAGCGGGCCGTCCGAGGTTGGGCGACTATCAAGTTGGAAGCTGTGGGAGGAAGATCTCCAGAGGAGATGAGGTCAGTGACAGTCCTGGAAACAATGGCTTGATGTTCTGTGGTGGGGTCATGGTCCAGGGAGAGGTAGGAGGAAATGTCTGCGAGTTGACTCTCAGCCTCCGCGAGGTAGAGGTCAATGCGCCAGACAACAACAGTACCACCCTTGTCAGCGGGTTTGATGACAATGTTGGGGTTGGACCTGAGAGAACGGAGTGCAGTGAGTTCAGAGAGAGACAGATTAGAATGGGTGAGAGGAGCAGAGAAATTGAGACGGCTAATGTCACGCTGACAGTTCTCAATGAAAAGATCAAGAGAAGGTAAGAATCCAGAGGGAGGGGTCCAAGTGGAGGGAGAATATTGGAGGTGGGTAAAAGGATCCGTTGAACGGGGAGAGGACTCCTGCCCAAAGAAGTCAATGTTTATTTCAGCCATTCTGATCACTGCGGAATCCTTCGACAGATTCAGCCTTTCTCTCTCTCTGATTGTTCAGGAAACCCAGAAGCAGGATGCATAGCCTGCTGACAGAGAGAAAGGTTTCCAACCTGCTACCAGTCCACCCACTGCATGTAGATCTTAATGTGCGGTGCTATGTCCCTCTGGGATTTTTCTTTGCTCTGAGGGAGCCTGAAGCGGCAACAGTGTCCACAGGCAAGTCCAGAGGCTTCATCACCTCTATCCCAATAAAACAATTTGCATTGACCGACCACTGACCATGGAATTGGATCCGATGTGATTATGTCTTGGGGGGGAACATGCGGGAGTAGGTGGTACCGCTGAGGGGGCCTCCTTTGGACAGAGGGTGTCCCAACTGAGGAGCGCCATCCACTCCCCCCACCCCTACCAAGTCTGCAACAAGCCTGGCAGGGTTCATGTGTGTGGGCTCCAACCTCACCCCCCAACCCCACCCCCCCACCACCCAAAACACCCCTCAACCACGACAACCCCTCACCCTGCATGCTGGAAATGTACCAGCAGTGACAAAAAATAGTCCTTAAGTGGGCCATTATTTGCCTCTTCCAGCACTGGTAAAGTAACAGCAAAGGCAGGTAGGCACTGGATTTTATACCAGCCCCCCCCCCGCCCCACCCAACTTCCTGCTATCTACCGGGTGAGGTGGGGGACAGGTTTGGGGTTGGTGTTAGATGCTATAAATTCCCACCCCAGGTCACTACTGCATTCTGCCAGGGCAGAAGACTTCATCACGTTGCTTAAGGATGACAACCAGTAAAGTTCATTTACTGAATTTCTGCCCTCCCAAGATTTCAGGACTGCATTGTTAACTCAGTAATTCATTAATCAAGGTTGTACACGATTAGCAGAATTATAACATGCCATAGATAACAGATACCCTGGAAGGTACCATAGTGAATTTATGATATGATAATCAACATCCCACCATTAACTTATGACATTTCTTCCCTCAATGGATGGATTCTGTGTGACCAGAGATACCTTCATATGTGGTATCACTATGGAATCCACAAACTGCAGCTGAAAACAAATGTAATGAAGCACCTGGCTCAACTAGAATAAAATAACAGTGTGAAAACAATGGTGCTACAGTCTTGCTTTGTCCTTGGGTTGTCCCACTGTGTGGCACCAGAAATTATAGCAATGCGCTCTATAAATAATCGTTTGGTAGTACAGAACTTGAGTATTGCTGAAAAAAGAAACACGTCTAAGCTTTTCATTTTGTTCTCATCAGGACATTCGCAAGAACGCCAATATAAGGAGGAAAACAACAATTTATGCTGTATGTGAAGAGACTGCAGATCGGTTGGCAAGTGGCGTTGCCATGAGAATGCACCACTGATAGTGACTGACAGTTAACTGCCAATCATTATTTGAAATTTAAACAAGGCAGCTTGACCCTGATTGGTCAAGGCATTGCCCTGAGGAATGAGTCAGCGAATGGCTGTCACTTATTTTGTTTAACTGAAATAGATGCAATGTATGTACATGTTTTTTCTGTCTGCAAAGAACAGGGTCCTGTATATTAATATATGTAGCTTCCAGTACACACAAATGTGCCACACTGCAAGCCCACTGACAATCTTAAATTGGTTGTCAACATAATTCTTAGCACACTGAGGATTATTTAGCAAATGTTGTCCAATCGCAGAATCACATCTAGTATTGAATACTGTGTTTTGAGTTTTGCAAGCATGGGCTGGTGGGGTACAGTCTGTACCTTGCCCATTACGAACAGCAGAAGGGACATGCTGTTTGATACAATCCACCAGCCTTTGGGACATACGACCTACATACCTAACATCACACTGGCATTGAAATTCATACACCACATTATTCATTTGTGTGATAGGCAGAAGGTCTTTTTGGCTTGATGGCAGCATCCTGTTAGTGGCGAATACCATTCTTGTTGCTATTGCCTAATAGCAGCGTGAAACAGCTTCACCTGTTGCTCAAATTTTTGAGATACCTTGCCCTTCCAGGATAATCCGAGGTAGACTGGGCACTTTTCAGGGTCGAAAGTGATGGCCTTAGGCCCATTCATGAGTTTATATGATATACAGTGTGAAATGATTTTCAGGATGTCTTTGATGTGCCCTATTTCAGCATCAAGCTTGCATGGTGAGCAAATGGCTCGGGCCTCCTTATGTTAGTATTCTTGCGAGTGTCCTGTTGAGCTTAGACATGTCCCTTTTTTCAGCAATACTGATGTGCACTATGTGCACAGTTACACTATGAGTAGGCGAGACCATATGCAGCAGGTGTAAGACAAGGACTGGAATTGAGGCAATAGCTCCAATATTTATCTGGAAATGTATTGGGAGCGGAATCCATTGTTGTAGGTGAAACCCAGAAGTAAATTCAGTGCATGTCAGTGGCTTTTAACTCAGCCAGTTCATTCGCATTTTATTCCTAGGTTTGGCATCCCACCTGCGGCAGCAGAGGTTATGAGGATCCGCATGATGTGATTTCAACATCAGTTTTTAAATGGCCAACCCAATACTTCCTTATCAAGCCTACACCATCCATCCCTACTCACACATACACCCTACTTGCATTGCACGTACACCTAGTTATGTACTTCCTCACATCCCCATATACCCATCCACTAATCCCATTCATGTTCATCCTAATGTAATTTCACACCTCTTCCCCATAAGATACCCTAACCAAATGCACTCATTGCCCTGAGCCCCTGACCCCACCGAATCAGTAGCCTGCATGTTGCCTCATCTCCTGATGGCTGAGTCTGATCTTGCACAGCTGAAGGTGTAAGAGTCTTTGGTGGGAACCTCACAGGCTCCAATCGCAGAGGTCATCAACCTAGAGCATCTCAGCAGTCAGAGCAGGGATCTAAGCAGCTTGTCTTTATCACTTCTCAAGCCACAGGGGTTGCACCGCATAGTAGTCGTAGAAAGGAAGAGGAAAACTTTGCAGTTACGCAAAGGTATGGAAGTGGATGTAAGTCATATTGTTAAGTTTCTGTTTTTTAGTTTTCGCACATAAATAGAATTCTTTTGCAGCACATGAAAGGGTTATTAAATAAAAGCAAAATACTGCGGACGCTGGAAATTTGGTAATAAAATCAGAAAGTGCTGGAAATACATAGCAGTTCTGGCTGCATCTGTGGAGAGAAACAGAATTAATATCTCAAATCGAATGTGACTCTTCCACAGAACTGGACGAAAGGGATGATTGGTTAAATATGGAACTGCTTTATGTCAGTGGCTTGGGGGAGGTGTGGCAAGTGCTTGTAACAAAGGAGCAGTGGTGCGAGCTAAGTGAACTTTGCATTAATAAGAGGGTCCCTGACATCTTGGGCAGCAATGGGAGCAGCTGGTGATTCATTGCCCCCATCACATTCCTCCTCCTCATCTTCCTCCTCCACCTTCTCCAAATTGTCTGGAGCATCTGAGTTCTTTGCCTTGTTCCTCCTGATGGTCCAAACCTCGCTGCTGTGCACTGTTATGCAGGGAACAACACACCACATTGGAGACCCTGTCTGGTATGTACTGAACGGTAGCTCCAGATTTGACTTGGCATCTGAACCTGTCTTCAGCATGTCATTGGCTTGTTCAATCCCATATCTAGTGACCAGATGGCATTCATTGTAGTAATGCTTGGCTTCATTGGTTGGTCTTTTGACAGGTGTTAGCAGGCAGTTTTGAAGTCTCCTAGCAGCCATCTCTTAAGTCTGCTTGCAGATACAAAGATGTTAGGAGCTTACACTGCCGTAGGACAAAAACATCATTGCAGCTCCTCTGCACTCTGGTGCACACCTGCAGAAATATCATTTTGTGGTTGCACACTAGCAGCACATTGATGGAGAGGAAACCCTTGCATTTGACAAATACACCTGGTTGTTCTGGCAGTGCCTTGATTTCCACATCTGTGAAGTTGATGATGCTCTGGGAAACTGGTGTCATCATAAGTGATGTTGACGTAGTTGCTGCCCCTGGTGAACAAATCATCAATCAGCTGTCTAATGCATTGTGGGTTGCCAGCTGGGAGATCCTAAACATGTCCCTGGCAGAGCATGGGAATGAGCTTGAGGCAAAAAGTTAAGGGTGGTAGTGACTTTGGCAGCTACTGGTAATGCATGGTCACCAAATCCAGCAGGGAGTAGGTCTTCTTCTAGGATGCTGCTCATGTTTGACACCACCTGACATGACAACCTGAGATACTCCCCTAGAGGTCCCCAGAATCACAGATGTCAGTCTTCAGCCAATTAAATTCACTCTATGTGATATCAAGAAACAGCTGAAGGCACTGGATACTGCAAAGGCTATGGGCCCTGACACTATTCTGGCAATGGGTACTCCACGCTGCACCCCTAGCCAAGCTGTTCCAGTATAACTACAACACTGGCATCTGTCCGGCTATGTGGGAAATTGCCCAGGTATGTCCTGTACACAAAAAGCAGAACAAATCCAACCCAGCCAATGACTGCCCCAGCAGTCTACTCTCGATCATCAGTAAAGTAATGGAAAAGGTCATCAACAGTGCTATCAAGCGGCACTTGCTTAGCAACAACCTGTTCACTGATGCCCAGTTTGGGTTCCGCCAGGGCCACTCAGCTCCTGACCTCATTACAGCCTTGGTTCAAACATGGACAAACCAACTGAACTCCCGGGGTGAGGTGAGAGTGACTGCCCTTGACATCAAGGCTGCATTTGACTGAGTGTGGCATCAAGGAGCCCTAGAAAAACTGGAGTCAATGGGAATCAAGGGGAAAACTCACTGCTGGTTGGAGTCATACATAGCACAAAGGGAGATGGCTGTAGTTGTTGCAGGTCAGTCATCTCAGCTTCAGGGCATCGCTGTATGATTTCCTCAGGGTAGTGTCCTCGGTCCAACTATCTTCAGCTGCTTCATCAATGACCTTCCTTCCATCATAAGGTCAGAAGTGTGGATGTTTGCTGATGATTGCACAATGTTCAGCACCATTCGCGACTCCTCAGACACTGAAGCAGTCCATATCCAAATGCAGCAAGACCTGGACAATATCCAGGCTTGGATTGACAAGTGGCAAGTAACATTCGCACCACACAAGTGCCAGGCAATTACCATCTCCAAGAAGAGAGAATCTAACTATCGCCCCTTGACGTTCAATGGCATTACCATCACTGAATCCCCCACTATCAACATCCTGGGGGTTACCATTGACCAGAAACTGAACTGGACTAGCCATATAAATACTGTGGCTGCAAGAGCAGGTCAGAAGCTAGGAATCGTGCGATGAGTAACTTGCCCCCTGACTGCCCAAAGCCTGTCCACCATCTACAAGGCACAGGTCAGGAGTGTGATGGAGTACTCTCCACTTGCCTGGATGAGTGCAGCTCCCACAATACTCAAGCTTGACACCATCTGGGACAAAGCAGCCCACTTGATTGGCACCACATCCGCAAACATTCACTCCCTCCACCACTGACGCACAGTGGCAGCAGTATGTACCACCTACAGGATGCACTGCAGGAATTCACCAAGGCTTCTTAAACAGCACCTTCCAAACCCACGACTACTACTATCCAGAAGGATAAGGGCAGCAGATAGATGGGAACACTACCACCTGGGAGTTCCCCTCCAAGTCACTCACCATCCTGACTTGGAAATATATTGCCATTCCTTCACTGTGGCTGGGTCAAAATCCTGGAACTCACTTCCTAATCGCACTCTGGGTGTACCAACACCACATGGACTGCAGCAGTTCAAGAAGGCAGCTCACCACCACCTTCTCAAGGGCAACTAGGGATGGGCAATAAATGCTGGCCCAGCTAGCGAAGCCCATGTCCCGTGAATGAATAAAAAAAAACTGCAGTTTGGTTGGACATGTCAATGAAACTCCAGCTCTGCCTGATCACCCTATGACATGGGCAATGCCTCCCGTGAGCTGCACCCATCTGCTGCTTCCCTTTCAGCCACTGTCCTCTCTGTTGCTGCATTCTCTGTTTTTGCCCACAATGCAGCTCCTTCTTTTCTCTGCTGCTCAGTTCATTGCTGGTGCCCTCCCTGCTGTTCTCCTCTCTGATGCTGCCCTCTCTGCTATCCCCAGCGACAAACCTCTGAATAGCAGGCTGCTGTTGCTGCTATTGCTGGTACTGCTCCTGGTCGTATTCATCTTCATCCAAGGTTCAATATAAAGTAGCCATAACAGCACCCATCCTGATGTGATTGAGTAAACCTCCAAGTTGTAGAAAGCAACCTTTTGGCAAAAGTACAGTAAACAAACACTTCTCCACTAACAGGTAAGAAAGCAGCTATTAGTACTGAGTATTTATTGCAGTATTCCAAGAAATTGTTTCAGCCCCCTCAATTGCTGTTGTATTCTCGCTTTGTCTTCAATGGTGAATTTCAGGAAGCCTGGGCAGCCCATGGATTTACCACTAAATTTAAAAGTATGTACAAAACATTTGAGCAATTAGTATAGGTTAATAGGCAACCTTCCTCTCCTGAAGAGTTTGCAAGCAAGCATCACAATCCAGTTAAACCCAGAACTCGGCAGGTTGCAGCCAGCTTCCCAACACATTGACGATTTTATAAAGGCAAAATACTGCAGATGCTGGAAATCTGAAACAAAAACAAAAAATGCTGGAAAAACTCAGCAGGTCTGACAGCATCTGTGGAGAGAAAGACAGAGTTAACATTTCGAGTCCACATGACTCTTCTTCAGAGCTAAAGGGAAGTAGAAATGTGGTGAAATATCTACTGTACAAGGGGGTTGGAACAGGTGAAGCTGGATAGAAGGCCAGCGACAGGTGGAGGCAAAGGAGAGATTGCAAAAGATGTCATAAACAAATGGCCAAAGGGGTGTTAATGGTGGTGGTACTGGCTAAAGGAGGTGCTAATGGTGACATTAAGAGTAGAAAGGAGGAGGCCGGACCAGGGTAAGCACTCTGGAAAGAACAACATGAGCAAGTGACAGATGGCCCTCGGTGGGGTGGGGTGGGGGGAGGGGATGTTGATGGGGAAAAAAGATTGAATATAGGCTAAAAGCTGGGGGTAAAACAATGAATAAAAATGGAAATAAATTTTAAAAATAACAAAACAATAATAAAAATAAGTGGAAAAAATAAATAAAAATTTAAAAATAAAATGAATATTGAAAACAGGGGATCAAAAAGGGGTGGGGATGGTGGAGAGAGTTCATGGTCTGGAGTTGTTGAACTCAATGTTAAGTCCGGAAGGCTGTAAAGTGCCTAATCGGAAGAAGAGGCGATGTTCCTCCAGTTTGCGTTGAGCTTCACTGGAACATTGCAGCTGGCCAAGGACGGACATGTGGGCATGACAGCAGGATGATGTGTTGAAATGGCAAATGGCAGGAAGGTCTGGGTCATGCTTGTGGACAGACCGAAGGTGTTTCGCAAAGCAGTCACCCAGTCTGTGTTTGGTCTCTCCAATATAGAGGAGACCGCATTGGGAGCAGCAAATGCAGTAGACCAAATTGAGGGAAGTGCAAGTGAAGCGCTGCTTCACTTGAAAGGAGTGTTTGGGCCCTTGGACTGTGAGGAGGGGGAAAATAAAGAGGCAGGTGTTGCATCTTCTGCGATTGCATGGGAAGGTGCCGTGGGAGGGGGGTTGAGGTGTAGGGGGTGGTGGAGGTGTGGACCAGGGTGCCCCAGAGGGAATGGCCCATACAGAATGCTGACAGGGGGGGTGGGGGGGTGAAGGTAAGATGTGTTTGGTGATGGCATCATGCTGGAGTTGTCGGAAATGGCAGAGGATAATCCTTTGAATGCGAAGGCTGGTGGGGTGAAAAGTGAGGACAAGGGGGACCCTATCATGGTTCTGGGAGGGAGAGGAAGGTGCGAGGGCAGAGGTGTGGGAGATGTGTCGGACACGGTTGAGGGCCCTGTCAACCACCGTGGGTGGGAAACCTCGGTTAAGGAAGAAGGAAGGCTTTTTGATCCCTTTTTTCAGTATTTATTTTTATATTTTTTCCATTTATTTTTATTATTACTATTTTAAAAATTAATTTCCATTTTTATTCATTGTTTTATCCCCAGCTTTTATCCTATTTTCGATCTTTTTTCCCACCACCATCCCCTCCCCCCACCCCACCCCACCCTACCCCACCCCACCCCACCTCCACTTGGGCCATCTGTCAATTGCTTATGTTGTTCTTTCCAGAGTGCTTACCCTGGCCTGGCCATTATTACGTTGACGATTTTGCCGGTTTTAACTGAAATAGAAAGATTGAACTAATTGCAAATGTAATTATCCAGTGCTGGGAAAACATTGCTAGAAATGCTGTAGCAAATGATACTTAAGGGGCAATTTACAGAGTCTCATTAATCACATGCGTAGGTCATAAAATTGGGCCTACAATGCTGTTATTCCCAACTCCATTGCCACATTACTGGGACTCAGAAAATTGTCCTCAAGGCCCCAGTCCAAGTTCAATTTAGTTATTCAATGATTTTTAAAAAAATCTTTAGGGCAACATAAGAGCTGTGTATACCATCTGGCATGTCATTCTCAGATAAAAAATGTAAACTTTGTGACATGCATGCATGTACATTTTAGTGAGTAATGCAATTGAATGTCAAGAGGAGATGGTTAGACTCTCTCTTGTTGGAGATGGCCATTGCCTGGCACTTGTTCAGTGAGGATGTTACTTACCATTTATTAATCCAAGGCTGGATTTTGTCCAGGTCTTGCTGTATTCAGGCATAGACCACTTCATTCTCTGAGTAGTTGCGAATGTAACTAAAACCCGCGTAATCACCAGCGAACATCTTCACTTCTGACCTTATGATGGAGGGAAGGTCATTATTGAAGTAATTGAAAATGACTGGATCTAGGACACTGCAATGAGGAGCTGCTGCAGTGATGTCCTAGTGCTGAGATGATTGGCCTCCAACAACCACAGCTATCTTCCTTTGTGCTAAGAATGACTCTAGATGTGGAGTTTTTTCCTCAATTTTGCTAGGGCTCTTGGATGTCAAAGATAATTGGTCTCACCTTACCTCTGGAATTCTGCTCTCTTATGTCTGGACCAAGGCTTTAATGAGATCTGGAGTGATACTTGCAGAACCTAACTGAGCATTGGTGAGCAGATTATTGGGGAATAAGTGGCACTTGATATCACTGTTGATGACACCATTTACCACTTTGCTGATGCTTGACAGCAGACTGAAGGGATGGTAACTGGTAGGATTGGATTTGTCATGTTTTTTGTGGACAGGACATTTGTGGACAATTTTCCACATTATTGGTTGGATGCCAGTGTTATAGTTGTACTGGAATAGTTTGGTTAGAGGCACAGATAGTTCTGGAGCACCAATCTTCTGGGGAACAGTCTGGATACATTCAGGGTCCATAGCCTTTGCTGTATCCCCTGTACTCAGCTATTTCTCAACGGTATGTTGAGTGAATTGAATTGGTTGAAGACTGGTTTATTAGATGATGGGGACCTCAGGAGGAGGTAAAGGTGGTTATTTACATGGCACTTCTGGCCAAAGGTGGTTGCTAAATAACTTTCCTTTGCCCTGATGTGTGGGACTGCCTCATCATTAAAGAGGGGGGTGTTCAATGGGCCTCACCTTCACTTCAGTTGTTCAATTACCCATTATTCACAACTGGATGTGGCAGGACTGCAGAGCATTGATCTGATCCATTGGTTATGGGATCGCTAAACGCTGGCTATGGCATGATGCTGTTGGCATGCATGTGGTCTGTTGCAGCTTCACCAGGTTGGCACTCATTTTCAGTTATGCCTGATGCTTCTCCTGGCATGCTTTGCTACAATCCTCATTGAACCTGGCTTGATGGGGGCCAGTTGGGCTCCATTTTTTCCTGAGGTTTTGCCATTGTGCCCGTTTCGGTTATGTTGACGTTCTGATAAACCCAAAAGATTGGAGTTTAAAAGAATATTCACTGACATTTCTCGTACAAAATATGCTTGCATAAAGTTGTGGAAAAGTAGAATTGAGATGGCAATCCTCAAACTACCCATAGCGAGAACAGTGCCGGGCAGGAAGTGTACGCGGTACCCATAATAAGATATTTTTTTAATGTGTTGACCGTAGTGTATAGCATTCGGATATTGCCAGCACAATCTGGTCGTACGGGTGCCAGCTGTCGTGGCTGCCGCATCTTGTTTTGAAATTCAAGTGAGGAAGATTAAAGCATTTTGTTTGTGTGCCTTTAAGGATTGCCACTCACTGACTGCCTTCTCTGTTTGACCTGACTGGAATTGAAGCCCCGCGGATCGTTCGCTCAACGATGGAGGGGGAACGTGTATGAGTTCCGACATTAATAGGCCGGGGAAAGATGCGATGATGTAAGGACATCTTGTAGCTCTGGTCTGGCACGCTAGCTCAGAGTGAACGAGCAAGTGCGCGGGATTGGAGAATTTGCGTTTATTTTTAGATTTGACTCTCGCCGTCCGCGGGCAGTTCGGCTTTGCTGCTGCCTTGGCTCCCTGGGCATAACTTGGCTTTGTAAGGTGAGTATTGGCCGATGGAAGCCCTCGGCAGAGCCTGCGAGCCACATTGCCACGCTTGTGCTGTGAATGACAATGTCACAACGATCGAAATTGGAACGGCGTGTGGCTGATGTCTGCGCGCACTGTCTGAGCGCCAAGGCTCTGTCTGCTTCTGTGACCGCCTTGTGCTTCTATGAGTTTTCTTTGTTTCCTTTAGACTTGCTGAATGCTTTTAATTTGCTTTTTTTCCCCCACCCTCCAATCTCCAAACGCCATTTCGTGTGGCCCCCCGTTATGAGGTGGGTTTTTGTTATGGCAAGTTGCGCGCGTGTTGATGTTGTTGCATATGTAAAAAGAACACGAAAGACCGCCTTTATGCACCGGTATAGACTGATGCAATCCCCTTTCTTCCTGACTGGAGTGTACGTTCTTTTGCTTATGTCGCAATGTTACATCCTGCTGCTGCAGAGGCGAGTCAATAGGACATAGTTTTGATTGGTGCAAATGCCCCACAAGCGTTGGGATGTCTATTTACACCAGTTTATCCCAATTTAATGCGCACGATCAGTTCAAACCGCCTTTAATCCTTATGATCCGCGAGCCGCCACGAGGAGCCAGATCAAAAGCGTGCTCCGGAGCTCAGAAAATCCACAGGTCTATAAAAGTTTATGCTCAGGAGCAGCAGGTTTTCACATTGTATCGTATGCAAGTGGCTGCCTGAGTGGGTAGAGATTCAAGTACAGAAAGGTACAGTTGTCGTAATTGTCTTTAGAGCTGGTTTGAATTTTCAGGGGGTTTTTTTTGGAGGATGTGGAGGTGGGGGGGAGGGGACTGCTTTGGCCGTGACACCTTTTTGCAGGTTTTGATGTTATTACAATTTTGTCATTGAAGTCACGCTGGTGTATTTAGACTTTTCCTGCGTTCATGTGTGTTTAAACTTTTCTGATTTTTTTAACAGTTTGTGTAAGTGCCTATACACACTATGAATTAATGAAATGTTATTTTTGAAGAACACGTGTGTTGTCCCCATGGTCCAATATTTTTGTCTTAACCAACATCACAAGAACACATTGATGTTGCACACTGTTGTTTTTGGGTCTTTGAGCCTGTCCGGTACATAATGTCCAGTAGTACCTATCTGAGGCTTGCATCTGTAATTTAATATTTGTACAGATTTGAAAATAAATGAAGCCATAATACATAGTGCACAAATAGGAGCATTGTTGTAATTGTATGTGAGCCATTAATTCATTTCTGTAGTAGAATAATACGGCTTAATTAACTTATTGAAGAAAAAAAGTTGGGATGGGGATGATGCTGACATTCCCCATCCTTAACTGTGGGTTAATTACTCAAGAGTTCTGCACTCCGTGTGATGATGGTGCTCCCCAAATGGTATTGGGTTGAAAGTTCTAGGACCATGACTCAGCAAGGATGAAACCATTGTAAATATATTTGTACTTTGGGATGGTGTGTGACTTGGAGGTAATATTGAGTTGGTGGTGTTTCCATGACATTGTTGACCTTGTCCTTCTGTGTATTAGCAACAACAGCATTGGAAGTTGCTCTTAAAGCAAGCCTGGTGATTTGTTGTAGTGCATATTGTCGATTGTATATATTGGAGTCACAGTGTAACAGTGTTGCATTTTTTAAAATTCATTCATGGGATGTGAGCTTCGCTGGCTGGGCCAGCATTTATTGCTCATCCCTAGTTGCCCTTGAGAAGGTGGTGGTGAGCTGTCTTCTTGAACCACTGCAGTCCATGTGGTGTAAGTACACCCACAGTGCTAGTAGGAAGGGAGTTCCAGGAATTTGACCCAGCGACAGTGAAGGAATGGCAATATATTTCCAAGTCAGGATGGTGAGTGACTTGGAGGGGAACTTCCAGGTGGTTCCCATCTATTTGCTGTCTTTGTCTTTCTAGATGGTAGTGCTCATGGGTTTGGAAGGTGCCATCGGAGGAGCCTTGGTGAATTCCTGCAGTGCATCTTGTAGATGGTACACATTGCTGCTGCTGTGCGTCGATGGTGGAGGAAGTGAATGTTTGTGGATGTGGTGCCAATCAAGTGGGCTGCTTTGCCTTGGACGGTGTCAACCTTCGAGTGTTGTGGGAGCTGCACTCATCCAGGCAAGTGGGGAGTATTCCATCACACTCACGACTTGTGCCTTGTAGATGGTGGGCAGGCTTTGGGGAGTCTGGAGATGAGTTACTCGTCACAGGATTCCTAGCCTCTGACCTCTAGTCCAGTTCAGTTTCTGGTCAATGGTAACCCCCAGGATGTTGATAGTGGGGGATTCAGTGATGATAATGCCATTGAATGTCAAAGGGTGATGGCTGCATTCTCTCTTGTTGGAGATGGTCATTGCTTGACACTTGTAAGGCGTGAATGTTACTTGTCAGCCTAAGCCTGGATATTGTCTAAGTCTTGCTGCATTTGGACATGGACCCTTCAGTATCTGAGGAGTCGTTAATGGTGCTGAACATTATGCAATCATCAACGAACATCCCCACTTCTGAACTTCTGATGGAAGGAAGGTCATTGATGAAGCTGAGGACACTACCCTGAGTAGTGATGTCCTGGAGCTGAGATGACTGACTTGCAACAACCACAACCATCTTCCTTTATGCTAGGCATGACTCCAACCAGCAGAGAGTTTTCCCCCTGATTCCCATTGACTCCAGTTTTGCTAGGGTTTCTTGATACCACACTTGATCAAATGTGGCCTTGCTGTCAAGGACAGTCATTCTCACCTCACCTTGGGAGTTCAGCTCTTTTGTCCATTTTTGAACCAAGTCTGTAATGAGGTCAGGAGCTGAGTGTGATGAATATTGAGCCCAATAGCAGGGGAACTCGTATCAGGGATGCCAATCAATTGAATTGTTCTGGTCCCACTTCTTAAGCGATGCAGCTACTGTACATTCATCCAAGAAAATACTGACTATTCACCTATGCACTTGTGATTTGAAACTTGTATATGGTGGAGAGGCTTTGTTGAGAGTGTATTAGCTTCTGCCTTTTCGTTTTTGTCCATATTAATATGGCTGGTCTGGTCAAGTATACATATGAACATACAAACTAGGAGCAGGAGTAGGCCACTCAGTCCTTTAAGCCGACTCTGCAATTCTATAAGATCATGGCTGATCTGACTGTAACCTCCCACCTACCCCCAGTAACCTTTCACCCCCTTGTTTATCAAGGATCTGTCTCTTTAAAAATATTCAAAGACTCTGCTTCTACTGCCTTTTGAGGAAGGTAATTCCAAAGACTCACTACCCTCAGAGAAAATTTCTTCTGATCTGTCTTAAATGGGCAACCTTTTATTTTTAAACTGTGACCCCTAGGTTCTCCCACAAGAGGAAACATCCTCTCCATATCAACTCTGTCAAGACCCCATGGGATTTTATATGTTTCAATCAAGTCGCTCTTATTCTTCTTAACTCAAGTGGACACAAGCCTAGCTGTCCAGTCTTTCTCATAAGATAACCTGTTCATTCCTGGCACTAGTTTAGTAAACCTTCTCTGAACTGCTTCTAATGCATTTACATCCTTCCATAAATAAGGAGACCAATTTTGTACACAGTACACCACATGTGGTCTTACCAGTGTCCTGTACAACTGAAGCATAACTTCCCTAATTCTGTATTCGATTCCCCTTGCAATAAATGATAACATTCTATTAGCTTTTCTAATTACTCGCTGTACCTGCATACTAGCCTTTTGCGATTCATGCACTAGGACACCCAGATCTCCCTGAACCTCAGCTGTGCAATTTCTCATCATTTAGATAATATGGTGCTTTTTATTCTTCCTGCCAGAATGGACAAGTTCACATTTGCACACATTATACTCCATTTGCCAGATCTTTGCCCACTCACTTAACCTTTGTAGCCTCCTTATGTCCTCTTCACAATTTAGTTTCCTACCTATCTTTGTATCATGCAAATTTAGCAACCATACCTTCGATCTCTTCATCCAAGTCATTCATATAAATTGTAAAAAGTTGAGGGCCCAACACTGATCCCTGTGGCACACCACTAGTTGCGTCCCGCTAACCAGAAAAAGACCCATTTATGGCCACCCTCTGTCTCCTGTTAGCTAGCCAATCATCTATCCATGCCAATATGTCACCCCCTACACCATGAGTTTTTATTTTTCGCAATAACCTTTGATGTGGTATTTTATCAAATGCCTTCTGGAAATATAAGTACAGTATGTCCACCAGTTCCCCTTTATCCAGAGCACAAGTGACTCCTTCAAAGAACTCCAATAAATTGGTTAAACATGATTTCCCCTTCACAAAACCTTGTTGACTGCCTGATTGCTTAGAATTTTAAGTGCCCTGCCATAACATATTTAATAATCCCTTTCAACATTTTCCCTATGACAGATGTTAGGCTAACTGGGCGATAGTTTCCTGATTTCTGTCTCCTTCCCTTTTTGAATAAAGGAATTACATTTGCTATTTCACAATCTAATGGCACCTTCCCTGAATCCAGGGAACTTTGGAAAAGTAAAACCAGTGCATCAACTATCTCACTTGCCACTTCTTTTAAGACTTAAGGATAAAGTCCATGAGGACCCGGGGATTTGTCAGCCTGCAGCTCCAACAGTTTGCTAAGTACCACTTCCTTGGTGATTGTAATTTTCCTGAGTTCCTCTCTCCCTTCCAGTTCCTTATTCACAGCTATTTCTGCGATTCTCGACAGTGAAGACTGATACAAAATATCTGTTCAATTCATCTGCCATCTCCTTATTTTCCATTGTTAATTCCCCAGACTCGCTTCGTATATGACCAACTTCACTTTGTTAACTCTTATCTAAGTATCTATAGAAGCTCTTAGTATCTGTTTTTATTTGTCTAGCTAGCTTTCTCTCATGCTTTAATTTTTCCCTCCTTAATAATCTTTTTGTCATTCTTTGCTTTTCTTTATATTCTGTCCAATCTTCTGAACCGTCACTCCCCTTTGTTCAATTATATGCTTTTTCTTTAAGTTTGATCCTATCCTTAACCTTTCTAGTTAACCTTGGATGATGGGCCCTCCCCTTGGAATTTTTCTTCCTCATTGGAATGTATCCATTCTGTGTATTCTGAAATATCCCTTTAAATGTCTGCCACTGCATCTCTATCAACCTATCCCTTAACCTCATTTCCCAGTTCACTTTAGCTAGCTCTGCTTTCATTCCCATATAATCGCCCTTATTTAAGTTTTAAGTACTAGTCTTGGACCCACTCTTCTCTGCCTCAAACTGAATGTAAAATTCAATCATATAATGATCATTGCTATCCAGGGGTACCTTTACTATGAGGTTATCAATTAATCCTATCTCGTTGCACAATGTCAGGTTGAGCATAGCTTGCTCTCTGGTTGGCTCCAGAACATGTTGTTCTAAGAAACTATCCCAAAAACATTCTATGAACTCCTCATCTAGGCTACCTATGGCCATTTGATTTTTCCAGTCTGTGTAGATTAAAATCCCCCATGAATATTGCCATATCTTTCTGACAAGCTCCTGTTATCTCTTCCTTTATAGTCTTGTTTTATAATTAGGGGGGCTGTACGCCACTCCCATAAGTGATTTCTTGCCTTTATCATTTCTCATCTCAACCCACATCGCTTCTGCATCCTGGTTTTCTGAATGTAGGTCATCACTTTCTACTGTGCTAGTACCATCATTAATTAGGAGAGCCAACCCTCCACCTTTTCTGAGCCTCCACTTATTCCTATAAATCATGTTATGTACCCTTCAATATTCAGGGCCCAATCTATCTCGTCCTGCAGCCACGTCTCTGTAATGGCTATCAGATTGCACTTATTTGTTTCTATTTGCACTATCAGTTCATCTGCTTTGTTTCAAATGCTACGTGCATTCAGATACAGAGCTTTTAGTTTTGTCTTTTTATTATTTTTGTAACCTCTAGCTTTGACTGTTGTTTTACTCTTTGATTTGTACTCTGTCCATTCCTGTCACAGTCTCTTCATCATTTCCAATATTAATACCTTTCTTTCTTGCCTTGTCTCTACTCTTTGGTTTACCACATCTTCCCATATTCGATCCCATGCCCCCACTATTTAGTTCAAAGCCACCTCTACTTCCCTAGTTATAAGGCTCTCTAGAACATCAGTGCCAGCATGGGTCAGGTGTTGACTGCCCCAACAGTACAGATCCCACTTTCCGCCAGTGATTGGTGAGCCCCAGTGCAATAATGGTGAGGATCTTGGTGATCATGGTGCTGTTAAAGGTCAGAATGTCATGGTTGGACTTGCTTGTGCTGGTGATGGTCATTGCCTATTATTTATGTGACACAAAGTTTGCTTGCCATTTTTCAGGCCAGGCATTGGCTGCATCCTTATCTGAGCTAAAGATTTGTCAGCAAAATACCCATTCTGGATCAGATGAGGGAAGGTGATCAACGAATAAGCTAAAGATAGTTGGACCAAGAACACTGCCCTGAAAAACTATATCCATGTCCTGAGTTTGCATTGATTTTAACCTCCATCAATCGTAACGACCTTGTGTTTTGAGTGGGCAGTATTGCCTTTAATCTCTATTGGCCTCAATTCTGCAGAGAACTCCTTTTGTGCCACATTTGTCACATGTTGACTTGATGTCAAGGATGGACACTCATCTGCCCTCTAATGTTTAACTCTTTCATTCAAGCTTAGGGCAAGGCTACGATGAGGTTTGGAGCTGAATGATTCTGCCCATACCAGTTGAGCATCAGAGAGCAGGTATTCAGAAGTAGATGCCATCTGATGGCATAATTGAAGACTCTCAACTACTTTGGAGAGGGCTGATAGTGCAGTATATGGTGGAGTTAGGTCTGTTTGATTTTTGCAGATACTTACAAGATCACTGCAATTTTCTTTATTGTTGTGTAGGTGACAATATCATAACTAGACTGAAACAGGGGAACTGCACTTTTGGTGTTGAAAGTTGTCATGCCACAGCCTCGATATTGCCTTTATTCATGCACACATTCCTACTCAGCCCCCAACCATCAACATCTTCGGAGGCCCTCCTGAAGGACCTATCTTTGGCTTGTTCCACCAACATCTGTATGCTGTCCCAGGTGAAAAGATTCACTGACATGGAGTCATCTGATCACTAGTGGCATCTTCTCTTGCCTTTTTTGATTGTTTCCAACATCCAATTTTAGGTGAATCTTAACTTTCCTCAGCAAAGTATTGAGATGACCTGAAGCCATCATCTCTGGTCAGTGCCAAATATTTTGCTCCCTCAACACTGCCTATGTCTCTTTCTTCAATTATTTGCTTAGACTGAACCAGAGTTTTGCAAGCTGAGCAAATCAAGTTTCAGGTCCTCCAAACCTTCCCACCAACTTGTAACACATCCTACTTCCACCTAAGTGTCAGTCCACCCCCTCAAACTCGATTACAGTAGTATTCTCTTTGCTGGCCTCTAATCCTCCCCATTTCTCAAAAATCCAATTCTGCCATATTGCTACTGTTCATATTTTACCCCATACCAAACCCCACTTGCTCATCTGCCGCTTTCATTGACTTTTATAGGTTTACCAAAATCACCAATTTTGTTTTGAATACTTTGTACATTGTTGCACTAACAGTTAAAATTGTTCTTTATTTATTATTCCTCTCTTTTTGCTTTGCCATTCAAGTTATTCCTTCCTTTACTCTCAGGAAAAATAGAGTATATTTCCACTGCTTAAAACTGACCCAACTATGGTGATGCCAGATCCACCCAATGTCACGTCATGACTACCCAATACCAGTGCCTTGGAAATGAACATCAGAACCCATCCCTTAACAGCGGTTTACCATTTGAAATTTATATTCCTAACCACTTTTAAAACCGAACAATTCTCCTTTGGGTCCTATTTGCAGCAGATACGTCACCCCGAGTATACATCTCACACACTACCCACCCATAATTACTTCTGCAACACTCCCACACCTGCAGCTTCCACTGTCAAGGAGGATAAAATCAGCTTTTTCATGAAAAAAAGGCAAGGAAACTACCTGAGAAATTTCTCAATTACTTGACAATTTTGAAGGGGAAGTTTGTATGGAACTGCATAGATTTATCACAATAGAACCTGCATTTTGAATAAAACTTTGGACAAAGTGAGTATTGGCACTTTTTTTTTTACATAGATTATAGGGACTGTTGAATGAGAATGCAAGTGTTTTTCTGGCTTCGCTATTCAAGTGTGTAATTGGGCGGGGACAGTGAGCATTATTCTCCCTATCGGATAGTGACACTGGTCAAAGTGAACAATATTTTTGCATTAATGTCTTTCAGCTTTATGAATACAAAGAACAAAGGAATAATTGTTGTCTGGTAAACCTTGACTGAGAAATGGGGCCCATGGTGCTTGATTTTTAGAATACATGGCTCATCTGTGAGAAAGGAAAATGCCCTCATTATCTGAATTGGGTCAGATTCCATGCCTGTTGGGAGCAGTAAATAGAAGGAAATCCCCACTATCCCTGAGAATTCTATGAAGGATTGAAGATAGTCTCATAGGTGCAGCCAATTATAATCCAAGGTATTCTATTTATTAGAGAAAGCTAGCCAGTCAGGTACCTAGATGTTCTGATGAAGGGAGGATGGAACCCATCTTAAAACCAAGGATAAGAAAAATAAACAGAACTCGGATTTATAAAATACTTCCTTAGGATGTCTCAAACATGGTGTATAGCCAATTAATTACTTTTGAAGCACAGTCACAGTTATGTTGGCAAATGTAAAAAGCCCACAAATAAAAAAAATTAGATGAACAAAGAAACAATCAATTTTTTGTGCGGTTATGTTGTTTAAGTTTAGGAGATCTCTCTTATTAAAATAATGCATGTGATCTGCTTCCAAGGTGAGAGTGCTATCCAGTGAACAAAGCTGATTAATCTAACTGGTTCCTTTTGTGTGCAAAGTTATATGGATAAGGAAAGCTATTTGGCCCACCCAGGGAAGAAAAATATTGACTGGGTGACCGCTTTGCGGAACACCTTCGGTCTGTCCGCAAGCATGACCCAGACCTTCCTGTCGCTTGCCATTTCAACACACCACCCTATTCTCATGCCCACATGTCCGCCCTTGGCCTGCTGCAATGTTCCAGTGAAGCTCAACGCAAACTGGAGGAACAACACCTCATCTTCTGACTAAGCACTTTACAGCCTTCTGGACTTAGTATTGAGTTCAACAATTTCAGATCATAAACTTTCTCCTCCATCCCCACCCCCTTTCCGATCTCCCTTTTTCCAATAATTTATAATTTTTTAACAAATATATTTTTCTTTTCCCACCTATTTTTAAATTTATTTTGATCTATTGTTTTATCTCCACCTTTTAGCCCATTTCGATCCCTTCCCCCCACCTCATCCCCACTAGGGCCATCTGCCACTAGATTGTCCTGCTTGCTACCCTTAATGTCCCCATTAGCACATTCCTTAGATAATATCACTACTGTCAACACCCCTTTGTCCTTTTGTCTATGACATCTTTGGCAATCTCTTCTTTGCCTTCACCTATCACTGGCCCCCCCTATTGAGCTCTACCTGTCCCACCCCCTTCTACCAGCTTATATTTCACCTTATTTCTCTATTTAATTAGTTCTGATGAAGGGTCATATAGACTTGAAACGTCAACTGTATTCCTCTCCGCAGATGCTGTCAGACCTGCTGAGTTTTTCCAGGTATTTTTGTTTTTGTTCAAGAAAAATATTGCTTCAGAGTTTCTGTCTTCACTGTCATACCTGAAAATCCATTCATGTGGCCTTAACTCCTCTGTGAAAGTGTTTCCTCATCCTGAATTGGGCTTTGTCTAGGTTGAAGCTGTGCTCCTTATCTTACTAAATCAAGGTTGAGTTCTGAATTTGCTTTTTTAAAAATTGGGTTCTTAAGAAACACATTCAGAGTCTGAGGTTTTGTTACTGTACATTCACATATCCCTTCTATAAAGCCTTTGTATGATTAAGGATGCATGCAGGCACATATTTAATGAAGCCAATGTATATTTAGGTGTGGAATTGAACACTTTTTGTATGCACATTCCATACATAGTTTCTGGAGCCACTGTGTCTTGATTGCACAGTGATTGCAGGAAAAATGTTATTACAATGGTCTGCCTGCATTGAGAGCAATGAAAGTCGAGGGGCGGAGGAAACCTCTTTGGCCCTTTGTGGAAAGTTAAGCTTGGGAATGGTAGGAAAAGTGTTGGAGTCAAATAGTTATTATGGCACCAAAAGGAGGTCATTCAGCCCATCAGTTCATGCTGGGTCTCTGGAGCAATCCAATTCTGCATACTGGTGGTTCCATTGCTTAGGATTGTAGCCCTTTTGGTCAATGGGGGAATTGCTGTACTGAAAGTTCTTTTCGATGGGCCTCCAAGGATGGCTCCCAGAATGCATGGTATTTACCTAGCACCAGATGGAGGGCAAAAGTCACTTAGTCAAACATCTGCAATATTTCAGCCAGGTTTGTTGTGGGTAGAGCTGCATAAACACTTCTATTTGTATAGAACCTTTAGTAGAATGCATAATAAATGCACTTTACAGAAACATTATAAAGCAAAATTAAGCACCAAGCCACATAACAAGACATTAGGGCAGATGGCCAAAAGTTTGGTCAAAGAGGCAGGTTTACAAAACAACTTGAAGGAATAAAAAGAACTACAGAGGCGGAAAGTTTAATGGAGGGAATTCCAGAGCTATGACCTAGGACCGAAGCAATTAAAATCAGAAATTCTCTAGAGGTCAGAAATAGAAGAGTGCAGATATAAAGATTTATGGACCTGAAAGCGTTCACGAAGCTAGCAAAGGTCATGGAGGGACTTGAAAACAAGGATGAGCATTTTAAAATCGAGGCATTGCTTGAGTGGGAGTGTAGGTAAGCAAACACGGGAGTGATAGGTGAACAAGTGCAAGTAAGGAAAAGGATAGCAGAGCTTTGGATGACAAGTTTACGAAAGATGAAACATGGGAGGCCGGTGAGGAGTGCATTGGAAAAGTCAAGATTGGAGGCAACAAAGGCATGAATGAAGATTTCAGCAGGTGGTGAGCTAAGGAAGGGATGAAGTTAGGTGATGTTATGGAGATGGAAATACGCGGCCTTAGTGACGGGGTGGATATCAGATTGGAAGCTCACACCAAGGTTGCAAATAGTCTGGATCAGCCTCAGACTGCAGTGAGGGAGAAGGAAGGATTTGGTAACTGGGGAATAGAGTTTGGAGTGGGGCCGAAGGCAATGGCTTCAGTCTTATTTAATTGGAGGAAATTGCTACTAATCCCATTACTGAATGCTGGCTAAGCAGTCTGATAATTTAGCAACAGTGGAGGAGTGGAGAAAGATGGTGAGGTAGAGCTGGGTGTCGTCAACGCAAAGTGTGCTTTCTAATGATGTCATCAATGGATAAACATGTAGATGAGTTAGGGAGCAAGGATAGTTCCTTGGGGGACATCAGAGGTAACATGGAACATGAAGAGGTGCCAATGCAAGTGATACTTTGGCTAGGACTAGATAAGAATGAAACCAGGTGAGTGCAGTCCAATCTAGCTTGATGACAGAGAGAGGCTTTGGAGGAAATGGCGGCTGTAGACAAGTTGAGAAGGTCGAGGAAAGATAGTTTTCCTTTATCATGATCACATAGGATGGTCATTTATAAATTTGTAAAGAGTCATTTTATTACTGTGGCAGAGATGGAAATCTGAATGGAGGGATTCGAATATGGAGTTCCAGGGAAAATGGGCACGAATTTGGGAGGCAACAACAAGTTCAAGGGCTTTGGAGAGGAAAGGGATATTGGATATAGGGCTGTAGTTTGCAAGATGGGCAGGGCATTTTAAAGAGATGGATGATGACACTAAATTTAAAGGAGAGAGGGACAGTACCCGAGGAAAGTTATCCATTAACAATATCAGCTGAGGCAGAAAGCATCACCTTGCATTGAGTAATATCAAGTTTCCAAGATGTAGGCCCAATGAGCACTGAACTGGGTTCTCTGGGATTGTAAGAGTAGTTATCTAGGTAATCTCCCAGACTGCTGACCAGAATGGCCAGAGTATATGCAAGAGGATGACACCCTCTAGGAGCTGTTTGGTACGGTGGTGTACGTATGGGTTCAGTGTGCATTATGTATGGATTTTGTATTGGCCTTTGTGCATTTGACTAAAAGTGTGGAGCTTTAGTTCTAACTTGGCACATTTTGCTATTCCTGCTCCCTTAACTATCAACCTGAGTTATTTTTCCAGGCATCCTTCAAGTTTACAGTTCCATCACTGAGTTAAGAATTGCACATGGCGGCGGTGCATCTGCAAGGTGTTTGAGGGGTGCTTCATGCTGAAACCTCCATAGTATTTCATATTTCTAGGGTTATTGTTTCATCTGGAGATAATAGTTTTAATTATACTGGACAAGGATAAATTCGTTAGACAGCTGATGAATGCCCATTACTGGCCCTGGTGGAAAAGCTGGCATAATTTGTTAAACCTCTTTTCGCACCAGGTTCTGCATCTAGCTGAAGTAAGGCCTCCTGGGTTCTCCCGATTTTTTCCATATTGGGGAGAAAACTGATATATCCTGTGAGATCTACAAGATCGTTAGGGTGGTGCAAACCTGATCTTATGTTCTTCCTGTCCCTTATAATTTAGCCTAAGAATAGCAATAGGAATAAGCCATATGGTTCCCTACCATTTAATAAGATGATGGTTGATCTACCACAACTCCACCTTCCCATACTATCCCTATATCTTTTGATTCCCTCAGTAACCAAAAGTCTGTTGATCTGTCTTGCATATACTCAACAACTGAGCATCCTTGGCTCTCTGAGGTCGAGAATTCCATAGGTTCACAACTCTGAGTGAAGAAATTTTTCATCAATCCTTTATTCTGAGACTGCAATCCCTTGTTCTAGACTCCCCAGCCAGGGAATGAACCCTCCCAGCAATTAAATTGTCACTTCTTCTATTAAAAAATTTTATACGTTTCAATGAGATCACCTCTTGTTCTTCTAAACTCCAGAGAATATAAGCCTATTCTACTCAATCTCTCCTCATAGGACATAGGAACGGGAGTAGGCCCCTTAGCCCCTCTGGCCTGTTTCACCATTCAAATAGATCATGGCAACTCTGCAACCTAACTTATACCTGCATTTGCTCCACATCCCTTTACACCTTTGGTTAACAAAAATCTATCGATTTCAAATTTTAGAAGTAACAATTGACTGAGCATCATTTGCACAAACAGTTCCGAACTTCTTCTGCCCTTTGTGTATAGAAGTGTTTCCCAACTTCACTCCTCAAAAGTGTTAAAAATTAGAACCAAGCCAAATCGCTCAAGAAGCTTGACACCACCCAGGATAAAGCAACCCACTTGATTGACACCCCATCCACAAACATTCACTCCATCCATCACTGACGCGCAGTGGCAGCAGTTGTGTACCATCTACAAGATGCACTGCAGGAACTCACCAAGGCTTCTTAGACAGCACCTTCCAAACCCACAACTACTACCATCTAGAAGGGCAACAGAAACATGAGAACACCATCACCTGGAAGTTCCCCTCCAAGTCACTCACCACCCTGATTTGGAAATATATCACTGTTCCTTCACTGTCGCTGGGTCAAAATCCTGGAACTCCCTCCCTAACAGCACTGTGGGTGTACCTACACCACATGGGCTACAGTGGCAGCTCACCACCACCTTCTCAAGGGCAATTAGGGATGGGCAATAAATGCTGGCCTAGCTAGCGATGCCCACATCGCATAAAATGAATTTTAAAAAATACCCTAGTGTTCGATGCCCCAACCAACAGAAAGATACTTTCTCTATACTCTATCTGTTCCCCTTAATATCGCAAACTACGACCAAATCACCCCTTCACTTTGTAAATTCCAAGGAACACAACTTTAGTTTGTATAATCGTTCTTTGTAATTTAACACTTGGATCCTTGTAAATTTATGCTCCAATCCTCCTAACTGCATTGTTCTATCCTTTTTTTAGACCCAAAGTAAATGATGTTACATTTACCTAAACTGAAATCCATTTGCCACAGTTTTGTCCATTCACTTAATCTGTTAATATCTTTAATTTTTTGCTTGCATCTGCACTGCTTACATTACCAACTATCTGTGTGCCATCAACACATTTGGATATGTGGCTTTCTGCTCCATCATCTATGTCATTAAGAAATTCTGTAAACTGAGGTCCCAACATAGGTTCTTGAGCAACATCTGCCAATTAGAACATGCCCATTACTCCGATTGTGTCTTCTGCTGCTTAGCCAAATTCCTAACCAGGATCATAATTTGCCTTCAGTTCTATAACCTTCAGCTTTAGTCTCTAATGAGTGACTTTATTAAATGCCTTTTACAAGTCGATGAAAATAACATCCATAGACATTGCCTTATACACTACTTCAGTCACCTCTTCAAAAGATTCAGTAAAGTTTGCTATGCACAACATACCCTTTATAAAACCATGCTCCTTTTGTCTGATCAGATGAAAGTGTGACTGAACACGTTGAAAACTATTTTAATTATAAGCTCCAGCAATTTCCTAACAACAGATCTGAAACTAAATGGCCTTTACCTACCTGGTTTATCTCTATCACCTTTCTTAAATAGCAAAGTGATGTGCATAATTTTCCAATCTAAAGGAATGGTTCCTGCAGCCCTACCTAAATTAATATCTTTATAGCTGTTTTGTGTTTCTGAAACAAATGATCGCAATTGGTTAAATTTTCAAGCACTGTTAAGCTGTTAATTAAGTCTGTGATATTACTTATTATTAAATCTAATTTGGAATGCCCCCTTGCTGGTTTTAAGACCCGTTGCTGACAAAAATCTGCAGTCTCATGAAATTCACTTTCTTGTGTGCTAATCTGCTTATCCCAATCTCTAGAAAGTTAAAATCCCCCATTAAAACCGCTCTGCCTTTACTACGTGCTTGCTTAATCACTGCGTTCACACAATCTACCACTTCACAGCTGCTACCCCAAGAGGCCTATGCACAAATCCCACTACAAGCCTAAATGCTTTTCTGTTTCTATTTCTACCAATAGTCTCCACTGCCTGCTTACACCTCATTATATTACTGAAGAGAATTGATTTCATACTTAATTATTAAAGCTAATTCTTTCCCTCTACCATTTTCTCTATCTTTTCTGCAGATGTTTTAATCTGGCATGTTTAGTTCCCAGTCCTGAGAACTTTGTGATGGCAGCCACTACAGTCACATTGAATTTGCGCCTGTAATTTATTCAATTTTTTCCCCCAGGAATCAGTCGAGTAAACTTACGTTGCACTCTCTCTAAGGCAAGTATATCCTTCCTTCTCTAAGGAGACCAGAACTCTACACAGCAGTAAGCAAGTGTAGTTTCACCATGGCCCTATATAATTGCAATAAGACTTCTTCACTATTTGCAAAAATACCTGGAAAAACTCAGCAGGTCTGGCAGCATCTGCGGAGAGGAACACAGTTAACGTTTCGAGTCCGAATGACCTTCAACAGAACTAAGTAAAAATAGAAGAGAAGTGAAATATAAGCTGGTTTAAGTGGGGGTGGGACAAGTAGAGCTGGATAGAGGGCCAGTGATAGATGGAGATAATCAAAATATGTCACAGACAAAAGGACAAAGAGGTGTTGTCGGTGATGATATTATCTAAGGAATGTGCTAATTAAGGGTAGAAAGCAGGATGAGCAAGGTACAGATAGCCCAAGTGGGGGTGGGGTGAAGGGATCGATAAAGGCTAAAAGGTAGAGATAAAACAATGGATGGAAATACATTTAAAAATAATGGAAATAGGTGGTAAAAGAAAAATCTATATAAATTATTGGAAAAATCAAAAAGGAGGGGGAAAATTGGAAAGGGGGTGGGGATGGAGGAGAGAGTTCATGATCTAAAATTGTTGAACTCAATATTCAGTTCGGAAAGCTGTAAAGTGCCTAGTCGGAAGATGAGGTGCTGTTCCTCCAGTTTGCGTTGAGCTTCACTGGAACAATGCAGTAGGCCAAGGACGGACATGTGGGCATGAGAGCAGGGTGGAGTGTTGAAATGGCAAGCGACAGGGAGATCTGGGTAATGCTTGCGGACAGACCAAAGGTGTTCTGCAAAGCAGACACCCAGTCTGCATTTGGTCTCTCCAATGGAGAGGAAACCGCATTGGGAGCAACGAATGCAGTAGACTAAATTGAGGGAAGTGCAAGTGAAATGCTGCTTCACTTGAAAGGAGTGTTTAGGCCCTTGGACGGTGAGGAGAGGGGAAGTGAAGGGGCAGGTGTTGCACCTTCTGCGGTTGCATGGGAAGGTGCCTTGGGAGGGGGTTGAGGTGTAGGGGATGATGGAGGAGTGGACCCGGGTGACCCGGAGGGAACGATCCCTGCGGAATGCTGCCGGGGGGGTGAAGGGAAGATGTGTTTGGTGGTGGCATCATGATGGAGTTGACGGAAATGGCGGAGGATGATCCTTTGAATGCGGAGGCTGGTGGGGTGATAAGTGAGGACAAGGGGGACCCTATCATGTTTCTGGGAGGGAGAGGAAGGTGTGAGGGCGGATGCTCGGGAGATGGGCCGGACACGGTTGAGGGGCCTGTCAACCACAGTGGTTGGAAAACCTCGGTTAAGGAAGAAGGAAGACATGTCAGAGGAACTGTTTTTGAAACAGAGGCCCGAACAATCCCAATCCACCACTATTCTCCTCCATCTGGCTGAACTTGTTCTCACACTGAACGATTTCTCCTTAAACTCCTCTCACTTCCTCCAAATAAAAGGTGTGGCTATGGGTACCCGCATGGGCCCCAGCTATGCCTGTCTCTATATGGGGTATGTGGAACATTCCTTGTTCCAGTCCTACTCCGGCCCCCTCCCACAACTCTTTCTCTGGTACATCGATGATTACTTCGGTGCTGCTTCATGCTCTCGTCTGGACCTGGAAAAATTTATTAATTTTGCTTCCAATTTCCACCCCTCCATCATTTTCACATGGTCCACCTCTGACACTATACCTTCCCTTCCTTGACCTCTCTGTCTCAATTTCTGGTGATAGACTGTCCACCAATATCCATTAGAAGCCTACCGACTCCCACAGCTACCTCGACCACAGCTCTTCACACCCCGCTTCCTGTAAGGACTCCATCCCATTCTCTCAGTTCCTTCACCTCTGTCGCATCTATTCTGATGATGCCACTTTCAAATACAGTTCCTCTGACATGTACTCCTTCTTCCTTAACTGAGGTTTTCCACCCATGGTGGTTGACAGGCCCCTCAACCGTGTCCGGACACTCTCCCGCGCATCCGCCCTCACACCTTCCTCTCCCTCCCAGAAACATGATAGGGTCCCTCTTGTCCTCACTTATCACCCCACCAGCCTCCATATTCAAAGGATCATCCTCCGCCATTTCCGCCAAATCCAGCATGATGCCACCACCAAACAATGGATGGAAATACATTTAAAAATAATGGAAATAGGTGGGAAAAGAAAAATCTATATAAATTATTGGAGAAAAAAAAGGGGGGTATCGGAAAGGGGGTGAGGATGGAGGAGAGAGTTCATGATCTAAAATTGTTGAACTCAATATTCAGTCTGGAAAGCTGTAAAGTGCCTAGTCAGAAGATGAGGTGCTGTTCCTCCAGTTTGCGTTGAGCTTCACTGGAACAATGCAGGCCAAGGACCAACATGTGGGCATGAGAGCAGGGTGGAGTGTTGAAATGGCAAGCAACAGGGAGGTCTGGTTTGGTGGTATCACCGGTTTTACTTGTCCCACCTCCCCTTAAACCATCTTATATTTCACCTCTTTTCTATTTTTACTTATTTCTGTTGAAGGCTCATTTTGACTTGAAACGTTAACTGTGTTCCTCTCCGCAGATGCTGCCAGACTTGCTGAGTTTTTCCAGGTATTTTTGTTTTTGTTTTGGATTTCCAGCATCTGCAGTTTTTTGCTTTTATTTCTTTACTATTTGCCTTTATTACAAGGGATTAAAATATAATGTACTATTTGTTTTCCTAATTGCGTGCTAACCTTCTGTGATTCGTGTACAAAGATATTCAGGCCCCTTGCTAACATTTCCCGGTCTCTCACCATTAAAAATATCTGCTTTTCTATATTTCCTCCCAAGTGGATAACTTGATACTTCTGCACGTGATAGTCCAGCTTTTTGCTCAATACTTAACCCGCCTGTATCATTTTACAGCTTTCGTGCGTTCTCCTCACTGCTTGCTTTCCCACCTAACTTTGTCAATTGCAAACTTGATACATGACACTCAGTTGCCTTATCTAACTCATTGATACAGATAGCATATAACTGAGGTCTGTTAACTGTATATCAATTGTGTTTAATTGTATGCTGATAGTGGTCATTAACTGGAGATTCGCTTGTGTTCCTACAATTAGGATCAGACTGAAACTGTGTTCGTTGGGTTAAGAGTTTTGTAATCTAAATAAAAGTCTGTAAAGATTGGATTTGGTTCTACTCTTTACCACCAGACCTTCTGGAATAAAACATGGTAACAGATGATAGTTGCCTAAAGTTGAAGGTTGGAAACTAAGAAGAAGCATATATAAATCCAAAATGATAGTGGCCATTGTGGAAGCCCAAGTGTAAATTGAGGTATGATTGCCCTCCAATATTCTCGGAGTCTGAACCATATAATCAGTGAAAAATGAAATGGAAACATGGACATGGGTTTTGACTGCCAAAAAGAAAATGAGATATACAGGAAATAAAGCAGAAGTAAAGTATTTTGCGAGAGGAATCATAGTAAGGTTTGGGCCTTGGGAGGTCCTGGATGAAATCTACAAGAAAGACTATTTGTCTGTGGTGCAGTCAGAAATCGATAGATTCCCAGGAATCAGATGGTCATTCCATGGGCCTTAACAGATTGTAAAAATGGTTCACAAAGTTCAATTTGGGGATCCCTGGATCATTTAAATGGATGAAGTGTGCACAGGATACAGATTCGAATTGGTGTTTGATTCTTGAGAAAGGAGACTCTGTTGAATCAGATGCCTCCTATCTTAAAAAGATTCCTGGGGAAACAGACATTTCACTGACACAAAGAATAGTGGACACTGATTACTGAATTTTCAATTAATTATGCAGAATAATGAGTCAGTTACGTTCATGAGGCCATGATGATGATATTAATGATGTAACTGTGACATCAGTAGTCAGATGACTGAGATGCCCCAAGAGAGCTAGGAGCAGAACAGACGGTCCTGAATATCATGTGCTTACCCTGTGGCCTTTGTAAATAGTTCTTAACAAAGGGTTTGAAGTTAAACTATACCGCCTATCTCGAGCCTGACAAAGGGAAACAAAGCCTCTTCAAGGTTAGATAAGACTAGAAAGCAAGGTATTAGTGCAACCTCACTAACGCTCAACAACAACTTTGAAACAATTCAAATATTGGTTGCAGGTGTCAATATAACAGCAGATTAAAAACTAATAAAATGAAGATGAAAGTGCCTTGAACAAACCTGGCTATTACATCAGAAGACAGAATTGGAACAACAATATTGGGTGAATGAATCTCAGCAATGCCTAAGGAAGATTTTGAATGTGCTTTAGGTGTGACTTGAAGTATCATTATATGGTGAATTGCCCAAAAGTGAAGAGATGGTCCTCAAAATGACACGTGATGAAGAGAATTCTGATGAAGATAATGATGTATTTGGTTGTAAGGAGTTTTAATACTCTGAAATATGTTAGTTGCAGATAACTATGCAGTATGAGACAGTATTTGGTCTTCTGTGGGGAGTGGGACAGACTGGTTAAAATGTTTTCTTGATTCACTAAGTAATGAGGATTGATACAAAGTTAAGGAACAAGAATACAACATACATTAGGTTTGGTGATGACATCTGATGGCTGTCATTAAAGAGAGTTTATAATTCCATTTAAATAGCTGGAGTAAGGCATTTGTAAATGTTGATTGAGTCTCAAGCGCAATCCCTGTACTGTCCATGACAGTATTGGTAGGAGTGACCACTGCATTGTCCTTGTGGAGATGAAGCCCTGTCTTCACATTGAGGATACCCCCCATCTTGTGTGGAACTACCACCATACTAGATGGGGTAGATTTTGAACAGATCTAACAATTCAACTAGACATCCATAAAGTGTTTTGGGCCATCAGCAGCAACAGAATTGTATACAACCATAATCTGTAACCTCATGGCCTGGCATATCCCCCACTCTACCATTGCCATCAAACCGAGAAATCAACCCTGGTTCAATGAAGAGTGCAGGAGGGCAAGCCAGGAGCAGCGCCAGGCATACCTAAAAATGAGGTGTCAACCTGGTGAAGCTACAACACAGGACTACATGTGTGCCAAACAGCAAAAGCAGCTCGCAATAGACAGAGCTAAGTGATCCCACAACCAACAGATCAAATCTAAGCTCTGCATCCTGCCACATCCAGTCGTGAATGGTGGTGGACAATTAAACAACTCACTGGAGGAAGAGGCTCCACAAATATCCCCATCCTCAATGATGGGGGTACCCAGCACATCAGTGCAAAAGACAGCTGAGGCATTTGCTACAATCTTCAGCCAGAAGTACCAAATGGATGATCCATCTCTGCCTCCTCCAGAGGTCCCCAGCATCACAGATGCCAGTCTTCAGCCATTTCGATTCATTACACACATGATATCAAGAAACAGCTGAAGGCACTGGATACGGCAAAGGCTATGGGCCCTGAGAACATTCCAGCAATAGTACTGAAGACTCGTGCTCCAGAACTTGCTGCGCCCCTAGTCAAGCTGCTCCAGTACGGCTACAACACTGGCACCAACCCGTCAGTGTGGAAAACTGCCCAGGTATGTCCTGTACACAAAAAGCAGGATAAGTCCAACTTGGCCAATTATCGCCCTATCAGTCTACTCTCAATCATCAGTAAAATGATGGAAGGAGTCATCGAAAGTGCTATCATGTGGGACTAACTCAGCAATAACCTGCTCACTGACACTCTTTTGAGTTCTGCCAGGCCTACTCAGTTCTGGACCATGTTATAGCCTTAGCCCAAACATGGAAAAAAGAGCTGAACTCCAGAGGTGATGTGGAAAGTGACTGCCCTCGATGTCAAGGCAGCATTTGACCAAGTGTGGCATCAAGGAACCCTAGCAGAACTGGAGTCAATGCGAATCAAGGAGGAAACTCTCTGCTGGTTGGAGTCATACCTAGCACAAAGGAAGATGGTTGTGGCTGTTGGAGGTCAAACACCTCACTCCCAGGGCACAACTGCAGGAATTCCTCAGGGTAGTGTCCTAGGCCCAATCATCTTCAGCTGCTTCATCAATGACCTCCCCTCCATTATAAGGTCAAAAGCAGGGGTGTTTAGTGGATGGATGATTGCACAATGTTCAGCACCATTCGCAACTCTTCAGATACCAAAGCAATACATTCCCATATGCAGCAAGACCCTGACAACATTCAGGTTGGCACAAATGTTAGTTGCTACTTAAGTTTCAGGCAATGACCAGCTCCAGTAAGAGAGAATCTAACCATAGCCCCATGACATTCAATGGCATTACCATTGCCAAATCCCCCACTATCAACATCCTGGGGGTTACCATTGACCAGAAACTGAACTAGACCAGCGATATGAATAACTTGGGTACAAGAACCGGTCAGAAGTTGGGAATTCTGAGGCGAGTAACCCACCTCCTGACTCCCCAAAGCCTGTCCACCATGTACAAGGCACAAGTCAGTAGTGTGATGGAATACTTTCCATTCGCCTGGATGAGTGCAGCTCCAACAACACTCAAGAAACTCGACACCATCCAGAACAAAGCAGCCCACTTGATTGGCACCCACCTACCACCTTCAACATCCACTCTTCACCACCTATGCATAATGGCAGCATATCTACAGCACTGCAGCAACTCACCAAGGCTGCTTCGACAGCACTTTCCAAACCCACGACCCCTACTGCCTAGAAGGGGGAGGGCAGTAGATGCATAGGAACTTCACCACCTGCAAGTTCTCCTCCAAGCCACACGCCATCCTGACTTGGAAATACATTGCCGTTCCTTTGTTATCGCTAGGTCAAAATCCTGGAACTCCCTTCTTAACAGCATTCTGGGTGTACCTACACCATATGGATTGTAGTGGTTCAAGAAAGCAGCTCACCACCACCTTAAGTGCATTTTTAAAATGTATTCATGGGATGTGGGCTTCACTGGCTGGGCCAGCATTTAATGTCCATCCTTAGTTGTCCTTGAGAAGGTGATGGTGAGCTTCTTGATTTTCCCCCTCATAATGTCATTAGTCTTTGGAATTCTCTACCACAGAGAGCAATGGAGGCTCGCTTATATATGTAGCCTGTTCTCCAACCATTGGAATTTGGGAGGTGCATGTTGAGTAATATTTAGGCTGGTTGCTTGCTGTACCAGGCGTTGCCATTGAGAGTGCCTCAGAAAAAGTGACCCAGAATGTTTAATGACCTGAGAAAACAGCCAGAACCAAGGTCACCATCCTTCAAAGAAGTACAGCTGGAAAGGGTCTAATAATTACAATGTAAGATTGAATTATATCTAAGAGGTCATGACATAAGTGAATGTACTTAATTTTGACACCTTTGAACAAGAACATCATTAATATTAATTGGCTCTATTGCGGACCAGAGCTTGCTGTGCTATAATTTTGAAAATGCACTGAACAAATGTATGTTGACAAGTATGGGAGAACCTTCCTTTCTGTACCATGATGATTGTTGCTTTTGCTTTATATGATGACTAAATGGCAGCCATCCAAGAATTTTTTACATTTGGGTGATTATTGTAAGACTTTGATAGATGGCCAAAATGAGATGCACATTGCAGGGTTCCAGGTGAATGGATTTCTCCTAAGGAGTAATTCTGTTACTAAAGCTCCTGTGCCACTGCTGTAGACTAGGTCATGGGATGTTAAGCCATATGTGAAGTGTACAATAGATTTGATTCTTATTATCTGATTTTAATTTTAAAGCACTAGTTTACCAAACTTCAGATTATTGTATAATTCAATCTTAATAAAAGAAAGTGACCCAGAATGATCAGACTTGATTCAAGAAATGCCTTCCTCCTCTTACCCCCTCCCCCCAACCTGTGCACACATCTTGCAAGAATCCACGTGACATCATGAATGTTGATATTCATGCTTCAGGAAAACTGAAAGGGCTAAGATTGGTCCTACTGGCAACATTTTGCTAAAGATTGAGCTGTTATTTAAAATGAAATTGCCTTTCCTGGAGGAACAAAAATGCAAGCTTTCAATTGGGCATCTCTGCTGTAGTCTGCTCATTGACATTGTTTGCCACATTCTCTGTTTCCTTCAGTGCAGTGTGAGCTGGTTCCTTTGAGATGCTGAAACTGGTGTATATTATGTGATTTGATATTAGGTTGGTACACCCAGTTTTGTGTGTGTTTCTCCTCCTCGTATAGGTAAATGTCACAATGCTTAGTTTAAATTTAGAAAATAAATAGCAGAAATGTCATTCAATTATGGCAGCAATTTGGCTTTCAATCTGTTACACCTATTAAATTGCCTCCACTTTTTTTTGCAATACTTGGCATTGGTTACAATTTTATTGTGCTTCAGTATGTTAACAAAAGATCATAGAATAGTTACAGCACAGAAAGAGGCTATTTGGCCTGTTGTAAACATGCCAGCTTTCTACAAGAGCAACTCAGCTAGCCCAACTCCCCCACCCTTTTCCGGTAGCTCTGGGGTTTGTTTTCTCTTCAGGTGTTTAACCAATTTCCTTTTGAAACCCCTGAATGTATTTGTCTGCATCACCCTCTGTGGCAGTGCATTCCAGTTTCTAACCACTCGCTCCTTCAAAAGGTTTTTCTTTGTGTCACTGTTGCCTCTTTTTCGATCACTTTAAAACAGTGTCCTCTGGTTCTTGATTCTTCCACTAATGGGGATAATTTCTCTCTATCATCTCTGTCAAGATCCCTCATGATTTTGAACAGTTTTTTGAAATATCCGCCCGACCTTCTCTAAGGAGTACAGCTCCTGCTTCGCCAGTCTATCCACATACCTGAAGTTCCATTGTTCCTGGAACCATTCTCATGGCATTCGCATCCTTCCTCAGATGTGATGCCCAGAATTGAGCACAATATTCCATTTGAGGCTGAACCAGAGTTTAATAAAGGTTCATCATAACTTCCTTGCTTTCTTACTCTGTGCTGCTATTTAAAAAGCTCAGGATACCCTATGTCTTTTTAACCACTTTTTCAACCTGCCTGCCATGTCAGCAATTTGTGTACATTCACTTAGGTCACCCTGTTCATACGCCTCTGGAATTTTGCCCTTTAATTTATATTGTCCCTCCCCCTCCTCCTTGCCAACATGTACCGCTTCACAATTTTCTGCATTAAATTTCATCCATCATGTGTCCGCCCCGTCCACCAATAAATTGATAATTTGAAAAAAGAGTCATTAATAAAAATGACCATTAATAAGTGCTAAGCAGCAGGGTTAACTTTAAAAAAAAACCCTTTTTGCCTTTTTAGAAGCAGAGATAGAGCCAGAGATATGCCCCAAGTCCTGGTCACCAGGGAAGGGGTTGGGACTGGGGTCAAGCCAAGATATTGGGTTTAACTAACTGACCTTTTGTATTTGCCCCTGATGGCACACACTCTGAGGTGGCCTTGGCAGAATTCATATGAAAGTGGGGGTCAGAAGTGGGTTGCCTTTTGGCCTGGGTTTTCCTCCTCTTCCAGCCTGCTATGTGGATAGGTTTTGGGGAGGGAGGGCGAGGGGAAGGTGTGTGTGGTCCAGCTCACTCCCAGTCTCTGGGTTCTCGCGCTCATCCGCTCACTTGTTCGCATAGACCCGCTTGTTCAACTCGCTCACTCACACAGATCTGGGCCCATGAGGTTTGGACACTTGACCTCAGTAGGTAGCTGGCAGGACCTCCTCCAAGTTGGTGGGCCTTCCTGACGTCCACCCACTCTGCGGACCATGTCACTGACTCCTGCTCCACGGGCCTTCCCAACATCCTCCCGATTGCTGAACGCTTGTTGCTTCCTGCATGCCGCCACTCTCCCAACACTTGCTTCTCTTGTTTGGGAAGGCCTGCAGAGCGATCAGCACTATCAGGAAGCAGCATGATTTCATCTCATGTTCTCAGCCAGCTCTGTGTATCTTTGTTTGTAGGTTGTGATATTTTATTTCGTGTTTTTTTAAAAAAAGATATACTCTTTGATCAATTAAATATGCATACAACAGAGGCACGGCCAAAAGGGGCATATTCAGTTAAGGTTGTGGACTAGCTGCTGTGTGGTGATAGATTGCCTAAAATGAACCAGACTTAAACAACTACACATGAAATAAAGTGCAATGGTTGTGATTATGCCAAATTGTGCTTCCTCACCCCTGGCTGGGGTGGGTGGGGGGGGTGTCAGGTGGTGCTGTTGCTGTAACCCTTTTTCCTCTTGTCCTTCCTAGCCCACTCTGCCATCTTGATCCCTGTGCTCCTTTGGGTGGCTGGTGCCTGCACAGGAGGGCAAGAGAGAGCGGATCCTGTGTAAACAAAGGAGAAGCCACTCGCCTTCACACTGCTGCTGCTTCTCCAATCAGAGACTGATTCTCTCCCATCTTTGCTAGTGAGCCTATTAGTAGCAAACGTGGGAGAGAACTGGCTTGTGATTGGAGGCAGCTCCTAGCAGATTTTTTTCAATGAACTTACTGCAATTTGAACAGGTGAGTCCATGGGCCACATGCAAAGGCTTTGGGGGCAGGGGTAGAATAGTAGAGGAGGAGGAAGGCATGGAAAATTTGTCAGAGAATTCCATAGCACAGGGATGTGGTGGAGGGTTCTGACCACCTCAGCAGCTGAAAGGGGATCCCCACTCTATTGCTTACCCATACCTCCTCCACTTCCAGTGCTTCTGGTGCACCCATCCTACATTACCAACCCTTCATTTTAGAATCGAGTTGGGCTGTTTGCAGAAAAGAGAGATCATTTCATGTGATGATCAGACTAGTAAAGAGTAGGTGATTCACTGCCCCAATCTTTTATGGTTCCTGGAATGCGAGATCTGGATTAAGTGTGAATTCCTGCACTTTGAATGGTAGCTTGTTCGATGTGCTGCATGGTTTCTATTTGAAACCAGCTGTAGTGATAAATTGGTTTGAAGTCCTATTAATAGTTGGGTTGCTTTTTTGGTACAGTACTTGTTTGACTAGTGTCTCTCAGGCACTGAAGCAAGATGGAATTGCTTGGTGCTTGGTGTTCTTGTCCATTGATACTTGCCTAAAGCATTCTAAAAGGAACAAGACTCCAGAGGAACTCTGAAATGCTTTATTTTATGCTCAATAGATATTGCAATAAATTAGAATGTGTTTTTTATCCTGAATGCTGTGACCTGTTTTTTTCCTTTGTCTGTTGGAAAGATCTAGATTGAACATGGGACAGCCTGTACTTATTCTGGTATAATCCACTGGCAAGTGTGATTTGGCAGCCCTGAGACACTGCACTCATTCACTCCTTGCATAGTCAATTCTTGATTCAAAAGAGCTTGGAGGCTGCCTGTAGAATTTAATTTTTGAGATGGACAAGAGTTCATGTTGGAGCATAAGTCCCAGTGCATAAGAAGCCAAGATGAATCATAGAATCATGACGTCTAAGCACAAAGGTGACCATTCAGCCCATCTGACAGCATCTTGGAGAGAGAAAGAGTTAACATTTCGAGTCTGTATGACCCTTCTTCAGAGCTAAATAAAGTAGAAATGTTAACTCTGTTTTTCTCTCCACAGATGCTGTCAGACCTCCTGAGTTTTTCCAGCATTTTCTGTTTTTATTTCAGATTTCCAGCATCCGCATTATTTTGCTTTTACCATTCAGCCCATGGTGGCTGCGCTAGGCTGAAGGAATTGTGAATCCTGCTGCATGTTTATCAGTGACATAAGAGTCTTGTTTAATTTCAGAATGTCTGTGTTATGTATGTAACCTAATAATGTTTTTTTGATCACCTGTCTTTACAGATTCCAAAGGCATGCCTTCAGTTCAAATATAGTCTGATGTTGTCGGATTGAATTGGTCAATTATTTTGTGACAACATGGAGATTGATTCCAAGAAACCCGCCACTGACTCCCTGAGGCTTAAGAAGGATATCTCCTTGTTGCATGGAATTTGCCTGATTGTTGGAAATATGATTGGCTCAGGCATCTTTGTTTCTCCCAAAGGAGTTCTGATATTCAGTGGTTCCTACGGCCTTTCGTTGATTATCTGGGCAATGGGAGGAGTATTCTCTGTGTTTGGAGCACTATGCTATGCAGAACTTGGAACAACCATAAAGAAATCTGGTGCAAGCTATGCGTACATACTGGAGTCGTTTGGAGGTTTTCTGGCATTTCTGCGTCTCTGGACATCTCTGCTGATTGTTGAACCAGCATGCCAAGCTGTCATCGCCATCACATTTGCCAATTATCTGATTCAACCATTCTTTCCTTCCTGTGACCCACCGTATTCCGCTGTGCGATTGTTAGCTGCCTTTTGCATAGGTGAGGAACCAAGTATGATGTTGTGAAATGAATTCAATAAATGTGTGAACTTGCGAAATGGTATCAGGGCAAAAAAATGACCATGAAACCTAAACTAAAGGTAAAATACAACGGATGCTGGAAATCTGAAATAAAAACAGAAAATGCAGGAAAAACTCAGCAGGTCTGGCAGCATCTGTGGAGAGAGAACAGAATAATGTTTCGAGTCCGTGTGATTCCCCTTCGGGGCATTTTCTGTTTTTATGACCATGAAACCTGCTGGATTGTCACAACAATGCAACTGATTTGCTCATCTCGTTGAGGAGGGGAGTCTGCCTCTTCTACTGTGTCTGGTCTAAGACCATATGATTGCAGTCCCACATATGACACAGTTAACTCTTAATGCCCTCTGAAGTGACCTGGTAATCTACTTCATTGTAAGAATAATAGAAGCAGAACAAGAAATGGTCAAACATGGAGCCTAGCCATCATCCTGAAAATAATTTATTTTTAAATGATCATACTCTAAATAAAAATGAACTAGTCACTAAATTATATTTTGCAAAGTAATATGAAATTGCATTAGGTCAGAAAATATAATCACCTCTCCCAAGGATTTTATAGGAGGTAGGGATCAAAATATCAAGAGTAAGAAACTTATAGATGAGCACTATTTCAATGTAAGAGTTTGAATAAATATTGTGGTAAAGCCTCAAGACCATTGCACTAATGGCAGCCTTCTATCTAGTAAGATAATGGTTTACGCCTTGGTAGTCAACTGTGTGTTAAGCGTCACTTGGTGTGACTTGAGAGCCCCACTATAGCATGGCAGTCTCTGCCATATTTGCTGCAGAGGAAGACACTGGGCTGAGAAGATGCACGATTCGTTAGCCTCTTTTTTTTTCTCTCTGGGCCTCTGTTTTCTCTAGACCCTCTTCTCGGCCAGCCGAGCTTTTCGTTTCTGCTCCCCTCTTCCAATGCCTTTCCAACGAGTCAACCTCCAGAAATCAAGGGCATCCATGACTGACACTGACAAATGAGCGACAATGTCCACCATTTTATCTCGCCTGCAGAGGTATGGATGCCCGCGAGGTTGTGACCCAGTGAGCAGTCCAGCATAGAGAAGGGCTTTGGGTATACAGCTGTCATCCATCTGATGAATGTGGCCAAGCCAGCGCAGACGTTGTTGGCTTAGCAATGAGTGTATGCTGATGGAATTAGCACGCTCTGGGACTTCTGAATTAGTGACCTTGTCCTGCCAAGTGATGCCGAGAACATGTCTAAGACAGTAAAGATGGAAACCATTCAGCCTTTTCTCTGGCCTGGAATATTTTGCCCAGGTCTCACCACTTTTGAGAAGCATGCTAAGGATGCAGGCTTGGTGCTCTGAGTTAGGTTACTGTTGTTTCACACACATGCTTATGCAGCTTGGACATAGCAACTACAGCTTTTAGGATGTGTGTCAGCATCAAGTGACAGATTGCTGGAGATTGTGATGTCGAGATATGTGAAGCCATCAACAACCTCAAGCGCCACATTGTCAATCTTGATGGTCAAACCAAACTCTTTTTAAGGCAAGAGAGAATATGTCCATTTACTGCTGCAGGTGTTCCTCAGTGTGGAATGCTAGTGTAGCATTGTCAGTGTAGAGCAACTGATGAGGACTTGGTGCACCTTTGTCTTGGATCTCAGGCGAGCAAGGCTGAACAGCTTTGTCAGTTCAGGCATGTAAGGTGACCTCTGTAGGTGACCTAAAAGCGTATGACAGCAGCAAAGAGAAAAATACGAGAAAGAATGTCATTGCCAGAACACAACTCTGTTTGACCCCACTGTGGTTCTCAAAGGGTTCTGATGTTGCCCCGTCATAGTTGACCTTACCCATCATGATGTCATGGAACGAGGAGATTACATTGAACAGCTTTGGCAGGCAGCTAATTTTCTCCAGCAGCTTAAATAGACCACCTCTGTTCACGCTCCCTTGTCTCGGCATTTCATTAAAGCTGCTGAACTGAGAATGTAGATCTTCCAGTTCTGAAACCACACTGGGATTTGGGGTAAATGCATTCAGCCAAGATGATCTGCAGTCTGACAAAGGCAACACAGGCAAATACTTTTTCCACGATGCTCAACACAGAGATTCCTTGATAATTGTTGCAATTGCTGTGCTTGCCCATTTTTTATTCTTTCGTGGGATCTGGGCATTGCTAGCAAGGCATTTAAGAGTTGAGTGTAAGCCAGACCAAGTAAGGACAGCAGATTTCTTTCCCTAAAGGGTTTTTATTACTGAGACTAGCTTTCAATGCCAGATATTTTTTCAATTAATTGAAATTCCACCTGCTACCATGGTGGGATTTGAACCTCTGTACCCAGGGCATTACTAGTCCAGTGACACCACTACGCCACTGTCTCCTCTCTGACATACAGGGTCACCGTCTTTGTGTTATGCATGTCTTGGGGCACTGCCCCCTCCCTCTAGCAGAGGTGGTGAAGTTCCTGCAGATGCTGCAGGAGTGCTGTTTACCCGCGCTTGATGAATTCAGGCAGTATTGCATCAGCCCTTGGAGCTTCATCCGTGGCATGCAAGTTAATAACTTTGCTAATCTCCTTGTCTATGGGTTTGATATCCAGCTCTGCCATGACAGACAGGCTTTCTATGGTGTCTAGAGTTTCCTTGGTGAGTGTCCTCCCTAGAGTACAATTCAGGTAGTGTTCCACCCATCTCTTTTTTTTTTTTGCTGATGGACCAGTTGCCTTTCTGATCTCTTCATACATGCCCCTGGCATTCCCTGTGTCGAAGGACATCGGGATACTCCTGACAGAGTTGAAACCTGTAGTTATTGGCATACCACTTGACAGTCTGTTGGACTTTACATCGATTGGCTCTTAGTGCATTCAGAGTTTTCTGTCTCAGATCACTCTTGTAATTAATGAGAGCTGTATGCTTAGCTTCACTGGCAGGTTCAATCATAGTGATGTTAGCCTTGAACCAGTCAGTACTGTTTCGCTGTTGCTTCCCATATGTTGAGTGTGGTATTGTGGATGGTGTCTTGAAGTATATTCCATTCGCTTCTTGCACCCTGTGCTGGAATTCTGGAGATCACCTGTTCAATTTAGTGGTGGAACTGTTGGTCGTTATCTGGGTAGGTAGTATGGCTGACATTGATACGTGTACTAACAGGGAGAGAGTTAGTATGCTGGTGCAGCAAATGGAATGTTGGTGCTTATTGCAAGGGGAATGGAATTTAAAAGTAGGGAAGTTTTACTGCAGCTGTACAGGGCCTTGGTGAGACCACACCTGGAATATCGTGTAAAGTTCTGGTCCCCTTATTTGAAAAAGGATATAATTGCGTTCTGAGCAGCTCAGAAGATTCACTTGACTCATTCTTGGGATGAGGGGATTTTCTTATGAAGAAAGATTGAATAGGTTGGGCCTATACCCAATGGAGTTTAGAAGAAAGAGATGTGATTTTATTGAAATATGCAAGATCCTGGGGAACTTGAAAGGTGGATGTCAGGAGGATGTTTCCCCTTGTGGGAGAGACTAGAACTAGGGGACAGAGTAAGAGATCTCCCTTTTAGGATGGAGATGAGGAGAATTTTTTGAGGGTTGTTAGTATGTGGCATCCTCTTCACCAGAAAGCATTGGAGAATGGGTGATTACATTTATTCAAGGCCGAGTTAGATTTTTGAAAGACAAGGGAGTCGAGATTTTTGGGGAGCAGACGGAGTGGAGTTGAAACTACAACCAGATCAGCCATGATCTTATTGAATGGCAGTGCAGGCTTGAAGGGTCAAATGGCCTACTCCTGCTCCCAAGTCCTTTGTTCCTGCACCTTTACACTAGTGTCAAATAATAATCCATTAATTTTTGTGTTTTATATGCTTACTGGTGACATTTATTTAAAGGGTGTAGATATAAATCAGGATTATAAGAACATTTTGTAAAGCGTTTTCTGAGAATTAAGAGACAAGTTCTGAGGAGTGTTATTCCTTAGTGAACCTGGCTGGGATGGCAGGCCCACTCCTCTGGAGTTGGTGTTCACATTGGTCAACCATATGATTATATAATACAGCCAGAAAGAAGCCATTCTGCCCATTGTACTTGTGCCCACTCTTTGCAAGAATAATCCCACTTTCTTTCCCTTGTAGCCCAACAATTTTTTCCTTTATGTCCAATTCTCTTTTGAAAGTTATTACTGAATCTGCTTCCATTACTCTTTCCTATGACTACCATTTTACTAATTATAGTTTATAAAAGACTTTTGCATTCGTTTGAACCTTTGTTACCCACTGAGTGCGAGAGGAGGACCCTGGGACAGGCAGTCAGCAGCACCTAGAGAATGCTCCGTTCCGGTTAATTAACGTGTATCCCCCGGCTTAAAACAGCGAGCGGCTGGCGGTCCTTCAGCAGCTCCCATCGCTGCTGGCAACTTTCTGGGCGGTGACTTCAACTGCACCATCAATGCAGATGGACGATCCGGCAGGGCCGACAGCAGGCTGGATGCCACGTCCAGATCCCTGATGGAAACAGTAAAGGATGCCAAGCTGCACGACTTCTTCAGCAACCCTACAGACAGAGCACAGCGTAGATACACCCGGTCGCGGCCAGATGAGTCCATCCATTCCAGGATAGATTTCCTGTTTGTGTCCTGTGTGTTCACAGTCAGATCCACTAACGTCAAGCTGCTGTTCTTCTCTGACCACTGCCTCCTACAGGCTGACTGACACTTACAGGAAGACCAGAGGGTTGGCAGGGAGACATGGAAGCTGAACGTGCAATAGCTGACCCCAGAGAACATTGGGGAACTCAAAAGGAATTACAAAGGTTGGAGAACCATGAAACCCCTCTTTGAGTCTCTAATGCACTGGTGGGAAGCGATCAAAGAGGATATCAAGAAGTTTTTCATCCTCAAAGGTGTCCAGAAGGCTAGAAAGGAACAGAGGGAAATATCCCGACTCCAGAAAAACATGCAGAACCTGCTTCAGCTGCAGTTGATGGGGGTTGATGTTGAGGAGGAACTCCAGGAGTTGGAGAGCCAGTAAGCCTCACTCTTTGCCTCGGTGGCCTCCAAGATCATCTTCTGGTCCAGAGTTCGCTCCCTGGAGCAGGGTGAGACGTGTTCATATTTCTTCATTGAAAAGGTACACAGAGAGAGTGCTGTGATCAGCAGCCTGAAGGAAGAAGATGGCTCAGTAAAGTCATTGCAGTCTGACGTTTTGAGGATCAGCAAATCCTTTTATGCCGGATTGTATTACGTGAAGCCCACAGACATCATGGCCTCCCAGTCTTTCCTGTCCTCCATCTCAGAGGTCTTAGACGACAGTACACAGGAGAGTCTGGACAAACCGCTAACTCCTGACGAACTGACTAAGGCCATTGAGCCCTTCGAGAACAGTAAAACTCCCAGAAGCGACAGCTTACCGGCTTAGTTTTATTTGGCTCTGTGGGACTGGATCGGCCCAGACTTGCTAGAAGTGTATGAGAGTATGCTTCTGGCTGGCAGCATGTCAGAATCCATGAGGAAAGGCATCATCACCCTCATCAACAAGCACAAGGGGGAAAGGGAGGAAATTAGAAATTGGCGACCCATTTCACTGTTGAATGTGGACTATACGATTCTGTCCAAGGCCATCGCCAATCGGGTCAAGTCTGTTCTGGAGCTGGTGACCCATCCTGACCTGACCTGCGCAGTGCCCGGCAGGAAGGTCTCTGACAGCCTTGCACTACTCAGGGATATGATTGCCTATGTGCAGGACAGGGGTGTGGACATCTGCCTCATCAGCCTGTGTCAGGAGAAGGCATTTGACAGAGTATTGTACACATGTGGATGTGCTGTCAAAATGGGGTATGGGGAGGGAATCCGCAACTGGATCCAGCTGCTCTACACAAAAACCTGTAGCGCAGTTTCAATCAATGGGTGGGAATTGGAAAGCTTTCCAATTAAATCTGGAGTCTGGCAGGGTTGCACTCTTTCTCCCCTGTCCTGTTTGTGTGTTGCATTGAACCCTTTGCTGAGTCCATCAGGAAGGATCTGGGCATCGATAATGTAACCCCTCTGTTTAAGAAGGGAGTGAGGCAAAAGACGGGAAATTACAGGCCGATTAGCCTGACCACGTTCGTTGGTAAGATTTTAGAGTCCATTATTAAGGATGAGATTTCAGAATACTTGGAAGTGCATGGTAAAATCGGGCAAAGTCAGCATGGTTTCATCAAGGGGAGGTCATGCCTGACAAATCTGTTAGAATTCTTTGAGGAGGTAACAAGTAGGTTAGACAAAGGATGTTATCTACTTGGACTTCCAGAAGGCCTTTGACAAGGTGCCGCACAGGAGGCTGCTCAGTAAGATAAGAGCCCATGGTGTTAGAGGCAAGGTACTAGCATGGATAGAAGACTGGCTGCCTGGCAGGAGGCAGAGAGTGGGGATAAGGGGGTCCTTCTCAGGATGGCGGCCGGTGACTAGTGGAGTTCCGCAGGGGTCAGTGTTGGGACCACAACTTTTCACTTTATACATTAATGATCTAGATGAAGGAACTGAGGGCATCCTGGCTAAGTTTGCAGATGATACAAAGATAGGCGGAGGGACAGGTAGTATTGAGGAGGCGGGGGGGCTGCAGAAGGATTTGGACAGGTTAGGAGAATGGGCAAAGAAGTGGCAGATGGATACAACGTGGGGAAGTGTGAGGTCATGCACTTTGGTAGGAAGAATAGAGGCATAGACTATTTTCTAAATGGGGAGAGAATTCAGAAGTCTGGAGTGCAAAGGGACTTGGGAGTCCTAGTCTAGGATTCTCTTAAGGTTAACTTGCAGATTGAGACGGCAGTTAGGAATGCAAATGCAATGTTGGCATTTATTTCGAGAGGACTAGAATATAAAAGCAGGGATGTTCTGCTGAGGCTTTATAAGGCTCTGGTCAGACCACATTTAGAATATTGTGAGCAATTTTGGGCCCCGTATCTCATGAAGGATGTGCTGGCCCTGGAGAGGGTCCAGAGGAGGTTCACGAGAACGATCCCAGGAATGAAAGGCTTAACATATGAGGAACGTTTGAGGACTCTGGGTCTATACTCGATGGAGTTTAGAAGGATGAGGGGGGATCTGATTGAAACTTACAGAATACTGAAAGGCCTGGATAGAGTGGACATGGGGAAGATGTTTCCATTAGTAGGAGAGCTAGGACCCGAGGGCACAGCCTCAGAGTAAAGGGAAGACCTTTTAGAACAGAGATGAGGAGAAACTTCTTTAGCCAGAGAGTGGTGAATCTATGGAATTCATTGCCACAGAAGGCTTTGGAGGCCAGGTCATTGGGTGTATTTAAGACCGAGATAGATAGGTTCTTGATTGGTAAGGGGATCAAAGGTTATGGGGAGAAGGCAGGAGAATGGAGTTGAGAAACTTATCAGCCATGATTGAATGGCGGAGCAGACTCGATGGGCCGAATGGCCTAATTTCTGCTCCTATGTCTTATGGTCTTATGGTCTTATTCCAATATTCAGGTGCAGATCTCCCTGGAACCCTTTCCCCACCAGTTTCCACCCCAGCCCCCTCACCCATTATCTTAAACTGATGCGAATAGTAGTTGTAATGGCTAACTCACTTCTGTTTCAAAGGGCCTATCAATCTCCCAGCCATCTTTTTACTAACTCTTAACTTCAGAAAGGCATGTTGGTACTCTTGGGAATTAAACCTTTGTAATTGGAACCTAAGTTTTATATCAGAAAAATTTCCATCATTTACATCAAAGATCTCTTCCAGAGCAAATAGGTGTAAGTCCTAAAATGTTACAATTCTCAAGGTAGTTTGGTTATAGAACTTCATTAGCTGATAAATTGGCTTTAGTGATAGTTTGTGTGTTAATTATCAACCACTTTATAGAAGAAAGCTATGGTCCTGTAATATGAGTAGTTATAGAGCCTGTAAACCATATTGCATTGCTTTTTAAATGTATAAGAGTGATAATTAGTGACTGCTTTCAGGAACACCTAGATAGATTTTTTTAAATTCTGAATCTGTGCGATAGGGGATGTGATGTTGATCCTTTTAAATGATTTGGCCTAATGATAACAGAATTAATTATGTTAAAACCAGCCTTTGAGCTTGACAGTAGGCCTTAAGAAAATAATAGAAATCTTCAACTTGTGAAGGAACAGAGTAACAGTTGGAGGCAAGAAAGCCAGATTCACTTTGTTCAGATTTCTTTGGTTTGGCCTTTCGTGCTTCAAGCTCTTTGATCCCTCACCCAGTCTGACGTTTTTGCTTAAGCGTTCATGTACACAAAGAAAGCCTTAAAGGAATAGCTGCCCTAATTGCCATGGAAATAAACACCTTTAAACAGTCAGCAGGTTATTAGACCAACAAGTCAGATCAAATTCATCAACGCAGTACAAAAATAAAAGGCTATCTGTTACTACCTCCATTTCACCCACTGAGGTCATGAGCTAACAAACATTTGACATAAGTCACAAGTGGCCAGATCATCATTCTGTTCATCTCCCAAAAGTTTCTAGGAAAGGTACAGAGACTCTATCCAAATTGGGCCAGAATAATTCTGTGTCCCAATTGGTGCATAACCCTGTCAGCTTTGCTGTTGTAAGCTGCTGGTGAGCTGTTTCTTGCTTGAGCCCAAAGTTATTCTGCACATTGATCTATGCACCAGATGTTGTTTTTGCAGGCCTTCGAGCTCCAGTGACTCGTGGCCTCAACTGTGACTTTTTTTTTCTTCCTTTTTCTGGATATTTTCTCCCCTCCAGTCCTTCTCTTTCCTTCTCATTGAAGTTTTGAGAAAAAGCCGAATTGAGCGAAATCCTCTCTAAATCTAACATCTAGACAGTGGCCAGGATTTTCCCCTCGGCGATTTGGGGGCGGGGCCTGCTCACCGAGGGGAGAATGACGCGGGATGATGTCGGGAGGAATCCCTGACGTCATCCCGGGCCATTTAAATCTTAAGGCGGGCGGACAGCGAAATCAGCTGTCTGCCAGCCAACCTGTCGATGGCCAATTAAGGCCATTGACAGGCTCATTAAGCTAGTTAAATGCCCTGCCCGGCCAACCTTAAGGCTGGCGGGCAGGCCAGGAGCCCCAGCGGCCTGTAGATTATTAATGAAACTTCATCCACTGGCGGGGTGAAGTTTCATTACCGTTTTGTAAAAATGTAATAAATTTTATGAGTTTGTTATCAACATGTCTCATCTCATGTGACATTGTCACATGAGGGGGACATGTTAATAAGTTTAAAATGTCTCTATTTTTTGACTTTACTTACCTTTCACTAAACTCCCTGAGACAGGACTTTGCCTCAGGGAGCAGTGTGCTCTTTCACACGCATGCGCGAAAGAGCACACTTTGACAGTTGGGGATTCCCTCTCTTCCCCCCCCCCCCACTCCCCCGAACAGGAAGTGCATAGTGATAGCGCTCAAAATGGCGGCAGGCCCCGTTTCAGTGGCAGGGTTCAGCTGCCCGCTCGCCGCCAAGCCGGTGGGGCCCGCCAGCCAAGGGCTAAATTCTGCCCAGTGTGTTATACAATCATGAAGTAGAAGAAAGTGAAAGGTCCGAGGAATACTCTGGTACAAAATTTCAACACTCGGAGTCCAGATGCAATATTGAAATGGTTCCTTTATTCTGCATGCGGGGAGCAAACGCTGGGCACTCCAGGCGCTTCTCCCCCGAGGTTGAATTGAGCAGAGTTTATGTATCTTTTACTATCAGTTACAACTTAATGGTATTCGTTAGACAAAGGCCGCAGCACAATGACCCCCCGGTGGGCTGATAATTGTGTTATCAGTACAGTAATTGCAGTGCAGAGACTGGGTATTGTCTTTTTTGAAGAGGGCTATCAGACAGTGCGAAATGGCCTTCCCCATTTCTTGATTGAGTTATCCTGTGTCCCCGCCTGTGTGTCTCCCATTTCCTAATTGCAAATTTACAGCTGAGCCCTTTGTACAAGTTTACAGCTTTCATGTAAGGCCGTGATTGCCTGTGTATGCTTTGGTGCCTTAGCTGCTGGACCTGGCTAGCACTTTAAAATAAATCCAACTTTTCTGCATCTTCAAAAGCACTAATACAAACCATTGAGGGGACCCGTAACTGTATGCCTGTGCTGCTGTATTGGTGGTCCCCCAGAGTAATGCTGGAAAGGGCCTAAGGCCTCACTCTCCGTTAAACAGCAGGTGAGTCATACTTGTAAGATGGATGAGGATTCTGGATCACTCGAGAGAGGTAGCTTAAGAAAGATGGTTAGTGAGGGTGTGACAGAGGAATTAGGGCATATTATCATAGAAAATAGAAGGGGTCCATTTGATCCATCCTGCCTGTGCCAGCTCTTTGGTAGAGGTATCCAACCGGTCCTACCCCCATGCTTTTGTTTCCCTAAGGCCCTGCTGTTTTATCCATTTATCTAATTTTGTTTCGTAAGTTACTATTGAATCAGCTTCCACCACCTTTTCCGGCACTGCATTCTAGATCAAAGCAACTCACTCTGTTCTCCTGCAGACCCAAGCCACATATCTGCTGGGGCTGCTCTCTGAAGATGGTGTTTCCCCTGCACAAGAGACGAGATTAAGTGAATGTTTTTCACCAGCACCCCTCTTTCCCTGCACCGCCCCCGTCCCCCGCCCCTCCCAACCACATGACAGAGCCCAGCCACTCCCAGAGAGAAAATGGGAAATATGATTTGGGACACCTCTCAACAGAACAAGGACTGGAGGGATGTCTGGTCCTCCCCTTTCTGGAGCAAAGCACATGCAAGAAAAAAATATGGAACAAAGTAACTTCAATGTTGGTTACTTGCTGGATAAATAAAAATCAAGGTAGCAATTGAAGTTTTGAAGTTTTACAGTGTCTCGCCTTTTATTTAAGACAATGTAGCTGGTTTGAATTAGAGACTCGGCTGACAGTAGTCGGTGCCCTTACAGACCTTGTGGAGCTCGTGTTGGCTGAAAACCAATACCCACAGAAGAGTTTGGCTTTTCTTTGGCCTGGTCAGTTGGTTGCTTTTGCAGTTGGTATTTTCTACCTTTATCTTCAACTTGCAATAAAATACAAATTGGGAATCTATTCACCAGTGCAGATTTTTTTTGTAGCATGCCTCATGGTTAGCAAATTCCTAATGGCACTGTGTGTATTTTTGTGTTTTCCCATGCTGTGATCAAAAACCCCTCTTTCTACCTGACATATTCTACTCTATGGGCAGAATTTTCCCCCCGTCAGGGGGGAAGTTGATGGGCTGGCACGTGTGGGCGTGCTTCTGATCGGCGCCCCCGATCGGAGATGTGGCGCCATTTTACGTGGGCGGGCCAATTAAGGCCTGCCCAGCGTGACGTCTGCAGGGAAGCGCTATGCGCTCCCTGTGCGGGCGGGGGGAATCCCTAAAATCGAGAGTGCGCTCTTTCGCGCATGCCTGAGGCTAAGTGTGCTCTTTCGCGCATGCCAGAGGCTAAGTGTGCTCTTTCGCGCATGCCTGAGGCTAAGTGTGCTCTTTCGCGCATGCCTGAGGCTAAGTGCTGCTTCAGGGAGATCGGCTCTACTTTCAACAATATTAAAAATAGAAACAAAAAATTCCCTTACATGTCCCCTCATGTGACATTGTCACATGAGTTGGGACATGTTCATAATTTCCATAACAACTTTATTAACATTTTTAAAGCCCTACATAAAACCTCATCCCGCCGGTGGATGAGGTTTCATGTTTTATCTATTTGCCGCCGGGGCTCCTGGCCTGCTCGCCAACCTTAAGGTTGGATGGGCAGGTCCTTTAGTTGCTTAAATGATCCTGTCAATGGCCTCAATTGGCCATTGACGGGTCAGCGGGTGCGCAGCTGATTTTGCTGCGCTCCCACCTTCCTGAAAATTTAAATGGGGCGCGGTGACGTCAGGAGTTCCTCCCAACGTCATCCCGCATCATTTTATGCGTCGGCGAGTGGGGGTGGGGCCCGCTCGCCGACGGTAAAATCCTGTCCTATATGTGTTGTTTCTTTGTCCTGCAATTTTTCTCTCTCTAATGTTATCAGTGTAGTTGAGGGGAAGAGACAAGGTTTTCATGTTCAAAGCAATTCTGTCAACATCAGCTGTTATGTTCTGTCCTAGTAAAATTTTAGATGTATCTGTATTCTTACAACTCTGATCTTAAGCTTTTGTGACAAAATTGAGAGATCAGAGATTATATTTTATATGTCTGCAGAAAAACAGAGTAAATGAAAGCTTTAAAATTTCTGTCAGCAAATCTCATTATTTCGATGGCAATTTTAATTGATGCAGTGGTTTGTCATGGGCAAAATTAGATAGTTGCACAAGTAGTCTTGTGTTTTTATATTTTATTTTTTTCTCTAAATAAATGAAAACCTAAGATGCATTTGTCTCATCTCTAGAAACCTTACAAAGCCTAGGAGTTGCCATGTTGTCTACATTGCAGAATGGTTCGTGTTTATAGGATGTATAACTGAAGGGCCTGAGGTGGTCAGGGGGTTGGGGAATGGTATTTGAGAACGTGCACTCCAAAGTCCCTCTGCTCCTCTACAATGTCTCGGGGTCCTGCCATTTATTATGTATTCCCTCTGCTTATTTGCCTTCCATAAGTGAATTACTTCATACTTCTCTGGGTTGAATTCCATTTCACTTTTCTACCCACCTGACCAGTCCATTGACATCTTCCTACAGCTTTCTTCCTTTCTCTTTGTCTTTTTTTCTTTCTCTCTCTTCTCGAACATCTTCGGCCTTTCCTTGATTTTACTTGCTAATGTTTTTTTCATTTCCTCTCTTTACTTTCCTAATTTCCTTTTTAATTCTATCCCTAGACTTCTTTACTGCAGAAAGCCTACAGGCATATCGAGCTCTCAGCATCCATTTATTTATTCTTTCGTGGAAAGTGGGTGTTGTTGGCTAGGCCAGCATCTGTTGCCCATCCCTAATTGCCCTTGCGAAGATGATGTTGAGCTGCCGCATTGAACTGCTGCAGTGCATGTGGTGTAGGTACACCCACAGTTAGGGAGGGAGTTCCAGGATTTTGACCCAGCAACAGTGAAGGAACAGCGATATAATTCCAAGTCAGGATGGTGTGTGGCATGCAGGGAAACTTGCAGGTGGTGGTATTCCCATGCATTTGCTGCCCTTGTCCTTCCAGGTGGTAGAGGTCACGGGTTTGGAAGGTGCTGTTGAAGGGGCCTTGGCGAGTTGCTGCTGCATCCTGTAGATGGCGCCACACTGCTACCAGTGTGCATTGGTGGTGGATGGGATGCCAGTCAAGTGGGCTGCTTTGTCATGGATGGTGTCAAGTTTCTTGTGTTGTTGGAGCTGCACTCATCGAGACAAGTGGGGAGTATTCCATCACTCTCCTGACATGTGTCTTGTAGATGATGGACAGGCTTTGAGGAGTCAAGTAGTGAGTTACTCGCTACAGCGTTCCCAGCCTTTGACCTGATCTTGCATCTGCGGTATTTATTTAGAGCCATAGAGGTCTACAGCACAGAAAAAAGCCCTTTGGCCCATTGAGTCTGCACCGGTCAAACAAGTACCTAACTATTCTAATCCCATTTTCCAGCACTAGGCCCATAGCCTTGTACGCCATGGCATATTTGCACATCCAAATACTTCTTATGAGGGTTTCTGCCTCTACCACCCTTTCAGGCAGTGAGTTCCAGAATCCCACTACACTCTGGATGAAAAAATTCTTTCTCACATCCCTTCTAAACCTCCTGCCCCTTACCTTAAATCTATGCGCCCTGGTTATTGATCCCTCCACCAAGGGGAAAAGTTCCTTCCTGTCTACCCTATCTATGCCCCTCATAATTTTATACACCTCAATCATGTCCCCCCCTCAATCTCCTCTGCTTCAGGGACATGCACACTTAGGTCCCTCTGATCCTTGGTGCTTCCCTGGGTCCTACCATTCATCGTGTATTCCCATGCCTTGTTTGTCCTGCCCCAGTGCATCACCTCTCACTTATCCGGATTGAATTCCATTTTCCACTGACCAGCCCGTCTATATCCTCCCGTAATCTAAGGCTATCCTCCTCACTATTAACCACCCCACCAACTATGACTGGTCCAGTTCAGTTTCTGGTCAATGGTAACCCCCAGGATGTTGATAGGGGGGGATTCAGCAATGGTAATGCCATTGAATGTCAAGGGGAGATGGTTAGTTTCTCTCTTTTTGGAGATAATCATTGCCTGGCACTTGTGTGGCACGAATGTTACTTGCCACTAACTGGCCAAGCCTGAATGTTGTCCAGGCCTTGCTGCGTATGGGCATGAATTACTTCAGTATCTGAAGGGTGACGAATTCCCATGACTCTAGTTTTGCTAAGTCACCTTGATGCTGCACTTGGTTGAGTGCTGCCTTGATGTCAAGGATGGTCACTTTCACCTCACCTCGGGAGTTCAGCTCTTTTGTCTATGCTTAGACCAAGGCTGTAATGAGGTCAGGACTTGAGTGACCCTGGCTGAACCCAAACTGAACGTCAGTGAGCAGGTGTGGCTATGGGTACCCGCATGGGCCCCAGCTATGCCTGTCTCTTTATGGGGTATGTGGAACATTCCTTGTTCCAGTCCTACTCCGGCCCCCTCCCACAACTCTTTCTCTGGTACATCGATGATTACTTCGGTGCTGCTTCATGCTCTCGTCGGAACCTGGAAAAATGTATTAATTTTGCTTCCAATTTCCACCCCTCCATCATTTTCACATGGTCCATCTCTGACACTATACCTTCCCTTCCTTGACCTCTCTGTCTCAATTTCTGGTGATAGACTGTCCACCAATATGCATTACAAGCCTACCGACTCCCACAGCTACCTCGACTACAGCTCCTCACACCCCGCTTCCTGTAAAGACTCCATCCCATTCTCTCAGTTCCTTCGCCTCTGTCGCATCTGTTCTGATGATGCCACTTTCAAAAACAGTTCCTCTGATATGTACTCCTTCTTCCTTAACCGAGATTTTCCACCCATGGTGGTTGACAGGGCCCTCAACCGTGTCCAGCCTATCTCCCGCGCATCCGCCCTCACACCTTCTCCTCCCTCCCAGAAACTTGATAGGGTCCCCCTTGTCCTCACTTATCACCCCACCTGCCTCCGCATTCAAAAGATCATCCTCTGCCATTTCCGCCAACTCCAGCATGATGCCACCACCAAACACATCTTCCCTTCACACCCCCTGATGGCATTCCGTAGGGATTGTTCCCTCCGTGACACCCGGGTCCACTCCTCCATCACCCCTTACTCCTCAACCCCCTCCCATGGCACCTTCCCATGCAACCGCAGAAGATGCAACACCTGCCCCTTCACTTCCCCTCTCCTCACTGTCCAAGGGCCCAAACACTCTTTTCAAGTGAAGCAGCATTTCACTTGCACTTCCCTCAACTTAGTCTACCGCATTCGTTGCTCCCGATGCGGTTTCCTCTCCATTGGAGAGACCGCTTTGCAGAACACCTTCGGTCTGTCCGCAAGCATTACCCAGACCTCCCTGTCGCTTGCCATTTCAACTCTCCACCCTGCTCTCATGCCCACATGTCCGTCCTTGGCTTGCTGCATTGTTCCAGTGAAGCTCAACGCAAACTGGAGGAACAGCACCTCATCTTCCGACTAGGCACTTTACAGCCTTCCGGACTGAATGTTGAGTTCAAGAATTTTAGATCATGAACTCTCTCCTCCATCCCCACCCCCTTTCCGTTTTTTCCCCCTCCTTTTTGTTTTTTCCAATAATTTATATAGATTTTTCTTTTCCCACCTATTTCCATTATTTTTAAATGTATTTCCATCCATTGTTTTATCTCTACCTTTTAGCCTTTTTAGTATTCCTTCACCCCACCCCCACTAGAGCTATCTGTACCTTGCTCGTCCTGCTTTCTACCCTTAGCACATTCCTTTAGATAATATCACCACGTTCAACACCTCTTTGTCCTTTTGTCTGTGACATCTTTTGGTTATCTCCACCTATCACTGGCCCTTTACCTAGCTCTTCTTGTCCCAACACCACCCCCCTTAAACCAGCTTATACTTCACCCCTTTCCTATTTTTACTTAGTTCTGTTGAAGGGTCATGAGGACTCGAAACGTCAACTGTGCTCTTCTCCACCGATGCTGCCAGACCTGCTGAGTTTTTCTGGGTATTTCTGTTTTTGTTTTTGTTTTGGATTTCCAGCATCCGCAGTTCTTTGCTTTTATATCTTTTATGTCAGTGAGCAGGTTATTGCTGAGTAAGTGCCACTTGATTGCACTGTCGAAGACACTTTCCATTGCATTGCTGATGATCAAGAGTAATGTCATAGACGGGAGAGAGACAGACTGAAACCCCCTAATTCTTCTACCCTTCTCTCCGTAATTACCGTAGTTTAATTGTGTTCCAAAACAATCATTTGTGTATGGTTAGTTTGTACAAAGTCACCAGCTGCAGACTTTCGTGGATTTTAAAATCAGAAGCATTGTTTATTCACACACACCTTTCCTGGAAAGATTTATCGCTACTTCACATACACATGCCAAATACAGACAAGATAAAGATTCAGTAAAAGAAAGGCGTTTCACTTCTACGAATATTAAAACCAAACAGAATAGTTAACAGTTCACATGTTTGTGGGAGAAGAGTGAGAGGGGCTTTTCCACTCGGGAACTGAAGTTCAGATGAATCAAGATAGCTGAAGACAGGATTTCATGGAGTTTCTTCAGAGTAAGAGATGAGCAGCAAGCAGAGTTGACAGCCTTGTTAATACTTTGGCTAGAAGACTACTTTCTCTTTTCCAGGCAAACGTAGGATCTTTTGGAAATAGGCTTTCAGGAGGCTTTAAAAATTTAAGCCTTGAGGCTTGGTAGAAGGCTAGATGTTATCGGCTGATTTCAGTGGTGATGTTCCTTCTGATGTTACTCCTTCATTCTGCAGTCTGCTGCAAAAAGGGACCAAGGCTTATGATAGGCTTTCAAAAATCAGTTTTGATCATGTGATGACTGCCATTGATACATGATGGAAAACAATTGATAGTCTATTCATGTTAATGAAGGAATTTCCACCTCCCATGCACAAAAACCATTGACACACAATAGAGGCAGATAGAGGTCCTTAGCACTTCCCTTGTTGGTAATCAGTTTAGATAGTTCTCCTTTGTCAGCTGGTAGCCCTAGAGGCAGAAAGCCTGAGGCCTTATTGTACTTGCTGTTTTGGATATGACCTGACAAAGGTAGGTGCCACATTCCATAGGGTGATGTCTTGGCATGTTCATTGTAATCACCCTTTAGAAGCTTCCAGAAGCTTGGCCAGCTTGCAATTCCAAAGGTCAAGTGACCTGTGGAGCCATCTTAAAGATCAGCAGTGCCTTTTTTCTTAAAACAGGCATACATGTATTTTTAAAAAATTGTATTTGGTTTGACAGTAGATTGGCGGGGTGATAATAGGCCAGGTTGGATTTGTCCTGCTTTTTGTGGGCAAGGCAAACCTGGGCAATTTCCCACTTTGCGGATAGATGCCAGTGTTGTAGCTGTACTGGAACAGCTTGGCTAGCGGGTAGCTATTTCTGGAGCCCAAGTCTTCAGTACTATTGCCGGATTATTGTCAGGGTCCCATAACCTTTGCAGAATCCAATCCTTCGGCTGTTTCTTGATATTGTGCAGAGTGAATTGTATTTGCTGAAGACTGGCACCTGTGATCCTGAGAACCTCAGGAGGAGGCTGAGATGGATCAGCCACTTAATTTTTTGGCTGAAGGTGGCTGCAAATACTTCAGCTTTGTGATTTGCGTTGATGTGCTGGGCTCCCCCGTCATTTAAGGATGGGGATATTTGTGGAGCTGCCTCTTCCAGTTGTTTATCTGACATAAGCTTCCCTTTTTTTGCTTTACTCTGTATGCTCTTTGACATCTGGGGGTTTAGAGTTTGGAGTGCCACCCTTTTTCTTTCTGGAACATGTGTTCTGAACCCTCTTTATCTCCTCCTCACCCACTGCTCTGACACTGATTTACCTTCAAGTAGCTTTTCAAATCCACTTTTGCTAAACCATATCTCAGCTTCGTAAAGCTGGTCTTTTCCAAATTGAGAACTTTTGGTCTACACTGTAACTCGTTCCACTGAACAGGAACTCTGCTTCTACTCTGTCCACAGGGGCATGTGCAGCTTCTCCTGCCACTGATATCACTGTTATGTGTCACTTACCCACTGACCGATCCCAAAATCCTCCCACTCTCTTTGCTCAATGGGTCTGCTGCCCATTGCCCACTTGCTACCACTGTCTGCCTGCTCTCTCCTGCTGCCCGCTGTCCACTCTGCCACTTCCCACTTCTTGCTCCCTCCTGCTCTCTTTATCGCACCCTTCTGCTCCCCTCCATCAGCTCCACTGCTCCCTCATGCTTTCTTCACCGCTCTTTTTGCCGCTTACTCCCCCCGGCTCTCTCTTCCTCAAGCAGTGGGATGAAGCTGGATGTGGGATGGAGCGGGAAAGGGGCGGAAAGTTGGGGTTAGTGGGAGGGAACAAGAATGGTTCTTTGTTTGGTCTGTGCCATCTTTAACGTTGCTGTCAGTGAGTCAGTGATGTCACAGGCATTGACCATATGGGCAGAACTTAATGTTCCCCCAGAGGTGAGTTCTGAGGTGGGCGGGGTTGGGGGGGTGCAGGGAAGGCGGTGCAGTTGATTGGGTGGAAGGTGCAGAGGTGGGACCTCAGTCTTCCTGCTTCCCTCTGATTGTGTCTCGGGTGGGAGGCAAACCCTGTTGGGTGGGGGTGTTCCTCATTCTGAACAATCAATGCCTGATCGAGGGATCGTCCTCCATTCTTCCTGTGAACCCTGTAACCAGGAGTGTTGAGCTGTCATTCCTGTCCTTGTTTAAACCAGGTTTCAGTAATTGCTAGGATATCATACTTCTAAGCGTCTTTGTATCTTCAGCTCATCTGCCTTACTTACTAACTCCTTGCATTGAAGTACAAACCACTAATCACTGAACAACTCGCCAGCTACTCACCCATCACCTTGAGTTCCTTACCTTGGGGCTCCGATTGAAGACTCTTTTTGACTTAAAAAAAAATCAGAATACTTACTGTTGTCTCACCTGATTTACTCAACCTCTGAGCTGCTCCTCCTTAGTAACTTTTGACATTACTTTAGCAAAATTCTGCAAACCCTTTGGTTTTTGTGCCTCCCTCAGTTCTCCGCATTGATTGGTGATTCTCCCTATACAGACACCCAGGATTCCCAAAACATTGAGTTTTCCCAACGTATATCACATATCTCTAGATTTGGTTGAAGACTTTATATCCTTACTGGGACAGGAATGGACAGAGAGAGAGACAGATGTGAAAACAGCTCATTGAAAGTTTGTTAGTCTCTTTTAAAGTGACCCATACTGGCTATGGGAGTTGTCTGTCCAATTCAAAAATTAGTTGGGTCAAAGTTATGCTCAATTTGGACGATTAGTTGTTTGATATATCGATGTTTCATACACATGAAACAGATAATTTGATTTTTGGTTGAAGAATGAATGCTGAAAGAGAATTCTCATCATTCGTACCAGTTGGTATTAGCTGTGAATGCTGTTTTGCTCTCAGTTTTTGCACTTCAAAGACATAGAAAAGCTTCGTTTTCCAATAGCAAAAACAGCTATAATCTTTTTTTGTGTCCAGAAATCTGAATTCCATGACTTTTAAATTCTAATTGTCCACATTGAAAAATTGTGCAATATACTCTTTTATCCTAATATGTGGTTACTTATCAAACTGGATAAGAAACACATTCTAAAAATCATATTTTAGCCCCATGTTAACTAAATTGTTTTAATTATTGTACTTTCAATAAGTTGATGTGTTTTCCTGGCTCCGTCTTATTATACTTGGAGAGAGAGTTGTTAGTTATAACTATATACGTTGGCCTGACTGCTTTTTCTGCCTTTTGAAAGAATTAAGGAAGTGGTTGGTATCCCATGTGATCTCTGGTGGCCAGTAGCAAAATAAAAGGGTCATTGTTAATCCTGTGTGCGCACACCCAAATGGTGAACGCTCCAGTTCGTACACAATTTGTTAAGAAAACTGCTTTTTGTGTTGAATGGGCAAAAGAGGAATGAAGAGGTGGCCTGAACCATATCAACAGGAAACAATATTCATTTTATATATGCTTTGTGTTATAGAAACTTTATGTTCCCATTCCCACTTGTTGCAGTATTTGCTGTTCAAGTTCCAGAACTTTTTTTCTGTAATGATATAACTACCTCTGGAAAAACTAAAAACCTCACATTCTGAAATTTAGGAAACCAGTGCCATGGGGGATTTCTGGTCAGCACTTTTACTTTCTGACGTATTGGCACGTGTTTCAGCTTCATGTGTGTAAGCAGAAAATGGCATGGCTTGTGCTCGAGATCTGAATAAAATCTCTCAAATGCCTGGAGAAGATAGCCAGCAACAAAGGTTTGCAAAGTAAAGGGAGACTTTCACCATCTTGCAGATTGCCATCTATTAGAGGGAAGGTGACTCTTTTCTGCTATGTGTTAGGAGTACATACACATAACCAGTTATCTAATGTTTCTTTTTAGCTATATGTTTACTATGACACTCTTGTATTTTACATTGGTCAAGGTATTTGCCGGTATGTGGGTGGAAATGAAATATTACTAATGTGTTGCTAACTAGGAAGATGCATTCAACATGGCTGCTACAGTGGAGAAAGTTGTTGTTGAGTTGTTATTCTAACACAAGGCCACACTTATTGTGGTCCTGGTAATTCGAAAATGTTCCAGAAAATATGTTACCTATGAATATTCTTTTTATTTGTTCATGGGATGTGGGCGTCACTGTCTGGGCCAGCATTTATTGCCCATCCGTAATTGCCCTTGAGAAGATGGTGGTGAGCTGCCTTCTTGAACCGCTGCAGTTCATGTGGTGTAGGTACACCCACAGTGCTGTTAGGGAGGAAGTTCCAGGATTTTTGACCCAGCGACAGTGAAGGAACAGCAATATATTTCCAGGTCAGGATGGTGAGTGACTTGGAGCAGAACTTGCAGGTTATGGTGTTCCCATGTGTCTGCTGCCCTTGTCCTTCTAGGTGGTAGTGGTCGTGGGTTTGGAAGGTGCTGTTGAAGGAGCCTTGTTGAATTCCTGAAGTGCATCTTGTAGATGGCATGCACTGCTGCCACTGTATCAGTGATGGAGGGTGTGAATGTTTGTGGAAGGGGTGCCAATCAAGTGGGCTGCTTTGCCCTGGATGGTGAAAAGGCGCCTTGAGTTTTGTGGGAGCTGCACTTATCCAGGCAAGTGGAGAGTATTCCATCACACTCCTGACTTGTGCAGATAGCGGACAGACTTTGGCAGTCAGAAGGTGAGTCACTCGCTGCAGGATTCCTAGCCTCTGGCCTGCTGCGAGTAATATACAAAACTGTTTGTAATTCTTATTTACATAAAAAATTTGCTTTCTCCACATTTAAAGAAATGAGCAGCCGGCAGATAATTGTACCAGATAATTCTTACCTGTATCAATAAATCCAGGTTTGTTACATATACCAACAAAAATAAGTATATCTTATTGATAGCTCTTAACAGCTGCATTCTTAAAACTTGGGTTTATTTCTACAATGCTGAATGAGTGACATTAGCAGTGGGAGCCGGAACACTTCCTTTTTTTGGGTACTGCCAGCATTCTATCCAAACATCTGCAGCCACTCTAATGAGCTCCCTGAGTAAAGTTATGCATTAGTACTAAACTAGATGCAGTTGTATGCTGTGAACCTGCAGTCAATTGAAAGCTGGATTTGGACTGCTTACGTGTAATGTACATAGGAACCTATAATCAGCTGTATAGAGGCCTGTTTCATTCAACCAGCCTGGCCTGGGTTCAAACCCACTCCTTCAAGTGAAAAGACAATCCATTGACCTGCTGCATTACACTGTCCTAATTCGAAAAACTTTGTGTGTAGTGATGCACTTTACTGTTTCTCTAAAAACTCTGCTTTTACTAGCTGCTTACGCTGAGTTGTTGAAAGTTGAGTCATCTATTCATACTCATAATGAAGATTCTTTTACATAAAATGTTGGCATGAAGCCACCAAAGAAAGTATTTTCATTTTGTTAGAAACTGAATCGAGGAGAGACAATTGATAATTGGTCTGCCTAGCCTACCCTTCCAAGATTTACATAAGAACATAAGAAATAAGAGCTGGAGTAGGCCATTTGGCCCCTCGAGCCTGCCCTGCTATTCAATAAGATCATAGCTGCTCTAACCCAGGCCTCAACTCCTCTTACGTGGCTGTTCCTCATAACCCTCAGCTCCCCGATATTTCAAAAACCTATCTACCTCCTCTTCAAATACTTTCAGTGATCTAGCCTCCATAACTCTCTGGGGTAGAGAATTCCAGACATACACTACCCTCTAAGAGAAGAAATTCCTTTGCATTTCAGTTTTAAATGAAAGTCTCTTTATTCTGTAATTATGTCCCCTAGTTTGCGATTCCCCCACTAATGGAAACAACATCTCAACATCTACCCTGGCAAGCTTCCTCAGAATCTTGTATGTTTCAATAAGATCACCCCTCATTCTTCTAAACTCTAATGAATAAAGGCCTAACATATTTAGCCGTTCTTGATAAGTCAACCCCTTCATCCCAGGAGTCAGCCCAATGAATCTCTTTTGAACTGACTCCAATGCCAGTATACCCTTTCTCAAATATGGGGACCAAAACTGTACACAGTACTCCAGGTACGGCCTCACCAACACCCTGTACAGTTGTAACAAGACTTCCCTATTTTTTAAACTCCAACCCCCTAGCAATATAGGTCAAAATTCCATTTGCCGCCATAATTACTTGCTGCATACACTTGCTAACTTTGTGTTTCATGCGCAGGAACACCCACATCCCCCTCTGCTGCACTTTTTTGAGTGTGTCTCCATTTAAAAAATAATCTGCCTTTTGATTCTTCCTACCAAAGTGCATGACCTCACACCTTCCTGCATTAAACTCCATCTGCCAAGTTTTTGCCCACTCACTGAACCTATCTATATCCCCTTGCAGATTCCTTATGTCCTCATCATAAGATGCCTTCCCACCTATTTTTGTATTGTCAGCAAATTTATACTCTGCTGCCTCCTCTAAGTTATTAATATAGATAATAAATAATTGAGGCCCTAGGACTGATCCTTGTGGCACTCCACTAATTACGTCTTTCCAACCTGAAAAAGACCCATTAATCCCAACTCTGTCTTCTGTGCGTTAACCAATCCTCAATCCATGCTAATACATTACCCCCAATACCGTGAGCTCCTATCTTATACAATAACCTTTTATGTGGCACCTAATCGAATGCCTTCTGGAAATCTAAATAGACTACATCTACCGGTTCCCCTTTATCAACTCTGCTTGTTATATTCTCAAAGAACTCTAGCTAATCTGTCACACATGATTTCTCTTTCACAAAACCATGTTGACTTTGATTGTATTAAGCTTTTCTAAACGTTCTGTTATTTCTTCCTTAATAATGGACTTTATCATTTTCCCAATGACAGATGTCAGGCTGACTGATCTATAGTTTCCTGTTTTTTTTGGTCTCCCTTCCTTCTTGAACAGGGGTGTCACATTAGCGGTTTTCCAATCCACTTGGACCCTCCTGGAATCCATTGAGTTCTGGAATATTATGACCAATGTCTCCACTATCTCTGCAGCCACTTCCTTTAAAGCCCTTGGATGCAGGCCATCGGGTCCTGGTGACTTGTCTGCCTTTAGTCCCATTAGTTTGTCAAATACTTTGTCCCTCATGATAGAGACTGTTACAAGATCTTTCCTCCCAGTAGCTTCTTGTTTATCTGATATCTTTGGGATGTTTATATAGTGTCCTCCACCATGAAGACCAATGCAAAATATTGGTTTAAATTATCTGCCATTTCCCTGTTCCCCCGTTTTCAATTCTCCAATTACATCCTCCAAGGCTCCCACACTCTCTTTAACCACTCTTTCTTTGTATATCTGTAGAAGCTTATATTTCTTGCCAATTTACTTCCTTAGTCAATTTTCTCCCTCCTTATTAGCTTTTTAGTCATCCACTGCTGGTTCCAAACACTTCCCAGTCCTCTGGCCTACCACTAGTTTTTGCTGCTTTGTTACCTTAGTTTTTGATTGGATACTCTCCTTGACCACCTTTGTTGTACGATAAGTTCCATACTGTAATATTATAACTAATAGCCCTGAATTTAAAAAGGGGCACTAGTGGTCATGTTGCTGAACTAGTAATCCAGAAGCCTAGCCTAGAGTTCAAATACCACAATGTTGATTTGAGTACTTTTTCTTAGATCTGGAAATAAAAACTGATATCAATAACAATATGGGTAAAATCAAGTAAATGGTGTCAGGCAGGGACAGAGGATATGAAATTTGGCTCCATCATGTTGGTTTTGTTTTGGTGTTATAGGTGCCATTTTGCCTCCAAAATGGTGTGCATGTGTGCAAACATTCTGGTGCTAGCTACATTGTCATTTTGTTGAGGGCATTAATGTGTGTGCAAGGAGCATTAGTCAGAAGTATGCAGATTAAGTAGATTGTGATCTATGTCATTGTGCTACACCTTGTTTGATACCAGCAGTGCTATTTTGGAGCTCCTTCAATGCCCTCCCTTAACCTCGTACAGCTGAATGTTTGTTCATGAGTAAGAAAGAACCTCATTGGTTCCCACCTGCGCTATATAAAGTGATCGTCAACTACTTTCAAGTTGATTGCTGATTGGTCTCTTCTGGCTCTTTTCGCTGTTATGGACAGGAGGGGGGTTAATTTGAACAGCACTAATTTCTCCTCTCACCACCCATCTGTAAGCAGAAAGATGTTTTGATTTGTTTCCCTTTTTATAGGTGATGGCCTACTTTCCAAATCTGTATTTTGGTGTGACCCAATTTTCTATTAATAACCCCACAGTAGACTCGAGATAGGATGAACTCAAAGGGTTACTTTATTTGCAGACACTCAAAATGCACAAAGAGTCTTTGCAGCATCCCCATCATGTAAAGAATGATTTACAGTGCGGAGACCACAGAGAAAAGAAATATTATTTCAAATAGGTTCCGGAGCTCAGGATCAAAATCTAATGAGGTATTGCTTCATGGAGGTCAGTAGGTTGAAAACCAATGCTGAATAAATTACTTTTCTGGTGGTGTTGACTTCACACAATAGGATAGGCACAGAGGGATGAATCAGTCTTGCAGGCAATTGTACAAAACTTCCATCAGAAGCAAGGTAGATGGGGCCAGGTATCAACCTAGGTCAGAGCTCCTTTGGTGTGGCCTGCTAATCAGATGTTAAACAGCAGACTGAGCTATGCAGTTCTGCAAGGCATTATTAACTTGTTCAACAAGGCAGTGGGTTAGGTCACGTGATGTTACCTCACCGCAAGTTCTTCAACAAAGGATGTTTTTCCAGGGTCTGGAATTCAGCTTGGTCTTCAGGACTGCCATTATGGGTTAAAATAAATATCTGAGAGACTATTGTCTTAGTAAATATTCCATCCTCGCCGGCAAGCCTGGGTTATTAAATACAAAAAGGCCTTCGCTGTAGCTCCCTTTGAAGCTGGGCTGTGCAGGTGAGCATCAGTAGCTCCTCAGAGATAATGAGTTGAGAGATTTCCGAGACTGCAAAGTGGCTTCTTTTGTACTGGGCTCGGAGACAGACAGTTTCAGCCATTGTAAGCATCTTTGTTCAGTTCTTAAAATTTTAGAAATAGCCATGAAAATATCTATATATAATGGCTATATTTTTATAAAATATATAAGGATCTTTGTTCAGTTTTTAAAATTTTAGAAATAGCCATGACAATATTTATATATATTTTATAAAAAATATACAGTGTGAGGCCCTAGTCCCTCATATTGCGACCGTACAAGTTCCAGAGTTGGATTAAAGTTGCTGAAGTCTATAGGAAGTGTTGTGGCATGCATTGTAAGACTTTATCTAGATAAGCCACTTGTTCACTGATGTGGGTGTAGTAGTTTGCATTCTCTTTTTGACAACAGTATGACAAGGAGAATGAGCAAAGATGGCACAAAACAGGACAAGCTGTTCAAAGCGGGAGGAGGAGAGGGAAAGGGCTGTCTGAAGAAGGCCATATCTGCCCAGTGTGTTCAAGGAGAAATTCTCATTCCTGAACCTCAGCAAGAACAGTGTGTCAGATACCTCCCCTTCACTAAGGGAATCCTCACTGAAATCTTCCGGCAGCCTCAGAAGAGGGCACAGATGCCTTTGTCACTGGCTGTGTAGGTGACTATGGTAATGAATGCTTATGTGCCTGGCTCGTTCCAGACTCGAGCAGATGGTTTTTGGTACATCTCCCTGGTTTTCATTCACTATTGCATAAGGGAAGTCATTCTTTCCGGAGAGAAGCAGGTGGCACAAGCACTTGGTCTTCCGAGGATTGTAGGCTTCCCCACACTGCAGGGTGCCATGGATTGCACATCCATCATCTTGCAGGTGCCGCATGTAAATTGAGATGTATTGTAAATGAAGAGTCCACCCGGTATGCGACAATATGCAGCGTGTCCCATATTCAGACAGCAGTCATAATGTCTTAATTCTACAGCAGGCCACTGGACCATACGCATTTGAGCTGCTACGACATACTGGAGGGTGCCTCCTGGACAACATGGGCTATCTGCTGACCACACGGTTTGTGACTCTGGTACGTAACCCATCCTCATGTGGCCAGCATGCAGATTAAAAGAAGCCGTACTGCCACATGAAATGAAGTAGACTAAATCAATGGGGTACTTAAACAACACTTCAACTGCCTGCACTGTTCCAGCGGAGCCATGCAGTACTTGACAGAGTGCGTGTCGAGATTCTGTTACATGCTGTGCAACTTTGCCGTTGTGATGGCACAACCCTTGCCACTAGTTATGTGCCAACCAGTTGTGGAGGAAAGGAAGAGGCCAGCTAGCACAGACCCTTTCTGACTGGGCTGTCCATGATCGACTCGTGCAATTGCGATACCAGTGAATGCAAACCCAATCCCTCATTTACCAATAGTCCAACTCTCTTTCGGCAACAATCCCACACCTGATGTTCACTCTGCCACTGACCAGCATTGTCTGCATGGCCACAGTGCAAAAATTAAAAACATTCCAAAGTGATAAATTATGCCCGAGTGCATACAAAAGTCAGTTGTGCATTCTTGTCTTCCATGAGCATTTGCCAGTCCTGCTGCTCCTATACAGTGCTGTGTCAGTGGCAGCAACATGGCTGGTGGAAGGCTGCTAACCACTTTAGTGGGAGAGACTGCAGATGACCTTGAGGATGACCTCAAATAGCTCTGGGTGCACAGGGACCAGCTGTGGACTGTAACATCTTGGCATGTGTGGCACTAGCCTGGACTGACAAGCAAGGGCATTGGTGGAGAGGCAGGGATGAGAGGCCAAATGATGTCTTTCAGATAGAGGATGCACGTTCATGCTGCATGGAACCCCTGCCGTCACTCTGAGGCAGCACTTCAGCAATCCTCAGTGTGCAGGACAGATTGCTGGATTACTGTAACACCCTGCAAACCCCTTTGAATAATCTAAGTGACAACCATGATGGAAGGAAGGCGACCTTGCAGGTCAGCAGTCTGAGCTTCTCTTGCAGCACTCGGACTTTTGGTGGAATCCACTTGTGCTGCAATGAAAACTGTGACATCAGCCATTGGACATTGCATCATATTTGGATTCACAAATGAGCAAATATAGTTGGCCACCTTTTCCTCATTGGAATGGATGGGCTCCAAGCTCTGTAAAGCCTCGTGCCAAGTTGGTGTTGGACTCGATGATGTTCTTTGCAACAAGCTTTCTGGCAGATTTCCCAATGCACCAAGCATTGATGCATCAATCAATGTTCTTCTGTAGTGCCCCATTGGATTGTTCATCTCAATCCCCTACAGCGGAACCTGTGTGTGAACCTGCCCTTTAGAAAGCTGGTACCTGCGCTATCCTTGTCCCCTGCCCAGGCTGCAGCCCACTTACCTGCACCAGAGTCATGAGCCATGTGTTCAGCAGATAGCCCACGTTGTCCAGTCGGCACCCTGTGGTTTATTGTGGCAGCTCAAATACGGATGGTCCAGCTGTGGAATTGAGGCACATGGTCTGACACCGGATATGCCACCTTCAGACGCTGCTCCAAATTATGTGCAGTGTCAGTCAGTATCTGATGGCTGCAAGTGTGAGATCAAGTGATGATATGTCTTCATGATCAGTGCTGTATCTCCATTGCCTGGCCAAGTTGCCAGGGTAGCTTGGGCATCTAAAAGGAGAAATGCAAGATTATGGTGAGGGGAGTGGGGGCATAGAAAGAGGTGCGTGTGCATACCATCTGGAAGTCAGACATTAGGGATTTTGGAATGAGGAGCATGTGGACTATGAGCAGGAGGATTAGGTACGAGTATAGCATCATCTTTGCTGGCCACAGCAAGAGCTTTTCCAGAAATGGCCAGCACTGTCATTTCCATAGGAGTTAGGACATACCTGTTCCCCACCAGGTCGTCCATTCTGCCTCCAGTTGTATGCCACCTTGCCTCGGCAAGAGAGAGGGAAGAATGTCAGAGTGTCATGCTGATGTGGCTCTTAGGGTTGAAGAGCTGGCAGTGTGAGCAAACTGAGGGTGAGGGCTTGCAGCAATGCTAAGTGTGTGGGGGTGAGGCAGAGCATCCTAATGTTAGGAATGAGTCCTGATTGGATAGAGATTATTGTTGGTCAGTGACAGGAGTGTGGTGAAAAGAACAATGTGAGAGAGACGATAGGCATGTTCATTGAGATTGACTACTTGATTGTTGAATTTCTTGCAACACTGCATCCGTTTCCTTGGTGCCATATTCTTAGCATTGAGCTCCATGTCTCTCTGCTCCCACTGCTTTTGTAAAGTTTGTCTGGAGAGCCTCCTTCCCCCTGCGGGTATGGGGCATCTCTCCTCCTCTCTACCTCCTGCACCAAAGCCCCCAGTAAAGCATTTAAAACCTTGGAGCCCACTCTTTCTATGCAGTGCTTTCTTCAGCATTTCTTAGATCAGATTCACTTCCTGCACAACTGTCAGCACCTGCATCAGCCAGAATACACCATCTCTTCAACAGGTACAAGCTAGTTTTAAGCATTACAAGACGAGCTTTAAGTGATGCTAGCCACTCAATAATGGCCCCTGCTGATGCATTCAGTCAATGAACAGCGCAGTTGCTGCTGGCTGGCCACTGACATCATTGAAATGAGCAGGCAGCATGAAGTTATCATTCGGGTAATTGTGTATCTCGATCCCTGTATCTCTTTTGGGAGGAATGCGGCTATCCAATTTAATCCCCAGGCAGTCTTACTACAATTGTACAGGACTTTGGTGAGACCAGACCTGAACCACAGTAGTTCTCTTTCCCTAAGGAAGGATATACTGGCCTTTATAGAGGGGGTGTAATCAATGTTCATTGGGTTGAAGGAAGAGAGATTGAATAGAATGGGCCTATACCTAAAACCTGTAGGGGATGGGGTGGGTGGGGATGGGGCAGCGGTGCGCCTCCATCGCATCTGTTCCAGTGATGCCACTTTCCAAAACAGCACTTCTGGCATGTCTTCCTTCTTCCTTAACCGAGGTTTCCCCCCCACTGTGGTTGACAGGGCCCTGAGCTGTATCCGACCCATCTCCTGCGCCTCTGCCCTCACCTTCCCCTCCCTCCCAGAACCATGAAAGGGTCCCCCTTGTCCTCGCTTTTCACCCCACCAGCCTCCACATTCAAAGGATCATCCTCCACCATTTCTGCCATATTCCAGCATGATGCCACCACCAAACACATTTTCCTCTCACCCCCTGTCAGCATTCCGTAGGAACCGTTCCCTCTGGGACACCCTGGTCCACTCCTCCATCACCCCCAACACCTCATCCCCCTCCCATAGCACCTTCCCATGCAATCGCAGAAAATGCAACACCTGCTCCTTTACCTCCTCCCTCCTCACTATCTAACGGCCCAAACACTTCTTTCGGGTGAAGCAGCGCTTCACTTGTACTGCCTTCAATTTAGTCTACTGCATCCGCTGCTCCCAATGCAGCCTCCTCTACATTGGAGAGACCAAACGCAGACTGGGTGACCGCTTTGCGGAACACCTTCGGTCTGTTCACAAGCATAACCCAGACCTCCCTGTCGCTTGCCATTTCAACACATCATCCTGCTCTCATGCCCACATGTCCGTCCTTTACCTGCTGCAATGTTCCAGAGAAACCCAACGCAAACTGGAGGAACAGCACCTCATCTTCCGACTAGGCACTTTACAGCCTTCTGGACTTAACGTTGAGTTCAACAACTTCAGACCATGAACTCTCTCCTCCGCCCTCACCCCTTTTTTATCCCCTTTCTTCTACATTCATTTTTATTTTTTATCCACTTGTTTTATTTTTATTTTTATTCATTTATCTGTAGTTTTATCCCCTTTCTTTAAGTCCCGTCTTCTATCCTTTTTTCCTCCCCATCCTCTACAGGGCCATCTGTTACTCATTCCATGTTGTTCTTTCACACAATGCTATCCTTGTTCTGCTATAATCACATTCTGCTTTCTTACCTTTATGCCACTATTAGCACCATTTTTTAGCACTAACCACTACCATTAACACTCCCTTTGTCCTTTCATTCATGACATCTTTGTCAATCCCTCCTTTGTCCCCACCTATTGCTGGCCTTCTATCCAGCTCCACCTGCCCATCCCCCTTAAACAGTATAAATTTCATCACATTTCCACTTCTCTTCAGCTCTGAAGGATCATATGGACTCGAAACATTAACTTTGTTTTTCTCTCTCCACAGATGCTGTCAGACCTGCTGAGTTTTTTGAGCATCTTCTGTTTTTTTTTAAAAAAGTACACATGTGTTACATGGATTTATACATAGAGGAATAGAACATAAAAGCAAAGCGTTTTATAACTTTAACTGCCAGAAGTTAATTAATCACTGATTAGACCTTGACTGGCATATTGAGAACAATTCAGGGCACCACATTTCAGGGATATAAAAGCTTTAGAAAGGATGCAAACAATGTTACCAGGGATGAGGGACTTCAGTTATGAGGAGAGGTTGGAAAAGTTAGGACTGTTCTCCTTGGGAGATGACGAGAAAGCAGTTTTCAAGATGAGTGGTTTTGTTGGAGTAAATCGAGAAAAACTGTTTCCTCTGGCAAGTGAGTCAATAACTAGAGGTCATAAATTTAAAATCATTGATAACATATCTAAGAGGAAATGAGGAGAATTTTTTTTACTCAAAGATTTGGGTCTGAAACATTCAACCTGAAAAGGTAGTGGTAACTGATTCCATAAAATATTATAAAAGGGAGTTGGACAGGTATCATAGATGCCTTTGAAGCCTTGGAAAATTGCTCCAAAAATGGGTGTTGACTTATATGCTGAGTATAAAGTGATCCACTGGCATGGGTGGCCACCTTCTTTGTTGCACGCCACGCAGGGTCTGCTCTGTGGGCTTGTCTTAAACTCCCGTGCATCTTTGCAGCACGTCCTTATCGCACGATTGATTCCTGGATGAAACATTGAGGCTGACTGCTAATGCAAGTACAGCATGTCAGGCCTGAAAAGGGGTGGGCGCGGGGGGTCGACTTATGCTGAGTGTATGCAAAAATATGATTTTGGAGGCTGAGAAAATGGGGTTGTCTTATACACCAGGTCGACTTATATGCTGCAGTGACTAATATGCTGTGATCTATGGGTACTTGAGGATAAAGAATTTATGTAGTTAGGGACAAAAAATGTAGGGATATGGAACTAAGCATGACTGCTTTTTCAAAGAGCCAGCATAAGCATGATGGGCAGAATGGAAGCCCCCTGTGTTGAGCTTGTGATTTTATATTCTCTGGAGTTTAAAAGAATGAGAGGCGATCTTGTTAAAAGTTATATAAAATTCTTAGAGTGCTTGACAGGTTAAATGCTGAAAGGCAATATTTCCCCCGGCTGGAGAGTTTAGAACTAACAGTCGCAGTCTGAAGATAAGTGGCCAACTATTTCGGATTGTAAGGTTTATCCCTCTTGCAGAGAAATTACATATCATGATGGATCTCTTTTAGTATTCTCTGTTTCTAAATCTCATTGTTCAATACTTTATACAGTTCTTAATGGCTTTGAGGCCTTTCTCACTTCACTGTTCATGCTGGTGCCCTTCACCCATTTTAGCTGATACCAGCTTGCAATATCTGTTGCAATACCCTGAAGAGAAACTGTGTATATATCAACTATTTTATGTCTAATTAAGATAACTGGGCAGCTGCTATGGATAAACAGTTATTCACATTCCACTTCCATCATGTGAATATCATTTTATGGGGATCATTATATTGGCCTTTTTAAGAATATCAAACAGTTAAATTTGAAATGGAGCATTTCTTTAAACTTGATTGTAACCCATGACTTCTCCACGTGGAACTGCTTCCTGCAGAGGTACACCAGAGGGACCCTGCCACTGTAAACAGCTTCAAACAGACTCAGTTAAATCGTGTTTAAAGTAATTTGACTCTCTTTGACTCCATGTCACTATTAACCTGATAATGGTCCTGGAAAGCACCTTGGGCAGTTGTACTATATTAAAGGTGCTTTTAAATGCAAGTTTGACTTCCTAAATAGTTAGGGTAAGATCTCTGATTAATTCCTATATTAGGAAAGCAAATCCAAAGTAAAGGAACAAATTATTGGAATTTGACTCTCTTGGCTTGCACTTTTTTTTTTAAAAAAAGGCTTACCTCACTGAAAGTTCAAATACAATGTTGAAATTCTTATAACTTGAAATTAGCTGGCCTCATTGATGTTGGCAGTGGGCACCAGATAGCACCAAGCCATCGTAAGATTGTCAAATGAGGTAAAAATTATATATTGACCCAAGATAAGTGCGGTGGTGTCAGATTCATTTTGTTACCTTAGTTTTGATTTCATATGTTGTGGTGGATGCAGCTATAAAGATAGGCAGAACTAGTGCAGAGCAAGTGAAGCAGGAGCAAATGGCTGTAGAAGGTGATGCAATAAATGTGTACAATATATTTCAACTGCTTTAAGCAACATTTGTAAAAATTAATTATGGTCAGAGAGTGGGAGGCATGCTAAGCCATTTTATTCCAAGTTGCAAAAAAATCTTTGAACAACCACTACTTAAAACCAAATGCTTCAACATAAGATGGACATTTTTATTGGTTATAGGAAATAGTTTTTAAAAATTGCATTTTGCACATTCAGCTCACATCGTGCCTTTAATGTAATAAAAAATTGCAAGGCATTTCAAAGGAGCATTATATGACACTTAAACCATATAAGCAGGATTTAGGTCAGCTGACCAAGGTTGGTAAAAGAGATCAGGAGCGTTTTAAAGGCGGAAAGTAAGATAGAGGGGTGGAGAAGTGTAGGCATGGAATTCTAGAGCTTGGGTAGCAGAAGGTGCAGCCCACCAATGGTCGTGTGGTCAAAATCAGGAATACTGGAGGCCAGAATTTGATGGGGGTTGTGAAGCTGGAGGAGATTAGAGATAGGGAGGAATGAGGCCATGGCAGGATTTGAAAACAAGAATGAAAATGTTAAAATCAAGACATTGACTGGGAACCAATGTTGGTGAGAGATCACAAAGGTGATAGGTGAACGAGACTTGGCATGAGTTAAGACACAGTGGATGGTCTCAAGTTTACTGATGATAGAATGTGGGAGACAGTCAGGAGTACTTTGGAATAGTCAAATCTATGGGTAACAAAGGCATGAACAAGGGATTCAGCAGCAGATGAGACAAGATGGGATGAAAAATGGGTGATGTTACTGAGGTGGAAATGGGCAGCCTTAGTGATAGCACGAATATGTGGTTGGAAATTGTGCATATTCCAATGAATGCACTGGTATTATGGCAGGATACAATACCTAATGAACCCCAGTTATTCTAATCCCAGAGGCACTATTACAGCAGTAATTTTTACGCACATCATACATAATATTTTATCTCATTAAAATTGTGGATTATAATATGCAGAACTAAATGCAGGATTATAGAAGGGCTTTCTGTGTATTATACTGAGGATCACTATGTAAATGATTATAATTGGGATTACTGCATTATAATAGGGGTCATGTATATTATAATCAGGATTGCTGTGTACTATAATGGGGACTGCTGTGTAAATAATAATGGGATCACTGCATTATAATGGAGATCACTGTATAAATGATGGACCAAATGTTGCAGTAGTAGGGATTTTATGGCAAATTCTGTTTCGTTAGACTTACCCTTGCTTGTTTAGGCTTTACAATTTCTGTGTGACAAGTTATTGAAATGTGAACTGATAGGGCAGAATTTTGCCGTTGGTGAGCAGGGGGCGGGGCCTGCTCGCCGATGCGTAAAATGACGCAGGATGACGTTAGGCGGAATCCCCGACGTCATCCCGCCCCATTTAAATTTTAAGGAAGGCGGGGGCGCAGCAAAATCAGCTACGGGCCCGCCGACCTGTCAATGGCCAATTGAGGCCATTGACAGGGTCATTTAACCAATTGAAGGACTAAGGTTGACGGGCAGGCCAGGTGCCCCGGCGGCAAACAGATAAAACATGAAACCTCATCCACGGGCGGGATGAGGTTTCATGCAGGGTTTTAAAATTTTTAATGAAGTTATTATGTTAATTATGAACATGTCCCATCTCATGTGACATGAGGGGGACATGTTAGGGATTTTTTTTTTCAATTTTTAATATTTTTAGAACTGTCAGCGATCTCCCTGAGGCAGCACTTTGCCTCAGGGTGATGTGCGCTCTTTCATGCACATGCGCGAAAGAGCGCACTCTCGCATTTGGGGAATCCCCCGCCCACACAGGAAGCACATAGCGTTTCCTGCCAGACGTCACGCTGGGCAGGCCTTAATTGGCCTGCCCATGTAAAATGGCGGCAGGGCCCACTTCTCCGGCGGGGATGGGCTCCCCACCCGCTGGAGATAGGGTCGGGCCCGCCCACCCGCCCGACAGGCAGAAAATTCTGCCCATAATGTTACAAAGAGGAAAACCAGGCATTTGGGACATGAGTGAACAAAGCAAACAATTGTCTATGTCTTTAACTAATCAGAGTGAAGGATTGTGAAATAATCAACATAAAGACTGAAAAGGAAGTGTACATTAGAGTTCAATGTCAAATTAGGTACAGAGAAAGAAATAAAGATTGGATTTAGAGTGAGAGAGGAAGGAAGGAAAAGTTTTTTAAAAATAAATTTGGCATTTTTAAAATCTCCAACAATAATTAACACTCAAAGACTCTACACTTGGTATAGTTAATTTTCAGTGCCAGAGGGGTTGTTTGAAAGTAATTAATGCTTTACACATCATTGAAAGAATACTTAATCTGGAATGGACAGGAATTAACTTCTATGTTACAAGTTTATTTTGCACATAATCTAAAAGCTGTGACACTATTTAGACCTTGAAATGAAAGAAAACGTTTCTTCAAGAGTACCTGTACATAGTGCCATTGTTGTTTCACATAAAGGCATGGTTTGATTTAATTTGCAATACTTGTCTGCTGTAACTTTCCTGTCACAATGATTGCATGTATCTTGACAGTAACAGTAGCAGGGGAAATTGGGCTCCACTGCATCTTGGCAGGGATAGCAGATGACAAACAAATGCCAAGATAAAACTTGTCTTATTTATTTAACCATAATCCAATCAGCTCTTTTTTATGTGATTTACTTACAGTTTGACCTTAAGTAGACTTTAAGAAGATGCAAATTACTTCCTGAGTATTTGGTCCTGCCTGAAATAGCAGGCATGTTTAACAGGCTGGAAGAGGTAACTTCGTAATTAACAATGGCTATAAGAATTCATTAGTGCTATTTGCCTAATTTAAACATGGAGCAGGATTTTTCAGTCGCGTAAAGTGACATGCGTTGACGTCGGCCGTGCATCCTGGCGTCATCGCGCAGTCCCGCTATATTTTGTTCAGCGGGCGCCTGCCGGAATTGGCTGCACGCCCGCTGAAATGTAAACAGCCTATTAAGGCCATTAACAAAGTAATTATTGTCATTGTTGACGCTGACTGTCCAACCTTAAGTTTGGCAGGCAGGCGAAAAGCCCAAGTGGCCTTCGCGTTTTTTAGGAAACCTCATTCCCGAGTGGGATGAGGTTTCTTAAATCTTTTAAATAAATAAAATTTTTTTCGGAAACATAAGAACATATCCCATCTCATGAGGGGACATGTTTAAATAAACTTTTAAACCTTTTATTTAATTTTTTGAACATCGATTCAGTCTCCCTGAGGCACGGAGCTGCCTCAGGGAGGTTAAAGTGCTCTTTCATGCACATGTGGGAAAGAACGCTGGCCCCAACTCTCCCTCCTCCCCCTGCCCGCACAAACAGTGCTGATCAGCTTTAAGTGGCGGGGACTATATTAATTTTGTACAAAACATTTTTAGGCACCAGTTAAACTACTGTGTGTAAGTTTTGGACTTTAAATCTGTGGAGAGTGGCTATTTTGGTTTCAACAGGTCATGACATGAAATGGGAAACAAGTCATTAGAAGGAGTGTTTCCACTGGAGCAGAGAAAGCTAACAGGATGTTTAAAAGATTTTTCAAATTTATGAAGGGCTTTTATGGAGTGAATAGACAAAGACTATTTCCTTTGGTTGGCTCAATTCCGATGGATCATCAATTTAAAATGGTCACTAAGAGAGTGAGGAGAAAAGTTGGGGGAATATTTTTATGCAGCAATTTGTTAATGTGGCTGAGACAGACTTTTTTTTAAGAGAAAGTTGAATAAATATTTTAAGCAGAGGCAGATATAGTAATATGCGGAGAGAGTAGGCAAATAGGATTAGTTTTAGATCTCTCTAGCAAGGAGCTTTCTGTTGAACTTTCTCAGTAATTAACTACACCTTTTGAATCCAAAGGTCTGCTGACATTGGTAAACTGTGCCAAGGTGAAATGGGGAACAACTGTCCAGGTGGTGTCCACATTTGCTAAAGTGATTGCCTTGATCATCATCATCATAGCTGGGCTGGTGAAGCTTTGTCAAGGTAAATGGCTTTAACTTGTAAGCTACATTTTTAATTGTGTGGAAATCACTGAGGTATAGAGTACAATGTACAATGGTTTTGTGTTGTAAAGTAATTAAATCTTCCTAAAGATTTCAACATTATTTAAATTCTTTGACATAGTGCAACCTGTAACTGCAACTTATAACTGCAATTCTTCAATGTGTGTGGAAATGTTTGTGTCCCTTTGTGTGTCTCACACTCTGTCTCTCCTGCTCTCCTTCTCTTAACACATAATTGGGCATAATTATCTACTTCGACTTAACTTGGATTCTTGCCTAAGTCAGAAGGTTGTGTGTTTAAACACCACTCCAGTGATCATATAATCTAGGCTGACATTTCAGCACCACACTGAAACAATGCTGCTTTGTCCAAATTGCTGTCTTTCAGATGAGATATTAAATTGAGGCCTATCTACTTGTCTAGATGAAAGTAAAAGATCCCATGGCACTAATTGAAGAAGAGTAGTTGGTTATACTTCCTCAACCAACACAATCACACAAACTGTTTTTCCCTTTATGGGAATTTTGTTATATTAAAAATCACTGTTCCCATTGCCTCGAGTACTTCTACTTCAAAGGATATTTTGAGGATGTGCAAAGTGTTGTTTAACTGTAAATTCATCCCTTCCTCCTTGATACTAAATGTTTATGAATTCTGCAGAGCACTTAAGAATAGATTTTGAGAGACAAGGCTTCTCATGCAGAGCTCTGCTCAGTGGGAGTGTGGGATTTATTGGCGATCCTCCCAATCTTTCAGTGATTCATTATAATTGCCGGATTATTCTAAGTGCCACTGACTGGGTGAGCCAACCCTTGGCTTAATCTGCAAGACAGCAGTTTGCATTGTTCAGTCCTACATCTGTCTCTTTGAATTGCAACCTCATCATGCCTCAACTCGCCAAATTTATCCGTGCTTTTTGAAACCAGAAAGCATAACTTTCTCAGCAAAATATTTTTTTTGTACCCTATTAAAAAGCACAGGAGCACAGAGGTTTCAGAATCTTTGCCTTATAAGAACATAAGAAATAGGAACAAGAGTAGGTTATTCAGCCCTTTGAGCCCACTTCACCATTCAATGAGATCATGCCTGATTGTCCACTTCAACACCATTTTCCTGGATGTTTTTAATTTGTAGAAATCTATCAATCTCCGTCTTGAACATACTCAACGACTCAGTCTCCACAGCCCTCTGGCGCAGAGTTCCAAAGATTGATTCATCCTCTGACTGAAGAAATTCCTCCTCACCTCAGCCCTAAATGGCTTGCCCCTTATTCTGAGACTGTGTCCCCTGGTTCTAGGCCTCCGAGCCAGGGGAAACATCCTTCCTGCATCTATCCTGTCAAGCCCCATAAAAAAATGTTGTATGTTTGAAAGAGATCACCTCTTATTCTTCTAAGCTCCAGAGAATAAAGGCCCAGTCTATTTAATGTTTCCTCATGGGACAATCCCTTCATCCCAGGAATTAGTTTGAACCTTCATTGCACTCACTCTATGGCAAGTATATCTTTCCTTAGTTAAGAAGACCAAAACTGCACACAATACTCCAGATGTGGTCTTACCAAGGCTCTATATAATGGCTGTAAGATATCTTTACCGCTATACTCAAATCCTCTTGTAATAAAGGCCAACATACCATTTGACTTCTTAATTATTTGCTGTACCTGCATGTTTGCTTTCAGTAACTCATGAACAAGGACACCGAAGTCCCTTTGACACTTCCAGCCTTTCACCATTTAAGAAATATTCTGTATTTCTGTTTTTCGTACCAAAGTGGATAACTTCACATTACCCCATATTGTATTCCATCTGCCAAATTTTTGCCCAGTCACTTTGCCTCTCCAAATCCTCCTGAAACATCTTTGCATCCTCCTCACAATTCTCACTTCCATTTAGAATGTCATCTGCAAACTTGGAAATAATACATTTAATTCCCACATCCAAATCATTGAAATAGATTGTGAATAGTTGGCGCCCAAGCACTGACCCTTGTGCTACCCCACTAGCCTTCCTGCCAACCTGAAAATAACCCATTTATTCCTACTCTGTTTGCTGTCCATTAACCAGGTCTCAATCCATGCCAGTATATTGCCCACATCCCATGCGCTCTAATGTTGTTTGCTAGCCACTTGTGTGGGACCTTATCAAAAGCTTTCTGTAAATCTAAATATACCACATTTGCCGATTTCCCCCTTATCTATTCTGCAAGTTACATCCTCAAAATAACCAACAGGTTCGTTCAACATGATTTACCTTTCATAAAGCCATGTTGACTCTGCCCAATCCTACCATTATTTTCCAAATGTTCTGTTATCACATCACATCCTTTATTATAGACTTTGGCATTTTCCCTACAACTGATGTTAGACTAAAGGTCTCTGGTTTCCCATTTCCCCTCTCCCTCCTTTCTTAAAAATGAGGTTACGTTTGCCATCTTCCAATCTGCAGGAACCATTCCAGAGTCTATAGAATTTTGAAGATGACCACCAATGCATCTACTATGTCTACAGCCACCTCTTTCAATACGCAGGAATGTAGTAATCAGGTCCAGGGGATTTATCTACCTTAAGTCCCATTAATTTCTCTAGCACTATTTGTTTTACTAATATTAATACCTTGAAGTTCCTTGTTTACACTAGGCCTTGATTCTGCATTATTTCTGGGAGGTTTTTAGTATTTTCCTCTGTGGAGACAGAGACAAAAGGCAGAATTTTTCACTCGGTGTGCAATGCGCGCCTGACACACTCGACTGTAAAACGGCATGCGATGACGTCGGGCGAGCATCCTGATGTCATTGCGCGCTCGTGTGATATTTCAGTTGTTCATATAATACATTACAGTATTACTTATCATTTATAACATAGAAACAATCACACTGACGAAACGCGAGTCTTAACTCGGAAGCGCACATGCTGGCAATTAAGAGGGCTATTAAGCCCATTAATGGCGCGATTAACTGGGATTTTTCGCTGTCCGTCCAATGTTACGGTTGGTGGGTAAGTGAATCAGTCAGGCGGCCTTTGCATTTTCAGGAAACCTCATCCAACGGTAGTGTTATGACCAATTGCAGTTGGTAAAACAGAGTTATTTAAAAATCCCAGAGGGAAATTTTAAACAACTGTCATAACCTATAATTTTAAGTGTTATGTTTGAGATGCGACTCTAAATTCAGGAGTCAGACCACCAGTTCTCGAGGTTTTACATTAAACTAAATGAAACATTTTATTAATTTATACAGGTTAAAACATATATATATATATATATACACATGGCTACAAATTACTCCTGTCATAACTTTTAACAAATTCCCAAACTAATCTCCATTATGGCAACAGCAACCCATAGACTTAACCAAACACCAGGCAAAGCATTTTTACCGTACAAATTCAAAATTGAGGATCTTTTCATTTTGGTTCCTTGCAGACACAGTAGTAGGCTTACAGGCTTTGATCCTACATTGCCTCTGACCTGCACACCCAAAACGATTGTCTTGTTATACCTGCTCATTGAATGTTAATTCTCACTGTATCAACAACCTCTGAACTAAACCTCTCTAACAATAAAAAACCCCTTTCACAGTACCAATTTTATTATTAATATAAACAGAATGCGTGGTAGCTGCTAGATAGGTGTCCGTTTTCACCCTACTTCTCGAATGCTCTATTCAAAACATGCAAATGCACAATATCTCTCTTGCATATCAAAACTAGTACACATGAAAGCACCACTAGCTGGCTTTAATCTAATTAAGACACACCCACAGACTAAACTTCTAATTTAAAAGAAAAATCTTTTCCAATAATATTATGTACATTAATAGTTTGACAGGTGGGATGATGTTTCTGATATTTTTTTAAAAAATGTTTGCACAGAATTTTCATCATCCATATGTTCTGGTGACTGATTCTGATGCGTGGGCACTTTTTCCCGGTTTTGAAAATCTTTATTTTTTTGTATTTAAATTCTTCAGCTCCCTGAGGCAGCTCTCTGCCTTCGGGGAGCTTTCATTCCACGCTCCTCCACACCCGCGCTGACTTTAACGCTCGTCCTCCTCCTGCCCCCAACCCAGGCAGCGCTGATCATATCAGCACATGCTTCACGCTAGCTGGCCACTAATTGGCCAGCCAGTGTGAAACTGCGGTCGGTGTCCGTCTCCCAACTGCTCCCAGGCCCTATGATCGCGCCTGCCTGCCGAGCTGAAAATTCAGGCCAAAGTACTTGTTTGGCTTCTCTGCTATTTCCTTGTTCCCCATTATAAATTCTCCTGACTCTCCTTGTAATGGAACCATATTTATTTTTGCTACTCTACCGATAGAAACTTTTAACTTGTTTATGTTTCTCACTACTCTTTTTTACTCTTTTATATTCTATTTTCTCTTTCTTAATATTTTTCTTGGTCCTCCTTTGCAGAATTCTAAAATGTTCTCAATCCTCAAGATTCCTATTTTTTTGGCAACTTTATGTGCCTCTTCCTTTGATTTCTTCCATTAGCCACTGTTGGAACATGTTCCATGCTAGGTTTTTGTGCATTATAGGAACATATTTTTGTTGTAAACTGTGTATTAGTTCTTGAAATGTTAGTCATTGCCTGTCTACCGCCATACCTTTCAACGTAGTTTCCCAATCCACCATTGCCAATTTTGCCTCATACCTTCATAGTTTCCTTTGTTCAGATTTAAGACCATAGTCTCTGATTGAACGACACCACTTTCAAACTTAATGTAAAATTTTATCATATTATGGCCGCTCTTTCCTAAAGGCAACTTTACAACAAGATTATTAATTAGCTATTTTTCATTGCTCAAAATTGCTAAAATAGCCCATTCCCTAGTTGATTTAAAATTTGAATTTCCACCTGCTGCCAGGGTGGGATTTGAACCCATGTCCCAGGAGAATGGGTGGAATTTTATAGCCCCATCGTAGCGGGGGCGGGGCTGGACAATGAGGCGAGCTGTTCAAAACTCCATTGACCTTGACAGGACCAGAAGGTGTGGGAAGAGCTGTAAAATTCTACCCAGTGTGCCTGGTACTTCAGAATACTAGCTCAGTGACATTACCACTATGCCACCATCTCCCCATGAAGTCTTACTCACTGAACATACTGAATTCCATTTCCTAATACAGGAATTTTCTATTGCAGGAGAAACGGATAAGTTCCAAAATTCCTTCCAAGGCTCCAAATTTAACGGTGGGGAGATGGCCCTGGCTCTGTATTCGGCATTGTACTCTTACTCCGGTTGGGATACTCTTAACTTTGTGACTGAAGAGATCCAGAACCCTGAAAGGTGAGTATTGAGACTTCTTCTCAGTTTGTAAAAGTGAGGGCTGCAATTTTTTCCAACCTGCCCAAAATCAAGCAGTGTATTGATAGAAATGGCTTGAAAACGTAGCAGTGAAGATCTACTGCACCTTTCCAGCCTGATCTGGATTCATTGCTTGGTCCATCACTGGCCATCTCTTTCCCACCGTGCTGTCTGTAAATTCCAGCAGTGGGGCAGGGCTCCATTTCTGGTCCTTTTTTTCCCCCTGCCACCACTCTTTAATCACCACTTCCTAAGACCACATTTAATTTTTTTTTAAAGTAATTTACCATTTGATTACAGTCATCTATAAATTGCTTTGAAATCCCAAATGTGACAGACCCGTTCCTACAACGCTCCGTGATGTTGAATATTGGCGAGAGAACCTAAAACTGAATTCAGGCCCCTTATTTACATATACAAAGAGCTTAAGGTCTGTTTCGGGTAATTACCAGAGGAGTCTTATAAAAACCGGCTGGATGGCCTTCAGGCATGCCCATGAAATTGTCTCCTCTTGTACCAGTTTGCCTGAAAATGGTTGCAATGAAGCCCAATTTCTACTCCAATATGCGATGTAATCTGCAGGGCTTTATCTCGCCGCCTTCCCTCCTCCATATGTCAACAAAGATTGACCACAGAAGAATTTTATTTTTATTCGTATTTTGTTTGCCTTTTTGTAGCTTAGCTGAATTTCCCACCATTTCTGTGTTTGGATCAATAGTCATCTGATCTGGTGCTCCTGAGCCCTATTAAGTTTGAACTTCACATCTAACATGAAAATATATTGCTACTTAAAACCAGTAGTCATCTTGACAGGAGAATTGTTGGCTGATGACGGAAGAAAATCAAAACTGTCTTAAACTGCTAAAATTTACTTCTTGTTCTTTTATGTAACATGTTAGTATCTAAAATCATATAATCAGTAATAGACACTCCTGAATTTGCAAAGTATTTAGTATTAAGTTTTTTAGTATCTTTTTGAAATCTCAGATTTCACCATGAACATGTAGCTTTTAGCTCAATTCCCCTTAAATTTCCATGGATATTAAACAAAATGAAAAATCAAAATTGTTTAAGAGATGAGATAATATTGCCCATATAGGAATAATAGATTTGGGTTTGTTCTTGGGATTGTGTATGACGTATATAGTGGCTTTTTATTAGGTTGATGTAAACAAGAGCACAAGAAATGGGAGCAGGACTAGACCATATGGCCCATCGAGTTACAAGATATCAAGACTACACAGGAACAGTTTGATGTACAAATAATAACTACTTCATTACACTGCTACCAAATTAAGCATAAGACGATTTTCAACTTAATTATCACAAGCATCACAGTTGTGTGATATGAGTTGCAATAACCACATTTGACATTCCGTTGAATGTAGATTATTACATAGTTAATAATTAAGGTATTGCAACTTTAGCTGACTCAGCTTAATTTTGGGGAATATAGTGTATGCTTAGCAAAGTTCTCTCTTTTGTAATTTAGAGGGCGAACTCCTGGCAACAAATAAATTGTGCTATTCCCTCTCACACAGTATAATAACAGCCTATGACCATCTAATATATCAACTGATGTTTCCAAGTGTGTATCCTCTTCCGCACTCTAGTCCTGGCCTCTGGGGTGCATTTTTAACGAGTCACCTGAAGTTCCCCACCCCCAGTCCGACAGTAATCTTAAGGCTAACCCTTTTCACATACCTCCGTGCTTTGAATGTACTTCTTGAGCAGTTCCAGCAGTTAGTGGTTTGAATATCTTACTAAGTACATATTTTTCGCTTTCAATTTGTCTTCCAATGGGTTTGTTTTCAAGTACTACTTTCCTGGATACCTTTGCTGACAGACATCTGATGAAGAAACACATTGATGAACAGCATTTTTGAGTGTTGTCAGATATTTCTCATCCACTGCTTTGTTTAGAGGCAAGCTCCTATCAAACTTTGGCCCCTATACAGTCCGACAAATATAATACTTTGTTTCTATGAATACCCTGTTCAATTAGAACATGTATCCTTGCATTTATCTATATGGAATTAGAGACCAGTTTGAGAGAAATAGAAGGTGTCACTTGATTCATCTCTTACCATGAGTAAAATAAGAACTAGTGGCATCATAGCTAAAAGCAAAAAACTGCGGATGCTGGAAATACAAAACAAAAACAGAAATACCTGGAAAAACTCAGCAGGTCTGGCAACATCGGCGGAGAAGAGCACAGTTGACGTTTCGAGTCTTCATGACCCTTCAACAGAACTAAGTAAAAATAGGAAAGGGGTGAAATATAAGCTGGTATGGTGAGGGGGGTGGTGGGGGGGTGGGGTTGTTGGGACAAGCAGCCAGTAATAGGTGGAGATAACCAAAAGATGTCATAGACAAAAGGACAAAGAGGTGTTGAAGGTGGTGATATTATCTAAAGGAATGTGCTAATTAAGAGTAGAAAGCAGGACAGACAAGGTACAGATAGCTCTAGTGGGGGTGGGGTGAAGGAATACTAAAAGGGCTAAAAGGTAGAGATAAACAATGGGTAGAAATACATTTAAAAATAACAGAAATAGGTGGGAAAAGAAAAATCTATATAAATTATTGGAAAAAACAAAAAGGAGGGGGAAGAAACGGAAAGGGGCTCATGGTAGCATCATAGCTACTTGAGCACTCAGCAGAACAGATATGATGCCAGAAGGATTAGCCCTACACAATTTCAGTAGAGACGTGATGACATAATGACTGAGCCTGAACGTGTCTGTGCTTGACTTAATTGGTGGTACACTTTCATCTGAGACAGCAGTTGTGGACTCAAACCCCACTTAGCACAGAGAAGAAATAGAATAGGCATGGGGAGTCTTGGAAAGGAATAGCAACGTTGTCACTTGCAATATCTAGATCTTGTGAGAAAGCAATTTTGGAAAAATAAAGCAAAAGTAAGAAGTTATGTAGTCAGAACATTGGAGATTAAGTCACAGAAAATTGTACAAAGAATTTACAATGCAGTGCTATGTTCAATTCTGGTCTCCATATCACACACAACTATATATTTGGCCTCCATGTCATAAAAAGGGCATGTTTAGATTAGAATGGATGCAGAGTGGAGAAAAAAAAGATAGATTCTAAGTTTGAAAGAGGTGACCTGAGGAAATGTTTGGGAAGGTCAAGTTCTAGGCCAGGATATTTAAGTCGGCAAGTGGGGGGTGAGGCCCGCTCGTCGACGCGGGGTGATGTCGGGCGGGACTCCTGACGTCACCCCGCGTCATTTCAATTTTCAGGTCGGTGGGGGCGCAGCCGTATCAGCTGTGCGCCCGCCGACCTGTCAATGGCCTATTGAGGCCATTTAAAAAGTAATTAAGCTCATTAATGGACCTGCCTTCCAACCTTAAGGTTGGCGGGCAGGCCGGGAGCCCTGGCAAGAATTAGAAAAAAGCATGAAACCTCATCCACGGGCGGGATGAAGTTTCATGAGGGTTTTTAAAAATTTAATAAATGTTTGATTAAAAGTGATGGACATGTCCCAACTCATGTGACAGGGTCACATGAGGGGACATGTCAGGGAAGTTTTATTTTTGCCCTTTCACCATTTTTAAATTTGGCGCCGATCTCCCTGAGGCAGCAGATGAGTGCGCTGTTTTGCACATGGCTTCTACAAATTTTATTGTATTTACTTTTATGAAAGTTGTTGAATAGTTGAGTAATTTTGTTTGTGGTTTCACACCAGAAGCTATTGTGTGACTAGTTCCAAGAACCAGGAAGTCACTTCTGAGTAAGTGAAGAGGGGAAACTGAGGAACCCATTCCCCCACCACCACCCCCCCATTTCAGAGATCCTCATCCCCACCCCCTCGTTTCAAAGCCCCTCAGCCACCTCCACAGCAAATGCTGAAAACCCAGGATTAATGAAGTCCCTCTGCCGGTTCCTTGAATACTGAAGCCTTTGATTCCTGAGCAGGAGGCTTCTGTAACAGCAGCTAGTTATGTCACAAAGCGAGGTTGTAGGTCGTGATAAATTTTAATCTCTGCCTTCAGCAGCCCTGGAGATTCAACGCGTAAAGGAGTAACCACCAATTCCAGGAATCTGCTGGTCATTCCCATCTGGTTGGAAACCACAAATTCTGCAATGACTTTAGATTTGGTTATGTTACAGCTGTCATAAATGAGATAGAATTGAGATGAATTAAGCATTTACTGTTTACTTGCTGTGTTTTTGCATTGATGTATTTTACAAACCTGTTTTTTTGCTTTGAGACAGGAACCTACCCTTAGCCATTGCTATTTCTATGCCTCTTGTAACGGGTATCTACATCCTAACAAACGTGGCTTATTATGCTGTCCTGGATATTCCTACCATCCTGCACAGTGATGCTGTGGCTGTGGTAAGTCTTCATACAGAGTTGCTGAATTACATTAAAATATGCTTATAACAAATATCTTTGGGCCTCACTTTAGGTACTGTGATATAATTAAGTGGTCTTTTAGTCTAAAATGAAAGCAAAATACCCCGGATGCTGGAAATGTAAAATAAGAACAGAAAATGCTGGAAAAACTCAGCAGGCCTGACAGCATGTATGCAGAGAGGAGCAGAGTTAACTTTTTGAGTCTATATCATTCTTCTTCAGAGCCAAGAAGGGTCATACGGACTCAAAGTGTTAACTCTGTTTCTTTCTCCACAGATGCTGTCAGACCTGCTGAGTTTTTCCAGCATTTTCTGTTCTTATTATTGGCCTTTTAGTCTGTTGGGTTCCTTAAAAAGGGATGCAAGTTGATTGAGCCTTTTTGGCAAAAGTACTGCTTCATTGAAAATAAAAGCATTTACCTATGAAATCATTTCTTTTAAGAAAACAAATGGTAAAATGTGTCTGCATGTAGATTCTAATTTACATCTTGCACTCACCAGGACAATTGCAAGAATACCCATGTCAGGGGAAGCAACAACTTTATACTGTATGAGAAGAGTGCTGATTGGTTAGCAAATGGCCTCTGATGTATCCCCATGATATATGTGACAGGGTTCATTCTTACAGCTCGCTGTGCCCGCACATGTATGGGCTACTCAAGGCACACACAAGTGATGTCCCTTTGTGCCCTATCTTATCTATGACCGGTTCTGCACAGCATGGATTGGCCAAATGTTTGGGTGAGTTGTTACAACCAGTTTTGAATGAGTTTTCCACATACACAGTGAAGATTCCTTCACATTTGTGAAGACAAGGTTTGCATATCGATAGCAATATTGTGTCCATGTGCTCATTTGACATTGCTAGCCTATTCACCAATGTTCCACTTAAGGAAGCCATAGATATTTGCACTGCAGCACTATATCACTCATCATCACTGCGTGAATCAGTATTCATTGAGCTTATGAACTCGGCAACTTGCACAGTTGAATTCAGCTTTAACGACACCATGTATGCCCAAATAGATGGTGTTGCTGCGGGATCCCCTCTAGGCCCAGCTCGCGCAAACACCTTTGTTGGGTTCCATGTTTTCGATGGAGTGACATCTAACCTCCTACCCCTCGCATATTTCTGATATGTGGATGATACATTTGCTATATTTAAATCCGCAGCCACATGTAATAACTTCCTTACATGTCTTAATGGGCTCCATCCTGTGCTCAAGTTTACCTTTGAAATGGAGCAATCAAGTGAACTCCTTTTCTTTGACGTACTTGTTGAGAAAACTGCCAGGGGTTTCTCTACCATGGTCTACCACAAGCCTACACTCACTGGTCAGTGTACACATTGGGATTCTTACAGTTCTGCATGCTGTAAAATTGACCTTATCGGCAGTCTCGTAAATAGGGCCTAAGCCATTTGTTCACCATGTAAGCTTGCTGCTGAAATAGGGCGCATCAAAGACATCCTACGGGATAATGGCTATCCTGATCAGATCATTTCATGCCGTATATCATACAAACTCACGAATGGCCTAAGGCTGTCGTCTTCAAAGAACAAAGAAAAGTACAGCACAGGAACAGGCCCTTTGGCCCTCCAAGCCTGCACCGATCATATTGCCCGTCAATGAAAACATTTTGCACTTCTGGGGTCCGTATCCTGCTATTCCCATCCTATTCATGTATTTGCCAAGCTGCCACTTAAACACCACTATCGTACTTGCATCCACCACCTCCTCTGGCAGCAAATTCCAGACACTCACTACCCTCTGCGTAAAAAACTTGCCCCGCACATCTCTTCTATAGTTTTCTCCTCTCTCCTTAAATCTATGTCCCCTAGGAATTGACTCTTCCACCCTGGGAAAAAACTTCTGACTATCTACTCTGTCCATGCCACTCATAATTTTGTAAATTTCTATCAAGTCGCCCCTCAATCTCCGTTGCTCTAGTGAGAACAAACCGAGGTTCTCCAACCTCTCCTCATAGCTAATAACCTCCAGACCAGGCAGCATCCTGGTAAACCTCCTCTGCACCCCCTCCAACTCCTCCATATCCTTCTGGTAATGTGCCGACCAGAATTACACACAATATTCCAAGTGTGGCCTAACCAAGGTTCTATACAGCTACAGCATGACTTCCCAGCTTTTATACTCAATACCCCTGCCAATGAAGGCAAACATGCCATATGCCTTCCTGACTACCTTATCCACCTGCATTGCCACTTTCAGTGACCTGTGGACCTGTACACCCAGATCCCTCTGCCCGTCAATGCACTTAAGGGTTCTGCCATTTACTGTATAATTCCTACCTGTATTAGACCTTCCAAAATGCATTACCTCGCATTTGTCCGGATTAAACTCCATCTGCTATTTCTCCTCCCAAGTCTCCAACCGATCTAAATCCCGTTGTATCCTTTGACAATCCTCTTCACTATCTGCAACTCCACCAACCTTAGTGTCGTCTGCAAACTTACTAATTAGCCCAGTTACATTTTCCTCCAAATCATTTATGTATACTACAAACAGCAACGGTCCCAGCACTGATGCCTGTGGAACACCACAGGTCACAATTCTCCATTCAGAAAAGCACCCTTCCACTGCTACCCTCTGTCTTCTATGACCAAGCCAATTCTGTATCCATCTTGCCAGCTCACCTCTGATCCCGTGCGACTTTACCTTCTGTACCAGTCTGCCATGAGGGACCTTGTCAAAAGCCTTACTGAAATCCATGTAGATAACATCCACTGCCCTTCCATCGTCGATCATCTTTGTCCCTTCCTCGACAAACTTGATCAAGTTAGTGAGACACGACCTCCCCTTCACAAAACCATGCAGCTTCTCACTAATACGCCCATTTGCTTCCAAATGGTAGTAAATCCTGTCACGAAGAATCTTCTCCAATAATTTCCCCACCACTGACGTAAGGCTCGCTGGCCTGTAATTTCCTGGATTATCCCTGCTACCCTTCTTAAACAATGGAACAATATTGGCCATTCTCCAGTCCTCTGGGACCTCACCTGTAGCCAGTGAGGATACAAAGATTTCTGTCAAGGCCCCAGCAATATCCCCCCTTGCCTCCCTCAGTACTCTGGGTTAGATCTCATCTGGCCCTGGGGACTTATTCACCTTAATCTTTCCGGCCTGAAAAGTGCCCAGTCTACCTCAGATTACCCTGGAAGGGAAAGATATCTCAAAAATTTTAGCAACAGGTGAAGCTGTTTCATGCTACTACTATGCAGCAGCAACAGGAGTGGTATTTGCCACTAACAGGATGTTGCTGTCAAGCCAAAAAGACGTTCTGTCTATCACACAAATGTGTAATGTGGTATATGAATTTCAGTGCCAGTGTGATGCTCGGTATGTAGGCTATACATCCCAAAGACTGGCGGATCATATCAAACAGCGTGTCCCTTCTGCTGTTCACAATGGGCAAGGTACAGACTGTACCTAACCAGCCCATGCTTGCAAAACTTAATGTCCAACATTAGATGTGATTCTGCGATTAGACAACATTTGCTCATTTTTTAAAAATTCATTCACGGTATATCGGCTTTACTGGCTGGGCCAGCATTTATTGCCCATCCCTAGTTACTCTTGAGAAAGTGGTGGTGAGCTGCCTTCTTGAACCGCTACAGTGCATGTGGTGTAGGTACATCAAGAGTGCTGCTAGGAAGAGAGTTCCAGGATTTTGCCCCAGTGACAGTGAAGGGATGGCAATATGTTTCCAAGTCAGGATGATGAGCGACTTGGAGGGGAACTTCCAGGTGGTGGTGTTCCCATCTGTCTGCTGCCCTTGTCTTTCTAGTGGTCGTGGGTTTAGAAGGTGATGTCGAAGGAGCCTTGGTGAATTCCTGCAATGCACCTTGTAGATGGTACACACTGCTGCTACTGTGCGTCAGTGGTGGAGGGAGTGAATGTTTGTGGATGTAGTGCCAGTCAAGTGGGCTGCTTTGTCCTGGACGGTGTCAAACTTGAGTGTTGTGGGAGCTGCACTCATCCAGGCAAGTTGGGAGTATTCCATCACACTCCTGATTTGTGCCTTGTAGATGGTGACCAGGCTTTGGGGAGTTAGGAGGTGAGTTACTCGTTGCACGATTCCTAGCCTCTGACCTGCTCTTGTAGCCAGAGTACTTATATGGCTAGTCCAGTTCAGTTTCTGGTTAATAATCCTCAAGTATGCTAAAAATTACACTGACAACCAATTTAAGATCGTCAGTTAGGCTTGCATTGTGGCACATGGAAGCTACATATATTAAAACACAGGGCCTTGTTCTTTGCAGGCAGAAAGAACATGTACATACATTGTGCCTGTTTCAGCTAAATAAAATAAGTGATAGCCATTCACTGGTTCATTCCCCAGGGCAATACCTTGACCAATCAGAGTCAAGCTGCCTGGCTTAAATTTCAAACAATGCTTGGCAGTTAAATGTCAGTCACCATTAACTGGTGCATTCTCCATGGCAACACCCCTACCAATCAGAGTCCACTTGCCAACCAATCAGCACTCTTGTCTCATACAGTATAAAGTGGTTGCTTCCCCTGACATTGGTATTCTTGTGATTTCCTGATGAGTGCAAGATGAAAAGCTTCAACAAAATGCCTTTTTTCCAGCAATACTCAAGTTCTGTACTACCAAAGGACTATTTGGATACTTTTTTATGCAGCTCGTGGTTAGGATCTGGTCTGCATGAGAGGCAAATTCAATCGTGGCTTTCAAAAGGGAATTGGATAAGCAGCTGAAGAGAGAATTTTCAGGGATACGGAGAAAGGATAGGTCACTGGGACTAGCTGTATTGCTGTTGTAGACAGCTGGCATGAACATGAAGGGCCGTGTGGCTTCCTTCTGTGCTGTAACCATTCTATGATCCTACTCTATGCACTCAGTTTTTTTAATGTTGCTTTGAAACTTATGGAATAAAACTGTTAGATTGAAAACTAAATGATCAGCTATATAGTAACAATACTATATTTATGTCAAGTATAACCAGAGCAGCATGAATGACCTTTTATTGGATATCTTAGGGCAAATACTGAGAGTCATGCTGCCTTTCACCAATTGCCTCATGCTAACATATGGCATCGCCCCTTTAAAATTTCGTAGGTTTTTTTGTTTTTTGTCAAAACCTGTCACTATAGAAACTGAGATTTTGCACGTTTTTAACCTTTAATTAAGGATAATTGTGGATCTCCTTGATCACTTCCACATGAATTTTGATTGAAGGTGATAGGTGTAATATTTTATTTAGTGTGCAGGAGGTTTTCCATTTTTATTAAACTGCACAAAGCCGGTGTCCTGTTTGTAACTTGTTGATGCATCATGGAGTGTAATCGGCTGGTCTACAGCAGTTTTAATGGCTGGGGGGGTTGAGGTGGCTATTGCTTATCCCTTTTTGTTTCCACGCTCCTCATTCCAGTGAGAATGACCTCCCAGTCTGTTCCGCAGTAAGAGTCAGAAAGAAGGATAGACATTGACACCAAGGATTTGATTCCGATAATTAGTTTCACTTGATTTGTGGGAGTTCAGTCTTGAACTGCCATCGAAAATTTGGCTTCTAGCAGGCATAGAAGTTTTCCTTCCTGTGGGCTAGTAAAGCTCATCAAAATTGCATTACTTCCCAGGAGATATTCTTATTGCCTTTTATTCCTGTGTGTACCAATTCTGTTGGATCTTTTTATTTTATATAAAGCTAGAATTCTGATACTCTAATTATTTGATAGCTAATTCTAGATGAATCGAATGAGTAAAAATCATCAAAAGATGTGTTAAGATTTGTCACTTCAATGAAAGCCAGTGAATTGTTTCTTTCTTTTAAGCATTGAACTTTGCTATCGGCAGATGAGATTCAGAATTACTGATGACTATATTTCTTCAGACCTTTGCAGATCAAGTTCTGGGTTACGTTAAGTGGCTCATACCATTGTCCGTAGCTATATCATGTTACGGTGGCCTTAATTCATCGATCATTGCAGCCTCCAGGTAATTCTGAAGTCCATTGAATTTAGGTTTGGGTGATGGGCGGATGATTGCAAACTACACAACTTGAGATAAGAGGTCATTATCTTCACTTTGTTGAAAAGTAAAACTTGACATAAAGATTGACTATTCAATGAATTGAACACTGCTCCATGAAAGGAAAAAAGAAAGACTGGCGTTCATATAATGTCTTTCATGACTTCAAGGGTGTCCCAAAGCACTTTACAGACAATTTCTGTTGTACTGTAGGATATGTGGCAGCCAATGTGGCACAGCAAAGTCTCTCAAACAGCAACATAATAATGATGAGAGAACCTTCACCCTTGGCATCTGGATTCAGATTCAAGCCAAACACTTTGCTCTAGGGAACATGAGTGACACTGACAATTTAGTGACATTTACTGACATTTATTGTCCGTTCCTTGTTGGAGAATTGGTTACGGTGGATCACTGCTTTGAAATGGTGATTGTTTTTACAATTGGATGGCTTGCTCGGCCATTTCAGAGCACATTGAGTTAGCCAAGTTTCAAATGGATGTCTCCTATACTGGCCAAAAAGTCCTAAAGGCAGTCTTAATTCCGTTTTCACAGAACATAATTTGTATTTAAAAAAAAAAGGAACAAAATACTTTTGGTAAATTATAAAGGGATGTGATCAAGGATTTAGGAAGCCATTCACCACCAACCTTGCCCATCCCCATCCCACAGTCAAATGTTTCCATCAAAAAGTATTTAAATATGAATGCATAGTTATTGGATTTGCCTACTGTTTTCTGGAACTGCATAGATAAGTACAGAGTAAAGTTATTTCTCAGTACTATTCTCCGTGGAGCAACTGTCTACTAAACCAATGAAACGTTTTCTCATTTCCAACATTAGGTATCCCACTGGCCTCTCTGATTGACTTGTGCCAGATGGTGAACAATCTTGAGCATGGTCTCTTCCTTCCACCCTTACCACTCCACCTCCACCCTTGCATTGAGGACTTTTACAGCCAATGGATAGGGAACATGTTCATGCCATGAGCCTGGGCTGGATTTAAACTTGAGCCCTGAAGTGAAAGGTGGTCGCTGTAGCTCATTGTGCCAAATGTTCATCCATATTTGTTAAACTTTTCATGATATTAGAAATATTAAGCACCTGTACATGAATCTAGTTTAGTGACTCAGGGTAGTATTTAATGGAGGTAATGGGAGTTCCAGCAAGGCCCCCACATTCTCTCTTTTGGGAAGGCCTCCCACATTAAGTGCCAGCCAGGCACTTAACTGGGCAGTGGCAGGCCTTCCCTGGGATCAAGGACCCTAGGGGCAGAGGCCCTATCCACTAAGCTGCTAGCCAATCTGAGGCTGGCAGCTGTTTATTGATCGGCAATGTCACTAGGGAGGTCGGGCTGCTACCGGTACTGTGCCCACTCGAGGCCTAGGATTTAATGGACCCAGGCAGAGGTGAGTAATGGTGGGATGGGGTTTGTAGAGTGGGAGTCACAGGGCAGGAGTGGGGTGGGGCAGTGGCACTCCCCCCTTCCCAATGCTGGACCCCTAGGAAATAGAGACAGTTCAGGTAAGCTATATTGGTATTTGTGGGTGTTAGGGATGAGTTTTAGCTTTAAAGTTTAAGTTTGATTTGTATTTCTTTATCTGTGTGTTAAGAAAGGTCAAATGGAGTTTTAGTTTCACTTTAAAAAAGTGCCTGCATTTCTAATGAGGTTCTTTATGACTGTCAAGCTAAGGTGAACAAACAAGGTTAGAAGAACAGTGTTGTTGCCTAGCAACAGGGGTGCAGAGAGGCAAGTCCCTCCCACAGACACATACAGAAAAACTAAAGAAACAGCAGTTTTAAGCAGTTTGAAGCCAGGACCCCAAAAATACTGGACACTGGGAGAGGGAGCTGCAGATTTCCCAAAAGAACCAAAAGGTCCCAAGGCCAAAGGAGTGAGACTGAAATAGGGGAAAGTCCCAAGTAGACCTTCTAGTCAAAGGAAGGACAGTAACATGGAAAAGGTCCTGTTAAGTGAAGTTAAGAGTGAGGGGCAGAGAGAAAGGCTCCAAGCTTCAGATTTAAAGAGACAAAAGCTGCAGAAAGAAGATTTAAAGTAAGAACAGCTTGCAAGAGGCAAGAAGGTCCAAAGAGGCCAGTGAAGGTCTGTAGCTCTATGCTATGGGCATGTGAAGCAGTGGTACTGTTGATGGCTGAGTTAGTAAGAGAGAGAGAGAGCATGGAAGACAGCTTGAATGCATGTGGTGACCTGGGGAGAGGAACAGCAGAAGGAGAGTTTGAAACCCTGGAGGTGAACCCTTGCAGAAAGTGTTTGAGAGAGAGAGAGAGTTTGGGAGAAGATTCAAAAGCAAGTTCTTGGAGAGTGGAGATTGGAAACCCTCAAGTGAAAGACCGAGTTCAGTGAGACTGGTTAACTTATGGTGTGACAAGCGTCTGGGGGAGTTGCGGAGAGATCCATAGCATCTGGTTGAGGTGGCATCTGTCACTTGGTTTCAGACTGTGGTGTGTCTGACCACAGGGTGCCTATTGGTACATGGACTATGGACATTAGATTATAAGAGAGCTTTTGTAACTTGTTATCCTTACAAATCTGCATATTTTTGTAAAGGCATAGTTGTGGGTGAAGGGGTATTTGTAATATAGTTCATCTTTTCCTGTTCAATAAATGTTTTATTCTTTTGTTAATAGTTCATCAGCTGACTTCAGTGACTCTGTTCAGTAGCCACTCTCCACGTGCCTAATCAAAAAATAAAAGTTAGGATCTATCAAGCTGGGTTCCACTCTGGGATCAGGCTTGTCCAGGGGTAACCTCAGCTGGGATCCTGACACAGGCACTGAGCGCCTTTGAATGACTCTTAGAAATGCTGTCTGAATTACAGGGCTGCATCACAATGATTATGAGATTGATTCAGCTTAATGAGCACTTTAGATGCACCATGCGGTGTTTAAGGTTAGAAGTTGGTTTTCTCATAAAGCAGGATTGGTTAATGAGCTGAATTTGGGAATGATGATTATTCTCCAACTGCTGCCAGTTTGATCAAATGAGCCGCACATTGCATCGATGTGTAAGGAACAGGAAATTAATGCTAAAAATTACCTAGATAAACCCATTCTCTGTGGTCTGTCTTTATTACTAAATATATCTACTATACTAGAATTAACTTGGGTATTTTATCCAGTCAATATATTTGTGTTTTGAAGTATTTATCTGACTACTATATTTCTTAAAACTTTATAATATATAATTCACCAGTATATTTAGGACATTTAGACTTTGTTATTCTCTTAGTGCACCTTAATTCCAAGGAAGTACTCAGTTTTCCATCTTTCACTTACACTGAAGATCTCAGTATGGCAGTATCTTGTACATTGTAGGTCAGTCAATGACAGTGGTACAGGACCAGTACAGTACCACTGCAGGCATAGCATTAAGTCAATTCAGTCTTAATGTCCTAACTCACCCTAGGCGTTATTGACCAACAGGAATAGTGTTGCTCAGTTGGGCGGTGTTCAAATGAGTTTTTTGGTGGGGGGGTTGCAGGGGAGATGAATTGGAGTTAGAGCTATGGGTTGCATCCCAGAATGCATTATTGTTGTATGCAGGGAAATCTCTTGTACTGGTGTAAAATCAAATGTGGCACTTGAGACAAGAAAATATAACAACTTGTATTTATACAGCACCTTAGGAAAATGTTATGCCCCGCCAAAGCATAGTCAGATAAAAGTGGACACTGAACCAAAGGGTATATTAGGAGGGGTCACAAAAAATTTAGTTGAAGAGGTGGGCTTCAAGGAGTGTCCCGAAGGAAGAAAAAGTCGCGGAGAGGTTCTGTAATTCGGAGCATCAAGCTTAAATGGCTGTAGATATGACTGTCAGTGGTGTGGCAAAGGCAGTACAAAATGCACAGGAGGCCCTGAGCTTGAGAAATAGTTTTTTTGAGGGTTGTAGGGCTGGAAGAGACAATGAGTGATGAGGTCAAGAAGGAGTTTAAGCATAAGGATAAAAAAATTAAATTTGAGGTGTTACGTGGCTGGGGGCTCCATGAGGGTTAGTGAGCATTGGAGGAGGATAGTGCCCATGCTCTTCATTCTGATCCCATTGCTAATCCCTGACCAACTTCGTGGCCAGGCTAAATGATTTCCACTGTGGCAGTTTGAGGGCGTGGTCATGGAGTAGATCACTGGTCCTCGGCTAAGCATTAATGAGTAGCCACATTGGTCTGGCGAAGGCGCAGAGGAGATCTACAAGGATGTTGCCAGGGCTTGAAAATTGCAGCTATGAGGAGAGATTGAATAGGGTAGGGTTGTTTTCCTTCAAACAGAGGAGACTAAGGGGTGACCTAATTGAGGTGCACAAAATTGAGGGGCCTAGATAGGGTCAACAGAAAAGACTTGTTTTCCCTAGCTGAGGGGTCAATTACCAGGGGCATAGAAAGGTGATTGGTAGAAGGATTAGAGGCGACCTGAGGAAAAACGTTTTCACCCAGAGAGTGGTGGGCGTCTGGAATTCACTGCCTTGGTTGGTGGTTGAGGCTGAAACGCTCAACTCATTTGAAAGGCACCTGGATCTGCACCTGAACTGCTGTAACCTGCAAGGCTACGGACCAGGTTCTGGAAAGTGGGATTAAAATAAGTGGCTAGTTTCTTTTTTTTCTCATCTTTGGCTGGCACAGACAAGATGGGCTGAATGGCCTCTTTCTGCACTAACTTTTCTATGGTTCTGTGTTGGAAAGTAAAATAAAATTTTAAGGGGGGTGGGTGTGTGGGCGGAGCACTATTTTACTTTGTGATGGGTCAATGGGAACTGGAGCTGAAGAAATTAAAATCCTACTAATGCAGACAGCAACATAACTGAAATTGGCCCCTCCAAATATCTAACTCTCTTTGAAACCTTGTTTCAAGTATTTGGCTGTAAAGTGCTTTGGGGCATTCTAACGTTGTGAAATGTACTACATAAATTAAAGTTCTTTCGTTTTTAATCTTTGAAGGTATCAGCAGTGAAATAATTGATTTTTTTTGTATTCTATTTGGCTTTACAGATGTACTGTGCAGAATGTCAAGTGCAGAATTATACTTAAAACACTGCTTGCTGAATTGCATTTCTCTATACATGGTTTCATTGTGCTGTATGTTAAGTAGCTCATTAAATTGTGGTATTGCTTGTGCTGGTAGTGTGTTAACACCCCTTATATCTAAGTTGTTGTACCGCAGACTTTACTTTGTTGCTTCACGTGAAGGCCATCTACCCAGTGTGCTCTGTATGATCCATGTTTTTCGATATACCCCGATTCCAGCCCTGTGTTTTAATGTAAGTGAAATTTAGAAATTGTTTTTTCATTTTTTACAATATTTCTAAATGTCAATGAAACTTGTTTGAAGCTATCGAACTGTCAAATATGGTAATAACATAAAGGGCAGAAGGAAACTGAAGTTGAGTAAACCAAAGTTTTTTTTCCTATGCAGGCTCACTAGTTAGTTCAGAGGGATTCAGACATAGAAACAGATGTAGCTGTCCTGCTGTTCTATAGTAATTTGATGCAGTGGAGCTTACATTGGAAATTTTGGACCCAGATTTTCACGGAGTTGGGCTGACCTTTGGAGGCATTTAAAATGGCTGGTGGTATCCAAATCTGGGATTCCTGCCCCCACAGGATAAGGGTGCGGGTTAGCGAGTCTGCATCCTGTACTCGTGACTTGGCTGGCTCCATTGTGGGGCTCAGCATCTCATATGCACTCACAATTTTCGTGGAGTCGGGCCAGCTTCTGGATGACTCGTGGTTCATGCCCGCCTCAGAAGAGTTGAAAGCCACAGTCTGGATTTGGGAACCTTTTGAAGAAGCACATTAACGTACAAATTAGGAGCAGGAGTAGGCCCTTCGAGTCTGCTCCGCCATTCAGTAAGATCATGGCTGACCGGATGCAACCTCCACCCTGCCTTTCACCCCCTTGTTAATCAAAGATAAGTTTAAAAGGCCTTACCCATGCCACTCCCATTATCCTGTGCCCCCTCAATATGCAGTACGTATAAAAGCGTCAATGCAACAGAGCTATTCACAGTATTGAAAATAGAAGCTTTCCTTCATTTCTCACCACTTAATTTTGTCCAAGTAAACATACAGACATTGACAAAATGAAACAAAGAATAGCTTATTATAACGTCATAAAGATGTTGATCAATCGAAGCTAACACTCCCCTTCAACCTGTGTAAACAGAACTGCTGCTGAGAGTCTTGGAGCTGAGCCAAGCCTATTTGGAGAAACCGATATCTGGCCATCTGTTTCTGTTTATAGAATTGCCAGATGGCCTCATTATGAATGCTTGACTGAGCTTCAAGACTCAAATGGATTAACTCGCCGGGGTTCTGTTCCGACAGGTGTAAGTTGAATGCTTGCTTTCATTGACATCTTTATGAAATTATAATAAGTTGTTCTTTCTTTGTCCTGTTCTGTCTTCTTTGTTCTGTTTTGTCTGTTTATCTGGATAAGATAGGAGATGTGAAGTGATGAAAAGTTGTTGTTACTAAAGGGCTCTGTCTGACAGTTTTATAGGGTTGTAAGAACAGCAGTTTATTGAAAGCAGATTCTGAATGAGTGTGTTTTTTCTCTTCAGCATTTCAAGATTGTTATTATATGGCTATAGGTTCTGTATCCAGTGCATACTCGGTGAGTGAGTCACTGAAGGGGCAAGGGGAGCGGGTGAAGGGTGCGAGGACTAGAGGGCCTAACAGCTTTTAAAGTGACCGGACCTTCTAACCAGCCTGCCTCGGTACTAGCCAGAATCAGTGGACCTGGCTCGATCCAGCCCCATCTATCTGGAGTGAAAATTACATACCTGGGCCCGTTCTATTGAGGCGGCTCTGCCAAGTCAGGCATTCCCTGCCTCGAGCAAAAATCCAGCCCTTGGTGGTTAATAAAGTACAGTCATTCTGATTGCCTTCATGAGACTTGGCCATAAGGCTTTCTGTCTTTTTCTCTCGCTCTTTGTTCCATCCTCTTCCTTGCCATCTGGTCACCATTCTCATGCCACTGTTCCTCTAATGCCTTGTGTGTGCCAAGTGTACCTGACTCCCCCAATCTTGTAGACCCATTAAGAACATTAACTTGGCTTTAGAGAGAGAGCAAATAAAAATTGTGGAGATTCATATTTCTGGCATCTGCTTTGTTTTTATTTGTTCCTGGGCAGTGACTGGTGGTGTTGGATGTGGGGGCAGTAGCATCAATGGCTATCTGATATAATGTGGATCTGAAGCTTTTAGCAAGTTAAAGTTTAGGTTTAATCTGCAATCCTGGTAGCGGAGACACACTGTGGTGATGCCCTCACTCCACCCATGATGATACATTTTTCTTCCCATTTTCTCCCAACCCTTTATCTGACTGAGCAATGTGATATGCTCCAAACTTCTGTCTGTGCCACACTCTGATCAGCTGTTGCACTGTATACAGTCTTTGATGAATTGCAGCCTGATGGATCTTCCTTCTCTCTGGGATGGAGTTGGGCCGCTATTGAGCACTTTCTTCTTGCCCTGTTGTTGAAAACTCATTAGGAGGAGGATTACAAATGCACACTCTGCCGTGGTTTTCACTGTTTGTGTATGAGGAATACTTGCAAACATTTAGGCATTCCTGGTGACCCTTTGCAAAACTGACACACTCCCATGCACCCCTGAAAATATTGGCACACTTCTGGCTATCCATTATTTTAACTTCCAGATGATGATTCCAGTTATGCAAAGGTAATCTGCATGTTTATTAGAGATTTTCATACAGCAAGTTATGTGCTAACAAGCCAGCCAACAAACAAAGAACAGTACACAAATCTGATAACCAGCAGACCTTCTAAGTTCCCACCCATGTTGTTAATGTGTTTTATTGCTCTGCAGTACACTGTACCAGAGGAAAATACTGATATAATGTATATAAAATTATAAATATAAAATTATCAAAAATACTTAGCGATATAAACTGTAGCACACTAACTGATATGGTCTTTACTCCCTGTTTGTCGTCTTTATATTGACTATCATGATTTTTTTTTGTTATTCAGGGAGGGATGGCTTTAATCTATCTCTGCGTAGAAGATATTTATAACCTCATTAACTACTTCAGTTTTAACTATTGGCTGTTCATTGGCCTATCGGTTGCCAGCCAGATTTACTTGAGATGGAAGTTCCCAGATCTACCACGACCTGTAAAGGTAAGAACATTAGTTAAAATGGCATTTGCTAATAAAAATCTCTTACAAAATCAAAATACTGTGGATGCTGGAAATATGAAATGAAAATGGAAAATGCTGAAAACACTCAGCTGGCCTGACAGTATCTGTGGGGAGAGAATCAGAGTTAATGTTTCAGGTTGCTGACCTTTCGTCAGAACTCAATCTGTTTTGGACACTATGGGAAAAGCTTTGTGCAGGGAAGTGGCAGAGAGCTGTTCCAGGGTGCCACCGATGTTACATCATAATTGGCCAGATTTACTCCCAGGTACTACCAATATTTCATTGTAATTGCAATAATTGCACAGAAGAAAGCCTGTTCCACATAATACCTGTATTACATTGTATCTGCAAGAAGAAGTTTTGTTCCCAAATATGACTAAATATGCTAAATTGTAACTGGCCAATTGAGGGTCTGTTCCCAGATACTGCCAATGTTGCATTGAATATTGTCAGGAGATAGTCTGTTTGCCACTTAATGTCAAGTCCACACAAATAGAGAGCATTACATCCATGATAAATCTTGTAGGTGTTGGAGAGGCTTTGTGGATTCAGGAGGTGAGCTACTCACCAAAGAGTACCCAGCCTCCAACAGGCTTTAGTCACTGTAGCATTTATGATTCTGGACAGTGTTGGCCTCGGGATTTTGATGGTGGGGAACTCCATGATGACAATGTGATTGAGTATTGAGGAAAGGTAGTTAGCCTCACTATTATTGGATGGAGTTGGTCATTGCCTTACACTTAAGATCATAAGAAATAGGAGCAGGAGTAGGCCATTTGGCCCATCGAGCTTGCTCCCCTATTCAATAAGGCCATGGCTGATCTGATTGTGGCCTTAACTCCACTTTCTGTGCTCCCTATCCCCTGCCCCCAGTGCATAACTCTTGATTCCTTTGTGGATGAAAAATCTATCTAACTCAGCCTTGAATATATTCAATGAGCCAGCCTCCACTGCTCTCTGGAAGAGGATTCCAAAGACTAAAGACCCTCAGAAGAAATTTCTCCTCATCTCTATCTTAAATGGGAGATCCCTTATTTTTAAACTGTGCCCCCAGTTCTAGATTCCCCCAAGAGGGAAAACATTCTCTCAGCATCTTAGTCCCCTCAGAATTTTATATGTTTCAATAAAACCACCCTTCATTCTTTTAAACTTCAATGAGTATAGGCCTAATGTGATTGACCTTTCCTCATAAGCCCTTCACCCCAAGAATCAGCTTAGTGAACCTTCTCTGAACCGCTTCCAAAGCAAGTATATCTCTCCTTAAGGAAGTAGACCAAATCTGTACACACTACTCTAGGTGCGGTCTCACCAATGCTGTGCACAGTTGCAGCAAGACTTCCCTCCTTTTATACTGCATCCCTCTTGCAATAGAGGCCAACATTCCATTTGCCTTTCTGATTCTGCATGCTAATTTGTTGTGATTCATGTACAAGGGCACCCAGATTCTTCTATACTGCATCATTCTGCAGTCTCTCTCCATTTAAATAATATTCTGCTTTTCTATTCTTCCTGCCAAAGTAGAGAACCTCACATTTTCCCACATTATACTCTCTCTGTCAAACCCTTGTCCACTCACTTAACTTATCTATATCACTTTGCAGACTCTTTGTATTCTCTACACAACTTGCTCTCCTACATATCTTTGTATCATCAGCAGATTTGGCTACAATACAGTCAGTCCCTTTATCAAGTCATTAATATAGATCATAAACAGTTGAGTCCCCCAGCACAGATCCCCGTGGCACTCCATTAGTTACTATTTGCCAAGTTGAAAATGATCCATTTATCCCGAATCTCTCCCTCCCTGTTATTTAGCCAATCTTGCATCCATGCTAATATATCTCCCCCAACACCACGAGCTCTTATCTTGTATTACCTTTTATGTAGCACCTTTATCAAATGTCTTTGGTATCCCAATACAGTACTTCTGGTATCCCTTTATTCACCCTGCTTGTAACATCCTCAAAAACTCTAAATTTGTCAAACACAGTTTCCCTTTCACCAAACCATGTTGACTCTGCCCAATTATATGTTGATTTTCTAAATATCCTGCTACTACTTCCTTAATAATGGATTCTGCATTTTCCCTGTGAGGTAACTGGCTCATTGTCTCCCTCTTTTCTTGAATAGTGGTGTTATATTTGCATCTTTCCAGAATCTAGGGAATTTTGGAAGATTGCACCTAATGCATCCACTATCTCTGCAACCACTTCTTTTAAGATTCTGGCATGCAGGCCATCAGGTCCAGGATATCAGCCTTTAGTCCCATTAGTTTTCCTAATTCACTTTCTCTAGTGATCATGATTGTTCTAAATTCCTCTCTCCCTTTTGTCCCATGCTTTTCTAGTTGTCTTGGGATACTTTGTGTTTTCTACTATGAAAAAATACTTGTTCAAAGCTTCTGCCATTTCCTTGTTCCCATTATTAATCCCCCAGTCTCTCACACCAAGGAACCAATGCCCATTTTAGCTACTCTTTTCCTTTTTATATACTCATAGAAGCTTTTACTGACTTTTAATGTTTTTTGCTATTTTCTCTTGTACTCCAGTTTCTCCCTCCTTGCTTTTTTTAAGTCATCCTTTGGTTTCTAAAGTGTTCCCATTCTTCTGAGCTACCACTAAGCTTTGGAGCATTTTATGTCTTTAAATTTGGTACCATCCTTAGCTTCCTTAGTTAGCGACAGATGGTATACTCTTCTTGTAGAATCTTTATTTCTCAAATATATCTTTGTTGAGCGTTATGAAATATCTCGTTAAATGTCTGCCACTGCTTCTCCGCTGTCTTATCTTTTAACAGGTTTTCCCAGTTCACTTCAGACCCAAATTTCTCTCGCTCAAACTGAATGCAAAATTCTATCATGTTATGATCATTCTTACGTAGAGAATTCTTCATTAGGAGGTCATTAGTTAATCCTGTCTCATCACACGTTACCCGGTCTAAAAAATAGCCTGTTCTCTGGTTCGTTCCAGAACATATTCTTAAAACTGTCCTGCATACACTCTCTTTATGAACTCATCATCCAGGATACCTTTGCCAATTTGTGTGCAAATTGTTACTTATCAGTCAAAACATGAATGTTGTCCAGGGATTGCTGCATGTGGGAATGAGCTACTTCATTACCTGAGAATTGCAAATGCAGCTGGGCACTGCAATCCTTAGCAAACAGCACCACCAACAACCCCCCCCCACCGACCCTGCCGCTGCCTCCCCCTTCTGATCTTATGATAGAGGGAAGGTTATTGATGTAGTGTTTTAGCAATTTTGTAACAGTTTGGCTAGTTCTTCAGTATAGGTCTTCAGTACAGACTGGCACTTCTGATGATGAGTATCTTGGGGAAAATGCTGAGAAGGATCATCAACTTGACACTTATGGCTGAAGGTGGTTGCAAATGCTTCAACTCTGTCATTTGGACTTACAAATTGTGGCCTGCCACCATAGAGGATGGGGATGTTTGTGGAACTATCTCCTGTTGCATGGAGTCAATATGGAGGATTCCCAAGGCTGTTCACCTTCCCACCCCACACCTGATTAGTACATCACTGTGCCCCCTGTCTGGTGCATTTCTCCTGCTGGTGGGACAGGATATATCCTGGAATGTTGCTGGAGAAGCCTAGGACACTAGCTGATTTGTATGATTGTATGTTTGCCTAGTCTGTGCACTCCAAACATAAAATTTCAGACAGTGACTTCACAGGAAGTAAACTTAAAATAGCCAGGCTCTAAATTCACTCAGTGCCCATCTTATTTGAATTTAATCTAAGGGATCATTTTAAGTGGGCATTGTCATTGATAAGTGAGAGTTTGGATCTGTGGGAACACATCTGCTTTTTAGTCAGAAGGTTTAGGTCTCAAGAAAGACTTGAACACACAGTCTCACTGTACTGTAGTACTGTAGGAGCTCTGCTTTGTTGGTCACGCTATGTTTTGGATGCAATATTAAAACGAGGCACCATCCGTCTTAATGATGGAAACAATCCCATGATATTATTTTCAGAAGAGTGTCCTGGCTAACTGTTCTCATTCAACTATCATTATCAAAAACAGGATAACTGGTCATGCACCTACTTTGCTGTTTGTGGGATCTTGCTGTGTTAAAATGGCAGTTGCATTCATGACATTGACTACACTTCTTTCCTGGTGTCTTGAGGACATGAGGCACAGTAAGTTCTTACTAAAATCTCATTACAGCACAGAAGGATGCCATTTGGCCCATTGTGTCAATGCTGACTCTGTTGAGCAGTCTAGTCAATCCCATCCCCCTCTTCTCTCCCAGTAGCCCTGCAAGATTATTTCCCTCAAGTGCCCATCCAGTCTCCTTTTGAAATCATTTAATTGTGTCCACTTCCATCACCTTCATAGGCAGCAAGTTCTAGGAGAACCTCTAACAGAGTCATTCTGTAACTTTGTGTTGGTTAGTCTTTGCTTATTGGAGTATAGGAACAGGAGTAGGGCATTTGGTCCCATAAGCCTGTTCCGACATTCAATAAGATCATGGCTGATCTTTGATCTAACTCCGTATTCCTGCCTTTGCCAGATATACTTCAATAGCTTTGGTTAACAAAAATCGATCAATCTCAGGTTTAAAGTTAACAATTGACTTAGCATCAGTAGTTGTTTGAGAAAGAGTTCCAAACATCCACCACCCTTAGTGTGTAGAAGTGTTCCTTACCTTCACTCCTGAAAGGCCTGGCTCTAATTTTTAGGTCATGGCCCATAGTCCTAGATTCCCCAACTAGTGGATATAGTTTCTCTCTATCTACTTTATCTCTCCCTCTTAATACCTTGAAAACTTTGATTAAATCACCTCTTAGCCTTCTAAATTTCATGGAATGCCTCATTAGTTTGTTTAATCTGTCCTTGTAATTTAACCCGTGGAGTCTAGGTGAATCTATGCTATGCCCCCTCTAAGGCCAATACATCCTCCTTAAGGTGTGATATCCAGAACTGTTCCCAGGATTCCAGGTGTGGTCTAACCAGCATTTTGTAAAACTGAAACATAACTTCTATTCCCTTGTATTATGGTCCTCCAGATATAAAAAACAGCATTATGTTAGCATTTTTGATTATTTTCTGTGCCCTTCCATGACATTTTAATGATCTGTGTTCCTAGCTCTCCAAGTCTCTTTGGATTTCCATTGTTTCTAGTTCCATTTTTGTTCCATTTGGAAAGTATTCTTTTTTAGGACCAAAATGAATAATCTCACATTTGCCTACATTGCAATCCATTTATCACCAATCTGTTTTTAACATCAATCTGTTTTTTTTATCCTTCCATCTATACTGCTTACAATGTCATTAATTGTGTCGTTAGCAAACTTGAATATGTAGTTTTCTATCCCATAGTCTAAGTCATTAATGAATACTGTGAACAGTTGAGGCCCCAATACTGATCCTTGTTGGACACCACTAGACACATCCTGTGAATTAGAGTATCTGCCCATTATCCCTATTTTGTTTCCTGCTGCTTGGCTAATTTCTTAACCAAGTCAGTAATTTGCCTTCTATCCCATGAGCTTCAATTTTAGCTAATGAGGGGCTCTTGAGGGGCTTTATCAAATGCCTTCTAAGTCCATGTAAATAATATCTATAGATAATCCCCTGTCCACTACTTTGTCATCTCTTCAAAAAACTCAATCAGATTTGTCAGGTATGACCATCCTTTACAAGTCCATGCTGGCCCTCTCTGATCAGCTGAAAATCTTCAAGATGTTTAATCACCTTCTCCTTAATTACAGACTCTAATAATTCCCCGACAACAGATGTTAGGATAACTGGTCTACAATTCTCTAGTTTCTTTCACCTTTCTTAAGTAGAGAAGTGACATGAGCAATGAGCAATTTTCCAATGTATTGATCATTTAAAATGAAAGCACCTTGTGAAATTGATGTGAAGAGTGGCATGGGGGAAATTAGTGAAACTCTTTTTTTTCTGCAAAAGGAGCGCAAAGTGAAAAAGACTAGCACAAGGCACTACTTAATAGATATGTGACATACATAATGCATAACGTGCATCTCTATAAAACTTATTAGCTATCATTTTGTGATTTTATCACTTGCAATTTTTTTCCAGCTCAGCTTGTTCTTTCCGATTGTGTACTGCCTGTGCAGCTTGTTCCTCGTGGTGATGCCCCTCTACAGCGACACCATTAACTCCCTAATTGGGATTGCAGTTGCACTCTCAGGAGCTCCAGTCTACTTTTTCTGTGTATACCTCCCCTCTGAGAAGCGACCCAAGTGCCTTAAAAAACTATTACGTAAGTTGCACAGATACTTACAGCTTCTCGTCCTTGTGTCTATTGTGCTTTATAGATTATCACATTACTACCGTGTAGCCTGATTGGGAGAATCTGGCATATTTGGGTAATGGAGCAAATGGAATCTGTGTGAGGATTGGTATCGCTAAATTTACTGGGATTTGTGCATCATTACTGCTGAACTCAGGTTATTGGCACAATGAATCTGAGTTTTAATATGTAATTGCTGTTTTAAAGTAACGCGCTTGTTGTTTGTGTGAAATGTTTAGTAGTGGATGGTTACTAATTTTCTGTACTGAGGAAGGAAGAAGCCACAGGTAAATCCTTCAGTTTCCCAATATAGTACAATCTCATCTGTTGTCATCCTTAAGAACATAAGAAATAGAAGCAGGAATACACCATAAGACCCTTTGAGTCTGCTCTGCCATTCAATAAGATCATGGTTGACCTTCTATCTCGGCTACACGTCCCACCCTATCTCCATATCTCTCGATTCGTCTTCATCTTCTTCTTTTCTCTGTCGTTGGTGATTATTCATCGAACCACAGCAAAGGGCCTGATTTTTTACTATGGGGTAGGGTAGGGCGATAGGCCCTGACTCTACTTCAGCCAGAAATAGGATTGAATCCTATGCTATTGGTGTAAATCCAATCTGCTCATTTGCCATCTAGCTAACTGAGCTAACTGACCCCCTCCCCACCCTCATCTCTTGATTAATGTCCAAAACTGTATTAATCAGTCTTGAATATACTCATTGAAGTCCTCTGGAGTGAAGAATCATAAGATTCATAACCCTTTTGGTCAAGAAATTTCTTCTCATCACAACCCTAAACGGTACTTATAATGAGACCATGACCTTTGGTTCTAGACAGGGGAAACACCTTCGCAGCATCGACCCTGTCAAGTTGTATAAGAATGTTATGTGTTTCAATGAGATCACCTCTTCTAAATCCAAGATTATAGACCAATTTTGCTCCATGCTTTTGTTACCTCTAGACTCAACTATTCCAATATTCTCCTGACCAGCCTTTCACCTTGCATACATCATGAACTTGAGCTCATCCAAAATTCTGCTGCTCATTTTCAAACTTTTACCAAATCCCGTTCAACCATCACCCTTCTGCATGCTGACCTACGTAGGTTCCTGGTCAAACAACACCTTGATTCTAAAATTTTCATCCTTGTTTTCAAATCCCTTTTCTGCCTCACCTCTCACTATTTACAGCTCTACAATCCCCTGAGATCTCGGTGCTCCACCGATTCTGATCTCTTGTGCACCTCCAAATTTCATTGCTTCACCTTGTCACCCATGCCTTCAGCTGCCTAAACCCTAAGATCTGGAATTCCCTCCCTAAACCCCTCCACCTCTACCTTTTTCCTCTTAAGATACTTCTTAGAATCTACCTCTTGAACAAGTTTTTGGTCATGTCACGACTCTCTGGGCATAGTGTGCTGTAATATCAAGCCCCACTCTTCCCCGAGCTGTGACAAATGTGAAAAGTTTGACCAAACCGCCAGATTGCCCCAATTCTACCTAACTGTTTAATTTAGGTTAACAGAATATGAGCACCAGGTTTGTAATATTATTAAGTAAATAACTGTTTATTGAACAAATTGCCTTTAACTAGGGGCAAAAGAAAGAAATATGAACTGCTAACTTCTAACTCTATAACTTAAACTCTACACCTTCTTAAACCCTTATATACATGCATTTATGCACAAAACATAGATTTTAAGGGTAAGGTAAAACAGTTTAATAGCACCAATCCAGAAATACAGGATTAGAGGGGTTGATTTTGATTGATGTTTTCCAAATTCCTTGCAGTTTGTTGTTGATGACATGAGGTAGTCTCCCAGCACTTTCAGTCTGTGGGTCATTGGTTGAAAAACTTGATTTTCAATGTCTCTACTGGTGGTTTTCTCCTTTTCCTCTTGACAGGGGTTTTCGGAGAAAGCAGGTTACAGAGATGAGGGATAGCCAGCTAGCTATTATGGCAGAATTGCTGGAATCTTACAAACACTGGAGAGAGAGATTTCAGGTCTTCCCTCTTTGCAGACTAGGAGCTGTTCTCCCTGCACTGTCACCACACACAACCCTGGTCACCTAGTCAGAAACCAATTAAAATGCTGTTGTCAGGCAGTTTTCCCTAGTCCAGAACTCTTTTCTAGCACCGTCCTGTTCTAATGGTACCCTATGTTCCAGGATTGCAACATTGTAGATATTCCTCATCCTGTTCTAGTGAATATGTCTTTCAGCTGCAGCCATGGTAGTTTTTAAAGCCACAATCCAAGAAAAATAAAAAAAGGTTCTTTACAGTCACATACCATAATATTTCATTATATAGCTCTGTGTTAAATGTTGTTAATGTTTCGCACCTTGGGATGTTTTTATTACATTAAATGCAGTCTGTAAATGTAAGTTATTGTTGTTCAAATTCATTGTTGCTATTTATTCAGTTTGAGCCAATACCATCATTTTGCTGTCATTTCTGTTAATCATTGGCTGAGCTCTGATTGTAAGGTCTAATCGGTTGTTACCATCAATTGTTCATGTATTATATAGGTATCCTGAATCACATCCAACTATGTACCATTAGGTTTAGTGGTGATGCAGCCAGTCGGAATTCTTTTTCTTCAGGCATTGTGACTGAATTGTAAATAAGTTAGTTGAAGGAGCAGCCTTTGTGCTGTGGGTTAACAAAGTGTGCACGGTAGTTAAAGCTGCTTCTGTAGATTTGATGCTGCAGATATTTGCAGGATTGGTCCTGTATGTAAACCTTGTGTTTAACCAAGCGCCATTCTCTCTCATCACTCGTTATTGATGTTTTGTCTTTGTGTTGCTCAAATATGAACTTGATGCACATAATTGCAAGTGGGAGGCTGCTTTTTCCCCCGAGTGAAAATAGTTATAATCTTATTTTTATTATTTTCTAATGTACCTATAGTGCAAAGATAGTGGAGATGAAATTGGTGTGTGTCAGCCTCATAGCTGATTTTCACCACTCCCAATCCTTCTTTCTCATGAAAATTCATGAAACGATAGTTCAAATGCTTTTTGAAGACTTATTTTCTAGACCCACTGTCCCTTCTACTTGGTTTGAAATTTAAAAATCATGACACTTGTTCAAGTCAGTGGAAAATAAAATCTTGCGCGATGAAAGATCGTCTTCTGACTTACTATGAGCCTGTTATGCACTGCAAAGCTAGTATATTTAGTAACTTTATATGTTTCTAGCATGGAGTTAAAAGCAGCTGCTTGATTGACACTTTTTTTCCCCCAGATATCTCCTCTTTGCAAACTCAGAAGTTGACGATGTGCTGTCTAACAGAAGACGAGTTTGTCGACGACAAGGAATCTTAACCAAAATCTACCGAAAACTGTTCCAGATACATGACACAAGACATCGTTCATGCAGATATCGAACCCTGCTGTCGTTAAAGCTATGTGACACATCACTTGAATCTGGCAGACTTAAAACTTGACAATCAAAATGCTGCAGCCTACACTATTGGAATATTTCTCTTGTATTGATGGGGTTTTTTTTAGCATACCACCGTCTACCCTTTTTATAGAAGTAAATAGCAGTCTCATCATAAATATTGGTGCTTTTATTTTGAACTGTCGATTTTCATCCTGCCATGGAGATTTTTGACTTTAGTCACTGAGTTGCCAAATGTGATAGGAAATGTTCTGGAGGGGTGTGAAAGCCACTTCTGAGCTGCCAAATATTGGGAAGACACAATTAAGCTGGGAAAATAGATTCCATGGTCTGCAACATTGTCTGTAGGAATCGGGAAGCTCTATATTGATTCCTTTTCCTTTCTGAAGTTGCACCCCTTGTTGTTTGAGGTGGAGTTCCTCTCCAGATTATTTCAGGCCACACTCTATGGTCCACATGAGAGTGACCCAACTTCTGGGTCTCCACAGCAACATGAAGATCGACATTGAATGGTGACTTTTAAAATATTAAATGAAGAACACCTGACACAATTTTCCTTGCTTGTTTTAACAAATGAACCTTTGATTTAAATCTGAATCTGTTCAGTCTGGAGTGGGTTTATCCAGGATGTTGTCACTGCCTGGTTCTCCCTGCAATTTTCAGAAAGTTTTTTTTTAAAATTACTTGTGTTAGAAGAAGCTTCAAGCCACTGTTGTAGAATGATGCTAGAAAATGTCAAACAGTAGAAAATTCTGATCCAACATCCAATTAAAATGACCAGGGGAAGAGCTTCAAATAGTAGAGCACCAGATTTGCACAAATGTGTTCAGTTAATGCATTCCAGCAAAAAGGGGATTGTGTGTATTAATTGAAGGTAGCCGGTTAGATGAAAGAGAAAAATGTTTACAATGAGCAAATATCCCTTGCTTGAAATTTTTAAGTAAACTTAAATATTTTCAAATTGCAAATCATCAATTGAAAATCACTGCCTGATCATGTACTCGCCCAATGCCCAAATAGGTTCACTTTCCACCAGGAATCACTGGACTTTGATCAGGACAAGAAAGCTTGGCTGACTTTCCCCTTACTTGGCACCAGGGCCTCTGAGGTATAGTATAGTTACAGCCCCATTGAAGTCTACTAATTTAGCACCATGATTAGGATAATTAAAAACAGGGACACTATTCAGAACATATTGTTTCAAGTTTGAGAGGACCTATATTTGTGTAGGGCCTAGAATATTTCTGCTTGATGAAGTAGCAGTTGGGTTTGAGGCTGTCAGGAATGTTACAGTGGCAGGGCTCAAGAGATTATGAACAGTATTTGACCTCTGGGCAAATGTAGTAACTACTATATCTGAAATAATGTGAGTTTTAAAAGAAAAGTCCTGTTGTGCTATTGCTCAAATAATTTTTCATCTTCAGCATTTAAACGGTTTACAGATCCATTTGCACCTATTCTGTAACAGGCAGAGAACTTATGAGCTGCAATAGGAAACTGTTAGTGATAGTGAATTGTTCTGTCGTTCAGAGAGCTGTGCAGTACAAGCTTTTGGACCAAATGGACTATTCATTCTCTGTGTGTTCAGTTACAATTTTACAACTCAGGTACAGTAGAGCAACAGCTAACATCCATTTCCTTCTTGTGTGACCCATTTATGTTACACGCAACCGCCACCGCCTGCACTGACTCCCTGCAATCTACTTCAGTATAGCTTTGATGCAAGTTGGCTCCACTGACCTCATGACAGTTGTTGGTTTGAAGATTCATGTGTTCTTGCCATTGTCCTCTGAGCACCATGATCAAGTTGAGTTCTCAACTTCACTTGCCCACCTTGGTAATACATCGTCTGATCATGCACTTTCTGTTGACCCAAAGGAAAGTGACTTTGATTTGTCACCCCATCCACTCCTATCCTTATCAGAAACATGTATTAAAATGGGTAACATGCAGTTTGAGTTCAGTGTGTTTATGCCTGATCAGAAACTCCCTCTGCTGGTGTCTTGAACTATATAGACACTGCCATGCATTAAGCTGGGTAAATTGTGTGACCCGTAATCAAAATGTTTGGAACAATTCACTGAGAGTCTTGAGTTGCAGTGAAGATTCTTCTCTAATTGTTTGCAGGCAATTTTTAAAACACAAGTGATCTCTTGGGTTTTCTGTCTCACCTCTGTTATTCTGTACCTAATAGAGCTGCTGCTTTTTGTATTGTAATACATTTATTTTACTGACACTGGTTTCAGAACCCAGGAAAATTAGACAAGATTATTCTTAATAGTTAATGATTTTAAGAATTTATTACAATCTTTTGTTACGTAATTGTACCTTCATGTAGGTTTACCTGATTACAGATGGTTGTAACGTTTTTTTGTGACTATGTAATTGTGAACAAATAATAGTAAAAAAATTGTAGCAGCATACAAATGCATTGTGTCTCAAGTACTAAAACGGTATTCTGATGCCAAGCTCTTGGTATTTAAAACAAGTATTACCCGCTGCCTTTCTCTTAAATTTAAAGGTAATTTTTGAATATGGTTTTCAGTTATAGAAATGTAAAATTCTAATGGTTCATGCGATTTGTCTTGGTTTCCAACTGATTGCTTTGGCTTTCACCCTTTCTTCCTTGTTTCCTTTCTTTCGTTACCTTCTCTTGCTCCCCTCTATCTTTCCATTCTGAATTGCATTGTAGACCAGAGTTAAGCATTGCCTGAGAGGTGAGGTGGGCGCACAGTCCTTGGACTTATTGGAGATGACTTCACCAGTAGTGAGGAGCATTGGAATTATGCAACTCTGGCCTTCACCTGAATGGTAAACAAAAGCAGGAGCCGTATGCAAGAGGTGGGATGAACCAGTGAGAGGCAAGATGAAAAAAAGCATTGAAATGGTGTTGGGATAAAAAAATACAGGTAGGAGCTGCCGTCTCTGTATTAGGACAGACAACCTATTGTATGCAAGTCTTTCCAAAACAGGTCTGAGTTTCCCCACCAGCACAACTGAACACTGCTTCATCAGTAAAAAATGATTTTATAGGCTCCAGTTACTGTATCAAATGTTATTGAGAGGAAGATGCTCGATTAAATCCTGTGAAAAGAGCCAAAATTACATTTCTAAATTCCCAACAAACAGGGATTTCAACCTCCCAGCACCCTGAACATGTTGCTCTTAAGATTATGTGGGTTTTCTCTTTGGCCATTTAGTGCCTGAAGACATTTGTGTAGATTAAATATTTCTGATCTTTCAGTTGAGTTCCTTTACTATCGCCTGCTAGGATTGAACATCTAGAGCATTCAAATGTAGATATACCCTAACCTCTGTACGTTTAGTGCTGCATCACATAATCACGCACTTTTAGGCCCAGATTTTTGTTGCTGGGTTGAGTGCGCAGAGACAGGAAGATTCCTGGCTCCAACCACCCAACCTTTAAAAATTGCTGCCCAGATACTGGATTTTTAGTTGGGGGTGGGGTGGGATGGGCTGGATTAGAAGTCCGGGTGGGTGACCCTGCAAGAACTGAGGAGGCTGCCGGGTGTGGAGGCGGGGCTGGGCAGAAGGCCTACATGAGGGATCCGGCATTCATGACCCATGGATGTCATGCCCCCATGCCATCCAATGCTCCTCCACCCACCCCATGGCCCTTAATAGCCCTTATGCCCCTCCATCCATCCTCATGGCCTTTTACAGTACTTTTGCAAGCTTAGTGCCAACTAATGTCAACCCATGCCTCCACTCACGACCCTTTGCCTTTTTCCAACCATGCCAACTCACACAGTATCTATGATGGGCAGACATCAGGGCCCTTGCAGAGATGAGATAACATAAAGCCCTAAATGTCAAATGCAGACTTCGCTATAATAAAAAAAACACTCATTCATAACCGATTTACCAAACTTACATTCCTTCAGCTAAATAAAGCCTTATAACAACAAACATTTAATTCAAGTGTACAATCCCATAAAACAACAAGCATTGGAATTCATAGTCGTACATCAAAGATTTTATAACTACTTGTAGCTGTCAATCAAACTGTGAAACCCCACTATGATAATGGATGTTATGAAATCAGTCAAGCAGCATTGATCCCATAACGGAAGCCCTCAGGCTTATGTCAATAAAAAACAGTGAAATTGCAAGCCATAATTTTTTTTCAATATTCCAGACATTTTTCTCACAGATTTAGAGGGCAGGACTTTTAAATGCTTTGACAGGTCCTCATGGCACTTTTGACAGGTGCTTCTGACAGTTGGTTTTTAATATGCCTGTTGACCGTTCTAATGAGCTTGACAGTAATGAGTTTATGCATATTTATGTCTACCTTTAACAATTCCAAAGGGCAACTTACCTTCCCCAAAAGTGTCGCGTGACCAAATCCAAGGGTGAACCTTACCTCTGCAAAGGCTATCCAAACGAATCCATGAAGTTCAGACTTGCTCTTTCAAGGTTTAATCTGTACACTTTGGGCATCAGGTTTAAGGCTACCAAAATCAGACTTCAGTGAAGGCAGCTGATAATTTAAATGGCCAGCTGCCTCCATAAAATGTGCATGCGTGAAACATGCCCTGCCCCCACTCCCGCCTCTTCAAAAATGGGAAGCACTATGTTTGGAGCGGGACTTGTGTGATTTTCAGGCTGTTCTGCTGTTTTTTGCTATGACAGCCTCTCTGTTGTGGTGAAACTCTGGGCCTTGATGTAACATTTACTTTATATATTTGTAAAAATATTTTGAATTTGACAATGAAGATATAAATAGAAGTACTAGAATGTAATATAATTAGTTCAGTGTATTGGCTGGATGGTGTGAGTCCACAGGGAAGGTGTCTGGTATTAGTGTCAGATCTTAATTCAACCTGACAATGACTGAAATTCCATGCTGTCTCATATGTTCATATTGGATTGTGTGTTATTGGATACATTGAGAAAGTTTGGCTTTGAATTTTCTAGCCCATGTTCCATTGTCAGGGGAATAAAGAAATGTCTCGACAGAGATGTATTGACTCCCAGGTGTGAGGCTAGGTATCAGGGAAAGGATACAAAAGCATTTGTAGAGGAAACTCTTTCGAGTTACCAACAGTCACAGATTGCAACTTCTTTCGAGTACAATCACAGTTCTTGGTTTTCCGGGAGTGGGACATGAACCCACAACCCTCTGATTTAAAGGCGAGGGTGCTATGAACTGAGCTGACACCTCCAAGCATTTGTAGAGGAAAGTGAACAACTGTGTTGCAGCCAATGATCTGGAAAGCAATAGAATTGATGTCTTGCAAAGGGAGTTTGAGCAATTAAGATGATTGGATTGATGAGCAAGAACTTGAAGTTAATAGGAACAGGAGTCAACTATTTAGACCCTATTCTATTTGGTGAACGGCTGAGCTGCAACCTAACTCCATTTACTTTAAGGGATAAGGGAGGGGAGTGGGACTAGGTGGAATGCTCTTTCAGAGAGCCAGTGCAGACTTGATGGGCCGAATGGCCTCCTCCTGCCCCTTAAAAATACTGTGATACCTGCCTTTTCCCCAGATTCCTTAATACCACTGTGCATGGTAACAGGAGCAGGCCACTTCGCCCAGATTACTCCCAGTGCCACATACTACTCAGTGTAAGAATAGTAGGATAAGAGATTTTAAATGTGATTCGGGTAATGGTGTAGAAGGGAAGATGTCAGATTATTGGGACCGGTATGAGTGGCCAGCGCAGGTCATTTGGTTTCACCTGAATACAGCTGACTCTGTAACTGGTACGATTGTCAACTCTTTGTTGGACCTGTTCCTGGATGTTCAGTTATGTGACATTCCCTACACTCTACATATGTTATAACATTTACTTATTGATTTGATACATTCAACAAAGCATTGTTATCAATGACAGCTATTTGTATTCTTTATTAGGTTTGCAGGGTACCAATATGCTTAACCTGGAAATCTCATCGTTGCACTCTTTTGCATCTTGCTCATCACTAGGCCCCTTCACCAGGTATAGGTTGATCTGCTCCTGACAATAATGAAGTGAGGCTGCCTTTGGCAGGAAAAGTAGATATCTTTGTCACAGCCTCTGTTCTGATGCTTTATCTTCACAGGAACAGTGGTGAACCACCTCTCCAGCAGACATAAGGGTGGTGGCACCAGTGCAAGCAATGTCAGATATCCTAGTGGGAGTGGCTCAAACTGACGATACAAATGTGCAGGTGGGATAATGTGGGACAGGAATTGACAGTTCAGGCCATCAAGAGGCAAGTAGACATCAACAGATTGCAGATGTACTTTTTCTTCCAGGCCATCGACAGCAATTGTCCGTTCTGGGAGAGAATTGGGAGGGGTGGCCATCTTTAAGTTTGTATAGTTCATTATTGCATTAGGCAGTGTCTGCCTAATCATTGTATTTTCATTGATGACGTTGTTATGAACTACATCACTGAGCTAATGTCATGTTCTCTGTTTCCTACTGGGAGCTATCTGTTTTCTTTACAGAAGGTGTGAACAGAATTACTTTTCTCCTGGATTGCCAGCAGCAGTGTCTAGGTCCTAGGAGATTGATTGATTGATTGTGGGAGATTCCCAGGTAATCCAGCACACTTATTTATGAGAAAACGTTTAACAACAGCAGGTGAGGGAAACAAATGAGTTGAGAAAGCTGAAAGGAAAAGGCCAAGGAGTTGAGGAAGGGGAAAAAAATCAGAGGCAGATTAAAACAAGCTTCTCAGGGAGGTTTAAGATCTACGTATGCTCATGCAAAACGTATTGAGTGTGTGAGTTTGTTACAAATTTTTTTGCTCTGCATGTGATAGCATCACCAGTCTCTCCTACAACCATATACCCTTTACAAACTAGCTTTACAGCTCAAAAGTCTAGTTAAGCATGGTATGAGCGTAGATCCTAATAGTAAGATCTCTTGTATACTGGGTTCTCTGATGATACAGACACTCCCAGGTGTTGGATTGATACTCCAATGGGACATGGCTGAACATAAACAAACAAAATGGCTTATCTTACACGTACGGTATGAATTAACAAAAAGCAGTCTTCTAATGAACTGCATTTATTATTGTTCTTCGTACCATGAAAAATAACAAAAGTCACTCCCTCATTGCTAATGAAGAATTATTTTTACAAATTGTTCCCGGAAGACTTGCACCTAAGCTTTTCTCTTGGAGGTTTCATTTTTCATATCTCAGCCTGGTGTTTCACAACCTCCCTCTCAATGAGCGGGTGGAAGCTCGTGCTCAGCTGTGGGCGTAAATAAGGAGGATTATTTATTCATGTATTCACCTCAAAAATCTAAATGCCCTCTCTCATGCTTGAGAAAGCTACAGTTCAAGAGGATAGTGCGCTTTCACAAGTTGTAAACAAAAGAATAGTTCATAGTTCACGTGTTTGTTATGTCGTAGAAAAAGCAGTTGTTGCTGGCCTGTTGAAAAAGGTGTTTCCACTCCTGAAGGGTGGTTTTAATAGTTGGAGTTATATATTAGGATGATTGTGGGAATTCCCTCAGAGATTAATATTCAGCAGGTCGCGAAGTTAGTCACTTGTAGTTTTTATTACCAGCAGACCAAGTTTCTGTATTCGTGGACTTTAAACGGGAATGGCTGGGCTACTTTTAAACATATTACACCCTCCAGATTTTTAAGGCCTTTTTCTTCAGCTGCTGTTTCCTTCTGTGTTCTCTGCAAACTGACCAGTTTTCCCTCTGGTCCTAGGGATAATGCATTTGATTTCTGTATGCAAGTATGCAATCATTAAATGTTTTAATTCTCAACAAGCCTCTAGGTGTTTCATTAGTTCTGCAGGTGGACGGGAACCCATGATATTATGAGTGACTTATTTGTCATTGAGCTTTATTGACAGGTCACACAGTTCATGTTCCTAACCAGGCAAATGTTGCTCTCAGGTATTGAGTATGGAGCCTGCAGCCCTGGCATGTAGTGGGGGTTCATCTTTGGTGGGCTAGCTGAAGGAGCGTTGGATCAAAGCCTCCCGGGTGTCCCTGCCTCCCTGGAGGTTGCCCAGGTTGGCGTCTATCCCCTCAGCATTCTCCTGATTGTGCTCGTCCTTGGACTCACTGCTGGGCTCGTCTGCTGCCAGAGCAGCTGCGTCAACGTCTTCTCCCTCCACTGTGCCCCCCCCTTTCCAGTGCCAGATTGTGGAGAGCGCAGCATGCAACCACTATCAGCGACTCACGATCTAGAGAGTATTGCAGTGCGCCCCCTGAACGGTCCAGGCATTGGAAGCACATCTTGAGAAGACCGATGGTTCTCCCTACCAACGCCCTTGTGGAGTCATGGCTCCTATTGTACCGCTGCTCAGCCTCTGTTCTTGGATGGCGGAGAGGCGTCATGAGCCACCTTCTGAGGGGATAGCCCTTGTCACCCAGCAGCCATCCATCCAGCCAGGCTGGAGCACTGAAGAGCCCCAGCACCTGGGAGTGTCTGAGGATGCAGGCGTCATGGGAGCTGCCTGGGTACCTTGTACAGACTTGTAGAATCAGCATCCTATGATCACACACTATCTGCACATTCATGGAGTGGAATCCCTTCCTGCTGAACCGGGCTTACCTGTTGCCGCCTTGATGGCCACATGTGTGCAGTCTATTGCACCCTGGATGCAGAGGAACCCAGCAATCACTGCAAAGTCTCTGGCTAGCTCAGCCTGGCTGGCCTCTTCCCAGCGGTAGTGAATGAAAGTCAGTGCATGCCTGAACAGAGCATCTGTCACCAGCTTGACACAACTGTGGACAGCTGACTGGGAGACTCCACAAACCCACCGACCCTTGGAAAAAGCGGGAGGCATAGAAGGCATAGAAGGAGGCAACCGTGACCTTCAGCGCCACTGGCATGGAGTCTCCACCCACACAGGTCAAGCTGATCTCAGGGCCAATCATCTGACAGATGGAGGTCACTGTCTCCCCTGAGAGTTGGAGCCTCCTTTGGCACTGCACCTCAGATATATTGAGGTAGCTGCTTCACCACCTGTAAATCCTGGCAGCAGGATAGTGACGTCTTCTGTGGTCTCCTCCGCCTTGGACTTCCTGTTGGCCCTGCGCCCCTTGTGCCTGCGCCTCTCCTCCCATAGGTGGCTCCCCTGGAGGCTGAATATGGACTCCTGGCCTCATCCCCCTTCTGGCCCTGTCTTCCTCCTCAGAGCAGGTGCCTCCTGTGGAGACCACAATCCCCATTCCCAGGGTAAGGGAAGGCTGTCTGATACCTGGAAGGCCCCAAATGTTATGATTCCTCCAGAGACCTGAACTGAAGCCTGTTCTTTCTGTCAAAGCAGCTGTGAAGCAAATTGAAGTTGTCCTGTTCACACAAGCAAGTAGCAGTAAATTTTAAAACTAAAGTACTAATAATTCGCATCAGTGAGCCCACTCACCCCTCTTATCCTGCCCGTGGATGTGGTTTTTAAAAATGTGGCCACAATGGCAGACTGAAAATCGCACGGGCTGCGAAAAATCGCTGTTAATTACTGCCTCAAGGCCCTTAACTGGCCCATTAATTAATGGCAGTCGTGCCTCAGAACTCATAGCACCCACCCTCCGAAATATCGCGATGGCGCGCGGTGACATCGGGACACGCCCGATGTCATTGCTGGTCCTTTTACGCGTCAGTGTGTGAGGCCCGCCCCCACACGCCAACGGCAAAATTTTGCCCATTGTCCTGTTCCTGAACCTGTTTTGAATCATCTGGGGGAGAATTTTCTCCTGGTCCGGGGCAAATTGCTGCCCACGATTGGCTGCGGGCTGCCATTTTACGTGGGCGGACTAATTAAAGCCCCCCCCCCCCCCCCCCCAGCGTGATGCGCACCCGGAAGCGCTCAGCGATACCTAGGAGAGTTGGGGCCTGCGCGCTTTCATGCATGTGCACGAAAGAGTGCCGAAATCTCCGAGGCACAGAGCTGCCTCAGGGAGATTAATTTCATTATGAAAAATTGAAGAAAGGAAAAAAATTATTCAGACAGTGTCACATGAGCTGGAACACGTTTATGAATTTTGATATAAGTTTTTATTTCATTAATAAATCCCTCATGAAACCTCATCCCGGCCTTGGATGAGGTTTCATAATAAGTGCGAAGGCCGCCTGGGCTTTTCACCTGCCTGCCAACCTTAAGGTTGGATCGGCAGCTTTCTCTATAGGGCTAATTGGCTTTTAAATGGCCTTAACAGGCCTTTGGCAGTTCGGCCAGCGCACAGCCAACTCCGGTGCTCGCCCGCCGAACGGAAGATCTGAATGACACGCGGTGATGTCGGGACGCACGCCTGACGTCATCGTGCGACATTTTACGCGTCGGTGTGTGGGCCCCACCCCCACACGCCGTACAGAAGATTCTGGCCCTGGGTGCAGTACATAGAGGAAAATTGAGTGGGGAGGATGAAACGCCTGTAAGAGTACTTGCTTGGTTTCTGCTCATCCATTTAAGGATGCAGGAACAGAACAATTTTTGTTCCATAGCTTACTTTACTTTCAGAAAGTTCTTGATAAAACTCCTCCAGGAATTTTGAATGAAACTAAAAGCCTTGGAAATCCAGCACAGAATATGGAATTGGATTAGAAGTTTATGAAGATAGAAAATGAAGGATACTTGTGAGGTATGTAACGTTAGACAGGGGAAGATGATGTTGATTACAGTGCAGCAAAGGTCTGAGTTTAATAAATAGTTTTGATTATACATAAATGATTTGGATTGTAGCGTCAATTGTAGTCAAATGGTCAAGTAGCTAAAATAGGGAGATCAGTAGAGGCAGTGGATGCAGCTGAAGATTTGTAAAATGATTTACATCCGCCGTGTATTAGAACAGGCAGATGAGTCCAACACTGGGAAATTGACCAATATTGTATTAAATTTAACATGTCTCAAATGTTCCATTCCATAAAAGATGCTAGTGATACCTTGGTGCTATAAACTTAAATATGTATATTATAAGTGTCTTTGCTCATCTAAATTTAAGTTGATTTAAGAGTTTATTTTTGCAGCAAGTCATCTAATTACCAGCTGATTATCACTGGCATTATGTTAAAGCTTAAGTCAGAATATGAATTGCTCCTACTCCATCACTATAACTTCACTAGAAGTTATATTAAAACTATATATTAAAATCAATACAATTGTATCATTGAAAAACACTGTGTAACATCCTTCTGCAGATCCCCTTGATAGAATGTCCACAGGTAATGGTGATGTTTTCCCTGTGTTGTTTCCCTGTGGTGCCAGTGTAATAGGATTTCTAATTTTAAGCTGATTTTTAGTAATATCACAGACCACTGAAAATGCCATGAATCTTCAGCATGCCCACTCACTAGTTCCTTGAACGCTCCTTGTGTTTTTCCAATTAGTCATTAACGATATTTAATTGCTGCACGCGTTGATTTTTTAACCACTGGGCTTCATTCACATGCTTGCCCATATTCTGTCCAGAAAACTTGGCCTCTGGAAAATTCAACCACTTGCTATAACCAAGTAAATGTCAGGAAAGGGGGTTATGGGGTTTGGAGAAGAAGAGGTCGAAAATATCCTTTCGGCCCTAGAGGAGCATTCCAGCTCTTCTTGCCTGGCAAATGAATGTAAAAACTTACCTAGAGGGCTTCTTCAGGTTTTCAATCCCCTTCACACTGGCTTTCACCAGGGACAAAATCCAAGACGGCTTCTCTGTTCAGGCTGAAGGTCAAATTGCTTTAGAGCCCAATGGCCTATGGAAATTAGTGCCTGGCTGGCTTTGGGCAAACGGCTTAGGCATCGGTCCAAAAGCTTCCACTAAAATCAGAATGGGTAGATTCCAAGTGGCTTTCGGGAGGTAAGTAATCCGGGACTAAACTGCCCGTCCATCCAGTTTCTGCTGGGCGAGTAGGGTGTGTCCCCTTTTATCTTTTCGTAGCCAGGCTTCTCATCTGAGCTGCCACACAACAACAAGCACTGGTTCTTGGCCCAATCCTGTGGCTTTTGCTTCTAGCCCCTTACAAATACACTCTTCTATGAGACAGTATTGAATAGCCCCAAAAACAGGTGCAGGGATCAAAAAGCACGATTAAACTGTTGCTTCCAATGCAGGCAGCATGCAAACCTCATGCTGCCTGCTCATGGGCATGATTACAGCATGTAGTCAGCAATAAACATCGTTAAATGGCTGCAAACCTCAGCAGGGGGACCAAGTTCATGCGAGGCAAGCATCACTTCAGGCAGGACTGCGTTACTTAAAGATAATCTGCCCCTTTGAAGTGGGGAGGTGCATTCTGGCTGCAGAAGATGCTGGATGCGGGTGGGAAGGAGTGTCTGAGCAGGAAGAACAAATTGGTGCAATGGGGCAGAGAGCCTGTGCCAAGGCCCTCCGAAGCAGCACTTGAGGTCTTGGTGCAGAAGGTGGACAGGAGCAGTGATTGGAATTCAGGGTAAGGGAGTTTTTCATCAGTGATCAACGTTATTGGAGGAGTGGTTATATTTTATTCAGTATAGGAAAGACTTGACATATGCTAATATCTAAGAGCAATATCAAAGTGCAGCAGCCTTACAGTTACGCTCTGGGTAGATGCATAATCTCTAGGGAATTGCTCCCTGGTCACACCAATCAATATGTCAACCTACACGTTTGATCCCCATTGCCAGTCCCGTTCTCCTGTGAAGCTCCACCTGTGGGACGGTCCCAAACCACCTCTGGCAAATATCTTCCTCTTCCTGCCAAGGGGATCCTTTATTTGTACTTTATTTTCACGGCAAATAGTGCTCAATTTAACCCAATCTTGCCTTTGTTTGAATGGACCAATTACAAAAGATGTTACTGAATCATCTGTGCCAGCCCAAGCCAGGTCAAATTCCTGAGATTTTAGACTTCCCACACACCTTATCTATCAACTTGTAAAAATTCTAATGCTAGCACCTGGCCAAATGGTGGCCTTGGCACTCAGTTATTTTGTCGCAGCTCTAGCTAACGTCTCTCTGAGAGGTGTTTTATCTCTAAGTTCCCATATAAATAGCTGTCCATTTTCACACCCAATTAGATTTCTACTGAAGTCTGTTTGACCATTTGACCCCTCTTACACTTTTCGGGGCCAATAAAACATTTAGTCAATGAAAGTCCAAACCACAGTTTCCCATCATGCCACCATTGAGCTGCTTTTACCCAGAGTGTATCACAAAGGATTAAAAATTCAGTATAATAATGCAATTAAAGAAGTGCACAGTCGGTCATAGTAGTTAAGTTAGTTAGCAAGAAAACCCAATGTAGGGATTTCCCAGGATTCTTATAGGTCCTCTATCCATAGGGGACTAGAGAAACACTGCAAAGATTGTGGGAGCAGATAGCTGCTGAGTGCTAGGAGCACAGCCTCCCAGGAGCTGCTTGTAGTGCTGCAAGAAGTTCAAAGAGCTCAGGGTGATTGAATGCATCTTCAGATGTCATTTCCTTTCAGTGAACCACCTGCTTCACACACTGTTCAATTCACCATTCACCCCTGCCCCCATTCACATTCCACCACTCTCTATCAACCACAACTCATTCCTCACATTCATAGCTTCACTTCACCGTGAAATATTTAGCAGTTCTACAAGACACAGACCCACATGTCATAGCTTGCATAGACTGCCACCAATCAACCATATCATACAAACACATTGCATCAACTCACTGACCTACTTCCCTCTCTCCTGTGGGACAAGATGGTACAGAACTGCAGACAACAGGGGCTAACTTGTGGAGGACAAGCATGGCTCCCCATGTAGGAGATGATGGTTGCCATCATTGGGTTGGTCATGACTGGGGCCTTGGCCAGCATCGGGGCTGAAATTATTCTGCTTGTACTTATGTATCTCATACCAATGGTATGCTCCTACCTAATCCTCCTCCTCATACCTCACTTACCACTTATCCCACAATTTCTTCTGATTTACAGCTTTCAGATGGTGCAAGCATCTTATTTTCCTCAATCTCACCCCAACCCTACCCTTGTGCTTTTCTCCTTTCAGATACCCAGGAACAGTAAGCTAGCCAGTCAGTGGTGTCAGAACAAGAGGTGGCAATAGAAGAAGCACCATCACTTGATCTCACACTCGTGACCACCAGCTCAGATACTGACATGGTGGTAGCTATTGAGGGTGGCTTAGAAGTGGGATCTGTGCATAGTGAGACACCAGGCAAGAGTGTCTTGCAGCTTGCAACCAGACAGGGGGAAAGGATAGCGCAGATGCCAACTCACCAGAGGGGGAATTCAAACATGAGTTCTGCTGCAGGTGACGCCGATGAGAACTTCGATGTGCCAAAAAAGGCTAATAGCTATGATTACAGAAATACTTAGTGCATTGACAGGCTTGCCAGAAAGCCACCTGTCACTATTAAGGAGCATGGAGGAGTTCAGCACCAACCTTGTACAGAGCTTGCAACCCATCTTTCCTGCCTAGCAAGTGGTGTTGAATTTGATTTATTATCATTTGTAATAAATCCCCAATTGTGAATTATCTAATAAATCATTTGGTTCGCACTAGACTTAACCATCAGGCAAGACTGAGCACTTCTCAAGGTAAATTCAAAAGATTTATTGACAAGTAAAAGGAAGAGAGGTAACAAGTTAAAAAGATAGAACACTAAGTTTCAATTCACAATTAAAAGGAAAAAGATTAACAGCAACTAAACAGACTTTTTATGGCTTCCTCAGGTGATCAAGCCGAGGGCATGGACTGATGATAACCCTCTGCTCACTCAGTACGTGGATTACATGCTAACAAAATGGCTTCCCAAAACCTTCATTTTTATACCCACAGCTCATATTTTCTTATCTCAAATTAGACTAACTGTCAAACAATAATTGATGAACTTAACTGTCTGCTTATTTATGATTGGCTCCTAACATGTGAACAGACTTCTCACGCAGGAATACAATGGGACTACTCAAAATGTTTCATACTTGAATAATGCCTCATTCTTTACCCATTTTCGTGTAACTCCCCAAGGTCATGAATGCTATGGTTTAGCACACATCTTTCCAGACTGGCTTAAGAAACACATCTTACAATGTAATCTCATAATATTCAATTAGTATATTTAAAATGAAAATCGTGTTGTGTGTTTTATGAAACAAGACATTACAGATTTTTAGTTAAAGATTATATTACCAAGCCTTTACCAATACACTTTTGATTAATTACTCATTCTTCAACTGTCTCACAACTGAGGCTCACTACTTGTCCAATTCCTGGCTGGTTTCCAAGCATAAAGTAACTGGTTGTTTTTAAAATGTCTCCTCCTTTGGTTCAAAATAGCTTCTGACCATTTTAGCTTACTACATTAAATAATGTATTAAATCAGACTACAAAATAGTTAAGCCACGCTAAAATTGTTGATTTTTAAAACTACCAACAGTGGTGGCCAACTCCAGTACCACACTTGAAGACCAAAACATGGGGCAGAATTTTACACCAGCGGGATTTTACATTCCGGTCGAAGTCAATGGAGTTTAGAATGGCTCGCTGCATTTTACAGCCCTGCCTCTGCCCCGTTGCGGCCGTAAAATTCCGGCCATGGATGTATTGCCTGGTAATCTGTGCCTCAGCTTCCATTGCATCACAAGCAGAAACCATTCAATGTCAGAGTGCTGCACTGGAAGCTCAAACTGAAGACATGCAAGCTCAGCTTGTTGCCATACAAACTCAGACTCCTGTCACCCTGGCTGTGGATATCAATGAGCAAAAGAGCTTGCAGGGTAATAATAATTACAGCCCAATAATCTATCCTCCGACATGTCGCTAGAATTGCTGAGGCGCTGCCTCTGCGGAATGGTCGAGGGAGTGAAATCCCTTCTCTTTGGAACATAGCTTTGCTGGTGTTACATGTAAATTCAGAGATATATGCATGCAGTCAATGGCAGCCTGCGTTATGGGTGAAGCTTGCTACCCTGTGACACCACATGTCCCTCTGCTTCACTTTGTAAAAGAGAAAGAAATATATTCAGCTCTATTTGCATACAGAGCCTCAGTAACCTCTCCCATCGAACTGGAAGAAGTTGGAAACATTGCCTGCTCCAGCCTGGAAAGAGCTGAATGCAAAAATATTCATATCCATGATTACCTTCAAAATCACTGCCATCCTCGCCCTGCGCTTGGGCTGTAACAGATGCCAAATTAGGAATGGTGGCTTTTCTGCTAATAATCTTAGAATTATAAAATGATCTCGGCACAGAAGGTGGCTACTCAGTTGTCATGTCCATTCCTGGCTCTCGGCAAGAGCAACTCAACTAGTCCCACCCCCCCACTGTTCTTCTCTAGCCCTGCAATTTTTTTCTCTTCAGGTAATTATTCAATTCCCTTTTGAAAGCCATGATTGAATCTTCCTCGACCACATTCCAGATCCTACCCACCCACTGTATAAAAATGCTTTTCCTCATGTTGCCTTTTGTTCTTTTGCCATTCATCTTAAATCAGTGTCTTTTAGTTCTTGAAGATTCCACCATTGGGAATAATTTCTCTCTATCTATTCAGTCTACACCCCTCATGATTTTGAACACCTCCATCAAATCTCCTCTCAATCTTCTCTTTTCTTTGGAGAACAGCCACAGCTTCTTCAATCTATCCTCAAAACTGAACTCCCTCATCCCTGCAGCCATTCTCATAAATCTTTTTTGCCCCTCCCTAAATCCTTCACAGACTTCCTAAAATGTGGTGCCCAGAATTGGACACAATACATGCACCAGTTGAGGCTGAATCAATGGCTGGAATTTTAATGGGTGGTGGTGGCCCCAGTTGGTCGTCGTTCCCCCCCCCCGCCCCTCTGAGATCCTGCCTCCAAAAGCTGCCGGCCAATAGGATGGCCAGCAGCTCTTCAGACACAACAGTGCCACTGGAAGTGGTGGCCACTGGTTGTACTGTAGCCTGCCTGGATCAGTGAAAATGGAGGAGGCCCTGGAATGAGGGTCAATCAGGCTGAGCTCACCAGGGTCAATCAGGTAAGTGGGGGAAGGGTGGGGGTGGTGGGTTAGTCGTGAGGAAGGGGTGATTGTTTCACCAGTGGCAACCCTCTGATGGGCCGTCGGGTCCCGGAACATGACAGGGCCTTTCCCTGAGCCTAAAAGGAGGCAGCCAAGTCATACCTGATGGTTTCCCCACATGGCAAATTGCCTACCTACCACAGGTAAAATGCCAATGGCTGTGGGAAGAGGCCATTAAGTGGCCCTTAATTGGTCACTTAAGGGCCTCAATTGGTCTAAGGGAAGAAGGGCCATCCAATGCCTTCCCCACCACTGGTAAAATGCCAGTGGCGGCAGGAAGGTGACAGGCACGCCACCCTGTACCATCACACCTGATTTTACGCACCACCACCTCTCAGCATGCTCCATGGAGTTCTATAAAATCCCAGCCCATGCCTTATAAAAGTTCACCCATAACATCCTTGCTTTTGTACTCTATGGGTGGGATTTTCTGGTCCCGGCTGCCACCGCCATTGTCCAGTCCTGCTGGAAGTCAAAGGACTTTTGGCTGGAATGCTACATCTCCAGCAATGAGTCCTGCCTTGACAGGGCCAGAAAATCCTGGCCAATGCCTCTATTTATAAAGCCCAGGGTCCCGCTTGCCTTTTTAACCACTTCCTCAGCCTGCCCTGCCACCTTCAATAATTTGTGCATATATGCCTCCAGGTTCCTCTGTCCCTGCACTCCCTTTAGAATTGTACCCTTTATTTGATAATGCCTCTCCTTGTTCTTCGTACCAAATGTGTCACTTCACACTTCTCTGCGTTAAATTTTATCTTCCACATGTCTGCCCATTCCACCAGCCTGTCTGCGTCCTCTTGAAGTTTATCACAATCCTTCTCACATTCACAATGCTTCCAAGTTGTGTATCAACAGGAAATTTTGAAACTCTGCCCTGCACACCCAAGCCTAGCTCATTAATACATATCAAAAAAAATATTGGTCCGAGCACTGATCCCTGGGGAACTTCACAAGATATATTCCTGCAAACCAAAAAACAAACTTTTACCATTACACTCTGTTTCCTGTCACTCAGCCACCTTCCTATCCATGTTGCCACTGTCCCTTTTGTTCCATGGGCTTCAGCTTTGCTGGCAAGCCTATTATGTGGCACTTTAGTAAACACCTTTTGGAAGCCCTTATACTTACACCACAACAACCTTATTACTCTCATTAATCCTCTCTCTTACCTCGTTAAAACATTCAATCAGGTTAGGGCCAGGTCCATTCTCACCCATTGAAATTTGCCCTGCTCAATTAATTATTTTTATTCTGGGTCACCTTCCATACCTAACCTCGACCTTATGATACTATGACCATTGTTCCCTAAATCTTCTATTGACATTTGATCCACTTGACCCACCTTATTCCCCAGAACCAGATCTGGTAATGCTTGTTTCCTTGTTGGGCCAGAACTACAAAATTACAAAAGCGCTTCATAGTTATACAACTTAGCAACAGGTAATAGTTATGTGGGGTGGCTTATACCATTAGCATTGACATGTAATGGTGGGCTTAATTCATTGCTTATTGCAGCCTCCAGGTAATTCTGAAGTGAATTAAATTTCTCATGTCAGTGAAGTTTGGGTGGTGGTGGGTTTAGAGGGTAGATGGCAGTTTGAGAAAAGTTGTAAATCCACAATCTGAGAGCGAGGAAGTTATTTATTTCAATTGCGGAAAAGAAACTGGTTTTACTTAAAAGAGGGCTAAGTGGTACAGTGTGGTGGGCCACCTCTTGGTGATCCAGCTTCAGAAAAAATGATGGGAAGAAAGACTCCTTTGCTGACTGCAGGTGTCCTAAAGATGATGTGTGGGAAACAGACTTGTTCATTTTCATAAAAAGGTCATTAAACAAAGAAGTTACAAAATGTTTCATGCATGCCTGTAAAATGCATACACATACATACATTTTGGGATAGAGCATATGAGTAACTTTAGGCATGACCTCTGGTAAATGTAGCTTGCTTAGGAGGAACAGGTGAATTTGGATTGATGATTTCTAAAACTTTCCACCACTAGGGGTTTCCTCGTGTCACGTCTGGGTACGGTGTAGACCAATTAATTGTTAAGGTTAGTCAATAGCTCCATTATTGTGCTATCACTCTAACAGAGTGGTAGAAAGTGAACCAGATAGACCTTGGACAATTCTTATGTTCCTGTTTTCACCTTAATTAGCTGTACACATAAGAGAAATTTTTTTTTACCTTAAGCCTCCAATAACTGGAACCGTTCACTGTTGATAGGTAGATACATTAAAGGTTACATACGAACATACGAAATAGGAGCAGAAGTAGGCCATTTGGCCCCTCGAGCCTGCTCCACCATTCAATAAGATCATGGTTGATCTGTTTGTGTTTTGAATTCCACTTCCAATCTATGCCTGATAATCTTTGATTCCCTTGCCTAACAAAAATATTCAATGACCCCACCTCCGCTGCCTTCAGAGGCAGAGTGTTCAAAAGTCAAAACCCTCTTGAGAGAAAAAAATTCTCCTCATCTCTGTCTTGAAAGGGCAACCCCTAACTTTAAAACAGTGCCCCTTAGTTCTGGACTCACCCACAAGAGGAAACATCCTTTCCATGTCCACCATGTCAATACTGTTCAGGATCTTTAAAACTTCAATCAATTAAGTCACCCCTCACTCGACTAAACTCCAGTGGAAACAAGCCCAGTCTATCCAACCTTTCCTCATAAGACAACACACTCTTTCCAAGTATCAATCGAGTAAACCTCCCCTGAACTGCCTCCAACGCATTTACATCCTTTGTTAAATAAGGAGACCAAAACTGCACACAATATTCGAGATGTGGTCTCACCAATCCACTGTATAACTGAAGCATAACATCCATACTTTTATGTTCAATTTCTCTCATAATAAGGGATAGAATTCCAGTAGTCTTAATTACTTGCTGTACCTGCATACTAACTTTTTGCGACTCTAGCACTAGAACACCTAGACCATTCACCTCGGAATCCTGCAGCCATTCTCCATTTAAGTAATACTCTGCTTTTATATTCTTCCTGCCAAAGTGAACAACTTCACATTTTCCTACATTATACTTGATCTGCCAGATTTTTACCCACTCACTCAACCTATCTATATCCTTCTGCAACCACCTTAGGCCCTCTTCACAACATACTATCCTAGCTATCTTTGTGTCATCTGCAAATTTAGCTACCATGTCTTCACTGCCTTCATCGAAGTCATTGATATAAATTGCAAAAAATTGAGGCCCCAGCACAGACCCCTGTGGGTCTCCTCTCGTCACATCCTGTCAATCAGAAAAAGACTCATTTATCATGCTAGGATAAAAGCAAAAAACTGCGAATGCTGGAAATCCAAAACAAAAACATACGGACTCGAGACATTGACTGTGTTCCTCTCCGCAGATGCTGCCAGCCCTGCTGCGTTTTTCCAGGTATTTTTGTTCTTGTTTTTTCATTTATCATGCTCTCTGTTTTCTGCCAGCCAGGCAATCTTCTATCATGTTAATATGTAACCCCCTACACCATGAGCTTTTATTTTCCGCAATAACCTTTGATGTGTGACCTTATCAAATGCTTTCTGGAAACCCATGTGCAGCATGTCTACAGGCTCCCCTTTATCCACAGCACATGTTACTCCTTCAAAGAACTCCAATAAATTTGTTAAACATGATTTCCCTTTCACAAAACTGTGCTGACTCTTCCCGATTACCTTGAATTTCTCTAAGTGCCCAGCTATAACTTCCTTAATGATCAATTCTATCACCTTCCCCACAACAGACATCAAGCTAATTGGCCTCGTAAGGAACATATACTTTTTTTTATTTCTATTGGACTATTGCAGAGAACATATCTTTTTTTATTTTCTGTTGGACTGTGGATTAAAATTACAATGGCTGCAGTTTGAAAGACATGTCCACTGGAACAGAGTGTACTATGGAAGACAGGATGGTGCCAGAAAGGAGTCCTAGACCAAGGGAGCTGCCTGGCAACAACGTTTACATTGACTCCTGACCAGGTGACCAGGTTTTGTGTGACAGCAGTGCAGAATAGCTCCTAGCCTGAAAGGAACAAGACCGAAAACCTCTTTCTCCTGTTTGTGGAAGATTTCAGTAAATGCACAATAATAGCTACCTAGCTTTTGCTCCTGATATCTCTATAACCTGCTGTCTCTCTGAAAACCCCTTCAAGAGGCAAAAGGGAAAGTCACCTTTAGAGACATTGAAAGGCAAGTGCTCAACCAGTGAACTAAAGACTGGAAGACCACCTTGTGTCATCAAAAAGAACTGAAAGGAATTTGGAAGACATTGATCAAAATCAACCCATTGAATCCTCTACTCCAGAATTGGTGCTATTGAACTGTTATATCCCACCCTTAAAATCCATGTTTTTATGTATCTTATGTGTTTTGTGTGTGTGTATAGAGATTTAAAAGGGGTAGAGTTCAGGTTATAGAGTCAGAAATTAGCAGTTCACATTTCTTTCTTTTGCCACTGGTTAATGACAGTTTGATCAATAAACAGTTATTTATTTATTAAGGTTACAAGCCTGGCGCTCATATTCTATTAACCTAAATTAAACAGTTAAATAGAATTGGGACAATCTAGTGGTTTAGTCAAACTTTTCACATTTGTCGCGGCTCGGGGAACAATGGGGCTTGATATTACAGTGCACTATCCCCAGTGAGTCATGACAACCTATAGTTTCCTGTTTTCTGTCTCCCCCCTTCCTGATTAGAGGGGTTCTATTTGCTACTTTCCAGTCTGATGGAACCTTTCCAGAATCTAGCAAATTTTGGAAAATTAACACCAACACATCTACTACCTCATTAGCCACCTCTTCTTAGACTCTAGGATGAAGTCCACCTGGACCTGGAAATTTGTCAGCCCACAGCTCCATCAGTTTGCTCAGTACTGCTTGCCTAGTGATTGTAATTTCCTCTCTTGCTTCCACCTCCTGATTTACAGCTATTACTGGAATGTTTCTTGTATCCCCTATAGTGAAGACAGAAGCAAGATATTTGTTCAATTCATCCTCCATTTCCTTATTATCCAATATCAATGCCCCATTTTTACTCTCTAGAGGACCAACATTCACTTTATTTACTCTTGTCCATTTGAAATGCCTTTAGAAACTCTTGTTGTCCATTTTTACATTTCTAGCTAGTTTTCTCTCATACTCTAATTTCTTTCTCCTGATTAACCCTTTTGTCATTCTCTGCCATTCTTTATATTCTGACCTGCTACTCATCTTTGCGCAGTTATGTACTTTTTCCTTAAGTTTGTTGCTTTCCTTAACTTCTTTAGTTAACCACGGACGGTGGGTCCTTCCCTTAGAAGTTTTCTTGAAAGTAGGAATAAATTTATTCTGAGTTTTCTGAAATATCCTCTTAAATGTCTGCCACTGCTTCTCTATTGACCTACCCCCTAGCCTAGTATCCCAGTTCACTTAGCTAGCTCAGCTTTCATGCTCACATAGTTGCCTTATTTAAGTTTAAAATGCTCGTCTTAGACCCACTCTTCTCCCTTTCAAACTGGATGTAAAATTCAATCATATTGTGGTCACTGGTAGTGAGGGGTACTTTTACCCTGAGCTCATTCATTAATCCTGTCACATTACACAATATCAAGTCAAATATAACCTGCTCTCTGGTTGGTTCCAGAAAGTTTCTTGGAGCAGCACAATCTCAAAAGCATTCTATGAATTCTTCATCCAGGCTACTACTGCCAGCCTGATTTTTCCAGTTTATATATAGATTAAAGCCACCCATGATTACTGCTGTCCTTTATCACAAGCACCCAATACTTCTTCTTGTATACTTTGTCATACATTGGGGTTACTGTTAGGGTGCCTGTAGACCACTCCCACTTGTGACTTCTTTCCCCTACTATTCCTCATCTCCACCAAAACTGATTCTACATCCTGATCTCCTGAACTAAGGTAATCTCTAACTACTGCACCAATGCCATCCTTAATTAACAGTGCTACCCCTCCACCTTTACCTAGCTTCCTATTCTTCTTGAGCACCACATACCCCTCAATACCCCGCAGCCAATCCTTGTCATCCTGCAGCCATGTCTTCGCAATTGATATCAGATCATATTTATTTGCTTCAAAGTGCGCTATCAATTCATTTACTTCATAATGAATACTATGTGCATTCCGATACAGAGCCTTTAGTTTTATCTTTTTGTTATCTTTGCAACATGTACTCTTGACTAATGGTGTGTTCTTAGGTTTTATCTTTCTGTCCCTTCCTGCTATTCTATGACCTTCATTTCCCATATTACTATTATGGTCTCCTGTTTTGAATCTACCCCTTGATATGTCACATCTACCCTCACCCACCTTGTTTAGTTTAAAGCCCTCTCTACTTCCCTAGTTGTGCCTAACTGAACTGATGCTTATTGTCTGTTTTGGCACTATTGTTCAGGAAAAAACATTGGCAAATTGCCTATCTTTGAAATGGTTCAGCAAGCAGTGAGGTTTTCATTTCTGACTTTCTGGTGCAGGTCAAAGAAACAAGAAACAGTTGAGAATTACCGAAAGCTGGAAGGGCTCTCAGAAGAGCAGCCTTAAGGTTCGAAGGCCCCATCCCTACTGGTATTATATGATAAGTTCTGCTTTTGGCTCCCTCCTGTGGTATTGGTGAACCATTTCCTCTTCAACTTCCATCTGGTGAAGAACTGGGGGAATCTCTGAAGGAATGGGTTCATTGGCTAAGGTGGCTATAAATTTGGTAGTCCAGATATAAAACTTGCTAAATATAAAAACAAATTAATACTTTACTCCAGAATGGGACACATATTTTGGAGTTTACAATCTCCAAAGAAATTGTAAAATATAATGCAAGCAACTAGCTTGGCAATGACAGAATTAAAGGCAAGATTTATCCTTAAGGTTTTCTAGTAGATGCTATGCCAACAGACCAAGAATTATACATCAGACTTATGTTATACCAATGACACAATGGAGTTGAATTTTATGTGCTGCCTGAAAACACACTCAGTATATCCCAAACACATGTAAGGAGGTTTATTTCACAGACTATATAGATAAGCAGAAGAGATCTTGGCATCCATATACACAAATGTTTAAAGGTGACAGGGCAACTTGATAAGGTGGTGAAAAAATCATATATGTTAGTTAAGTTTGTAAATAGAGAAATAGAGCATAAAAGCAAAAAAGATCGTATTAGAACTTCATGAATCACTGGTGTTATGGACAGGGTCGGGAGAGAACAGAAACCCTTATACCGTTTCCGTTACTGTCTATAATCAGTGTGGTTTTGGAAAGGAAGACGTGTGGTTCATAGGCCTCGGAGTGCGTGATCAATTTAGAAAGCAGCAAATGTTTATGGGTTTAAATAAAGAGGGTTATTTAATCACACTTTCAACCTGAAAGTCTAAACACTATGTTCATCACTCCCCCACAAACAGGAAAAGTGCAGTTAAAGAAAATGCTATGCTTTTACAAGTTGCAAACCAAAAGAATAGTTTGTAGTTCACGTGTTGGTCTTGAGGAAGAAGAATAGTCATTGCGGGCTCAGTAAAGAAAGGTGTCTTTCTCCACTCCTGAATTGTAGTTCAGATGGGTTCTAGTAGCTGAAGTCAGATATCAGGATTATTGCAGGATCTCCTCAAAGAGATAAATATTCTGCAGGTCATGATGTTTGTCATTTGTGGTTTTCATGCCAGGAGGTCCTTTTTTCACAAGTGGACTTGGAGTTTTGGAAACAGGCTGGGAGGCTCTGTTAAGATTTATAGCCTCCAGGTTCTTAAAGGTAAAGATGACACAGCCTTTGGCTGCAGCTATTGTTTCTTTTGGTGTTTTCTGCAGACTGCCCAGATTTTTCTGGGTTTTCAGATAAAAACTCGTTATTTCCAGCCAGTTTTGGCCACATGACAAATACTAGTATTGTTCACCCAGAATGGCTTAAAGCTTAAAGTCCCTGTTATGCAATAGCGATGATGGATGGGTTCTTCACATTTACTCAGGATAAATTGTTTTCTGCCCAGCTCCCATTGTGAGGGTTCCAACTCCGAGATATGGAGTCTGGACTTGTTATTGTTTGGAGATTTACCCAAAATACAAGTGTAAGTTCCACACATAGTATTCATCTTGGTATGTCCATTCCAGGGGGAGACCCCCGCCCAGGATGATGCAGTTAGAAACTTTGCAGACACTTCATACAGTCTGCTGAAGTTCCAGAGGTCACCTGAGCCTTGACAGTGGTCTTAACAGTTCATCAGTGTCCACTTTAAATAAAATACAATTCCAGAAACTTTTATATGAATACAGAGTCCATATTTAAAATTATGAACGTGACATGCCTTTACTGGGCCTAACACTATGGTTAGAACATAGGTGGTGAGAGACACATTCAAGGGCACATGCGAGACCCATAGTTGGTGACATCAAGGAACTTGGGTCTCAGATGGCTTGGCTGAGAACTAAAACATCTCACCATTTATCAGGGCAGTCTGGCCCAACTGGCTTTCTGGCAACATGGGCTGAATTTCATGGACCCCCGCAGTTGGGAAAAGAGGTGGGATAGGCCTCAAAAATACAGGCACCGAGCTGTGTGTCAGCTTCAAGGTGCTGATCCCAACACTGGTAACGGGGTGAGGGCAGGGCCGGAATCCTGCTCTCATCCCTATTAAGGCCAATTACCACAGTTTAAAAGCCCATTTAGAGCTTGTGAAAGAGGAAAGCTGGAATTTTTCAAGGAGCGGATAGGTTGTAGAAGCTTTCAGTTTCAGAACAGCTAAGAGGAGAAAGATAGTGGGGCTAGCATAGGGCATCATCCCAGCACATAAAAGGATCAGTGGGCAAAGTGGGACTGGCCACTTGGTAAAGGGGTTCCCTTGGTATTGGACTGTTGGCAGGAAGAGTGGGCACTCAGCGCTTAGGCTTTGAACATGATCAGCACCCCACTGACATCATGGGGGCAGAAGAGCAGGGGGCAAGGCTGCCAAGGACAATTAGGCAGCCCCTGCCCAGAAGGAAGGCTTGAACTAGCAATGGGGGAAAAGTTGCCATATTTTGGGTGCCCAAGGGCGAAGACGAGAACACCCTTCACAGAAAGGGCAGGCCCTTGGCATCAGGAGGACACAGGAGAGGCAAGAAGGGCAATAAGGCAATGGAGGCCATACACTCAATACAGGATCAACCACTGAAAATAGATTACTGAGAACCAGTGCTGTAGGAGGCTGCAACCCTCCATTGTCACAGTCTTCTGAACCCCATAGGGACTGAAAACTTCAAAAGTGATATGAATCTCCCAGTGACAACACAAAGAACTGCACAACAGGATTTCATGTTCCATTAGTGATGGGCATAGCCATGCAGGGACAGCGGGCATTGGGTTTTTCCATCATGATTGGATGCCCAGGTGCAGAGCATCATTCGATTGTGTCCATGTGGCCACCAAGTGACCCAGCGACTGGCCAGCAAGATCCATCAACAGGAAGGGTTTCCACTCCCTCAACATCCAACTGGTCTGCTACCACAACAAGAAATTCCTCCATGTTTGTCCTCACTTTCCTCGCAGCTGTCACGATTCCTTCATCCTCTGCCAGTCCAGGCTGCCTCAGATCTTCACGCAACCCCCAGCGTGGATGGAGTCTAGGGGACAAGGGATATCCCTTGAAGAGATGGCTACTCATCCCTCTACAGGAGCCTCACATAAAGGCACAGAGGCAATATAACCAATGTCACCTGCTTAGCATGACAGCTATTGAGCAGGCTATCGGACTTCTGAAGATGTCTGGATCAGTCAGGTGGTACTCTCCAATTCCCTCCTGCAAGGGTCTCAGTCATTGTGGTAGTCTGCTGATCTCTCCATAATACTAACCTCCAGAGAGGTGTGGACCTTGAGGTTGGTGAGGTCCTGGAAGGAGCAGCTCATCAGGGAGAAGCATGAGTGGGAGGCAAGTGAGAAGGCGAAATTGGAGGTGGAGGGAGATGACGATAGACAAAGAGGTGCTCCTGCTGCACGATGAGGTTGTCTCCTCCTGCTACCCTTCGGAAGGGGTCCACCCTCCTCTCCTCCAAGGCCTCCAGCATTAGATCCAGGTTAGCATCGATGAAATAAGGGCCTGTCCTGCCCTGAGTGCAAAGCCTTTAGCTCTCCTGTGAGATTTCACTTCCCTCTGGTAAAGTGGAAGCTTTTGTGCAATCACATTTACCTATTAGCAATTAGTCCAGCAATGTCTACAAGGTGATAGGCACTCAGTAAAATCCACAAATGTAATTAGGCTGTTGCAGTATAATGTTTCATTGTTTAAGTTATTTGAATTATATGGTAATTCAAAATTTTGCCACTAGGTGGTGGGTTTGGAATGCAAACAGTGGTGGGTTTGGAATGCAAACTGCTGCTACAGTTACTTTCAGGATAACATTTTTTTTTAAATGTCCTGTTAATTACTTTAATGGGTTTGTTATGTAGTGATGTGCTGTTACATACTATAGTTCTGCATCAGATGAACTTTAAGAGGTGTCAGCTGTGGCTCAGTTCATAGCACCCTTGCCTTTGAATCAGAGGGTTGTGGGTTCATGTCCCACTCCCGGAAACCAAGAACTGTGATTGTACTTGAAAAGAGTTGCAATCTGTGACTGTTGATAACTCAAAAGAGTATCAGATGAACTTTAAGTGCACACAACAGTATAATAATTATTGTAAGATAATGTATTTGTTTTAACTTGACAGTGAAGGTGACGGAAGTCTGAATATGTGCACAAGTGTACCCATACCCTACAACCAAGGTGCTGCCCACAATTCCAGTAGATTTTGTATATGACTGGAATTTTGTGCCTTCTCTGGTGGTGAATTTGGTGGCAAGGAGACATTTAATTGGGCAGGAACGTGGCGTCTGGGGTCCCTACCACCTTCCTGCCTCCATCCCAATTAAGTCTGTGGCGGGAAGGCTCGTGGACAGCCTTCCTTTCCTGACACTGATTGAGACCTTTATGTGGGCAATTAATGCCCACTTAAGGACTTCATTTTGCTGCTGCTAGTATTAACCCAGCAGTGGGCGGGGGACTCACCATGCAGGGATCATGACAAGCAAAGAGACCTTGTTCAAAGGGACCTGGCATGGGGAAGGGAAGGGGGCCATTGAGAGACACCCCCTCAGCCTTTGCTGCTGCCCCCCCTGTCCCTGCCCCTACCCCTACCCCTACCCCTGCAACCCTCCTTCCTGCCATCACCTGTGCCTGGGTCCCTCCTTAATTCAAGGCCTCAGATGTAGTACCATCAGTGGCCACCCCCTCCCTGGTGGCACTGCTGAGTACAGAAGACCTGAAAGCCTCTGATTGGCCCTTAGCCCTTACTGGCCCTGGGGTCCTTGATCAGAGGGAAGGTCCACTGCTGGCCTGTCAAGTGCTTGAGTGGCACAAGATGCGGTAGATCTCCCCAAAATGAAATGATGTGGGGGTTTCGCCAGCACTACAGCTGGGGCTGAGACACCCGTTATCTCTACAAGATTACTCCTGATGTGTGCATGGCATGAACCTACAGAATGAGAGAGAAAAGGAAGGAAGGTAGGAAGGATTAATTTGTATTTATATGGTGCCTTTCTTGACCTCATGATGCCCCCAGTACTCTATAGCAAAGGAAGCACTTTTAAAGTGCACAACTATCATCCACATGGTCAGACTGCTCTCAATTGCTTCCATTCTTATCTATCTCATCATAGCTAGAGAATCACTTGCATTGCTTTCTCTTCCTGTTCCCGCAGCATTAGCTCTGGTGTCCCCCAAGGATCTAACATTGCCCCCTTCCTACTTCTCACCTACATGCTGCCCCTTGGCGACATCATCAGCAGCATTAGTTTTCTCACGTACAGTGTCAACACCTGGCTCTATCTCATCACCGCCACCACCTCTCTTGACTCTTTCACTGTTAGTAAATTATCAGACATCCAGTACTGGATGAGCAGAAATTTCCTGCAATTAAATATTGGGAAGACCGAAACCATTGTTTTTGGTCCCCTCTCCAAACTCCATTCCCTAGTTAGCAACTCCTTTCCTCTCCCTGGAAATAGTCTGTTCACAATCTTGGTGTCACACTTGACCCCGAGATGAGCTTCTAATCTCATATTCGCACCATCACTAAGACCATCTTTTACCACCGGTGTAACATCACCTGACTTTGCCTGTCTCAACTCATCTGCTGCTGAAACCTTCATCCATCCTTTCGTTACCTCTAGACTTGACTATTTCAACATAACCCTGCCTGGTCTCCCACATTCTACCCTATGTAAAATTCAGGTTATCCAAACTCTACTGTCCATGTCTTAACTTGCAATAAGTCCCATTCCCCTATCCCCCTATGCGTGCTGACCTACACTGGCTCCCAGTCAAGAAATATCTTGATTTTAAAATTCCCATCCTTGTTTTCAAATCACTCCATGACCTTTCCCCTCCCTATCTCTATAATCTCTTCCAACCCTACAAGTGTCCAAGATATCTGCGCTCCTCTAATTCTGGCCTCTTGGGCATCCCTGATTTTATGCACTGCTGTGCATTTAGTTGTCTAGACCCTAAGCTCTGGAATACCCTCTCTACCTCACTTTCTTCCTTTAAGTGACTCCTTAAAACCTATTTCTTTGACCAACTTTTGGTCACCTGATCTAATTTTTCTTTTGTGGCTCAGTGTTATATATTGTGTTTAAAATGCTGCTTAGATTGTGTTATTACAGTAAAGGCACTATATAAACATATGTTGCTATTGTTTCTGAAGCATCATTTGAAAAGACTAGCTTCATGCACTTTAGGTCATCGAAGGAGGGGAACTTAAGAATGCATTTTTCCAGATTTAATTTTTTTTTATTTGCCCTTAAAACATTCTCGACTTTTGGGTGTTTCATCATAGTACTTAACTCCAATATAACTAAACCAGCATCTTGCCTAGTCTAAGTGCCCACCAGTTCAACTGACCAATCAAGCTTCGCAGTTCATCTTGTGTCATGTCCATAAGACATGAAATATATCATAAATTGTTTAAGACAAACCCTACTTTCTGATTATTTAAAAATGGACTTTGCTGGACCAAAACACATGGCTGCTACAGGTCACCTGACTTGGCTACATTTCTGGAAACTTCCAACAGCAATTACAGGACAAAGCTTAACCCTCATCCTTGTGGAATCTCAAATCTATCAGTGTGGACCCATTACAATCAATGAAACAAGGGAGCAGCCTACCATCTCAGTCCTGACTTATAACAGAGAGAGAGAGCCATCAAAACTCTCTATACCTTCGGAGGTGCTAATAACCACCATCTATCTCCTAAGGTGAACAATGGATTTTGACCAGAGACATAGAAACTGATAGTTAACCTGAAACTGATTCACCAGTAGGCAACACCACATGACCTAAGTTCCTCTGGCCTTTGGAAAACATTAATGCTACATTCCTGAACTCTCAGGGCAGTTTGCTGTTAACATCCAGCCTGTCAACACCAAAGCCAGGCTCCAGGCTGACAACAAAGCCTGCCTCAAGTCTAAACCTCCTTGAAGCCTGGTTCTCTGGAGGATTCCTACTATTGCCTGTAGAACGGACCAAGCCTCTGTATCTCAACTTCATCTTGCTGCGTCATCACCAACTCTGAAGGAATTTAGCAACCCCTGCTCTCAGCTAGTTGAACCCGCCTGGGCTTTAACTCCTCCCTGGACACTGATATTCTGGACTCTAACATTCATGTGAATTAATATCCATATCTTTGTTTTTTTTGTTTTAAGATATTCCTATTTGTAAAACTCCTTTATTTCCTATCTCCTCCTTGTGTGCATGTGTGTGCGTGCATGTCGTTGTGATGACCATCCCTGGGTTTGAATGTATGAATAAATATTACTTTTGATTTAACCCTGAAATGAGTTTGCTGTGAGTCACTTTAAAATTGAATTCACAAACAAAGGGTTTTGGGGAAACGTACCACAGTCTCTTTCAAAAATTAAAATACTCTGCTTACGGACAGATGGCGAGAAAAATAAAGGAGTTCAGTTTGCCTTTCACCCCTGTCTGTAACACTTGTTTAGATATGACATAATCCTTCTATTATGAGCTAGTTTGGTCAACTCGGATGGGAATGACACTCTCTAAATAGTATTGTTGATTTAAAGTTATTCAAGACTTACAACATTTAATATCTAAACCATATATTTAAAAGGCCCACAAGCATCACTCCTAATTTTAAATTTGAATCTAATCTTTATTAATAACACATTTCACAAATTCTGCAGTGTTACCGCATAAGAAATCATCAGCATGCATCATGAAGATGACTGAAAGTTTTCCTGTATAGTACCAATAAAACACTGCGTGATCTGCTTTTACTTAAACACAACCTATTTTCAGCAAAACACGTCTCACCAAAAAATACTGCACACTGGAAAAGGGCCCCAAATGCATTTGTTTAGCTTCTATAGTTTTCCTTCTATGCCTGCTGCTTCTTTGGGCAACTCTCTTCTCCGCAGAAATGCAGCCTTTATGTCGATTGAGCTACACTTCCATGAATATGTGGTCAAAAAAGCTGAAAGGATTTCCAATATTACCATTCTAACATCTGTATCACCCAGTCACACTTCAAGCAGCTAACCTCACTTCACTGTTATAAGTCCCATGTACAAGCACTTTTTCAGCACCAATCTACATACGTGACAACATTTACATTCTTATCTGGTACCTCAGAACAAACTCCAAACTCCCTCCAGCTATTTAATTATTTTTGTTTTTCCTCTCTTATTAGTTTATGTTCTAGTTCAGTCCAACACTGTTCTGTGGTCTTTTTCTCATTGTGTAATCTATTCAAACTTTGGCCCCTACTAGCAATTTTACGCCAGGCAGAAATGATGATGATGATGGTGGATTCTTCACATGACCGCTTGACTCTGTGATAGTTGGCATAATTGTTAGTGACTGAAGAGGCTGATTCTCGATCTGCAGGCTCATGAGCAGTTGGTACATGGGAACTCCTTGTTTGGAGGGACTCCTTTCGTTGCCTACACCTTCCTTCAGCACTCCTCACATCTGTTTGTTTCAAATTTATAGGCTGCTTTCCGCCAGCTGTTTCTGTTGGCAGCCAACTGTGCCCACATCCTGTTGTGAATGTCAGCCAGAGAGAGCTGGCTTTTCAGCCGGTCAGTGAAGTGAAAGTTTTTGGCATTTTAGCAACCTTCATGCATGACACATGTTCTGCCCAGTGTACTTGCCATCGTAAGAGAATGTATTCAATGCTGGGCAGATTGGCTTCATTGGGAACTTCATTATTTGTGATGTAGTCCTGCCATCTGATGTTCAGGATGGATCAAAGATAGCATTGATGGAAGAACTCCAACTGTCGCATTTTGTTTGGTGGTGTCATGGTCCGGGAGAGGTAGGAAGTGCCTGAGAGTCGGCATTCAGCCTTTGCAAGGTACATTAGACAACAACAGCACCACCCTTGTCAGTAGGTTTGATAACACTGTCGGGGTTAGACCTGAGAGTACGGAGTGCAGCAAGTTCAGAGGGAAAAGGTTAGGGTGAGTGAGTGGAACAGAAAAATTGAGACAGCCAATGTCACAATAATTCTCTCTGTGACATGATGGCTCACTCCTCAATCACCCCAACACAATGTCCCCTTCCTATGCAATCGTAGGAGGTCTAACACCTGCCCTTTTGCCTCCTCTCTCCTCACTGTCTAAGGCACCAAGCACTTCTTCCAGGTGAAGCAGCGATTTGCTTGTATTTAGCTCAATTTAGCATACTGTATTCACTGCTCACAATGTAGTCTCCCCTACAATGGGGAGACCAAACACAGATTGGATTACTGTTTTGCGGAACGCTTCTGCTCACTCCGCAAGCATAACCCTGAGTTTCCGGTTGCCAGCCATTTTAATTCACCACCTTGCTCTAATGCTCACATCTCTGTCCTTGGTCTGCTGCAGTGTTCCAATGAAGCTCAACGCAAGCTCAGGGAACAGCACCCCATCTTGCAATTAGGCACTTTATTTGGACTCAACATTGAATTGAACAATTTCAGACCATGAACTTTGTTCCCCATTTTGATTTTGTTTTTTTGCCTGGTGCCAGTCTGAATTTGTTTTTCATGTTTTTGCTTTTGGGCAGAGCTGCTTTGAATGAATATTGGTAGACAACCCATCATCAGAAATGGAGACAGAGAAGTCAAGGAAGGGAAGGGAAGTATCAGAGATGGACCATGTGAAGGTGAGAGAAGGGTGGAAATTGGAAGCAAAATTGTTAAATTTTTCCATGTCCAGACGAGAGCACAATGCGGCACCGATACAGTCATCATTGGCCGGAAAAAAGAGTTGTGGAAGGGGGCATGAGTAAGACTGGAACAAGGAATGTCCCACATATCCCACAAAAAGACAGGTGTAACAGGAGACCATGCGGGTACCCATAGCCACACCTTTTATTTGGAGGAAGTGAGACAAGTTAAAGGAGAAATTGTTCGGTGAGAGAACCATGAGGAGAGTGGTGGCAGATGGGGATTGTTTGGGCCACTGTTCAATGAAGAAGCAGAGAGCCCTCAGACCATCCTGGTAGGGGATGGAGGTGTAGAGGGATTTGACATCGATAGCGAAGAGGAGATGGTTAGGGCCAGGAAACCGGAAATTGTTATAATGACTCAGGGCATCAGAAGAATCACGAATGTGGGTGGAAGATACTGGTCAAGGAGAGAGAAAATAGAGTCGAGATAGGAAGCAATAGTTCAGTGGGGCAGGGGCAGGCTGAAACAATGTGTCTACCAGGATTGTCCTGTTTGTGGATTTTGGGAAGGAGGTAAATGCGGGCTGTACTGGGTTGGGAGACTGAGGTTGGAAGCTGTGGAGGGTTGATCTCCAGAGGAGATGGGGTTAGTGATAGTCCTAGACACAATGGCTTGATGTTCAGTGGTGGGATCATTGTCCAGGGGGAGGTAGGAAGAAGTGTCTGAGAGTTGGCACTCAGCCTCTGCAAGGTAGAGGATTTGCATTTACTGGAGCAATTATGATTGGGAATGCACAAGAGGCTTGAATTAGAGGAGGCAGAAATCTTGAGTGGTTGTGGAGTTGGAGGAGGTTACAGAGAATTAGAGGGGTAAGGCCATGGAGGGATTTGAAAACAAGCTTGTGTGGGAGCCGATATACGTCAGCGAGCACAGGATGATAGGGGGATGACACTTGGTGCGATTGAAGACATGGGCAGCAAATTTTTTGATGACCCCTGTTGTGATATGATGACATGTACCTTTAAGGAAAGGCATCATAAGCTATTGGCAATCATTACTTTTGTCAACAGGATGTAATGTATTAGTCCCATGACTTGTAGGTAGTCTGCAAGCAGCAGGGTAGAGATTAAATGCACTATATTTAGCCTACTAGTTAACTCTATCTGTAAACAGTCCTCTCTTCAAATAAAAAACGCGCATTAATGTTTCACTAATCCCTGTTTATGATTGGTATGTTTATGTCGAATAAAGATAAGCATAACAACCTCTAGTTTACAGAGGGTATAGAATGTGGGAGACCAGCCAGGAGTGTGTTGGAATAATTGAAACACCCCAACAATCACCTGTCTTAAATAAAAGCAAAATACTGCAGATGCTGGAAATCTGAAATAAAAATAGAAAGTGCTAGAATAACTCAGCAGCCTGAATCTTCTGGTCGGGGTGTGGGGATGTGTCCCGCTCGCCGACGTGTAAAATGACACGCGGTGATGTCGGGTATGCATTCCGACGTCACCGCGTCATTCGGATCTTCAGTTCGGCAGACGTGCACCGGAGTTGGCTGCACGCCCGCCGAACTGTCAAATGCCTATTAAGGCTGTTAATAATCTAATTAAGCTGGTTGTCTGGGCTGCTCATCCAACCTTAAGGTCCAACCAACTATCACATGAGGGGACGTGTCTGAATGTCTTTTTTTTCTTTATTTCAATTCATTATAATCAAATTAATCTCCCTGAGGCACAGAGCTGCCTCAGGGAGATTTTTGCATTCTTTCGCGCAGATGTGTGAAAGAGTGCAGGCCCCAACTCTCCCTCCTCCCCCCCGCCCACACAGGGAGCACTCAGCGCTTCCGGGTGCACGTCACGCTGGGCGGGCCTTAATTGACCCGCCCACGTAAAATGGCGGTGCGCAGCTGTTCGCAGGCAGGGATTGGTTGCACGCTCGCCCGCTCCTGCTCAGCCCCCCCGACAGGGAGAAAATTCTCCCCAGCAGGTCTGGCAGCATGTGGAGAGAGAGAGAGACAGAGTCCAAAATGCCTCTCCTTCAGAACCGAAGAGAGGCAGAAATGTAATGGGTTTTATGCTGTTGAAATAGCAGGGGACAGTCAGGTGGAGCAAAAAGGGAAGGTTAGGGTAGGTTAGAGGACAAGGGACAATAAATTACAAAGATGGAACATGGAACAAAAGGCAAACAGAGTGGGAATTGTAATAGTAAAGAAACAAAGCATTGGTCCAGAGTAGGTGTTAATGGCAGAATAATTGTCAAGTGTAATTACTCGATGGAGCAGAGAGGTTTCAACAAGAAACAACTAAACTTTATTACAGAGAGCGTTTCAGGTGCTACACGCTCAACCTGGACTATTGTCAGGAAACCCCATTCCCCCGGACTGTCCGCACTTAGGGCTCACTGGTTGGAGCCTTAACAGAACATCATGTGACATAGCATGTGATAGACAGCAGGAGGGGCTACACCCTCAGTTACCACATTTCCTCCCTCTTTAGTTTTTTACAATTTCTTTTAACAGGTAAACATTTGAAAATCCAACAACATATACATAGATACAACTTCAGATGATTAAAGATCAAGTCTCTGATTTGCTTGCCTTACACGACGAGAGCGGCACAGCTCTACCACTTGAGGTTCCTCAACAGGATTAACAGGATCTGGAACTGCAGTATGAGACACAAGATCAGAAAGTGGTGGTTCAAGCTTTGGCAACTCTACAAAGACATCAGGCATGTCTGTTCTAGGTCGATCAGTCACCTCAGGTATTGATAGTTTGACATTAATCACAGGCGGATTAGTTGGTTGTTGGAAAGTCTCTCTCGCATGAATATGATCTACGTGCTTACAAATGTACTTGGAAAGATAATGGACCAGTCTCTGAGACAATGGTTCCAGGAGCCCAACAAGGTCCACTTCTGAAATTTCTCATAATACATTATCACCTACACTGTGTGAGCTTTGCTATGTATATCATGATTCAATTTTTGATTACTCTGATTCTGCCCTACCGTTCCCCTCTAAATTTGGTGGAAACACCCGACTTAATCGTGTACATAGGTGGCGTTTCATCAATAATTCAGATGATGTTGAACCCGTAGTTGAATGTGGCCTTGTACGATAACTGAGAAGAAAGCAGGAAAGTCGAGATCCTAGAGAACCTTCTGATAACCTTTTCACACCAGACTTGAAAGTTTGTACAGCTCTCTTGGCCAAACCATTCGATGAGGGATGCCAAGGGGCTGCCTTTATATGGTGGATTCTGTTCAGATCCATGAATTTCTGAAACTCTGTGCTGGTAAAGGCTGTACCATTACCAGAAATAACGATTTCGGGTAGGCCATGTATGTTAAAAGAGTGACACAGCTTCTCAATAGTTGCGCTCGATGTTGGCGATTTGACTTCGTGCACATCCATCCATTTTGAATGTGCATCTACGATCAACAAAAACATGGTACCTAAGAATGGTCCCACATAATCGATATGTATTCTAACCCAGGGTCAACTAGGCCACTTCCACAGATGCAAGGCAGCTGAAACAGGCAACTTCTGCTGTTGCTGACAGTGGAGACAGTGCTTGACCACTCTTTCACTGTCACTGTCAATGCCTGGTCACCAGACATAGCCTTGTGCAAGCATTTTCATCTTTGATATGCCTGGATACGCACTGTGAAGCTCTGTCAAGAGTGGTCCTCTTCCTGGTGTTGGGACAATAACTCTTGATCCCCACAACAAAATTCCATCTTGACAGCTTAACACTGTTTCTGACATGGAATGGTCTCAAATCTTCAGATATAGGTGAATTTGGCCATCCTTGCCAAACAAAGTCTTTGACTTTCAGCAATATTGGATCTCTGTTCATCCAATTTCTAATTTGCTTCACACGCACAGGTGAAGAATCCAAGAAATTCAGTAATAGCATTATTTTTTGTGGAACAGGAGCATGTACAATGCTGTCTGGTAATGGGAGACAACTGAGTGCGTCCGCATTTGCAATGTGTAAGCCAGGACAGGACATAAAAGTATACTTATACGCAGATAATACCAGAGCCCAACGTTGTATTCTTGCTGAGGCTGTTGGTGGAATGGCCTTATCCTCACTGAATAAGCCCATTAATGGTTTACGGTCAGACACAATGGTGAAATGTTGTCCATGTAGGTACTGGTGGAATTTCTTCACTCTGAATATCACAGATAAACCTTCCTTTTTTAGCTGGGAATAACTCTTCTTGGCTGGGGAGAGTGTTCTTGAGACAGCCAACGGGCCTTTTTGATCCATTTTCCATTCTGTGTGATAACACAGCTCCTACACCATAAGGAGAGGAATCACATGTTAATACAACTCTTTCGATGGATCGTAGTGTACCAAGAAACACGACAAATGCAACAGTTTCTTTACTTTCACAAAGGCTTCTTCCTGTTGTGAATTGCACGACCAACGGAGATTCTTTTTTTAACAAGTGTAATGGTGCTAACACAGTTGATAAGTTAGGCAGGAAGTGGCTATAGTGGTTGATCATACCCAAGAAGTACTTGAGTTCAGTTACATTGCATGGTGAGGGTGCATCTTCTATTGCCCAAACTTTCCCTTATACCGGATGCAAACCCATGGCGTCCCCCTGTGACCCATGTAAGTAACTTCTGGTGCTTGAATGTGTGTTTTTGCTTCATTAACCATACGCCGGCTTCCATGCACCTTCTTAGCACCTCCTCCAAGTTGGCCAAATGCTTGGTCTTGGTTGACCCTGTGATTAGAACATCATCTAGGTAAACTACCACACAGGGAAGTCCTTGCAAAAGACTCTTCATTGTTCTCTGGAAGATAGCGCGTGCAGACGAGACTCCAAAGGGTAAGCGAGTGTACTAATAAAGACCCTTGTGTGTGTTAATATTCACGTATTCTCTTGACCTGATATCCAGTTCTAATTGTTGATAGGCATGGGTCATATCCAATTTTGTATAGGACTTGCCTCCAGCCAGCTTTGCATATAAGTCAGCTATCCTTGGAATGGGGTACTTGTCTAGTTTTGCTGCCTTATTCACAGTCAATTAATAGTCCCAACAAATGCCTATGGTTTGGTCAGGCTTAACCACTGGAACTGTGGGTGCTGCCCACTCCGAGAATTGGACAGGTTGAATGATGCCCAGCTTTTCTAATTGGCACAGTTCTACATCTGCCTTCTCCTTCAACGCGTAAGACACAGGTCCGGCCTTAAGGAAATGTGGTGTCGCTTGAGGATCCACATATATCTTGGTCTACTCGCCTTTTAACTTCCCTACTTCATCCCAAAATACCATGTCGTGTTTCCTTAGCAGTTCAGGAACTCCTCCTGGTTTCAGGTGAAATATCTCAAACCAGTCAAGCTTGATCTTCTGTAACCAGTCTTGGCCTAAAATACTGGCTCCTTCTCCTTTCACTATTATCACAGGCAGCTGGACTGTCTGTTGCCTACATGACATTGGTACTGTGGCGATGCCCTTTACCCGCATAGATTCTCCAGTGTATGTGTTTAATTTAGCAGTTGCCCGCTCCAGGTTTATTGGCTGTCTACCTTCAGCAAGGTATTTGAAAGTGTGCTCTCCCACCACTGTAGTTGATCCGTATCCATCTCCATTATTAGTGGCTTCCCATTAACTTGGATTGTGACAGTGATAGGTTCGGTTTTTACAGCGGTTACGTTATACAGGGAATAAACATCAATGTCGGCAGCTTCAGGTTCTGCTGTGTTCTTTAATTCAATCATGTTAGTTTGCTGCTTTTTGGATTGTTTCCAACTTGCCCTGCATTGCCTTATGACGTGACCTTTCTTCTGGCAGAAATGGCATTCTGCCTCCTTGAATTTACAGGTGTCTGCTCCGTGGTCACCTCCACATCTATATCAACTTTTTCTTGGAGTCGTTGCTGAAGTGTTTCTACTCGGCCATTTCATCTTTCTAACAGTGGACATTGCCTCTCACTTTGATGCTGTGGGTCTGGTTTTCATGCCATGCCCGGCGGTAGGTTCCTGCCCCGCATGAAGAACGGTGCCATGTTGTATGTGTTGCAAAGCCTGCGAGTCTGTCGCAGCACTTTCCATGGTGAGGGAGATTCCTAGGGCGCGTTTAAAGTCGATGTCGACCTCGGTGAGTAAATGGCGCAGTGTGGCATCATCCTGAACCCCACAAACTAATCGGTCCCGCAGCATCATTTAACGTGTCTCCAAAGTCGCAGTGTTCTGTCCACTGCTTAAGGTTCGCTACATAGGTTGCGATGGACTCTTCCGGGGCCCTAACTCTGGAATTAAATTTAAAACGCTGCATTATTACGGATGGCTTCGGCTGGAAGTGCGTTTTCACAAGGTCCACTAATTCATTATAGGACTAAGAATTAGGCACACTGGGGGCCGTTAGGTTGTGAATGAGATTTTTTTTACTGCCACATACACTCAAAATGATGGCTTTCTGCTTTTCCTCCGCGATAAGTTCATTCACTACGAAATAAAAACCAAGGCATATTTACTGGCTCCAGTCTTCCATAGTCACATCACAAGGATCGATTCTACCGAAGAAGTGTCATGACTGGTGAGTAGTCTTTTCTCATTTCTTCTTAAGATTCAGTGAATCAAGGTAACAGGGTGAGGTGCAGATATGGAGCTATTTTACCCTCATCGCCAAATGTAATGACTCGACAGAGCAGACAGATTTCAACAAGAAACAGCTAAACTTTATTACAAAGAGCTTTTCAGGTGCTATATGCTCAATTAGGACTCTCACCAGGAAGCCCCACCCTCCCCCATGTTCAGGGCTCATTGGTCGGAGTCTTAACAGAACATCATGTGATCTCTGATAGACAGCAGGAGGGGCCACACCCTCAATTACCACATCAAGTAGCAGAATGTATTAATTGCAGAAATGGTCAGCGCTGCCTGAAAGCAAAATTTAACAGCAACATAAAGAATAGCATTAGGGGAAAAAATACAAAATGGAGGACAGAGTCTGAAGTTGTTGAACCCAATGTTCAGTCTAGAAGGCTGTCAAGTGTCTAATTGGAAGATGAGGTGTTGTTCCTCAAGCTTGTGTTGGGCTTCACTGGAGCATTGCAGCAGGCCAAGGACAGAAATGTGATCATGAGAGTAAGGTGGTTAATTAAAATCGCAAGCAACTGGAAGGTCAGGTCATGTTTGTGGACTGAGCGGAGGTGTTCTGAAAAGTGATCACCCAGTCTGCATTGGGTCTCCTCCATGTAGAGGATACCCCATTGTGAGCAGTGAATCCAGTAGACTAACTTGAAAGAAATACAAATAAGTCACTGCTTCACCTGGGAGGAATGCTTGGGGCCTTGAGAAGGGAGGAGGTAAAGAGGCAGGTGTTATGCCTCCTGCGATTACATGGGAAGGTGCCATCGGAAGGGGATAAGGTGTTGGAGATGGAGGAGTGGACCAGGATGCCGCGGAGGGAAAGACCCCTTCACAATGCTGACAGGGGAGGGGAGAGGAAGATGTCATAGAGGTCTACAGCACAGAAAAAGACCCTTCGGCCAATCAAGTCTGCGCCGGTCAAACAAGTACCTAACTATTCTAATCCCATTTTCCAGCACTAGGCCCATAGCCTTGTACGCCATGGTATCGCAAGTGCACATCCAAATACTTCTTAAGTGTTATGAGGGTTTCTGCCTCTACCACCCTTTCAGGCAGTGAGTTCCAGATTCCCACCACCCTCTGGGTGAAAAAATCTTTCCTCACATCCCCTCTAAACCTCCTGCCCCTTACCTTAAATCTATGCCCCCTGGTTATTGGTCCATTCACCAAGGGGAAAAGCTCCTTCCTGTCTACCCTATCTATGCTCCTCATAATTTTATACACCTCAATCATGTCCCCCCTCAATCTCCTCTGCTCCAGGGAAAATAGCCCCAGCCTATCCAATCTCTTCTCATAACTAAAACTCTCCAGCCCAGGCAACATCCTGGTAAACCTCCTCTGCACTCTCTCTAGTGCAATCACATCTTTCCTATAATGCAGATTCCAGAACTGCACACAATACTCTAGCTGTGGCCTAACCAGCATTTTATACAGTTCCAGCATTAAAAAAAACTATAGAGTAGTACTGTACGTATGATTAGTCAAGAAACAAGGTTCCTAGCTAACATAAATAAGGCTCCGAGCTAGCATATTTTTTTAAGGGAGTAACGAGCTTAATCGAGAGGGATGTCATGGCAGGAGATCTCAGACCCGTGATATGCTCCTCCTGCAGGATGTGGGAAATGAGGGACGCTTCCAGCGTCTCTTGATCATGTGTGCGGAAGGTGTGTCCAAGTGCAGCTTCTAGCTAACCGGATTTCGGAGCTGGAGCTGCGGGTGAACTCATTGTGGAGCATCCGCAATGCTGAGCAAGTCGTGGATAGCACGTTTAGCGAGGTGGTCACACCGCAGATGAAGATTACACAGGCAGAAAGGGAATGGTGACCATCAGGAACAGTAAAAGACTCAGGAAAGTAGTGCAGGAGTCCCCTGTGGTCACCCCCCTCTCTAACAGATATACCGCTTTGGATACTGTTGGCGGGGGGGATGACCTCTCAGGGGAAAGCAGCAACAGCCAAGTTCACAGCACCGTGGGTGGCTCTGCTGCTCAGAGGGGCGGGAGGAAAACAAGTGGCAGGGCTATAGTGATAGGGGATTCAATAGTTAGGGGCACAGACAGATGCTTCTGTGGCCACAAACGTGAATCAAGGATGGTATGTTGCCTCCCTGGTGCTAGGGTCCAGGATGTCACGGAGCAGCTGCAGGACATTCTGGGGAGGGAAGGTAAACAGCCGGTGGTCGTGGTACACATTGGTACCGATGACATAGGTAAACTAAGGGATGAGGACCTGCAAGCTCAGTATAGGGAGTTAGGCGATAAATTAAAATGCAGGACCTCAAATGTAGTAATCTCAGGATTACTCCCAGTTCCACGTGCTAGCGAGAGCAGGAATAAGAGGATAAACCAAATGAACATGTGACTGGAAAGATGGTGTAGCCGGGAGGGATTCAGATTCTTGAGGCACTGGGACCAGTTCTGGGGAAGGTGGGACCTGTACAAACCGGATGGGCTGCACCCAGTCGGAGCTGGGACCAGTGTCCTTGCGGGGGCTTTTGCAAGTTCTGTTGGGGAGTATTTAAACTAGTGTGGCAGGGGGATGGGATCCCAGGAGTAGGATCAGATAGGTCAGATCAGATCAGAAAAATGGAGGTAGAACATTAGCTAGGGACGTTGTGATAGACATGGAGTTACAGGAGAAGCAAAGTTTAATAAGTGTCCAGCAAGGGAAATTGATGGGGTTAAACTGTTTATACTTCAATGCAAGGAGTATTGCAAACAAGGTAGATGAGCTAAGGGCACAGGTAGACACATGGCAACAGGATGTCATTGCTAAAATGGAGACCTGGCTAAAGGAGGGACGAAACTGGCAGCTAGATATCCCTGGTTATAGAGTCTTCAGACACGATAGAGTAGGAGATAAAAAAGAAGGGGGGGGGATAGCACTAATGGTTAAAGAATCAATTCCATTTGTGAGAAGGGATGATATACTAAATGGGTCAACAAACGAGGCTTTATGGATTGAGCTTAGAAATAAAAAAGGGGCAGTCACACTACTGGGAGTGTACTACAGACCTCCATATAGTGAAAGGGAGATAGAAGAACAAATATGTAGGCAAATTTCTGCTTGTAAGAACAAGAGGGCAATAATAGTAGGAGACTTCAACTATCCCAATATCAACTGGGATTCAAACAATATAAGGGGCACTGAGGGAGAAAAATTCATGCAGTGTGTCCAGGAAAATTTTTTGGACCAATTAGTGACAAACCCAACGAGAGGAGATGCAATTCTAGACCTAGTCTTGGGGAACGAAGAAGGGCAAGTGGGTGAAGAGACAGTTCACGACCATATCAGGGACAGTGATCACAATTCAGTTAGATTTAGCATTACCATGGAAAAGGACAGAGATAAGGCAGGAGTAAAAGTCTTGAACTGGGGGAAGGCAAATTTTGCAGAAATGAGAAGGGATTTAGCTGAGGTGGACTGGACAGCACTGCTGGAGGATAAAACAGTGGAAAACCAGTGGGAAGCACCAAAAGCGAGATCCTAATTGTACAAAGTAGACATGCCCCCTTCAAAAATAAGAGTGGTACTGCCAAATCTAGACATCCCTGGTTGTCTAGGGGAAGACAGGGGAAGATCAAACAGAAAAAGAAAGCGTACAATAGGCACAAAGAACTAAGCACTGCAGATAGCCTAGACGAATATAGGAAGTGCAGAGACGAAGTAAAAAAGGAAATAAGGAAATCAAAGAGAGGGCATGAAAAAAGATTATCAAGTAAAGTTAAAGATAACCCAAAGATGTTTTACCAATACATTAATGCTAAAAGGTTAGTTAAGGAAAAAGTGGGACCTATCAGAGATGAAGATGGAAACTTGCGTGTAGATGCAGAGGCTGTGGGAAGGGTTTTGAATGAATATTTTGTCTCTGTGTTTACAAAGGAAAGAGCGGATGTAGATATAGTAGTCCAGGAGGAACACTGCGAGATATTGGACGGGATAGTTATAAAGAGAGAGGAAGTACTCGAAGGGCTGAAATCCTTGAAAGTGGATAAGTCACCAGGGCCAGATGGATTGTTTCCGAGGCTGCTGAAGGAAGTCAGGGAGGAGATAGCAAATTAGCAGATATCTGAGGATGATTTTCCAATCTTCAGTAGATACAGGGGAGGTACCGAAGGACTGGAGAAATGCAAACATAGTTCCATTGTTTAAAAAGGGATCAAAGGAAATGCCAAACAATTATAGGCCAGTTAGTCTTACATCGGTGGTGAGAAAATTAGTAGAATCAATCCTGAGAGATAGGATTAACTGTCATGTGGAAAGGCATGGACTAGTCAGGGATGGTCAGAATGGATTGCCTCACAAATTTGATTGAATTCTTTGAGGAAGTGACAAGAAAGGTTGATGAAGGTAGTGCAGTGGATGTTGTGTACATGGATTTTAGCAAGGCATTTGACAAGGTCCCACATGGCAGATTGGTCAGGAAAGTAAAAGCCCATTGGATTCAGGGTAATGTGGCAAACTGGATAAAAGGTTGGCTTTGTAACAGGAAACAAAGGGTAATGGTCGATGGATGCCCTTGCGAATGGAAAGTTGTCTCAAGTGGTGTTCCACAGGGCTCGGTGTTGGGACCCTTGCTGTTTGTGTTATATATTAACGATTTGGACGTGAACGTGGGGGGCACGATTGGGAAATTTGCAGATGACACGAAGATTGGCCGAGTAGTGGATAGTGTAGAGGATAGCCATAATCTCCAAAACGATATAGATGGGTTGGTGGAGTGGGCAGTAAAGTGGCAGATGGATTTTAACATAGAGAAGTGTGAGGTCATACATTTAGGGAGGTCAAACAGTTACAGGGATTACACAATAAATGGGAATATACTAAGAGGGGTAGATGAAGTGAGCAATCTTGGTGTACAAGTACACAGGTCCCTGAAGGCAGCAGTTCAAGTAGACAAGGTTGTAAAGAAGTCATATGGAATGCTCTCCTTCATTGGCAGAGGTATAGAATATAAAAGTAAGGATATAATGTTGGAATTATATAAAACACTGGTGAGGCCACAACTGGAGTATTGTGTGCAGTTCTCGTCACCACATTACAGGAAGGACGTAATAGCTCTGGAGAGAGTGCAGAGGAGGTTTACAAGAATGTTGCCAGGGTTAGAAAAGTGTAGCTACGAGGTGAGATTGGATAGGTTGGGGTTATTTTCCTTAGAACAAAGAAGGCTGAGAGGTGACTTGATTGAGGTGTACAAAATTATGAGGGGAATAGATAGAATGGACAGGATAAAATTGTTTCCCTTGATGGAGAATTCTAGAACCAGGGGACATAGATTCAAGATAAGTGGCAGAAGGTGTAGGGGGCACATGAGGAAGAACTTTTTAAAGAAAAGGCTAGTGGGTGTCTGGAATTCATTGCCCAAGTTGGTGGTAGAGGCAGAAACTTTAAACTCTTTTAAAAAGTACCTGGATCTGCATCTTAAGTGCTGTAAGCTGCAGAGCTATGGGCTGGGTGCAGGAAAGTGGGATTAGAAAGGGCACCTGGGTGTCCTCAGGCTGGCATGGACAAGATGGGCCGAATGGTCTCCTTCTGTGCTGTAACTTTTCTATGATTCTATAACCTTCCTGCTCTTATATTCTATGCCTCGGCTAATAAAGGCAAATATGCCATATGCCTTCTTAACCACCTTAATTACCTGTCCCGCTACCTTAAGAGACCGGTGGACACGTACACCAAGGTCCCTCTGATCCTCAGTACTTCCTAGGGTCCTACCATTCATAGTGTATCCCCGTACCTTGTTTACCCTGCCCAAGTGCATCACCTCACACTTACCTGGATTAAATTCCATTTGTCACTGATCAGCCCATCTGACCAGCCCATCTATATCCTCCTGTAACCTAATGTTAATCTCCTCATTATTTACCACCCCACCAATTTTCGTGTCATCCGTGAACTTACTGATCAACCTTCCTGCATTCAAGTCTAAATTGTTTATATATACCACAAACAGCAAGGGACCCAACACCGATCCCTGTGGAACCCCGCTGGACACACGCATCCAATCACAAAAATGTGGTTGGTGGCGCATCATGCTGGAGTTGGCAGAAATGGCGGAGGATAATCCTTTGAATGCAGAGGCTGGTGGATGTGAGGACAAGGGGGACCCTCATATGGTCCTGGGAGGGAGGGGAATGGGTGAAGGCGGAACTGTGGGAAATAGGTTGGATACAGTTGAGGGCCTTGTCAATCGCAGTGGGAAAGAATCCTTGGCTGAGGAAAAAGGAATGCACGTCAGAAGTGATGTTATGGAAGGTAGCATCATGAGAACAGATGCAATGGAGGTGGAGAAACTGGGAGAAAGGAATGCAGAATGAAGCAGGGTGTGAAGAGGTGTCGTCGTGGTAGCTGTGGGAGTCAGAGGGCTTGTGATGAATATTAGTAGACTGTCTGTCCCCAGAAATAGAGACAAAGAAGTCTGGGATGGGCAGGGAAATGTTGGAGATGGACAATGTGAAGGTGGGAGAAGGGTGGTAACTGGAAACAAAGTTGATGATTTTTTTCCCGTTCCGGATGAGAGCAGGAAGCGGCACCAATGCAGTCATCGATGTACCGGAGAAAGAGTTGTGGAGGGGGCCTGAGTAGGACTGGAACAAGGAATCCTCCGCATACCCCACAGAAAGCTAGACATAACTAGGACCCATGAGGGTGCACATAGCCACACCTTTTATTTGGTAGAAGTGAAACAAGTTAAAGGAAAATTGTTCAATGGGAGAACAAGCTCAGCCAGGCGGAGGAGAGTGGTGGTGGATGGGGATTGTTTGGGCCACTGCTCAAGGAAGAAACAGGGAGCCCTCAGACATCCTGCTGAGGGATGGAGGTGCAGAGGAATTGGATGTCCATGGTGAAGGTTAGGGCCAGGAAACTGGAAATTGTTAAAATGATGTAGGATGCGAGAAGAATCGTGAATGTAGGTAGATAGAGACTGGACAAGGGGAGAAAAAGTAGAGGCAAGATAGGAAGAAATAAGTTCAGAGGGGAAGGAACATACTGAAACAATGGGTCTACCTGGACAGTCCTGTTTTTGGATTTTGAGAAGGAGGTAGAAGTAGGCTCTATGGGGTTGAGGAACTTTGAGTTTGGAGTAAGTGGAGGGAAGATTTCCAGAGGAGATGAGGGTCAGTGGCAGTCCTGGAAATGATGGCTTGATGTTTGGTGGTGGGATCATGGTCCAGGGGGAGGTAGGAAGAAGTATCTGAGAATTGGCGCTCAATCTCTGTGATATAGAGGTCAGTACGCCAGATAGCAACAGCACCACCCTTGGAGCAGGCTTGATAATGAAGTCAGAGTTGGACCTGTCTTCACAGGCAAACACAGATAGGTAATCACCTGTCTTATGTATTTTTGTCTGCTGCCTGGGAGTCCTGGATATATCTCTGGCAGACCCCTGGAATCATTCCAAAGGCAAGAAGTTGAGGGCAGTGGTCACTTTAACAGTCATTGATAATGTATAGTCAGCACGATCAGCAGGGAACAAGGCCTCCTTCTTGATGGCTACAGGTGGTTGTTACTACTGACACAACAACCTGAGCTCCTAACACTGCTGCTCAGACAACTAAAAATCACCTGAACCAATATGACAGCCAATAAACTTCTGTGGAAAATTGGACACAGGCTACCGCTGCCTAAAATGTTAGGCCTTTATTGAGAAGGTTAGGGGATGATCTGATAGAAGTCTTTAAGGTTATATATGGTTGTGATTGGGTAGTAGCAATTGACTCCTTCCAGTGAAACAGCAGCAAGAAGACACAAATTTAAGATTAATCACAATAAGCATTAAAGGTGAGGATAAAAAGTACAGAGGCTTTTTTCTGTCACAAACCATGTTGAGGCACAAGAGAATTAGGTTATTCCTTGGAAAAGAAGAATATTAAAGGTTATGTGGAATGAGCAGGAGAGTGAGGTTAGACAAGATGAAAATGGAAACGAGTCTCAGCACAGACTCGATGTGTAAAATGACCTGTTTCTACACGATGACATTCCATAGCCAGCGAATGTCCTTTTTCAAGATTTCCATATAATTGCATATTTGAATGTATTTTACATTACATAAGATATCTTAGAAAATATAAACAAAATTATTTTATCATTACAGTAATAGGATGTGCTACATTGCAGGGTTGAAAATATCTGGGACCATTGTAATTTTCTGAAGTTAACTATAACCTTGAACATATGCTTGGTGAATGTGAACAACTGACGCCTGCAAGGTCTATAAAATTTGTGCCCGGCTTAATTATTAGAATCATGAATAATTGCAAAGCAAATTCCTCTTATTGCCATCGGTGCCAGATTATACCAGCCAGTTCCATTCATCAGGCATTTTCGAACACTGCAGTTGGTGAATCTAGCAGGTTTCTGGATAGAAATTGTTACCCAGCACTCTAGCTAGCTGCTGCATAATTCATGTTGCAGTGGGAATTGAATTCGGTGGAATATTAGATTAATCAATAAAAAATGAATACGTTTTATATGTCGAGCACTTTACACAAACATTTCACTTTTTAATAAGTACCTTCACCATAAGCACCGCACTGTGACTAGCTGTATCTCTCAGTTTATAGTTATTCAGGATGCGTAGTAAACCACAGAAGCATAGAATCATACAGCACAGAAGACTATTCGACCTATTTTCTTGTGTCAGTTCTCTGAAAGAGCTATCTAATTAATTCACTCTCCTCTCCTTTTCCCAAAGAACATCAAATTCTTCCTTTTCAAGTATCTATCCAATTCCTTTTTGAAAATTACTATTGAATTCTGCGTCAACCACCCTTTCAGGCATTCCATGTCATGTGTATTGCATATCATAACAACTCTTTTGCATATTACCTTAAATCTCTGACCTCTGGTTACCAACCCTCCTGCTAGTGAAAACGGTTCCTCACTATCTACTCTTTCAAAACCCCTCATAACTTTGAACACCTCTGTTAGAACACTCATTAGCCTTCTCTGCTCCAAGGAGAACAATTCCAGCTTCTCTAGCCTCTACAGTTGAATTGCTGTGTGTAGTCTTAAACCACTGATGGCACTAGAGCAAGATGAAAGGCAGCATTGTGTTGTGTCTTTTGTATGCACACACATCTAGTTTAGATCACATTTCATGTTCATTCCATGCTGCAGAATTGAGGCAGAGCAAATGGTGGTTCTCAGTGATGTAGGTAGCAGGGCTAATTATGGAGTACTGATGGAAGAAATTACGTCCTGCCCTCATGCATAAAACATTGAGATAAAGAATGAGGCAGGAGAGATGAATATTTAGTGTCACTGCTGCAAAACATGCTGCAAGTCCTTCGCAAGTACAAACTTGCGCTCAATTTTAAGTGGCTTTCAACAGAATCAAAAGTATTGACACTGGTTTTGACAAAGCACATGATGTCCCTGGAACAACTGGTTACCTTCTACACTGTGAGTTATATTATTTCGTAAAAACATGGATGTGTCACGCCGTTTACGCTGGATTAGGCACAGGCCTTGGAGGAGCAGGACCAACAGGCGACCCTTCAATAGTAAGAACATCAGCACTTTTGTTGGAGTTTCTTTGAGATGCTTATTGGGACAGCTGTACATATGTAAAGTTTTTAGCACAAGTTCAAACATTACTTTATAGATACTGCAAATGCTATTCAATGGCAGTAATCTGTTGCTTTTTCCAGCAGGCTGAAAATTGAACTTAAGGCAGTTTGTGTACCTTTCACTGTTTTAAAGTGACTTTGTATATTCTAATATGAGTTTAATGCAGCAGGAAATGTTTGTTGCTATTGGACTAAATTCCTTTAGCAAGCTAAAGTGGACAGATACAATTCATATAGGTACTGATATTTGAATGCCTTATCCTATCACGTGAAAGAACCCGCAGTTATATAGCACCTTTCAATTTCTCAAGATGACCCAAAATGTTTCACAAACGATGATGTTCTGTATTTCAGTGGTATTGTGACTGTTAAAATGTAAGCAAACATGGGGCTGTTTTTTTCTGGCTTTTGCCCCTAGGAGCAGCCCACCGTGGAACACAAAAACTTGGTCAAAGAGATAAGTTTTCAGCAAAGTCTTAAATAAGAAGCATTTGCAACAATCTTCAGCCAGAATTCTGAGTGGATGATCCATCTCGGCCTTATCCAGAGGTCCCCAGCATCACAGATACCAGTCTTCAGCCAATTCGATTCACTCCACGTGATATCGAGAAATGGCTAAAGGCACTGGATACTGCAAAGGCTATGTGCCCTGACAATATTCCAGCAATAGTACTGAAGACTTGTGCTCCAGAACATGCTGCATCCCTAGCCAAGCTGTTCCAGTACAGCTTGAATTAACAAGTGGCAAGTAACATTTGTGCCAGGCAAGTGCCAGGCAATGACCATCTCCAACAAGAGAGAATCTAGCCATCATCTCTTGATATTCAATGGCATTACCATCACTGAATCCCACACTATTAACATCCAGGGGGTTACCATTGACCAGAAACTGAAGTGGACTAACCACATAAATACTGTGGCTACAAACGCAGGCCAGAAGCTAGGAGTCCTGTGGCAAGTAACTCACCTCCTGACTCCCCAAAGCCTGTCCACCATCTACAAGGCACAAGTCAGGAGTGTGATGGAATACTCCCCAATTGCCTGGATGAGTGCAGCTCCAGCAACACTCAAGAAGCTTGACACCATCCAGGACAAAGCAGCCCGCTTGATTGGCACCCCTTCCACAAACATTTACTCCCTGCACCAGTGACGAACTGTGGCAGCAGTGTGTACCATCTACAAGATGCACTGCAGGAACTCGCCAAGGCACCTTAGGTAGCAACTTCCAAACCCACAGCCACTACCATCTAGAAGGATAAGGGCAGCAGATAGATGGGAGCACCACCACCTGGAAGTTCCCCTCCAAGCCACTCACCATCCTGACTTGGAAATATATCACAGTTCCTTCACTGTCGCTGGGTCAAAATCCTGGAACTCCCTCCCTAATAGCACTATAGGTGTACCTACACCACATGGTCTGCAGCAGTTCAAGAAGGCAGTTCACCACTGCCTTCTCAAGGGCAATTAGTGATGGGCAACAAATGCTGGCACAGCCAGTGATGCCCACATGCCATAAATGAACGAAAAAATAAGATTATTGAGGGGGAAAGACAGAGGGGCCAAGGGTGGTACTTAAAAACATGAGGTACTGTAGGAATGAGTACTAATTTTGCAGCAAAATGTGTGTACTTGTGTGGTGATGGAGGTTGGGTGGTGTTGTGGTGGCCCTGAATATTATAGACCAGAGAGTCTCTCATGGTAAAATATTAGAGGCTATCCTGAAAAAGATTATTATAAAATGCTTAAAAATGTATGAAATTGTCAGGGCAAATCAGCATAGGTTTATTGGGAGAAAATGATTTTTGATGAATCTGAAGAGTTATTGGAACTTATGGATAAAGGGTAAACTGGAGATGTGGTTTACCTAAACCTCATCAAGGCCTTTGACACCATGCCATGTGAGAGGATGATCCATACGGTAGAAAATATTGGGATTGATGGGCATTTCCTTAAGTGGTTCATCACAAATAGGACTCTGCCATTTTAGATAGGAATTGTGGAGGCTCCCATCAGAGGAATGCTAAAAGTAAGCTTTGAATTATTTTTGTAGGCCCTGAAAAGGCAGGCAGAGTGGTGCGGGGGAAGGCGAATGCCTGTTTGGAGCATTGCACGACACCAGCTGGTGAATTTAAGTAAGGCTGGGTTCTCAAAATAGCAGGGGCCTTTTTGCTGCCAGAATGGGTGGCCGGCCAGTCATCAAAAGCTACCCCTCAGACTTGATAAATCCCAAATAAAGCAAAGAATTTAATTTACTGATGTACATGGGGAAGATCTTCTGCTTCAGCACTGAGACATAAGAATTGCGACAGGGGAGATAAGTTCAGACACAAAATACTTAAAAATTTATTCAATGGATGAAATTTGTAATCTTGCTGTAAAGAGAGACATGTTGCCAAAACCTTTCGTCTTGCACTCATCAGGACAAACGCAAGATTGCCAAAGTTCAAATGAACACAACAATTTATATGCAGGAGAAAAGGGTGCTGATTTTTTGGCAAGTTGACTCTGGTTGCAGAGATTTGCCATGGAAAACCAATGGGGTACTACAGACTCCCCAAGCTCCCTGGTAATCAAAAGAAGGTGCAAGGCTTGAACATATTCCTTTTGTTTGCAGAGAACGGGTCCTTGTGTATGAATGCATGTTGCTTCTGGCAAGTGTAAATGAGCCACATTACAAGCTCCACTGACAATTGATAAATTTGTTGTTAGTATAGATATTAGCGCATTCAGGATTGTTCAGCAAGTGCTGCCCAATTGGAATCACATTCTAACAGTAGATGCATTGTTTTGGGTTTTGTAAGCGCAGGCTGGGTGAGTGTAGTCTGTACTCTGCCTATTATGGACAACTGAAGTAACGTGCTGTCTAATTCAGTCAGCCAATCACTAGGATGCAGAGCCTTCATACCTGGCATTACACCAGCATTGAATTTGTAATAAGTGTACTCTACTCGAGTTCTTATGTCCAGGTATTGAAGAGGAAAATTTGCCCCTTCTCTGCACTTCCTTTTTATTTCTCATTCCTGTAGTGTTAAATGGATCTGTGTTTGATTATTTTAGTCTGTTAACTGATCTATTTTCACTGCGCTTGATTGATTTAAGCCTGGGTGTAGACTTTGAGAGCTATGCAGAAGTTTCCATAAAAAGACCCAAGAAGCCTGAACTCTGAATTTGTGTGTATAAATCCTGTGATTATTGAGATATTTTAAAATACTATAATTAAACCTGTTGTAGACTTGGAACTAGTGTCATCTCTGCATTGTTCTGAGGTAAGGCAGCTATGTAGAGTATACAGGAAGCCAGTGAATACACAATAATTCTGCACCTCATTCTGTTCCCATTCCCTTACACTTTGATGGTGCCACACTCTGGGAAGAGTGAACTGAATTTGTTGCTATGGTTGTTCTGGTGCTGGAAGCACTGTGTGTTTAAGGATTAAACTGATTCACCTGGTCTTGATGGTGGTCCCTGGGCTTCACGTGGAACTGCGCAAGACAAAAAAAAATTCCTGCCAAACCGGAGTTCTTCTGATTGAATTTGCTAACCCTAGCTGGCTTCACCCAAACAGCTTCAGCAATTTTATTTCTGATCCTCTGTTTGTCAGTTTTATCCTCTTGGGGAACAGTGTGGTGTTCGGAAGGAAAGCTTACATTGTATAAATCTCTGATAATTCAGGTTTATGTGATATTTCTGCAGTTCCAGAAAGAGCATAAATATTACATGTTCTGACTAGGATATATTCCACTGGGATACAGTCAGCCACAGCATTTGTAGTATGGGGAGGGCTGTCAATTCTGTTTGGCAATTTAAATAACTTGTTAGCTTGGTTTAGTGACGATGAGTTCAAATCCCACACCAAGACTTGAGTGTAAGATCTAGGCTGGTACTCCTGTGTTGTCTTTCAGATAAGATGTTAAATTAAGGCCCTATTTGCTATGTAAACATAGGAGAGGACCATTCTCCCAATGTCCTCGTCAACATTTATTCCACAACCAACACTACTAAAAAAAATGTTTTATTTTTCTCATTGTTTGCAGGACTTTGCTGTTGATGAATTGGCTATTTTGTTTGCCTAGCTCATTAGTTGTTCAACAGTTTGGGATATCCTGAAGATGTGTGTGTTTCTATGTAACTACAAGCTAGGTGAAATTGATCTTGAGCAGTAGCACATTACAAGTAATAACGAATTGACAGCCTGTTTTACACACTACATGAGGGAAAAGAAAAATAGCTAGGGTGTAGAACAGACTGGGGATTTGTTCTCACCCATTTTGCGCTATTTTGACCAACTTTGCACCCTATGGCTTTATTTTCTTCGACTAAGCTCCTGCTGAAACTTTCTGCTGCAGCATTTTCATTTTCTAGTGTATTAGAATATTCAACATCTGTAGTTTGGTAGCAAGTGTGATTATAACCATCTGTATGGCACAGCCAATGGTAAATGTTGAACTGCCCAAATCCCAAAGGGAAGCTTGAAACAACTGCTACAACTTGTTTTGCAATTTGTATAAATTTCGAGATGCGTGTCTTGAATTCAGTGGTAATAAGACCATCAAGTCTTATTACCAAGCTAATTACCAAGTTTTACCAAACTAAATTAAACCTTTATTAATAGAAGAAATTATTTTAAATACATACATAGATCTACAAATTACTACTATGATAATTTCTAAATCCCCTAATTAATCTCCCAGTTACACTTTCGTTTAGGCAACAGTAAGACACACAGATTTTAAAAGACCCAGGCAAAGAAACATGATACCCTGAACAATCCAATTCAAAGTGAGTTTTCTTAACTTCAGATCATAGTAGACAGTAGCTTGAGGCATAGATGCTGAAGGCTTTTCACACTTGTTAGATCTCAAAATATCCACCATGACACACAGCCTTTTCTTTATACATAGTTTCCCCTTTGAATGCAAATTCCAATTATTTCACTATCTCTTTGGACTTTACCTCCCTGATCATAAAAAATTATCATAGAGCGAATTTTACCAGTAATCTTCGGGAAAAATAAACACACTGTTTCTTAACTTCCCCTGGCTAGGTGTAATACTTCACACCCTCTCTTTAAATCCAAGCTAGTCTGGTTAAAATTGCAAATGTCCTTTTACTCTTTACATTCTAAACTTCCCCCATGTTTGCCTACTTAACATTTCAAACCTAGTTTATCTTCTAATACATCGAAGCCTTCAGATTGGCTGCCTTTAATCCAATTAGTTCTCACTCACATGCACACACACACACAGACACAGATACCACTGTTTTACGATAAATTCCAATCATTATTATATTTTCTTGACACATCTGGAATGTCTTTAGAGCCTGAACAGAGCAGAAAGGGATGGAAAAGAAGGAACATTTGTAGACAAATTGCCTTTCAGTCTCAATGATGACTGCTGTACCATATAGGGATGTAAACGTACCTACAACTTACTGTAGTTTCAAACATAAGGCGCCTGCAAGACCCTGACAAAGCATTTATTGTTGTTAATTGCTGTCTTGGCCAGCCTCCCTCTTCCACCCTCCATAAACTTGAGCTCATCCAAAGACCTACATTCTCCCACCAAATCCAATTCACTCCTGTACTCGCAGAACTACATTGGCTTCTTGCCCAGTAACAACTCACTTTTAAAATCCTCATCCCGGCTTTCAAATCCTCTCATGACCTCATCCCTTCCTATCTCTGTAAACCCCTCAAGGCCGACAACCCTCCAAGATCTCAGTGCCCCTCCAATTTTGACCTCTTGCACATCCTCAATTTTCATCGCTCTTCCATTGGTGGCCGTGCCTTCAGTTGTTTAGGCCCTAAATTCAGGGACACCCTTCAGAAAGCTCTGGTTCCCCACCACCGTCTCCGTCTTTACATTGCTCCTTAAACTCTACTTCTTTGACCAAGCTTTTGACCACCTGTCCTCATATCTCCTTATGTGGTTTGGCATCAAACCTTGCTTTGATAATGCTCATGGGCACCTTGAGATGTTATACTACTGTTAAAGCTGTTATACAAATGTAGGTTGACCAGAGAAAAAGTACTAGGGAAACTAATGTGGCTAAAGGTCGATAAGTTCACTGGACCTGATGGGTTGCACCCTAGGATATAAAAGAAAGTAGCTACAGAGATAGTGGATGCACTGGTAGTAATCTTCCAAGAATCCTTAGTTCCGGAAAAGTCCCAGGGGTTTGGAGAATGGCCAATGTAACACCCTTATTCAAAAAAGGAGGGAGATAAAAAACAGATAACTATAGGCCTGTTAGCTTAACATCTGTCATTGGGAAAATGATGGAGCCTATTATAAAGGATGTAATAGCAGAGCATTTAGAAATATATAATCTAATCAAGCAGAGTCAGCATGGCTTCATGAAGGGGAAATCATGCCTGACAACTTTATTAGAATTCTTTGAGGAGGTAACAAGCAGGATAGATAAAGGGGAACCAATAGATGTAATATATTTGGATTTCCAAAAGATGCTCGCTAAGGTACCGCACATAAGGCCACTTAATAAGATAAGAGCACATGGGGTTGGGAGTAGTGTATTAGCATGGATAGAGGATTGGCTAACTAATAGAAGACAGAGTTGGGATAAGGGGGGGAATTTTCGGATGGCAACCTGTAACTAGTGGAGTGCCACAGGGATCAGCGCTGGGGCCTCAATTATTTACAATGTATATTAATGATTTAGATGAGGGAAGTGAATGTACTATCACCAAGTTTGCAGATGACACAAAAATAGGCAGGAAGGCAAGTGGTGAAGATGACACAAGGAGTCTACAGAGGGATATAGACAGGTTAAGTGAGTGGGCAAAAACTTGGCAGATGGAATATAATGTGGGGAAATGTGAGGTTATGCATTTTGGCAGGAACAATAGAGGAGCTGAATATTATTTAAATGGAGAAAGACTGCAGAAGGCTGCAGCACAGAGGGATTTGGGAGTCTTTGTACATGAATCCCAAAAAGCTAACATACAAGTTCAACAGGTAATAAGAAAGACAGATGGAATGTTGGCCTTTATTTCCAAGGGCATGGAATATAAAAATAGGGAAGTCTTGCTAAAACTATACAAGGCACTAGTTAGACCACATCTAGAATACTGTGAACAGTTTTGAACTTCCTTATCTAAGGAAAGATAGACTGGCATTGGAGGCAGCCCAGAGAAGGTTCACTAGATTGATCCCGGGTATGGAGGGAGTTTCTTATGAGGTGAGATGAGTAGGTTGGGCTTGAACTCATTTAAGTTTAGAACAATGAGAGGCAACCTTATTGAAACAAATAAGATTCTTAGGGGGGCTTGACAGTGTAGATGCTGAGAGGTTGCTTCCCCTTGTGGGAGAGTCTAGGACCAGAGAACATAGTCTCAGAGTAAGCCCATTTAGGGCAGAGGTGAGGAGGAATATCTTCTCTCAAAGGGCAGTGAATCTGTGGAATTTTTTACCGCAGAGGGCTGTGGAGGCTGGGTCGTTAAGTGTATTCAAGGTTGAGATAAAGAGATTTTTAATCAGTAAGGGAATCAAGGGTTATGGGGAAAAGGTAGGAAAGTGGAGTTGAGGATTATCAGATCAGCCATGATTTCATTGAATGGTGGAGCAGGTGCGATGGGCCAAATGGACTCCTTCTGCTCCTATATCTTATGGTCTTATGATAATCATTCAAATGGGATTATATTGGCGCTCTGCAACAGCTAAGCCCTCTAGTTGAATTTTGTCACATAAGGCTTTTTGCTATTACTACGACATTGCTGATTGAAAACCATGGTCAACAGTTAGGCAAACTAGATCATGCATATTTACTGATTGGCATTGAATAGCGGGTCACACCATCGAGTAAAACAGCAATATCCCTGCTATTATCAGGGTAGCAGTATCAGGCTATTTGAAAAATGAAAGTGTTAAATTTTCATCTTTAGGCAATATTTATTTAATGGAAGCAATGAGGGTCTTGCATGCCTGCTGAAGGGCCTGTGAAAGCTCCACGATGCTTGTTTTCAGGAAGGCCTGCTGAATTAAGTACCAATCAGGCACTTAACTGGGCAGCACTCCAGCCCGCCGAGAGCTGCCAGCCTGTCAGAGGCCAGCAGCTCTTCTTTACTCAGCATCGCCACCGGGGAGTTGGTGGTTGCTGCCGGTACAACACCCAACCAACGTCTAGGATCGCCAATGGATCAAGGAACAGGTAGGTAAGTGATGGCGTGAAGGGGGTCGTGGCATGGGGTCACAGGGAAGCGGTTCAAATGTACAAATTAGGAGCAGAAGTAGGCCATTTGGCACCATGAGCCTGCTGCACCATTTGATAAGATCATGGCTGATCAGATTGTGGCCTCAACGCTACTTTCCTATACATGCCCTATAACCCTATAACCTTTGACTCTCTTGTCAATCAAGAATCCATCTAACTCAGCCTTAAAAATATTCAATGACCCTGTCTGAACTGCTTCCTGGGGAAGAGAATTGCACTGACTAATGACCCTCAGAGAAAAAAATTTCTCCTCATCTCCGTTTTAAATGTGGGACCTCTTATTTTTAAACTGTGTCCCCCTAGTTCTAGTCTCTCCCATAAGGGGAAACATCCACCCTGTCAAGCCCCCTCAGGGCCTTATATTTCAAAAAGATCACCTCTCATTTCTCTAAACTTGAATGGATACAGTCTCAATCTGTCCACCCTTCCCTCAAAAGATAACCCCCTCATCCCAGGAATCAGTCGAGTGAACCTTCTCTGAACTGCTTCTAATGCAATTACATCCTTTCTTAAGTAAGGGGACCAAAACTGTACACAGTGCTCTAGGTGTGGTGTCACCAACGCTCTGTACAACTGTAGCAAAACTTCCCCACTTTTATATTCTATTCCCCTTGCAATAAACAACAATTCATTTGCCCTCCTCATCATTGCTGTACCTGTACATTAACTTTTTGTGATTCATGTAGTCAGTCACCCAGATCACAGAATTCTGCAGTTTCTCTCCATTTAAGTAATATTCTACTTTTCTATTCTTCCTGCCAAACTGGACAAATTCATATTTTCCCACATTATACTCCATCTGCCAAATTTTTGTCCACTCACTTATCTATATCCCTTTGCAGACTCCTTATGTCCTCTTCAAAACTTACTCTTCTACCTATCCTTGTGGCATCAGCAAATTTAGCAACCATATATTTTGTTCCTTCATTGATATAGATTATAAATAGTTGAGATCCCATCACTGATTCCTGTGGTGTGCCACTAGTTACAGTTTGACCGCCTGAAAATGACCCATTTATCTCTCCTCTCTGCTTCCTGTTAGCTAACCAACTCTCAGCAGCACCCCACCCCCGTTCCTGATGTCAGGTCCCTTGATAAAGCACTGAGTGCCTTTCCTTGAGGAATCCCCCTGCCTCCCCACCACCCCAAGCCCCCCACACCTCCCCTGGAGCCCACAAGCTACTCCAGCAGGGTTTGCTTTATGGGCTCACCATGTGGTGAGTTCCCCTTTTGTCTATGGGCCTTCCTGCCACAAACTTAATTTGGGAAGTGGTGGGAAGGATCTGCAGCCGCCACCTTCCTGCCAGATTAAATGTCCTCCACCACCAAACCCATAATGGGGAAGGGCAGTAAATTCTGTCCTTTGTGTGTAGCAGCATATAACTAGGGAAAAACAACAAAGTGGGCGGAGATTGTGCACAAAAACAAGATTGTCAATCCAGACTTGTTGAGATCCTCAAATGGTGGACCAGAGTTCAAATCCAGACTGCGAGACATCTGGACCACAGCATGTGATTAATTGTCACTTAATCATTCATGTATGACGTTGCCAGGAACGCAATTCCTTCTGCAATAAGTGAAAGATTCTATTCCTTTCACTGTGCTCTTCTCCATATACAAATGAAGCTGCAAGTATTGGTTGTTACAAATACATCAGCCTCAATGCATTAGGCTTGTAACAAACTATAATTGCAGTCAGTCACATGAAACTGGTACATTTGTAACAATCACAAATATCGCATTATATAACCACATAGTAAAATTTCAGATCTGTAAGATTGCTCTGCTTTTCTTAAATTTGTGTTTAGATGTGGGCATTGCTGGCAAAGCTGTATTAATTGCCTACTATTGGTTGCCCTGAGAAAGTGGTGGTGATAAATGGCAATAAATGTCCAAGTTGGGATGATGTGTGACATTGAGGTACTGATGCTAACAAAATATGGCTGCTCTTGTCCATTTCAGTGGTAGAGGTCATTGGAGAGGGAGGGCTTAGACCATTTTGCTTTGGACTGTGTATGTCATCTGCATCCAGAGTACTCAGATGATGAAGAGAGTAGATATTGAGCTTGCTGACTGAGCTGCTAATCAAATAATCTACGATGGATGAAGCTGAGCTTCTTGAATGTTGATGTCATAGCAACTATCTAAACAGGTGATGAGTTTTCTACACTCTTCTGCCTTGAGTCTTGTAGATGATAGATTAGCTTTCAGAGGTGAGGTCATGAGCCACATGTCCAGTTCTGTTTAGGTGTGCAGTATTCCTTGAAGTCCAGAGATATTTCTTTTGGCATGTTATCAAAATATTATAATGAGTCAAAATTTAAAATGCCTAAGCCAACTGTCAATGAACATATTACAGAGGATGCAAAAAACATTCCAGTAATAGCCGTAAATCAGGAGGTGGAAGCGAGAGAGGAACTTGGTGAAATTACGATCACTAGGGAAGTGGTACTGATGGAGCTGCGGGCTAAGTCTCTGGGTCCAGATGGACTTCATCCTAGGGTCTTAAAAGAGGTGGCTAATGAGGTAGTAGATGCATTGGTGTTAATTTTCCAAAATTCGCTGGATTCTGGAAAGGCTCCATCAGACTGGAAAGTAACAAATGTAACCCCTCTATTCAAGAAGGGAGGAAGGCAAGAAACAGGAAACTATAGCCCAGTTAGCATGACATCTGTTGTAGGGAAGGTGCTAGAATCGATCATTAAGGAGGTCTTGGCTGGGTACCTAGAAAAACTCTTAAGTAATTGGGAAGAGTCAGCATGCTTTTATGAAAGAGAAATCATGTTTAACCAATTTATTGGAGTTCTTTGAAGGAGTTACATGCGCTGTGCATAAAGGGGAGCCTGTAGACCTACTGTACTTGGATTTCCAGAAGGCATTTGATAAGGTGCCACATCAAAGGTTATTACGGAAAATAAAAGCTCATGATGTAGGGGGTAACATATTAACATGGATAGAAGATTGGCTGGTTGGCAGAAAATGATTTACATCAATGATGAGATGAGGGGAGTGAAGACATGGTAGCTAAATTTGCAGATGACACAAAGATAGGTAAGAAAATATGTTGTGAAGAGGACATGAGGTTGCAGATGGATATAGATAGGTTGAGTGAGTCGGCAAAGATCTGGCAAATGGAATTTAACGTAGGAAAATGTGAAGTTGTTCACTTTGGCAGGAAGAGCAACAAAACAGAGTATTACTTAAATGGAAAATGGCTGCATAATTCTGAGGTGCAGAGGGATCTAGGTGTTCTAGTACATGAGTCACAAAAAGTTGGTATGCAGGTACAGCAAGTAATTAAGAAGGCTAATGGAATGCTATCCTTTATAATGAGAGGGATTGAACATAAAAGTAAGGATGTTATGCTTCCGTTATACAGGGCATTGGTGAGACCGCACCTCGAATACTGTGTGCAGTTTTGGTCTCCTTATTTAAGGAAGGATGTAAATGCATTGGAGGTGGTTCAAAAGGGGTTTACTAGATTGATATCTGAAATGTGTGGGTTGTCTTATGAGGAAAGGCTGAACAGGCTGGGCATGGTTCCACTGGAGTTTAGAAGAGTGAGGGGTGATTTGACTGATGTATACAAGATCCTGAACAGCCTTGACAAGGTAGGTGTCAAAAGGATGTTTCCTCTTGTGGGCGAGTCCAGAACTAGGGGGCAGTGTTTTAAAATTAGGGGTCATCCTTTTAGGACAGAGACAATGAGAAATTTTTTATCTGAGGGTTTTGCAACTTTGGAATCCTCTGCCTCAGAAGGTGGTGGAGGCGGGGTCATTGAATATCTTTAAGGCGGAGGTAGATAGATTCTTGTTAGGCAAGGGAATCAAAGGTTATTGGGGGTAGATGGGAATCTGGAATTGAAAATACAAACAGATCAGCCATGATCTTATTAAATGGTGGAGCATACTTGAGAGGCTGAATAGCCTACTTCTGCTACTATTTCATATATTCGTATGATACCAACAATCTCTGGAGGAAAAATCTTCTCCTTGTATAAATGTAACAAAATCAGAAATCATTCAATAGGGACTGGTTTACAATTTCACCACATGCAATGTACAAAAATCTTCCCCACATCCCCACCTTTGCATCTGACCTTGTACAACATTTAGGGCTGAGTAATTAGACTAAACGCAGCTAAACACACAGCAGATCAGTCAGTATCTGTGGCAGGAACAAATGGTCAATGTTTCTGGGTTGTACTCTTCTTCAGAACTGAAATACTAACTTGAGTACTTCAGGATTAAAAGGAAAACTGACTTCCTGAAAGTACGGATTTTGATTTGTGTTTATTTAAAAACACAGAATAGAGTATTGTAAATGAAACTTGTACAATCTCTTTTTGTGAAGCTGGGGCTCCTTTACATGTTCTTTATGTAAGCATGCTTTAGGAACACAACTGCAATGTGTGCAACTGAATAAGCAAAGAAATGTCACTGCACATGGACTTATTGTCAATTCACATGAACACTCCTCTGATTTCACATAATAGTTTATTAAAATTTACAAATGCAATATCTTGGGTCCTGATTCAATGATTTGCATCAACAGAATTAAATCCATGCCTCCAATTGAAGACTGTGCAAATAAGGTTTTTATTATACTGCTGGTGTTTTATCCTTTATACTTTTGAACAAAGAACATATGTGGCTGACAGACCCTTTCAGACACCCAATCTATTTTTAGACATCTCTTCCATTTACTAATAAAATTCATGACCGGAAGTGAGTTGTTGTTATGGGCTGTACATCACCCATTTAGGTTAGCTACTCTACACTAAGCTGTCCACAGCCACCTGGAGCTACATATTCATGAAGTTGCTATGGGAATAATACTGCATATCCAACAGGAAATGAAAACAGAAAACGTTAGCTTTGCTTCAGTTAATTGCAAAGGCCAGTGTTTGATAGCTCTCACCTGCTCTCCCTTCCTAACTCAGTTGTTGTAGCATGCAGAAGGTAATCAAATGCATCCCAAGTGTGTTGTATGATGTGCTGAACAACGTCAAATAGGAATTGCGAGTGTTGATATGTGTGTCTCTACATCATGGCAGATAATCAGCTTCTAGCTGGCTTAAAGTCCATGAAAGATTCATATTACATTTTCTTACCTAAAAAAAAATCTAACTAATTTCTGTGGAGTGAAGTTTATTAGTTTTGGTTGGAATTAAAAGAACCTTTGAAACCATTGTGCATAATAATTTTTCTCAATGTAAACTGCATAGTAACATCCATTTAATTTATTACTTCCTGTGTGGGCTACTGTTAGACAAATTGTGTAGAGGGCCACACGCAGACTCTCAGCAAACAGTGGTTGTACTTTGAATTTGCTGTCAGGAGCTGGAATTCCACCTGATTTCCTCTCTACAACCCTGGACATCCCCTTCAACCTTCTCCCAAGTCTCCCTTGTTATTCTGGAGCTTTTGGCCAGAAGCATACATGGTCTGTTGAAGATTTATCCCCTACAGCTTTCTTGCCAGTTCCCTGCTGTTTGCGTGCAGTCTGCTCCCCAGAAATCTGCTTGTGCTTTGGCCACTTTATGCCTGACCTAAAAATCTAACATAGTAAGTGCACCATCTGGCATATTAAATCAGATTCCTCCATAGGCATCCTGAGCGTGTGCTAGAACCATTTAAAACACTGATTATAATACTTAAGTAAGCATAGGACCCTTATGTGAAATTAGTCTGTCCCAGCACCTCACTTATAATATGATCAGCTTGTTTCAATGTGCTGCACTGACATGATCATACAGCTGACCACTAGGCCCGTGTTGGACTATGCATTGTCCGTTTAGATCCACTCTGACATTCCAACCCGAATCCTCAATGTCCCTTTGGAGTGTTTGTCCTGACTCTGTTCTGTTTCTGAAATTGAACCAATTTGTTCAGAATCTTGGCACTTTCATTGATCCCAAGATGAGCTTCCAACCACAGATCCTTTCCATCATTAAGACCTTCCACTTCCACCTCTGTAACACCACTCGTCTCTGTCCCACCTCAGTTCAACTACAAATGAAACTTCATCCATGCCTTTGTGATCTCTAGACTTGGCTGTTACAATGCTCTCTTGGTAAGTCTCCCAACTTCCATCATCTGTAAAATGAGCTCATCCAAAGCACTGCTTCCCATATCCTATCTCGTGCAATCTCTGGAATTCCCCCTGCCACTCCTCCCCACCCCCCCCACCACCCCGGTTGCCAGCCGCAAAAAAATCTCTCCGCCAGCCTACCTTTGTCTTTTATCCTTCAAGCTTCTCCTTAAAACCTACATATTTAACCTAACTTTCGATCACCTGCCCTAAAATTTCTTTATGTAGCTTGGGATCAAATTTTGTTTGATTATACTCCTGGGGCATTTTTACGACATTAACTGTGCTATATAAAGGCAAGCCATTATTCTTTCTTTCAATATCCTGGCTGAGTCTCTGCTGTCCCTGGAATCCTCCTTCAATCCCCAATGTTCCTTTGCAACCCCCTTCATGACTGTTCCCTGTCTTCCAACAGTCTATTCCTCAACCCCTCAACGTTGCTGTATAACCCCCTCCCAGAATTTCCAGTGTTCTTCTCTGTTCTACTTACCAAGTCTGGGCCGCTTCCTTAAATCCCTGGTATTCCTCTGAAGCCTTCTCCGAGTCTCTCATCACTGTTGAAATATAGGGAATATGTGCTGTTATGAGTACACTACATAAATATGTAATTGGAATAGCACATGGACAGACATCATACTGGCATGTATATAGGTGTGTTTGCAAATTTGAATGCATGTGTTAAATGAGTTCACAGCTTTGTAGCAAGCAATTCAGTTGGGTACTGTGCATTGGACACAATCTCAACAGTACATAAATCAGGCTTGTTAAAGCAGTTCTTCAACAGTACATAAATTAGGTTTGTTTCAGCAGTTCTTTCCTTTGCTCACAATTTAATATGTCATTTGAATAAAGTAATTATTATCCTATGGAAGCTAGATGCATTTTTTCAATGGTCAGCGAAGCAGACTCAAGCTATGGACGTCTCAAATCTGAAGTACTAAATACCATTTCATGGTTGAAGGAAGATGAAGGGGGTGACTTTGAAGCTGAATTCTCAATTATATGTAGGTTAATCCCATAAGGTGCTGCATGGAAACCGAGGCCACTTTTCTCTCCAGCTGATCAATAGCTCTCTCGCAGGCTACATTGTCACCATGGAAACAGGAAGGGGATCACTGGCGTTCATTAGGAAACAATGTGGCTTGAAATTTTTGCATATTATCTTTAAATTTGCCACACAGCCATTACTAAAGCGGTCTCATTGTCTTTCACTCCCACACAAATGAGATAAAGATTACATACAAAAAGGAGTATTTAGTCCCCTAATTGTTAATATTTCATTTGAGCGCATACTATTAATATTCAAATTTTATATCTTGGAAACCGCATGATACGGTTTCTCGGCTTATTATCAATATGCTGCCATATATGTAATTATGCAGGAAAGTGTCTGTGTATGTCTATGAGGGAGCGTGTATTTGTATGTAGAAGGACTATATTGAGGGGTGTATTTCTATGCAGGAGGATTATATATAGATGCATCTTCACTTGGCTTGCCAACTCTGGTTAGCTGTCTTCCTAGAGGTTCCATCACCAAGACTTCCTGACTCCAATCACAATTCACAGCTTTAAACAGTGTATCATGATTGAAGAGTCCTGCTTCAGACACCATGAATTATGCTTCATAGTCTTGAATATATGAATAGCAAATCTTTATTAACAACTCATAACTATATACATACATACAGTAGAGGGTATAGTACGGAGCTGACTCAATCTTGGGTCTTTACTCATCTCTAGATTGACCCTGACGCTGAGCCATGTGCCTTCTTACATCACTGTATGGGCGGTACTGTACTCAGTCCCACATTAACCCTGTATGCACCAGACTCTACTACATCTCCGCCAAGTTTTTATCTTATAGAATTACTTTAGTTTACTTCAAGTCTTCCATTGTTCTAAGTCTCATGCACTTACCTTATTGTTACAACTTTAATTCTATTCCAACATTATTACTTTTACATGACTAACATTAAAAACCTTTTCGCTACCCTATCTCCCTCCTTAAGGTCCTGAAGTTAGAGATTCAGGCCATCTGGAGGCCTTATACCCTTCCACATCTCATTTTCCGTTCTGTGGGGAGAGAGGTAGGCTCTGATGGTTCTGGTTCTTGTTGGCTTGGAGGTTGGACTGATATTTGGGTATGGTTTCATCTGATTCTTCCATTGCTAGATGTTAAACCATGCCTAGTTGGTCTAGCTGGTTTGGCAGTGCACGGTTATTGTTACTCCAGATCATTTCTTGTGTGATGGATGAAAATGGTATTCATCTGCTTGATGGTGACTTTTCTTCCTTTTCTGTTTGGGCCATTGGGAAGCTCTCCGAGGTGGAAGAAGGTGATCCTGTAGCAAGAAGATTGAGGAGCATGATGGTCACCTCTATTTCTTGTTTATGATGTTGAGACTGCTATGAGGTTCCAGCATCCCTTGTGGTTCTGGCACTCTGGCTGCAAGTTGCCATGTGTGCAAAGTGCTGACTGTACCATCATCATCGTTGAAGGTAGAGGCTCCTCAGAATGTTCATCCTCCGGTACCCCTTCTACTGGAGGTGCTATGGTAATCTCGTGTGGGGTAGGTTGGTCTGACCATTGGGGACTTTCCAGGACCCTGAATGGTGATGGAGAATTTTGCTCTGCTAAAAGGAAAGAGAGATTGCAGGTGAAATCAGAGTCTGAATACTCTTTGGGTTTGAGGACTCAGGACTGTGCTGTTTTGGCTGGCTAACGACAGTGGTGGTCTTGACATCGTTTACTATCTGGAGATCTAGGGCTACGCAGGCATCCCTGTTCAGAAGAGAGAAAGGATGATTCCGCACAATGTACATCAGCTCTAAGATCTGTTTGTTGCCATACCTCAGTGGCTCAAGGATCATGCTGATGACTGGGAGTCGGACTCCCCATGCTCCATACAGCGGAGTGTCCATCGTTTCAATCCAAAGACCTTAGAGCCATGACTCCTCATCTGACAGGACTGTTACGCTGGCACCTGAATCTAATGTAAACTTTGTTAGATGACCATTTACCAGGATGTCAGCATTCCAAAACAAAGAGCTGTATTCTCTGATTTCACCCAAGATGCATGGTTGCCTCCCTTCAGGGTTTTCAGTCTCAGCTTCTTGGATTATCTTTGGGATGGCTGTGTGGTGCTGGGGTATTGACTTGCAGAGTTTAACAAAGTGTCGCTGGTGGTTGCAGTGGAAGCTTTGGGCTGCACTCGCAGGGCACTGATCTTTCCTGTGAGGGTGCTTTGCACTGTAGCGCTGGCAAGGTCGCTCTGTTGGGCAGCTCAGGAATTACTTTCGTTGACTTGGATGGTCTCTGCGTTGCTGCAACCTGACATGGTGGACTGAGGGTTGGTTTCTGTCCCATGTAGTGTCCTTTCCCCTTAGGATGGCCCTGTGTTGTTCACGTAACTCAGTCTTATTAGCTGAATTGCCTTGTCTAGGGTAGGACCATCTTTAGCTTGTAGGAGGTCAGAGAGTGAATTGTCTGCAACACCCGCCACGATTCTGTCTCAGATGAGCTCAGACTTTAAATCATTACATTCACAAGCTTTTGTCAGACCGCAGAGGTTGTTTATGAAGGAATCAACAGGTTCCCAGGACAATTGGACTTTCTTATCAAATTTGGCTCTTGGGTTGAAATAAACTTCGAAGGATTTTAAAATATGCTCAAATTTGACAGATGACTCATCGATAGCTTGTCATGCAATGATGTCCTCTGCCATTGGCCCAATTGAGTAAAGAAGTGTATTGACTTGTTCTTCATCTGATTTTTAAAAAAGTTTAGGCCTGTAGCAATGCTATATCTTAAAAATCTTTTCCTCCAAAAACTCCAATTCTGTGACTGGTCTGTAACTGTGTAACTGGAAGTGCGGGGTTATGATCCACTTTAAAGATTTTTATAAGTGTGGGCACATCTTTAAGAGATTACAGGATTCCAAGACGGCGTCACTGTTCACTGCTGAACAATGGATCTTCCTTCACTGGTCAGATTTTGGCAAACTTTCCAAAATGGTGGCAGCATGCTTCTGCCTGAAGAAGAGTCCACAATCTGCATGGGTTGGTCAGCTGTCGACTTAATTTAGTCAGCGGTATAGCGTTGTGAGTCGGGACGCGTAGAAAAGAACTGCAAGCTTGATGATTAGGAAATCGGATAGCCATAAGGTACCCAAAGTAGACAAAATTAATTATTAGTTTAATAATTTTTTTTCTCTTTGCTGAACCAGGAATCCACGTGTTGAGACTGTGAGTCAGGGGATCAAGATTAGCAATGGATTTCTTTCAAACAGCACTTCTGACTGACTGAATGAAAAAGGGATTTTTAGGACTGGCTGGCCTGGAATTTTTAAAAAATGATCTCATTTTACAGGCTGTGAGGTCCTCTTGCTGAAACTGGACTTCCAAGGGAGTTTCCTCCTCTCTCTGGAGCTTTTTCTTTCTGGTGAATTTTCTCCATATCTGTAGCTTCAGTTGAGAGTTTGTTTCAGTTCAGAATCCGTTGAAGGTGTCCTTTTTCTTAATTCTTTTTTATTGTTGTGAGGATAAGGGTTTTTGATCTGGACACTGGAACATGAAGAATCCAGCTTCGGACACCATGAAGTAGACTTCGCAGTCTCGAGTGTATTAACAGCAAGTGTTTATTAACAACCCATAACTATATAGATGTAGATAGTAGAATGTACAGGCATGGAGCTGACTCCATCTTGGGTCTTTGCCCATCTCTGTCCATCTCTAGGCAGACCCTGGCTCTGGGTAGTACTGTACTCAGCCCCACGTTAACCCTGTATGGACCAGACCCTACTACTACAATGATAACTGTTAAACAGCTGGCATGCCTTGTGATTGTCAGCTGGATTTAATTGTGAAAGGAACCTTTTTGATTTTCCCCTGTCCTAATTCAAACTTCAAAGTAAAGAGATTTTCGGATTGGGGTCCAATTGGATCTCGGGGAATACTTCATGAAAACCTGATTTGCAGCTGAGGGGTACCTTTACAAATCTACACTCCGAGCAGGCATCTTTGATTATTGGGAGCAAATATAGTTTAGACATGCACTCGCCAAAATTTTCCAATCATTTAGAGATGGCATGCTCTAATTTCAATACCTATTACCCTGATAAATGTTGCCTTCTAGATGTTGGTCGAACTAAGTAGAAAGACTTGCATTTATATTGTGCTTTTCATAGGCTGGAGATGTGTTGAAGACATCACTGTTGTAATGTAGGAGGTTCTAATGTTGTAATGTATGAGTATTACATTCCAAATCTATGAAAGTTCGAAGATGTATTGCTGTTTTGTGATTCGTTCTATCTACTATAATTTATCTTCTGTTTAAATTTTAATTCCGTTTCTTATCAAAACCTGATTCATAGTCGTAGCCTTAGCTTTACGATCTGTCACTATAGTAATTACTTGTCAGTAAGAAAGATCAGGAGATTAGCGTGATAATTATACCCAGTGTGTACTTCATTGGCAACAGGTTTAATATTCACCCTACATCTAGCAATCAGATAATTTCTACTTTCTATATTGTTTATGGATGAAACTGAGTGAGGCTCATTTGAATTTGGGTGATTTTGATTTCATTGAAATATGTGAGAAATTTGGGTAAATTTAGTTTGATTATTTTTGAAAAAATTTGTGCATGACAACTTACTTTCAAAGGCACAGCAATTTTAGCTTAATCCCTGGACAGAGTAAATTCCAAAACTGTGATGCATTTTTAGGGTCCATACAGCATCATTTTTAACGGATGGTGATATAGTAGGGAAAATGGGCTCCATAATTCCTCTTTTCTAGGCACTAAATGGTCACCTAATGCTCAAAAATGAGGACTGAGATGTAATGATTGTCAGCAGCATGCAAAGTAGTGGATTATGTGCCAATCAGTGTGTGATTTGATGCCAGTGTCCCGGCCAGGAGACAGGAAGGAAAATATTAATATCTACATCAACCTGGCTACTCTATAAAATTATTATTTTTTTTAATGGACAAAGACCCTTCCCTGACTAGCCATGACTCATACTGGAGGAACTTCTAACGTTCAGAACCAGCAGGGACCTTGTCATCTTTAAGAGGCACTAATGTGCCAGTGACTGCAGAAAATCAAATACTGAAGAAATGCACCAACACCCTTTACACTTCTAAGGCAGAGCTCCAGCCAATGGAGACGGTATGTCTGCAAAGGACAAAAGGGATCCTGACTCCGTTATTGAACACCTCAAGATTCCAGACCTAGGAAAATACATCCTTTGTCCAACATCCGGGAGAAGGAGCTCTGAAGAAAAGTCATACAAACTCAAAACGTTAACTCTGTTTCTCCCTCCACAGATGCTGTCAGGCCTGCTGAGCTTTTTAAAAATTTTCTGTTTTTATTTCAGATTTCCAGCATCCGCAGTATTTTGCTTTTACACAGGAGAAGAAGTGGGAGGTATGTCACTTGACCTCCCCCAAGCTGCTAGAACCTGTAATATTTCCGTGTGGAACTGAACCCAGACAGTCTACCATATCACCATCTAACAATATCAGAAGGAGCTCTGTCCAGGTGCATTGCCTGGCCCTCCTCTGCACCATGTACTTCTAGAACATCGGACCTCCTGTATCTGTGCCTATAAGACTCTTCATCTCTACATATCTTCTTCCATCGTGGAAGTCATCACTTCTGGAAAGATGGATCACCCTGCAACAGTTTCAGCCTGCTAACCTCTGAAGGAATACGTCAATGGACTTTTGATTCTGGACTCATGTGAAACCATAGCTCTTATATTTTTATTGTGGTCTTGCCCTGTACCCCTTTCTTTCCCTTATTCCTCTTTTATTGTATGAGTCAAAAAGGAGCAGACATTCTGAAAATCCCTTCTCGTGCTTTGTGTGTGTGTAAAATGAGCCAACCCTCTTATTTTACCTTATCTCGCGTTTGCTGTGGGACTATTAATAGAGGATTAGATCACTCCAAACTGAAGGGTTGGGGAAAACATACCACCACTTAAAAAGGGAGAAATCAGAAATCAAAAACATCTTTCTGTTTACGGACAGGTAGTGAGTTGAAAAACCTGAACTGTTTAAATTAAACCCCACTCCTGTCCGCAACACCAGCATTGCCATTTTTGAATTCTAAACTCTGGCCAACGCCCTGTCTCAAACTGACACATCTGAACACCCATTACACCAAATGAAATCCAACCAGCACAGTGAAAAGGGATCATAAACTATTTGCAGATTAGTAACTGAATTATTACTCTGGCTGTTGGTTCAACTCCATGCATTTTTGAAGATTTTCTGTATGTGACTAAAGTTTGAGTAGTCTACAGGGAATGGCCTGGCTGGTGCTGAGGTGCTTTTTTATGATTTAAAAGCCGTGCTGGAACTAGTTGTTTCTAGTCTCTAGACCTTCCTCTGAGAATTAGAATGGTTTGGAGAATGAAGAGAGGGTAAGCAGAGCAGAACAAGGTGCTGAAAGGAGGAGGAGAAGAAAGTTATTCAGTTGGTCATATCTGCAGAGGGCTTCAGGAAGCAATATCTCTTAACTCAAAATCAGTGAGAACCAATGCTTGAGATGTATTTCTTTCAGAAAAGATGTCATGATTGAAATCTACCAACTGCTACAGCCACAATTACAATCCTGCAGTTGGGGAAGGACCGTTGGATGCTGCTTTCACAGTGACCATGGTTGTAAACTTTTATGTGTCTGTCTCCTTCCAGATTGCTACTGGAGATATAAGCAATGCTTTGCAGTTTCCAATACACTGTTGCATAAGGGAGGCTACTGAGGCTCTCTATAATTAAAAACACTGCTTAATCTCATTTCCTCTTGCCAGAGACAAATAGAAGAAGTGAACACAAGGGTTTGCATAGTTCCAGGCTACCCCATGGTGCAAGGTGCCACTGACTGCAAGCACATTACTTTGCAGTGCTTCATGTGAACTCAGCCATTTTTAGGAACCAAAAGGGTCTCAAATTCCTCAGCGTGCATCATGCTCGTGAATGCCCATTATTCTGGCAGTAGTCAGGATTCTTTCATTCTGCGGCAGTCCTCTGTGCCACCTACATTTGATAAAGCACGCCAAGTCAAAGGCTGTCTACTGATACTAAGGGCTCAATACTTATTATGTCGTTCACAACTCTGGTCTGAAACCAATGTACACAGGCCTACGATTTTGCTACAAGGAACATGATAGAGCAATCCACTGGTGTCATCAAGCAACGCTTCCTTTGGCCCACTCTAGTGGAGGCCTGGAGTACTCACTTGAGCAGATCTCAAGGTTTGGGGTAATATGTTGTACAACCTGGACACGGTGAAGGAATAATCCTTACCACCACCTATCAGGTGAGAAGTTCAGGAGCAGGAGCATGAGGAGGAGCAGGGTCATATGGGAGAGAAGGAAGGGGAGAAGAAGGAAGCGGAGGAACAGGACATTGAGAAAGACTGAAACATAGCTGTTTTCAGCCAAGGCACTTTGTGATCAAATAATTAATGAGCAATACTAGTAACCTCAACCCTTTTCCCATTCACCAACCATCCCACAGTCCTTAACTTTCCCCAACCACCGGCCAATACGACATCCTCTTTCCCGCAATGTAAAAATAAAAACCAACACAAAATACACATTCCAATCTAAATTTACAAGAATAGGTTAATCACCTGTGTGCGTTCCCTTAGTTCTTTGCTTTTGGCCTTCTTGAGTGTTTCTACAAGAAGTTTCCCCAGTGGCTGCAGCATAGGAGGTAGAAGGCTGTTGACTTTTAGTGGAGTCGACTGTAGATGATCTTGCAGGATGACCTTGAGCAGCCTTGAGCCTAGCAGGCCTGGCTTCAGACTGCAACGTCTTGGCCTGGACTGCAGCAGACTAGGTTGTCTGTCTGTCAGGCAACAGCAAGGGCACTGGCATGGTGGAGGGGTGGGAGAACCAATGCTGTCACCCTGAGAGAGGCAAGCAAATTCATACTCCATGGAACCAGTGCCATCTCCCAGGTTGGCACCTCAGCAACCTGAACAGTCTGTTGGAGAACAGATTTCTGGAATGCTGTGATGCCTTTGAAGTGCCTTGGCGCTTCTTACAAGACGTAAACTCAAAAGTGACGTGTTTTGTGAGCTGAATGCTCACCATTTTAATAATGATGAAGCCTTGGGCCTTCTATTTGAGTTTCTGAATGAAATTTGCAAAAGAGATGATCTCTTGCATGCCTATGAGGCACGATCTGGGAAAACAGATGGGCATTTCATGGAAGAATATATCACAAATATTAACAGATCGTTTGAAAGATTGAAGAAATTAAATGTGGGGATCCATGGATCTGTACTAGCATTTAAATTGCTGGATTGTGCTAAGATGTCTTGTGCAAACAGATTTCTGGTTCTATTAGGGGCTCAATTCTTGGAGACGGAGAACTTGTTGGATCAGATGTCTGCTGCCTTGAAAACAATATTGGGGAAATAGTCATTTTCTTCCACCTTTATGGAGCATTCTGCAGTTACACAAAGCATAGAGGACTCAGTGATAGCCAGATTTCAGAATGGTACAGATACTCAACAATACTCCAATACAATGGAAGGATTAAAGACAGGCAAGGTGAGGATGAAAACACCTTTAGCTGACCTGGCTATTACAACAAAAGACGCAATTGGGACAGCAATAATAGACAAAATAATCCCATGAATTATCAAAGAACAGTTAAGAGGTGCATCAGATATGAGTTAAAGAGCCATCATGCGATGAACTGCCCAAAGCAGTGTGGCAAGGTCTTCAAAATGACACATGATGAAGAGAATTCTTAGGAAGAGGAAAATGATAATGAATCTGAGGAGATATAATCATGTGATGAATGTGTTAGAAGTAGACTCAGTTAACTCTGCAGTGCTAGCTAGTACTTGCACCTGAACAGTATGTGGAACAGATTGTTTAAAATGTTATCTTGATTCACGAAGTAGTGAAGTTTGCTGCAAGGATAAGACATATAAAAGTACTACTTTCTTTAGGTTTGGTGATTCCAACACATTGAAATCGCTAAAGAAAGTTGCAATTCCATGTAAAATAGCTGGACTAAACCATTTTATAAGTATTGACATAGTCTCTTGGCACAAATGAAGCTTGACATGCAACATGATAAGGCAATTATGTTTTGGAAAGTCTAGGTTTGCGGTTTACCCAATCAGGACATTATTGTATCCCCTTAACAAAATCATTCTCATCAGAGTGTTAGACATGTATTGATGGCATTAGGTGATAAGAATCAAAAGGACAAACAAAAATGACTTTTAAGTAACATAGATAATTTGCTCACTCTACTTGTCAAAGGTTAAAAATTCTGATGAAGAATGCAAGTGTGTTTTATGTAGATATATACATGGCTAATAGGAAAAATTACAGAGAAGTGTGAAATCATTAAAAAAAAAATTGAAGGATGCCATCACGTCCTGTTGTAAGCCCTGCACTGGCACAAGGCTTTAACGAAGTAGTTGCCATGGATCTAAAGGCATTGGATTAAAAACAGAAATATTTTCATCCTACATTTTGTAAATCTGGTGATCAGATTTAGTATTTCTACAATTATACTTAGTATGGTCAAAAGGGTTAACATCAAAAAATGATGGAGAAATGAATAGGGATCGGACTTGGGACACCAGCTAAGTTTCTGGTTATAATGGAGGGGAATTTGCCATTGATGATTTCAGGTACATGTGTGAAAACATTGAGCAGATTGGTGGGCCTGGGAGCGGCTGGGGAACGGACCATCGACCGTGATCAGCCCCTGACCGCGATTTCACACTGGCTGGCCAATTAATGGGAGGAGGGTGAACACTGAAGTCAGCAAGGGGAGGGGGGTAAAGGAAAGCTCCCTGACAGCAGAGAGCTGCCTCAGGGAGCTGATGAATTTAAAATCAATAAAAACAGAATGCAAAATTTGGAAAAAATGTCCACGCATCAGAATGAGACACCTCAACATATGGATGATGAAAATTTTTTCAAACCATTTTAATCCGTTTTTAATCCCGCCCTTGGATGAGGTTTCCCCAAAAATGCAAAGGCTGCCTGGCTGATTTGCCCACCCGCCAACCATAACTTTGGACGGGCAGCGAAAAATCACTGTAGATTGCCACTTTAATGGCCTTAATAGGTCTCTTAATTGTCGGTAGGCGTGATGCCAACACTTGTGCCCGCCCGCTGACCAAAATATTGCCGAGCGCGGGGCACTCGCCCACCGTCAACGTGCATTATTTCATGCCCGAGCATGTCAGGCGTGCGCCCACACACCGAGCAGAAAATTCTACCCATGAACATCATGGTTATGGACCAGGCACTGGGAAGTGCGATTAAAATTAGTGGCTAGTTTCTTTTTTCTCTTTTTGGCTGGCACAGACACAATGGGCTGAATGGCCTCTTTCTGCACCATAACCTTTCCGTGGTTCTATGAATACCACAGCTGAAAGCTCTTTCGGCAATGGACTCTGTGAAAGGAGATTATGCAGTGATTGATAAAATGCTGCATAAAACTTTAGCTGACCAACCAAACGGCAAGTTGGCATCTGCCTTGGCATGGGCAGTTCATGCAAAGAATTCACGCCAGATGATTGGAGGGAATGGTCCCCATCAATTAGTCTGTGGGCAAAATTCCAAATTGTCTTTTATGCTGTGTGATACTACAACTGGTTAATTCTTTTCTGCACATTGGAATGTCTTACATGCCAGGAGATGGGCTTTCATTAAGACTGAAGTCTTGGGGTTGGATTTTTTGGGTGGCAGGCTTTCCTGCCCCACCATCCAAACAGTTGGTGGGGAACACATTGCTCCCGATCACAACTGCACTGCAGCCATTTAACGATCTGAGAAGCATTAGTCAGCAGGAGACGGGACTTCCACCCCTCACCCAACTTGATTGGCCAGTAGCTCTGTAGCTCCAGAAGGACCAGCAGTGGCCAGGATTATGACTAGAAGCAGCCCTCAGATTCCAAGTCCCAGTCTAGGGAAGTTTTGGAGGTCTCGTGGCAGTGAGGGGAGGTGCGGTTTGTAGGTGAGGGAGAGAGGGGTGGGGTAGTTGATAGAGAGGCCAGTAGGCAGAATGAGCACCCATGGGGGCAGACGTTGTGGGGTGGGGGGGGGGTGCACCAGATGTGGAAAAATGGCTCTTAAGGGAGGCTACTCCCCTTCCCGCCCAAGACCCTTCTGGTCTTTTCCCCTACCTCTGAACTCCCTATGCTAGCCTCGAAATCGAGGCCAGGCAGGAAGCCACCCTTAAGTGACCATTAAGAGGTCATTCGTAAAGCCCAAGTTTCCAAAGATAAGACCAGTGTCCATGACGTTCTTGGAGGGGATTGGGCAGCATCTGCAATAAGATAGATGAACTACGGGCAAAAATTATTTAGATATGATCGCCATTAGAGAGACATGGTTACAAAGTGATCGAGGTTGAGAAATAAATATTCCAGCATTTTGAAAAGACAGGCAGAAGGAAAAAGGAGGGATAGCCCAGATAATAAAGGATAACATAAGGACATTAGTGAGAAATAACCTTGACTCAGAAAATCAAGAAGTAGAATCAGAATGAGTGGGGATTAGGAATAACAAAGGTCAGAAAATGCTAATGGGAGTTGTTTATAGGCCCCCTTAACAGTAATTATACCGTTGAACAGAGTTTTGTAAAAGAATTATTGAAGTTAGTAACAAAGGCAATGTAATAGGTAAGGGGCACTTTAATGGTCATATAGACTGGACCAATGAAATTGGCAAAGGTGGCCTGGAACATGAGTTTGTAGAATGCTTTTGTGACAGTTTCCTGGAACCAACTAGGGATAAAGCTGTTTTAGATCTAATATTGTGCAATGAAACAGGACTAATTAATAATGTTATAGTAAAAGATCCACTGGGAAATAGTGATCATAAACCATTTGGATTCCACACTACATTTAAAAACAACATACTCCAATCACAAACAAGAATCTTAAACTGAAACAAAGCCAATTACATAGGTATGAGTAGTAAGTCTGAAGATTGGGAGTGCTTTAGAAAGCAGAAAAGGGCCATCAAAAAAGTTGTTAAAAAGGTAAAAAATAGAATGAGAGTAAACTAGCCAGGAGTATAAAGAAAGATTCTAAGAATTTTATAAGCATATATAAAGGAAGAGAGTAGCTAAAGTAAATGTCAGTCCCTTAGAAGCAGAAACAAAAGAAATTATCATGGGGATTGAGAAAATGGCAGAGATATTGAAAAAATATCTTTTTGTCTGTCTTACAGCAGGAGACATAAGTTGCATACCAGAAATAGAGGGTAATAAGAACGAGGAAATTAAGGTAATTAATATTAGCAGATATAAAGTACTGGAGAAACTCAAGGGCCTAAAATCTGACAAGTCCCCAGGACCTGATGGCCTAAATCCTAGGGTTCTAAAAGAGATAGCCACAGAAGTAGATGCACTGGCTATGATTTTCCAAAATTCCCTAGATTTGGGAATGGTCCAAGCAGCTTAGAAGTTAGCAGATGTAATGCCACTATTCAAGAAAGGAAGGAGAGAGAAAACAGGGCACTACAGGCTAGTTAGCCTGACATCAGTTAACAGGAAGATGCTGGACTCTATTATTAAGGAAGTCTTAACAGTGCACTTAGAAAAGCATAGTATGATCAGACAGAATCAACATGGTTTTACAAAAGGGAAACTCTGTTAACAAATTTATTAGAGGTTTTTGAAGATGTAACCAGTAAGGTAGATAAAGGTGAACCAGTGGATGCAATACACTTGGATTTCCAAAAAGCATTAGATAAGGTGCCACACAAAAGGTTAATATGCAAGATAAGGACTCATGAAGTTGGGGGTGGGGAGGATATATTAGCATGGATAGAGGATTGGTTAATGGACAGGAACAGAGAGTAGGAATAAATGGGGCATTTTCAAGATGGCAGACTATGACTAGTGAAGTGTTGGAAGGATCAATGTTGGGCTCAGTGATTTACAGTCTGTTAGATGACGAGACAGAGAGTAATATATCTAGGTTTGCTGACGTTACAAAGCTAGATGGGAATGCAAGTGTGAGTAGGACACAGAGGCTGAAAAGAGATGTAGACAAGTTAAGTGAGTGGATAACAAGGTGGCAGATGGAATATAATGTGAGAAAGTGTGAGGTTATTCACTTTGGTTGTAAGAGTAGAAGGGTAGAATATTTTTTAAAAGGCATGAGACTTGTAAATGTTAAGAAAGGCTTGTGCATACTCATACAAGAAACACAAAGTTATACAGGTACAACAAGCAGTTAGGAAAACAAATGGCCTGTTGGCATTTTTGCAGGGAATTGGAGTACAAGAATAAAGAAGTCTTGATACAATGGTATGGGGCTTCGGTGGGACCACACCTGGAATATTGTGTGCAGTTTTGGTCCCCATATTTAAGGAAGGATATAGTTGCATTGGAGACAGTACAATGAAGGTTCGCTAGATTGGTACCTGGGATGAAAGGGTTGTCCTAGGTTGACAGGCTGAGTAAATTGGGCCTATATTCTCTGGAGTTTAGAAGAATTCAGAGACAATCTCATTGAAACATTGGGATTGTGAAGAGGGCTTGACAAGATAGACACTGAGAGGTTGCTTCCCCTGCCTGGGGAATTTAAAATTTAATACCAATCAATGATAAGGTACCAATCATTTAGGATGAGGAAAAATTTCTTCAAAGGGTTGTGAATGTTTGGAATTCTGTAGCTCAGAGTGTTGTGGATGATTCCATCATTGAATATATATACAGCTGAGACAGACAGATTTTTGGTTTCTCAGGGAATCAAAAGACATGGAGAGTGGGAGGGAAAGTGAAGCTGAAGCCCAAGATCAACCATGATCATATTGAATGACAGAGCAGGCTTGACAAGCCTCATAGTCTTCTCCTGCTCCTATTTCTTATGTTCTCATGTTCTTACATTCTGAAATACTTTGGCTCCATTGATATCCATGACCTCAGCAATGTCCCTTCTCATAACAGCCAGCACTGCCTTCTCCTTAGGGTTTACGATGTACAGAAGCATTTGTCCTCCAGTTCCTTCTTGCTGCTTCCTGTTATGTGCCACCGTGTCCTACAATAAAGAGGCAAGTGTTTCAGTGAGTATTGCACAATATGTTTTGACTGATGTGTTTATCATGGTTAAATAGCTATCAGTGTGTGAACTGTCCAACATGGGTGTGAGGCTTGCAACAGTGCTAAGCGCGAAGGTGAGGTAAAGCATATGAATGGTAGGGTTGAGTCCTGATTGGGTTTTTAGGCAGGTGGGTGATGGGAGTATCATGTATTAAACAGCAGCTATTGCTGCAGTTTGTAGAATATGACATTTGGAAATTCACTGACATTGACAACTCATGTGAGATCATTAAACTTCCTGTATGGAATCCAGATTCTAGCAGCTATACTCCTGTCATTGATCCTCACTGCCGCTTGCTCCACTGCATGTGTTTGAAAGGCCTTTGCTCCCCAGGGGATACAAGACATCTTTCCTCTGTTTCCCCTTACTTTCTACCATAGTCAGCCATTGCTGAATCTTCCACGGAAACTTGAGAAAATACTTTCACCACTTCCAACAACCACAATCTTTAAGAAGTGGAGGCTGCCTTGAAGTAGTGCTAGACACTTGTGATTTGAAGCCCTGTGCTGATGGTTACAGTCAAATAACAGTACGGATAGAGCTGATTGAATGCAGCAATCATGAGAATGAACAGGTAGCACAAATCTGATGTTGTGCCTACCTTGTAATCAATGGACACAGATTAATCATGTATAATGATCCCTGCACCCATTTTCAGGAGCTATCTAACTTAATTCCTCTGTAGTTCCCTTGGGCTCAGCTATGATGCTTTGAATTATTTTAAAATTTCAGTTAAATTGTTTGCTAGCATTATAATTTAACTGGGAATCAGATCCTGATTAGCTTTCCCTGGTTCGAGAGTAAAGCATAATTCAGTATGGCTAGCCAGATGTGCACTGCTGTTTGCAGGCACCGGCCTCAAACAGGTCTCTGCAGCATAAGTAATAGTTCCTCTTTCATATTGTTCTCTCTATCTTTCATAAACATTGATGATTTTACTGGTAACTTTTTAATTGTAGTTTATTGTGAACCTATGTTTTTAACCTTAGCCCTGTGGAATGCTCAGGTCAGCTCTCAGAAAATAGAGTCTTAATGATAAATATCATTGTCTTTCACAGAAACTAAATCATTTGCACTTATATGATTCTTTAACATCCTAAGGACATTTTAAAGCAACTCAGAGTAAGTTAATTTACTCTAGAAGAACAGTCACTATTGTTTTACAGGCAACAAGATATAATATCCTTACCAATATTACATATTAACATGAATAGTAGCATATGGGAGGTCTTGTGGACCAGTGATAGCTTCCCCAACCCTGGGCCAGAAACTCTGGGTTCAAGCCCCCCGTCAGGACTTGATAGCCATGGAAGGTGAGTTCATAATGTGGCCAAACAGGTTGATAATTAGCCTGTAAATCTTTCCAATACGACTCATGGTAGTAGTGGGAGAATTTCCTGCTAGCCATACTGCAGAAGGCAATGGCACACCAAGGCAGTACTTTGCCAAGCGTAATCATGGACCAACCAATTCAATGGAAGTCCATGGTTGTCAACACCCTCGTAGGGCATGGTAGTAGCCTATGCTGTTGTTTTTTGGAACTCTTTCCATCCCGGGCCTTTGTTATATGATAACACACAGATTTACAGAATCATTACATTTCCGGTTGCATTATTGATCATATTAATTCAGCAGTTAAAATATCCACATGAACTGAGCACAATGGACAAATCCTATTGTACATTTGTGAATTACTTACTATATAATGCCTGCTGATTTGGTGCATTGCATTCATTACTAAGCTGCAGTTGTAATGCCTTTGGTGCCCTTCTACGGATTATTGTTCACTGGTGCATGAGTGTGTGACTAAAAATAAAATGCAGTCACCAGTGACAGAGGCTGTGTATCTCAGTTCCTTGGAAATCGCTGATCACATGACCTTGGGTTCCGCCACACTTACAATGAACTTCCTGATGCCTATCTCATTTTCTAAGATATTTTTAAAGAAATTGCTCTTAATATTTTGGGTTACAACACAGGTGCTGATTGTACACGTTTAGATTATGAGGTTCTAATGTCCCCATTGAAATTATGACAGGCATCTTCTTCGAATCTATTATATTGAAGATGTCCAGATAATTTTTCCCCTCAAAGAATATTTCATATTCAGAGCTGGCTGCATACAATATGATTTTTTTTAAAAATTGCCTATTGGCTGTATTTTTAAAAAAATGAAATTCTCCAATGGAAAGCCACAATAACTAGTCACCTTCCTATTTTACTTAAGGGACTTTTTGACAAATGTATTGTTTAAGAATTGCAAGCTAATTTAAGGATATGCACACCTTAGTTTGTTAAGAGTAGTGAAGTATCATCGAATGCGCATAGATGAAAAGACAAGGGAGGAAAGGAACCAATTGATATTCCTGTCTACTTTGCAAGGCCTGATAGTTCATGTCGCAGCTGTGCCTGCTAATTGTGTGGTAGTCAGATGCTGAAGGGAGTATGACGGTCTTAGTATATATAACGCTGTGGGGATCATGTGTCACCTTTAGTGTTATTAGACAGCCCCGCAATTTGAGACTTAACAGAGTCCATGTAGAACCACAGCTCAGCTTTTATCAGGCTGAAATACCAAGGGATTACATTTTTTTCTTAAGTTTGTGAACAATAAGGTACTTTGATTTTTCAAGTAGAAAATTTAAAACGTTTTCTAACTTTCAGGCCTGATTCTCATTGTGAAATTGTACTGGCATAAACCTGACAAAACTCTGATATTATGGTATGATCTTAGTAGAGTAGGTAAATTCCACAGGTCATGATAACCAGAAACCCCTCGCCAACCTTCCACTTGCTCCCACACCCAGTGAATCCTTACTTAAAAACCCTGAACATCAGCCCTAACTTGTGTCCCAAAATGGTTTCTAATTAAGAGGCAGACTTTCCTGGTCCTACGCCTTGGGCATGCTTCAGCAGCTGGATGCAGGAAAACACATGGGGAGAAGTTGACATCTGCAAGGGATCCCAGATTTTCCATCCTTCAAATTTAAACATTGGACCATTCATTGTGCCCAAGCGATTTAGTACACCCCAGCTGCAGACTGAAAGAATTTGCCCCTATATGGTAGGCTTTTCAGACTAAGACAACAAAATAAGGTCCTTCACAAATCGGCATGAGAAAATGAATTTTAAGAGCAGGATTCCCCCATCCACACACCCTGTCGCCCCATCAGGGCTTTGAGACCCCAACATTCGAGTCTATTGGGGATCAAGACTGCACACTATGTGGGAGACAATCATCCAGCAATGGCCTGCCCCAAACTGGCCAATTAGTGGCCTAGAGGACAGGCCCCTGTCCAATTAAGCATGGTGGGCGGGCTCTCAAAGCTGGAAGGACAATAAGAGGCCTGAAAGCAATGGGTAGCCCTGCACCAATTGGAAAGCAAAAAATCTTGTAACCCAATTGGATGGTACTTGACTGTCAGCCAAAGAGCACTTTTTCCCCTCATTTTCAAAATTTTTATATCTGCTCAAGAGAAATGTTCAAAGAAAATGACAAAAAAATTTGAAATGTCCGAATGATTTTCTCCAGGGTTGCACACAATTCCTGGAGATTCCAGGCCAATCCTGGAGAGCTGGCAACCCTGATCTTAGCTCAGCCAACTAAGGCTTCCTTTCGGTACATTAATTCTGGGCACTGCAGGGGTTGTTGCCTATTTGTAAACAAATTACTGAAGTATAAATACTCTCAAATTCCCAGATGATCAAGCAAAGGTAATAGTAAAACAGGTAAGGACAGATATTTAATTCCCTGTAGCTTTAGTAAGGCCTCAGATGAAAAGGCCAGCTTTTATTAAAATATAATGGACCTTTTCCAGCCACAATTTAAAATACCGTGACATAGTAACGAAAAGTAATTTAGCAATGATATTACTGACCTCAGGTCTTCCAAAGTGGAAATTGTGTTTAATATAATGCTTACCTCATCAGCTATCTTCATTACAAAGCCATTAAATATGTCACAGTTCAAACAGAAAAGCACTGTAAAATTGATATAAATAAGTTAGCGTGCTGTTTGCCTTAAATAAATCTACCTTTTTTACTCTTTGGTTATCTTTCAGGTTTTTACAATTGCTGTTGAGTAACATCCCATTCCATTTATTTTTGATTTTCATTTAGAATATATAAAACTGTAAAAGAGCATATAATTGTATTTAGTCGACCATTTTTTCGAGAGCAAACCCGGTTTTTTTTTTACAGCAATGGCATGGTGCTTTGCTAAGGGTTGATTTAATTTGGCTAGTTGAATTTTGAGACGAGATGTAGAACAGTATTTTGTTGGCACAATACAGTTGAGCAGCAGCAGGTACATTATGTGCTTAGCTTGCACTCAGCCTGCCCTGACATCATGGTAATATGATGGAGTGTAATTCCCTCATCTGCATTAAATTTCTAAACACTACTCAGGGCAAGCCAATTAGAAGCTCTTGTGTGCCCTATCTGTGCTTTATTGTTAAAAAGAGTGTAATTCTGACTAGAAGCCGCAGAGGTCTTGAGAAGAGCACGGAAATAAAGCACCAGAAGTGAACAGCTTCAGCACAAAGGAAATGTTGTTCTGAAGGAGCAGAGCACAGTGACAAATTCAGACGACATGATAATATATTTATTCAGGTAGGCACTGCTCTGCTTTGCATTCAGATATCTGTGGGTGGAGGTGTTCATTTCATATAATTTATTCTTGTATAAATTGATGTGAGTTGTAGGCTCAAGTGACAGAAAATTATAATATTGGGCAAACAAAATCATTGTTAGTGGGACTGAATAACAAACGTTTCATCAGACTGGTACTGATCAACATTCGTCATACAGTTCCTTTGCCTGACGACTGGAAACATAGTTGTAAATTTCTTACTTAGGGGTTTAAGATACTGATGTAATAGGATTTGTTTTGATTCGCTCTGTTCAAATGATGAAGCAGTATTGGCTGTGTGAGTTGGTACAACAAACCCAAGAGCTGAGTGTAATGTACTATGTTATAAATTTTCACTGTGCCCCGTTTAATTACGGGTTTGACAAAGGGGTCTTCACAGGATGTACCAGAATGTAAGAAATACAGACCACAAAATTTAACAAGAAACTTTTTCGAACATTTATGGTGCTGATACAATAGAATTTACTTTTGCTTTTCTCTATTCCCATATTGAATTGGTACTGTTTGTGAGAAGTGACAAACCAAATCCGACAGCCTAGTTTGCAGTTACAAATCTTCCCAGTTTAGTTAGATTTATTTGACAGTAATCTCAGCCCTACCTTGTTCACGCAGCTTATTCTTTTCATTTAAATATGTGCTTGCATCATGCTAACATAATGGAGTGTAATTCCTTCACCTACATCAAATTTCTTAACACTGTACTCAGCTGGAAAACAAAATTCAAATGTTATTTGAGCGCCTGCATGTCCATTTGGGTTAATAACTGTTTGATAATAGATTATATTTTTATTTGCTATCAGCTGTGTAAGGACAGAACTTGGGTTTTAATTATTTACTTCCGGGCAGAAATCTATTAATATTGATAACTTGATTCATTGATGAAGGAATGATTGGCCCACTCATCGGTACAATCGGAATGTGCAGCCTGAAAAAACAGCAGAGGGATTTTCACCTATTTATAGCTTTGTTTACACCTTTTTGGATGGACCATAAATTAGGCAGCTGACACTCCCACTGGAAACACCTGGATGCCCTTGTACATGAATCACAGAAAGTTAACATGCAAGTACAGCAAACAATTATGAAAGTAAATGGTATGTTAACCTTTATTACAAAGGGGGGTGAGGTAAAAGAGGGAAAAAACCTTACTGCAATTGTATGGGGCCTTGGTGAGACCACACCCAGAGTACTATGTACAATTTTGTCTCCTTACTTCAGAAAGGACATACTGTCCTGTGAAGGAACACAATAAAGGTTTGCCAGACTGATTCTAGGGGTGGAGGGATGCACAACCTTCTGAGTTACGGGAAATTTCTCCTTATCTCAGTCCTAAAGGCTGAATCCTTATTCTGAGACTGTGACCCCTAGTTCTAGACTCACCATGCAATGAAAACATCCTTCCTGCATTCGCCCTATCAATTCCTTTAAGATATTTTAATGTTTCAGTGAGATAATCTCCCATTCTTCTAAATTCCATAGAGATTGAGTACACTGGGACTATGTTCTCTGGAATTTAGAAGAATGGGAGATGATCTCACTGAAACATTAAAATATCTTAAAGGAATTGATAGGGCGAATGCAGGAAGGATGTTTTCATTGCATGGTGAGTCTAGAACTAGGGGTCACAGTCTCAGAATAAGGATTCAGCCTTTAGGACTGAGATGAAGAGAAATTTCCCTTAACTCAGAAGGTTGTGCATTTTCAGAATTCACCACTCCAAATAGCTGGGGATGCTCAGTTATTGAGGATATTCAAGACAAAGGTCAAAGATTTTTGGATACTAAGGGAATTGGGGAATATGGAGATTCTGCAGGAATGTGGAATTGAGGTAAAAGATCAGCCCACATTGAATGATATAGTAGGCTCAAAGGGCTTAATGGCAAACTTGTTTACTGTTTCTTATATTCTTAATAAATATATGCAAATCTGGTCAATTGAACTAACCAGCAATCCCAAAGCCACCTGTACACATTGGGCAGAAATTAATCCCCCCATCATCCCCTCTCCCACCCAGGGGTGGGCCAGGAGGCTGGGGTAGGCCGTATAGTCAGGTGGGAAGTTGCGGGATGAAGATCCCATTGCCATCCCGACTCTCCCCGAGTAAGTCAGGGGCTGGGAAGGTTGGGGTTGACCTTCTTGCCCCTAGGGCAATTGAGACCCTTAAGTGTTCGATTATGGGCTGCTTAAGGGCCTCACCCTGCCAGCGCTGGCGTTCTACCAATGGCAGGATGCCTGTGCCATGTGGTATATCTTGGTAGCCTCCCTGTGGGCTCAGGAGGGCCCTCCTGGTCAGGCATTCTGTGCATCAGGGAGTGCCTGCCACCACTGCCACCCCCTTCCACCAGTGGCAAGGGTCACTCCATTTAGAGACCCTGCACCACCCAACACACTGACCTCCCACCCCCTTGCTGGGGCCTGCCTGACTGGACCCAGCAAGTCTGCCCCACTCGCCTCTCCTCTGTAGTCTCCATGTTTTGTTGCCACTAAGGCCCTCCTGTAGGCTCAACAGTGGTTAATGTTCCTTGTGGTGATGCTGGGACTGAAGAACTGCCAGCCATCCAATTTGCTGGTGACACTTGGAGGCGGGATATTTGCCTTTCAGGGCTTAGAGCCCTCAACAGCAGGCAATTAACCGTCCGGGAGGCATTTAATTCCACCAGGGTAACCAGAAATGGCTGTGGCGGGGTTGCCACCAGCTTACTGGCCGATGTACAAGGGCACCGCTGCAGCTATTAAATTCACCTATTGCTACCTTGTACCTTGGGCAGCACAAATTGGGAGGCTGACATTTCCAGCAATATTTAAACGGATCCTCAACAGATCTTCAGCAAACACTGGTAAGCTTTGAATGATATTTCGCTTGTGCTGCATTGTGGTCTTTTTGGCCTCTATCGATCATTTCAAGGTTTTTGCAGTGGATCTAGAATGTTGTGAACTCTTAAGGGACTTCTGGGAATCCACTTTTTCTTCATGAAGTCTTTCTGGTAATTCCATTCTGCTAAGAGGAGGAGGAGCGGCAGGAGGAAGGAGTAGCAGAACTGCCACTGCAGGAAGAGCAAAGAGCTCTAATTTTAAGTTTACACCCCTTCATTTGGGATTCCCCCATCAGACAAACTAGCTTCTCTACATCTAACCTATCAAATCCTTTTGTCACATTAAACGTCGCAATTAGTTCACTGCTCAACTGTGTAAGCTCAGGGGAATAAAAGCCAAGTGTTTGCAGTCATAACGTTTTCAGCCCTGGTGTCATCTTAAACCTACCATTTATCATGGAGAGATCTGTAAACAAGGATAAGAATTTAAAAATTGAGATGTTGTTGGACTGGCAACAACTTAGGCCAATGAGCACAGGGCTAATGAATCTCAGGCCCTGTCCTACATAATGGTGCCTTTGTATTCTATTTTGGGTCTATTAACAAAATCATGGAAGCAAGCACTTCTGGCTGCTCTGCGTGCTCATCTGGGATCTGATCAGTAAAACTGGCATCTGTCAATGGTGCAGGAGTATTCAGTGGGTGCTAACTGTTTGCGGTATCTTCACCAAAGCTGGTATCCAAGTTGGTGAAAAAAATAGGGTGAGAAATGGCCATTCAGCCCATGAATGCTGATCCCTCCAGTACATTACCTGTCCCACCATGATACTTAATTGCACTTTGAATAAGTCCAATGATTTTGCTACTGTGTGTTTGCTTAGTTGATTGTTCCAGACATGAATGCTTCTTTGAATAAAGTATTTATTTCCTGGTATCTTCTAAATGTATTTGTGGCTAAATTCTACTTATCCTTCCTTTCTTGGTGTATTTGAAACTCTAATCTGCATGACCTTATACCATTATTTATACTGCTTTCTCCCTCGATAGTGGAGCTCGAGCTTCTCTAATCTCTCCTTGTAATTTATCCCCTTTGCATTTTGAGGGTGGGTGTTGATTAGCTCAGTTGGCTAGATAGCTAGAGTATGGTTTAGAATGGCACCAACAGCACAAGTCCAATCCCTGTACCAGCTGTGGTAGTTCATGGACGCCTGCCTCCTTGCCTTGCCCCATGCTTGATGCAGAGTGGTGTCCCTCAAGCTATATAACACCTTGTCCCTTTCTCGCTAACAGCGAGATGCCGATGGTCCCTCGTGGGCTATGGCTAACTACTTTACATATTAAGGGTAAATTTTAAAATCCCAGTGGACTGCTTGCAATCTCATTTGTGCTTGGGATGAAAAGAGAATCAATTTTCATATCACTTTTTGAAAATTCTTTGGTTTAATTGAAGAGGATGGTAGTGTCCTGTATGCAAACTTTAAGAGGTTTTCAGTGTTTCACAAACCTAAGATAGAACAAAACAAACCTCTCATAATCTTTTGCAGTTTGACTTGCTTTGCATATTTGCTTCTCCTGTACAATGAAGTAGCCCATGGTACGAATTCTAGTAGCGCTGGTTACAAATATGAAACATTGCTGTTATGTTTCGATCTGATGTCTGTCTCTTTAAATCAAGCACAATATTTAAGAATACAAAAGACATCTGCACTACTCTAACTGTCTGTTATGGTATACGTTGTGAAGTTTGTCAGTATTGTTACCCTGGTAAGAGGCTTGAAAAGAAGTATAACATGCCATTTTAAATATATAGCCTTTGTGATTGACTCAGTTATAGATATGAAAGCCTATTATTGTTGAATTAACTGACAGTTATGAATTTCTATCAAGTCTTGGCAGTCAGTCGAGGGCTAGAGAATTGAGCAACCTGAGAAGAATCCTTTGAGTGGAGCTGAATCAAACAGATTAAATCTTCATAGAAAGACAAGTAAATTCACTCAGCTCCTGTAACTCATAAAATAGACCAGAAGAAAGAAAGCTGCATAAATAAAAGATATATTTAGAGGGACAGATTAACATATGGATCATAATCTTTTAAAAAGCAAAATATTGCAGATGCTGGAAATCGGAAATGATAACAGCAAATGCTGGAAATACTCAGTAGGTCTGGCAGCACCTGGAGAGAGAGAAGCACAGAGCCAACAGCAGAATTTAATGGAGTCTGTAAGAGTGGGAAATGTGGCAAATGGGGGGACTTCATTAGGTGAGAGTTCTCATGTCCCACAAACTGGCGCGTACGGAACTGGACATGAACATGAACATTCAATGAAGACTGAACGCAAACACAAAACATTGTTTCCTCCACAATAGAGAAAATGTTCTTAATTCTCCTGTAACCATCAATGCATGCCAACCATGTGGTGTGCCAGTACATTTAGCTCTCTAGCTAAGCTAGCCCCAACAAATGATGATGGTGCTCACATGAATAAAGCAAAACCAATGTAATGTAAAGTATTTACAGGTGACAAATTGAATTTTTTTACAACGCCCTCGCCAACTTTGTGCTCTCATGAAGTCTTAAGTTTCCATTTGCAGCCACTATGCCTTGATGCAGTGCTGACATCAGCAGCTGAGGGTGGTGACAGTGTGTTCAGTGCACTGCACCCTTGCCTTTGACTGCAGCCATGTCGGGCACCCTCTGGAGGCTTGAGGCCTTTGAGGGCTCTGGCTTGGGGGTTCTACCGCACTGCTGCAGGGGCATCCTCCTTGGCCTCTCCTACGGGAGGCAGTGGGATCAGTGGCAGAAGGGGTGAGGAGAGGCCGCTCACTCTGGGGGTGCCCTGATAGGGAGCCCCAGGGCAGCTGGCATATGGTCCTCCTCCATCTGGGTGCGCAATGGCACCTCTCTGCCTCCCTGAATAGAAGGGGCACCTGGAGGTAGGTACAGGTGCCTCGTTTCCCTGGCCACTGCTATATGGTGCCCAGGGCTAGAATGACAGAATGCAGATCAGATTGCATAATGGTCGATTGCTCAGCCTGGCTCTCCATGGCAGTTGCCAACATCTCCATGGAAGGCACCATGCGCTCACATGCCTGAGACATGGCAGAATTCATGGCTTGGATGGACTTCCCCATTGACCGTGCAAAGCTGCGCATAACCCCTGCCATCTGCACTATATGTTTACTTACCTTCTGGCATCTCCACCAGCATTCGTGTAGCTGCAACCAGAGGCCCTTCATCAGCAGCGGCCTGCCTCCCAGCAGCCCTCTGAGTGTCAAGGGCCTTGACTGGCACAGCCTCCCTCAGCTGCTGGGCTGTGTGTACAATGTGCTCATCAGATTGTGCTCTGGATTCTACATGTGAATCCAAGTGGGTGTCACTGCGTTGGTGGAAATTTTGGAAGAGGCAGGTGGCGGTGCATCCTCTAGGTTAGTGTTGTCACCATCTCCGGAGGTGGAGTTTTTAGTCTTCTTCTGTGGCTGCAGCCTGGGCTCGGGATTGCGAGGACCTGTAGTGGAGCGCTAAAAGAACCACATTAAGGATCAACACAACTGCATCACATTTCCTCGCGTGCTTTCTGTATGACCACATGCCAGCACCAGGTTGGATGCATTCTCACATTCAGCCTGGCCATTCCAGCCTCACCATCTGTGATCAGTCAGCCACCCTCCTCTCCTACAATCTGCAGTGCCTCTCCCTTGGCAGGGTGAGCAATTTCAGGACAGGCACTCCTTCTCGAGTCCTTACCCTCTCCCTCGAGTTATGGGTCTGCTTCCCCTGCATGACAACATGCAGATTTAGTGATATGCCAGGTAACAGCTAACCTCCTTGTCTACAAGCATCCCCATCACACATCCTGGCCTGTCAGTTGTAAGTTGGATCCAAGCGTTCACACAAGCCAAACTATCACATGCTTTGGCCTTGACTGCCATGTGGTACTGAAGCTGATCATGCATTCACCTGCCTGGCTTAACTGCCCACTCACAAAGATACATTACTTGATGACCCCACAAGGGACCCTGTGGTAACATGCGACCATGCCACTTACACTGGTGGATCAGAGCAGGTTGTTGACCCTTTTCCTGCACTGGACCCAGGAACTGTGGAGGACCTCATGGTCGCTCATTTCCTTTCCATCCATGCTGCCTTGGGTTTCTATTACCATCTGTGGGAAAGAGCACCTCTCATCATTCCCTGGGGGAGAATCTGCCGGGAACTGTTGCCAAACCTTGAGTCTGGGCTCTGTCTAGGCCCATCCATCTCCAAAATGCAGTTGAAGGGATGTGATGCCAGTGGGGTGAGGTGGGCGGGGGTGGGGGTGGTGTTGCAGTGCAGTGGCAGGACATGAAAGAATAATAAGGTGGGGATTGATAGGGGGAGAAGTTTGGGGGAGGTGAGGGTGATGAGGGGGTGCAACAAGAAATGGGACAAAGGACTGATAGCATGGAGGTGGACAGGAAAGTTGTGGCTGTGATACAGAGCCTCCCTGTTTGACAAGGTGGCTGTTTTATAGCCTGCTCGTGCCTGCTGCATTACCACTTGAGAGCAGGATCCACCAATGAATTCCCTGCCCTGCAACATAATCTCCCACGTGTCTCACATGCCTGCCCTCTGTCCTTTCAATCTTAATTGTAATTGCATATGCCCTGGCTTCTGACACACCAGCGGAAGTGCCGCCCACTTCCATTTCTGCCATCGGGACCTATGTGTCTCTTATTAAATTCCACCCAATATCTCAGGTTTGTGATCTCTCATCTGAACCAAAAGATAACCTTCTAACATTTTCCCTTTTAAGGAGATAGAGAATAAAATTTCTACCAGGGAAAGTTTATATTATTGTGATTATTTATTTGCTTGTTTTTTCTTTAATAAATTTGCCTGAAAATTTACAATTAGACAAGACCTGTTGTGATGCTTGACTGCTTATGGATACTTGGTGATGATTACTGGACAAGAGTAAAATCAGAGGAATAATTAGTTTAAACTATTTACTGCGAGAGTGACTCTTAAACAGTTTGTGACTGTTAGGGCTAATTTTTTGATCAGGTGCTTTTAGTGAGGAGTCATGTTCACGGGGCGCACCATTTTGCAAAAATGGAGACCTACAGTCCCTGCCTTTCTGTCCATGTAAAATAAATGGATGGGAAACCAGGGCTCCGAGACTGGTGATTTCCTGACCAGTATTCCCAGGGTTCTTTATTGGAAGCAGTCCACCAGTGAATCGATTCCATTGTCTAACCTTAGGATTAGATTGAAAATCACTCTCTGATATTTTTCAAGTAGGGTCCATTGATCTTCTAGAGTAGTTTTATTGTTTTGGGTGCAGCTTTTGCTGACAGCAGCTGCCAGTGCTGATACTGACCATCAGCATTTTCCTCAATCCATATTGTTGATACACTATAGCGTTCATGCAGATTGATTAGTGATTGTGAGGTTATTTTTGCTAGTTTATTAGGAAACAATTTGTAGTTGATTCCTGGAATATTCTTTGACTCCGATCTATTGAAGCAAAGGATTTCAAAATTGATTAGTAAAAATTGCAGGATACTGTGTTTGATGCTTAAACTGAACTAGTCTGAGGCAGGTGAAAACATGATTCTGTTTCAAATCATCAGGAATTCAACTAGGCTAAGGCAAGTAATCGCTATTGTTACAATCCCAGAGTGACACCTGGCTTGATAGATCATAACTTTATTTTTTTTAAGAAACCTTGGAGGAAAGTTACTGAACAAATTCACAAGAGTCTGCTGATAAACTTTTAACACAAAGAATAAAACATTTATTAAACAAGAAAAATGAACTTTATTACATCATATAGAAAGGTTGGAATGATCTCAATACAAACACAAGAGAATGATTCAAATATTCATTATTCCTTCACCCCAGCTACATCTTTACAGACACATACGATAAAACAATTCACCATATCTATCTTATACTCGAATATTCAGGATAGCTATGCAGTACGTGTGATCCAACTGGTGAACTGTGGTCAGACACACCACACTCCAAAGCAAATGACAGATGTGACCAAAGCAGATTCCATGGATTTATCAACAACCTACCAGATGCTTGTCACACCGTGAGCCAACCAGTCTCACTGAAACTCTGTCTTTCTCACAAGAATTTCCAATCTCCATGTTCGAAGAACTCACCTTGGAATTCTCTCCAAATGTCGCTCCCACTTGGACAGTTTCAACAAGGGTTTCAATCTTGCCTTCTAAGATTCCTTTCCCCTGGATCTCCAAGTACACTCAAGCTTCACCTTCCAAGCACAATTTCAGATCTTCGGCCGTGCCAAGCAGAATGCCACTGCACCAGAGTCCTGCAGTAAGGAGTCACCAACCTTTGGCTGCCTCCTCAGATCTTCAGGGCTTCTCTCAAGCCCATTGTGCTTCAAGTCTGCTCCCTGCAGCTCTGTCTTTAATTTGGAGCCTGTTTCTCTGTTCCTTTTTTTTCAACTTGACTCCTGACCTCTTTCTGTCTCATTTCCTGGTTTGGGCCCTTCTTCTTGGTTTGGGACCTTCTCCCTGTCCCTCTGCCCATGTCCTGCTCCTTGGGGGACACTCTCTGCAATGGTGCTCTGGTTCAGGTCACCTGACCTGCAGTTTTGTGTTATTTCATTTCTTTGGCTTTTCATCTGCACAGGCATGCATGGCTGCTTCCCATCCTAAAGACATGAAAATGAACGAACTGCACTCATGCAACCATTTCCCGACTGACACATGAAAGCCGAAATGCACACGCGCAGCCATTTCCCGGCTGATGCGTGTGCAGAAGGCCCTAAGTTCTGACTACCAATTTAAAAATAAGTAAGTGGCTGGTGGGTAGGGTGGCAGCTGGGAAGGGTGGTGAGGTCGGGTCAGGGCTGAGTCAGGGGGTTGGGGAGAGTGGGGTGGCGGGGGCTGGTCAGGACAGGTTGTGGGGAGTCGGTGGTCAGGGGAGTCAGATGGTGGGGTCTAGTCATGTTGGGTCAGGCTGGAATCGGGGGTCAAGGGGAAGTCGGGTGGTGTGGGCCACACAGATCGAGTTGGGGGCTAAGGGGGAGAATTGTGGGACTGAGGGGGAGCCTTGGGCTAGCCAGGTTGGGTTGTGGAGAGTGAGGTGATCAGTGGGGTGGGTTGTGGGGGGTGGATGTCAGTTGTTTAGCTACCCAGAAGTTAGACCAGGAATTTTCTGCTTAACATTTCCTGGGTAACTATCCAGGTAAGTCAGAACTGTCAAAGCCTCCGACTCTAACTCAGAGTTGGACACTTTTTCGGAGAGTCCCGGGGAGCAGGGCAATTGCCCATTGGAAGTTCCGATTTCCCAAGCAGTTCCCATGGAGTCAGTGAGTTGGGACCTCTGAGGGGTCCAGTACTGTATCTTGGAGACTGAAAGATCTGGGCCATTGCATTATGCTACCCTCCCCCTACCGGACCGAGAAGGATTCAGATGTGTACCAACCACTCAGAGTCAGATGCAATGATTTCTATGCATGTTCACCACTAGACCACAAAGGAAATTGATGCAAATTTGTTAAAACCATTTGAAACAGATATAAACCACTGACAAATTCAAGTATAGCAACAACAAAATTTTAAAAAAACACTTCTGTACAGGCACTTTCATCTGCTGACCAACATGAAAGAGGTTTGGCAAAAAAATCATACATCCACCTAAATCTGAAACTGTGATAACCGCAGGTTGTTCTGAATAGCCGATTTCGTTAACGCGGATCTTCACTTTGGAACATATCTGGGCCCTCGTTGAATAACTTGAGTCAAAGAAGCTCCCTCACTAAAACATTCCACGCATTTTGACCCCTTGCTGCATGATTTTCTGTTATTGAACTATGTAAAGTGGCAATATAATTCTTTTAGTCCCTGGGATAGAAATTTGTCTTGGGTCATGGTGGGAAATGAACAGTATTGGATTGGCTGCCTGTTCTACACAGCTCCAATGCTTGCAGTCAATGGAATTAAGTATCAGTCGCTGCTATGACAGGAGGCTAATCCAACACTGTTGGTTTTGCGTCTATTCCCGGGATAAATTTCTACCCCACTATTTTTCTTTGCTACTTTGTCAGGTGGGTTCCACTTCTGCCCTGATGACTATCTAGTATCATTGCTCCCACTAGGTCTACTGCCTCCGATGCCATGCCAGGTCCCAGGTGAGAGCACGAAACTCATCACACAGTGAACCTCCGTTCCCATGCCCAACCCCCTTATGCTGTTGGCCTTGGTAGGTGCAGACAAGAGACTTCCGACATATGGCAGAGGATGAAGCACATTCAGCTTCTGACCTAATTTCTGTCCCTCCTTGCACACTGTTGGAGTTAAGGTGGGAATGTGGCAGAAAGCCTATATCCCTGTTTGCCTGGGACATTGATCTCAATGTCTAAGATGCCCAAAACAAGGGATATTATTTTTAGTGCATTCACAGAGGTTATATGTGGAAATAATTTCTAAAGATAATAAATACCCATAAATTGAATTGTCCCCTATATTCCACAGGGCAGCAACATTACAATTTGAATAATCTTCTAACATACTTTACCTTTGCTCACAGCAAAGGCATCTTTCATAGGCAGAGTTGCACCTCCTATGATCCCAAATGTAATTTTTTTAATATATTGTGAATGGGATTTAGTGTGCTATGGGGCTAATGACCTCTTTTACCACTGGCTAATATTGGAAATGAAATGGGATTCCCACCATGTGTTGCTGATGTCTCCAGAAAGTAGGAAAACAGCATCATGGGGTAAATTTCCTCAGTGCTCCTCTTGCTCCATTGTTGCAATTTAATTGGAAGTTTGATGTAAACTTTGCTTCAAAGTTACGACAACGGAATGAGAAGTTTTGAGGCAGTTCATCCTTCCACAGTATCAGGTGATATATTTCAAATTAAAAGACAAGTTGCTTTTTTGAGAGAGAGTTATACACAGTTAAATCAGAAATTTAATACTCAGTCACCTCAGACACTTTAAATTGCTTTCCAACCCCATAATAGACCTCTTGTAAAGATTTTCACGAGGGTCTATGTAAAAGGCTGACATGACCACGGAGCATAGCCCTGAATTACTTACGGATATTTTGGACTTTCAAGTAAGACGTGTTTTCTTAACAAAGAGCCTACAAGCAAAGCTGGCTGAGACTGCCACTGACCTAAAGGATGAGGGTAGTAGTGGGGATGAATTGGAGGGTAACATGGGTGAGGCCCACATTGAACCCCCTACTACCCGGCTAACCAACACAGAGATACTAGTGAACTGAGGCTCCTTATTCACCCACCTAAGTGCAGAACAGCAGGCAGACTTGATGAGGCTGCTCACTGCATTTAAAGGCTTATGCGGGAACAAGCCAGGCTGCACCACACTAGCTCTACATGATGTGGATGTGGGAGAGGCCCCTCCTATAAGGCAACGATTGGTCTCTCTATCTCTGATTTGTCTTTCTGGAGGAGGACAGCCCCTACCCCAATGTCGCTCGCATCGATGGCTACTTTAAATGCTTGGTTAAAATTCCAGAGCTGCAAGCACAGGCTCGCCTATTAAAATGGTTATCGTCTAAGCCCAGAAAAGCTGGCCCAGGTTTGGGAGGAGATTAACTACATGCTGGAGCACCAATTAATAGAGCCTAGCAGCAGTAGCTGGAGCTCCCCAGTTGTCCTCGGACAGCTCCACAAGGTTCTGCATTGATTACTGAAAAGTTAATGCAGTGACCGGAGCCAAATCCTACCCGATACCCCGGCTGGAAGACTATATAGATAGGGCAGGTAAAGCAACCTAAATTACAAAGATAGATTTACTGGAGGGATACTGGCAGGTCCCTTGTCTGCCCATATGAAGGAAATCTCCACCTTCGTAACTCTGGATGTGTTATACCAGTGTCAATCATGCCATTTGGATTCTGAAAAGCCCCAGACTCCTTTTAAAGGCTGATGAACCAGGTAGTGGCGGATTTATCCAATTGGGTAGTGTACCTAGATGACCTCCTAGTGTACAGCGACACCTGGGAAACTCACCTAGAGCAACTCAAAACCCTTTTCCAGAAAGTACAGTCAGCTAACCTAGTGGTCAATCTCAAAAACAGTGAGTTTGCTAAGACTCAGATGACCTATCTAGGACACGTAGTGGGTCAAGGACAACTACTGCCCGGGGTTGCTAAGGTACAAGCAGTAGCACAGTTCCCCATTTGACCAACGAAACGGGAAATCGTGAGGTTCTTGGGTATGTGTGGGTTCTACCGCAAGCATGTCCCAAACTTCAACACAGTAACCGCCACACTGACACACCTACTACAGAAAAAAGCAAAGGTGGTATGGACTGAGGAAGGCCAGTCAGCTTTCAAAAGGCTGCAAGCCATTTTAACAGGTGAACCTGTGCTTGCAGCTCCGGACTTTTAACCAAGCATTTAAAGCAGCCATCAATGCGAGTGGCACTGGGATAGGGGCTGTCCTCCTCCAGGAAGATGAATCAGGGATAGAGACACAAATCAGGCACTTCTCCAAAAAACTAAACAAGTATCAGAGATAGTTCTCCACAGTGGAGAAGGAAACTTTCGGTCTATTACTGGCTCTGAAACACTTTGAGATATATGTCCAAAATGGATACAGAGAGACCACAGTCTGTACTGACCACAACCGTTAACCTTTGTGGAAAGTTTAAGACACAGAATGTCAGGTTATTCTGTTGGAGTTTGTTTCTCTCACTGTACCACCTAAAAATCAACCACATTGCTGGGAAATCAAATGCGACTGCAGATGTCCTGTCCAGAACTTAGAGAGATCTGGTTAGAACGGAAGAGATAATATTGACCAAGGCTAGGAAAATGAAAACAAAAATATCTGGAAAAACTCAGCAGGAAAATGAATGTGTGTGTGAGTGTGCTTGTTGTTTTACATTGTAATGAAATGAGAATTACATAAGGAATCAAGTCTGGTTTCATCAACTGGAGCAGATGTTTCCCAGAAATCTTCTACTGTGACTGGAGATCCCTGGAAATTTGGTTCCTTGGATTTGGCTTCTCTAATCTGGCCAGTGTGTCTGTTCCAGATCCCACAGGAAGATTCAACATCATAGGTCAGTGATCCTCGACGTTTGATGATTCTTCCCAGGAGCCACTTTGTGTTCCACAGTAATTTCGGACCCAAACAGACGGGTCCAGATTAAAAACTCACGAGTTGGTTTACTTGTGTCATGTGACCTTTTCTGATTAAGTTGCCTTGAACCAATCTTTCCTTTCAAATCCAGACACAGTAAATCCATTCAGGTACGCAGTCATCTTCCAAACATCAGCTCAGCAGGAGATATGAATGTTGTTGAATGTGGAGTGTTATGATACATCATCAAAAAGTTCTTCAGCTTCAACTCCCAACCTGGTTGCGCCCTCCCCCTCAATATGGCTGAATTTGAATGTCTGGACAAAATGCTCTGCTTCACTATTTGAGGATGGGTGGTAAGGCGAGATGAGAAGCTGCTTGATCCCATTGTTTTTCAGGAATGTTTAAAATTCACATGATGTGAACTATGCGCCATTGTCAGACACAATCTGCTCTGGCGATCCAAAAGTAGTGAACACATTCCGGAGAGCATCAATGGTCTTTGTTGAAGTAGTCATCTTTATGGGAATAACATGAGGTCACTTTGTATGGGCATCCACCACAATCAGGAACGTATGCCTGAGAAGTGGTCCAGAAAAGTCCACATGAAGTGTCTGCCATGGATGGTCAAGCCAAGCCCATGGATGTAATGGGGCAGGTGCAGGAGAAGACTTCATTTCTTGGCAGGGAAGACAATCACTGACCATGCCTTTGATATCTTTATCCAGTTGTGGCCACCATACATGTAGACGAGCTAATGCTTTCAGTTTGACAATTCCCATGTGACTGAGGTGAAGTTCTTCTAACACTCGTGTTTGGAATTTTGGAGGAATAACAACTCTGATTCCCCATAACAAACAACTGTCTTGCAGAGTCAGATCAACTCTAAGCAAGCAGTAAGGTTTAAGCTCAGTAGTCACTTCTTGAGATACACATCAACCCTTCTGTGTGTACAGGTAAACTTTGGAGAGCACAGCATCCTTCTGTGTTTCAAGTCGAATTTGATCCACTTTAACAGATACCGTGTCTACCTGGTTCACATTGAAATCAGTGACTTCACTTCGGGTTGTGGAGCTGTGGTGTAATGGAAGTCTGGAAAGTGCGTCCGCATTTCCATGATTCTCAGTAGAGTGAAATGTAATTTCATACTGGTAAGCAGATCAGTGCCCACCTTTGTAGTCATGCAGAGGCAAGTGTCGGGGTTTGTGACTTTGGACTAAGCAACCAGGTCAAAGGCTTGTGGTCTGTAATTAATGTGAATTTACACCCATACAAATATTGGTGGAGCTTCTTCACTCCCATAGATTATTCCAAGAGCTTCCTTCTCAATTTGGGTGTAATTTTGTTCTGCCTTGGACAATGTGCATGAGGCATATCCAATGGGCCTTTCACTTCTATTAGGAAATGTGTGGGAGAGGACAGCTCCAACACCATATCCAGATGCATCACAAGCCAGGCTGATAGGTAACTTTTCATTGAAATGTGCCATGACTTTAGCAGAAGTGAGCTCTTGCTTGAGTTCCTTGAAACTTTCCTGACAGGCTTGTGACCAATCCCATTTTGCATTATTCTTCAGCAGATTATTCAGTGGTGCTGCCTTGGTAGCCAAACTGGAAATGAACTTGCCGTATTAATTCACAAGTCCCAAAAACGAACAAAGCTCCTTAACATTTTTGGGCTTTGGTGCATTCACTACTGCCTCCACCTTGAGGTGAGGTTGAGAGGCCAGTTTTGTTGATCACATGTCCCAGGTGCTCCATTGGGGCTTCAGAAGCAAGCATTTGGATTTCTTACAGCGGATGCCGTATTTTTCCAGTCGACGCAGGACCCTGCCGAGGTTCTCTAAATGAGTTGGGAGGCTTTTCCCGGTGATGAGCATATCGTCTTGGAAGCAGATTACACCTGGGAGGCCCTACAGTATTTTGTCTATGGCCTACTGGAATAAAACTGGTAATGACGCTATTCTGAATGGTAGTCATTTGTATTGATATGGACCTCTGTATGGGCTGATGGTAGTATACTTCTTGGAATCTTCACTCAGTTGCATTTGCAAAAATACCTGTGATAGGTCAAGCTTTGTGACTAATTCATCTCTATTCAGGTCCTCAATTTTCAGTAGTGGGTACTGATGCACTTCTAGGAAGGAATTAATGGTGATTTTATAGTTACCATATATTCTGATAGACCTGTCTTTCTTTACTGCTGGGACTACTGGAGCTGCCCATTCTGCATAATCAACTTTCTCAATTATCTGAAAGTTTTCAACTCATTCTAGTTCCTGCTTGATTTTCTGTTGCATTGAGTAGCGAACTGAACGTAGTTTGAAGAATCTTTGAAGGGCTTCGGCCTTCTTTGAAGACATCAGTATGCTTGTCTAACAAGGACTGCAACATGGAGTTGCAATGCACTTTATTTTATTCCAGTCCAGCCAACTTTCTTTTAGCCAGTTCCTGCTCATAAGTGATGGACGATCCCCTTTCACAATGATAAGTGGCAACCTTGCTATTCGATCTCCATATTTAGCTTGAATGGACAGTTTTCCAAGTACGTTCACAGGCTCCCAGCATGGGTGCTAAGCTGAAGATGGGTTTTCTCCAGTGGGCATTTCTTAAAATTTTCTCCCATGTCTTCTCTGAAGCAATAGGAACAGATATTCCAGTGTCAACTTCCATTTCAATCATTTTACCATTTAAGGCAATGCCAACTTTTAGTCCTTCATGTAGTTTCAGATCAGACTGACTGCAATACAATTGCTCTTCTGCATTTGTCGCTGTTAGTTTCACTGTCTGTCTCATCTGGACTTGCATTACTTTTGTATTTTGTTCCCAAGTAAAGCATCTTTTTAAACTGCCTGTTTATTTTCAAGCGCAACTTTACTGTGTGCTCCTCATGATGCCCTTTTCTTGGAGGTACTGCTTTACCGAGATCAACATTTGATCTACATGCACGCTGTATGTGTCCTTTTTTTCCACAGTAGCGACAATCAGTAGTTTTCCACTTACAGGCTTCTGCATTATGCCCTGTTCCATTACAGCGTAACATGTTTGGAAGCGAATATTCCCTGACTTTACTATTTAACTTTGGCATTGTTGGAATGCGCTTTCAAGGCTTCAGCTTGTTGCTCATGTTATTTCAGCTTGTTTCTCTGCCACTTCTATGCTTTACACAATCTTGAACACTTTCTTCAGTGTCAACTCTTGCGCTGCTCACAATCTACGTAGAATTCTTTCATTTCTTAGTCCACAAACTAAGCGATTGCGCAACGCTTCTTCCAGGTAACCTTCAAAGCCATAATGTTCCGCTAATTTTCTCAACTCAGCCAGGAGGCAATTAAGTTGCCTCTTACTCTTCTAAATTCCAGTGGATACAAGCCTAACCTGTCCAGCCTTTCCTCATAAGACAACCCACCCATTCCTGGTATTAATCTAGCAAACTTTCTCTGAACTGCTTCTAACGCATTTACATCTTCCTTTAATTGAGACCAGTACTGTATACAATATTCCAGATGTGCTCTCATCAATGCCCTGAACAAATGAAAGCATAACCGTTGTAATCAATTCTCCTCATAATAAATGATAACATTCTATTAGCTTTCCTAATTACCTTGATTACATTGACTACACTTTAAGAGTACTTCATTGGCTGTCAAGCAGTTTGGGATATCCTAAGGTCACAAAAAGCACTATATAAATTCAAGTTCCTACTTTCTGGACTATGTGCCTTTGGACTGCTCTGAACCTGGGTGAGGTCTTTTATTCCTCTGTAGTCTGCCAAATAGAGTTACAGTATTATAGTACAAAAATAGCAACATAGCAATAGCTACTCGACCCTGTTTCACCATTTAATGTAACCATAGCTGATCTGCACTCTAACTCTATGTCATATATGTTTCTTTGAATACTAAAGCTGCTGACGGTGATAACCTTTGGAGATTCTTAATATCCTGTCAACTTTCCACTTTCACCACTTAATAACCCCAGAATAGATTTCATGTGGTTGGCATACTAAGCCAAGAATCTAAATTGTTGAAGCATATTACTGTGCAAGTCTTCTTATATAGTGGTGTGGCAGTCAGACAAACACTCATGCAACATGATTTTGTGCTTCTGAGGAAATTACATTGTTGAAGTACTGTGTACAATTTTGGGTTCCACAGTGTAGGAAGGATGTTGATGCAATAGGTAAAGTTACCAAGATGCTGCCTAGTATGAGGAAACTACAGATATGAAGAAAGACTTGAAAAATTGGGCCCATTTTTATTTGCGCAGGGCAGATAGGGGTGATTTGATAGAGGTGGTTAAAGGGTAAGGATAGAGCTGCTAGAAAAAGATTGTTTCAAGCGATGAAGGACTCCAGGATGATGGGGCAAAGATGTAAAATCTAACGTAAGAGAATTGAACAGAGTAAGAAAGGAAGGTTGTGAACTATAAAATGCAGTGCCAGGGTTAATAATTGAAGCAAAGGTCACATCAATATTTAAGAATAGATTTACTAGGTGGTCATAGGAAAGGGCATGATGTGATAACAACAGGATGGGCACAGGAGCTCTGGTACATTATAGGATAAACAAAGCACAGGCTGGTTCAGCCAAATGACCTGCTTGCGTTTTGTAATTTCTATGCAGTTCTAGTTCCGTTGCAAGCCATATTTGTGATGAACAGCTAATTTCTCAATGAGACCAGACTGCAATAAATTTCCACAAGTTCCAGTAAAGTTGAAAACATCTGTTGCAACATTATCCTTTTTGTGAAGAGAGTTTGTAGTTTGTAAAGTAAAATAATCATGATTAATCTTATTTCACAGATATATTAGTTTTGTTCTCCCAATGCCAGGGATTAGTTCATTACATTATCTGTATACACCCACAACGATTCACTAGCCACTTGCTCTTCATTATGCAAATGATGCATTAACCATGAAGTCAATTCGCAAGACAACAATGGCACTTTTGACAATATCCACTGATACTATCCTAAGGATCCTTTTCTGTACTGTTGTGACAGGAAGACAAATATTCATTCATTGCAGCCCAATATTTTAGAAATTGCCATAAATTGCAAACCAGGCATGTCAGAAGCAGACAGATGCTAAATGAAGATAGACCTTCAAATAGATGCTGCTGTCAAGAAAATCACACTATTTCTGAATCATGAGAGTCAGAGAATTGCAAGTTGATAGCCTGAATTTACTGCTGGTGCTGGAAATCTGAAGTAAAAACAAAAAATGCTAGAAATACTCAGCAGGCCTGGCAGCACCTTTGGAGAGATGAACAAAGTTAACATTTCAGGCCTATTACCTTTCAGTTCTTCCCCATTTGCCAAAGCATTTATGTTTTTTTGATTGATGCCACAGCACATCTTTCACTAAACTCAAGTTGGATAGAATATGGTGCAATAAATATAATTAGTTTGTCTTCTCCCAGATTAGATGCGGACGTTTTGACTCCTTGTTTAAGATGGTTCCAAAATGACTGGACACAATGTCAAGCATTATATTTTTAGGTAAACCAAGTGATGGTCAGTCATGCAAACTGGTGCTTTCCAGATGAATAGAGAATCAGTATTAGAGAAAAATCAACTGGCTGTTACAAAAACAGCTTCTATCTAAATTTCATGGTGGTGACCAAATTGACACCTACAGTACCATTTTGCCACTCCAATCTATTATAATTTCAGGTTGACCCACTGTGCAAGATCTCTCAACGAAAGTGATTCCCTTTCAATGTATGACTAGAAATTTTTCATATTTTTCCACATAAATATATACTAATCACTACAAAAACATATTGCTGTGTGATTAACCTTCAACTGTCAGAGGTCAGAGACAAGAGATATGACAGTATAAATACACTTAAACGTAAAAGCTTTATAGTCACTAGTCCACTAGTCCATTGTTATCGATGGAGGTGTTCACACCATTATGACTGCAATTAATGGCAGCGCTATCATTGTTGAGTACATCAACATTAAAAAAAGACACAATGTTGTGACATAATGGTGTCAACATTAACCCTTGCATAACGGACAAGAGGGATCAGGGTGGGGTTTCTCTGCCCAGACGTCTCAAGGAAGCCTACAGGCTCGCCCAGCCCCCATTGCCAGCCACTGCCAGCCTAATCCCAGCCTTCCTTGTTGCAAGTTCCCTCACACCCCACTGTGCACTCTGATCGTTGGCTCTCTCCCCTCCTGATTTCTGGTTTTCTCTGGCCTCCTGATATTTACAGGCCTCCTCCACATTTGCACGTTATCCGTTATTTTGACTTCAGCCTTTTTTGCCTAATTTTATCATGCGATTCACCTTGCTCAAAGACCACTTTGTGTTCTCTTAGCAATTACTTAATGTTGGATGTACTCTTACTGATCTCTCCTGTAAATAACTCAACCCAGTTTCACTGTATCTTCTTAAGCTAATTCCTTCCCATCAGGAAGACTATGTTCTCTCCTACTACTAATGGCACGTAATAAGATCTATCAGCATTTTCTGCCCTAACGCTAACTTGACTTTGATAAGAACAGTGTAGGGCTTGGGGTAAAATGGTGTATCCATCTTTCTTGGACTCTCCCATCTCAGCAGTACATCACCTAGCATCACATCAGACTGCCTATATCTCATCCTGTGGTCTGCATAAAACTTTGCAGCACCCTTTTTCTCAGCATCATGATCTTGGTGCATATTTGCATCCAAGTAGCAGTTCAGCTGGGCTCTTTACTGCCATAGTGTGTGGGGTTGCCATACATGGCCACATATAACAGCGACGTCTCCTTTTGACCTTTGCCCTCAGCCTGAGCAATCCTCACCTATTTGTCTAAGGATTGGTTCTGTTGTTCCTCTTCCCCATTTGCCTGTGGTCCCTAGTGGTTACTCTGTGATGGGGAGTGCCTGTGACTTGCATGTAATCTGCAAAGGTCTGTGAAATGAATTGAGGCCCATTATCTGAATACAGCGTGACTGATAGACCATGCCTTACAAATATTTTAATCACTGCAGACACCGTTTTCTCTGCTGTTGTAGACTTCATCACAACATACACATAGTAACAGCTGTAGTAGTCAATCACCACTAGTATGGACATGGGCTAAAGAGGTTAACTGTTACATCCTCCCATGATCCAGCTGGTAACAGTGTGCTGTGTACTGGTTCTGGTGAATTGGACCTGCTGATAAGTTGACATCCATGACATGTTTTGACAAACTGTTCCACATCTTTCTTCATCCCTGGCCACCATACCTTGGTTTGTAAGTTTTGCTTAGAACTAACCACTCCCAAGTGACCATCATGAGCTACCGTCCACTGTCTAGTGGCGCTACAAGTCTGCTGCACCTGAAAACACACTTCCCAATTGTGCACAATTCATTTCGTAGAGTGATGTATGCCTTGCCTGGACAGTTCTCCCAGTTTCCAGCTTGGATTTTCTGTCTGATGCCAACCAATTCTGAATATTTGTTTAATTCTCTTTCAATGTCTCTAGATGTCATTGCTCTGGGTGTAGCATAAACTTCCACAAGCCGCACAAACGATTAAGCTTCCTTCTCTAGCTAGGATCTGTATATTTGCTCCTTCGTCAGTAGTGACGATAGCAGGTCAGCAATGTTCATCTTTCCAGCAACGTGAACCACCTTTTACTTTACTGCTGAAGTCTCAAAACCCATCTTTCGATTGTGGCACATGGTTTGGTTCTGGGAGAATACATCTCCTCTAATGACTTGTGATCCATCACTAATTCCAACTCAACTCAATGCTGAACAAGTACGTTTGGAACCTTTCACATGCCCACCATATCAATCCTAGGATCTCTTTCTCCATCTGAGAATATCTCCTCTCCATATCTGTCATAGACTTGCTCACATAGGTGATGATTCTCAGGCCTTCAGGATGTATTTGCACCAACACAGCTCCTAATTCTACTGGACTAGCATCTGCTATGACTTTTGTTGATGCATTTGGGTCATAGTATCCCAGGGTTCGAGCACTTGTCAAGCTGTCTTTCAAAGCTTTGAAAGCTCCCTGTTCTTCATCAAATTTGAATTGTACATTCTTTGTGGTCAACTTCCTCAATGGATCAGCCAAGGTAATGAAGTTTGGAGTACACCTTTTACAATAATTCATAAGTCCCAGAAAACTTCTCATTTCGCTGGCACTTTATGGTTCACATGCCTCACTGCTTCTAGCTTGCCTTTGGCTGGATTGATTCCGTTGCTGGTGAGGTTGTGCCCCATGAACATTAGCTATGTCATGCCCAGCAAGCACTTGTCTGCATTTACCATAAATCCTGCTGACTGCAATCTAGCCAATACCAATCTCAGCCTCGCGTTATGTTTCTCTCTATTGGCTCCATGAATAATGATGCCAGCTGAGATATTGGCTATTCCTGGGATCCTTTGTATCATCTGATGGATTTTGTGTTGGTAAAACTCTGGTGCCACATTGATGTCAAATGGCAATTTCTTATATCAGTATAGTCAACAGTGAGTGACAAAAGTTGTTATCTTCCCTGAATCAGAATGAAGCTCCAGGAACATATGAGCATGCATACGAACATATAAATTAGGAGGAGTAGGCCACTCGGCCCCTCAAGCCTGCTCCGCCATTCAATAAGATCAGGGCTGATCTGATTTTAGCCTCAACTCCACATTCCCGCCTACCCCGACAGCCTTTCACCCTCTTGCTTATCAAGAATCTATCTAGCTCTGCCTTAAAAATGTTCACAGACCCTGTTTCCATTGCCTTTTGAGGAAGAGAGTTCCAAAGACTCACGACCCTCTGAGAGAAAAACATTCTCCTCATCTCTGTCTTAAATGGGCGACCCCTTATTTTTAAATAGTGACACCTAGTTCTAGATTCTCCAACAAGAGGAAACATCCTCTCCACATTCACCCTGTCAAGACCCCTCAGGATCTTAAAGGTTTCAATCAAGTCGCCTCTTACTCTTCTAAACTCCAGTGAATACAAGCCTAGCCTGTCCAACTTTTCCTCATAAGACAACCTGCCCATTTCAGGTATTAGTCTAATAAACCTTCCCTGAACTGCTTGTAACACATTTACATTGTTCCTTAAATAAGGAGACCAATGCTGTGGTCTCACCAATGCCCTGTGTAACTGAAGCATAACCTCCCTACTTTTATGTTCAATTCCCCTCACAATAAATGATATGAGGTGGTATTTTCATTTTAAGTCTAATTTGGAAAATACCATGCCTGTTGATAACTCAACTTAACTCTGGAAAGACATTGTCCACAGTAGGAATTGGGTAACGTTCTCTCACTACCACTTCAATCACCTGTCATATATCAACACAGAATCTGAGGTCACCATTTGGTTTTGGCACGACCACAATAGCGATCACCCACAGTGTTGGTCCTTCTGCTGGTTCTATGACATCTTGGTCAATCAGTTGCTTGATCTTTGCCTCAACTTTCCCTCTCAGGTCAAAAGGTGTTCTGCACACAGACTGAGCTACAGGCTTGACATTCTTTTCAATGGTTAATCTCACTTGATGGTTGTGTAACTTTCTAATTCCTTGAAACACTGGTCCAAATTCTTCCCTGAGCTTCGCACAAGATTTCACAGAATTTATTTTCAATCTGATGTTTGCCTCCCCAAGGCTTGGGCACTTTCTCTGCTCAGAAGAGGCTCACCATCCTCCTCAATCACTACAAATTCTGCCTCTACATTCCGATCACCAGCTCTCATCCATAATGAAGCATCCAACAGTTTGAAGTGGGGTTTTTGATGTGTAAGATTAGAGCTTTTCAATTCATTTTCAAGATATGCACTTGATTCTCTTTGTCTTCAGTTCCTCCCACAGTGCTCTGCCCGTGACATTACTGTCACTGCCTGAATCTAGAATATTGCTCGCTTCAACACCACCAACAATCAATGGAACTTTTTCATGGTTGCTCCCATTGACAGAAAACCTTTATCCATGATTGCAATTCGTGTCCTCACTCTGCATCTTCTTCAACTCACCTCACGGTTGTGCCACTTTCCATCTCTCTTTCCTTTTCATGGTTTTCCAGGCTATCCTCTTCATTCAGCTTTGCTTCTGCACTTGGTAAAATGGTCCTTGCCCCTACATTTTTTGCATATCTTTCCCTTGGCAGGGCAGCAGGCATCTTTTCCATAGTGCCCCAAGTTGCCACATCTGAAGTGCTCTCTCTCAGACTTTCCCTGTTTACATTTACACATGCCATTGTGCCACTCAGTTAACTTCAACTTCTGTCAGGCCAATGGCAGAGGGGTGGGACCAAGTCTCGTGCTGGGAAATTGTCCATCCACTGCTTTCAATGCAGCTGCTATTTTCAAAGTGTCATCCAACATTAACACTCCTCTTTCCAGCAGCTTATATCTCAACTTATCCGACTTTTAATGTTGGACCACCTGACCCATTATCTGGTTATTAAGAACCATCGCAACATAATTATACCCATCCAGTGACTGCCTCAAACAGGTAACAAATTGGGCTATTGTTTCCCCCCTCTTTCTGTCTCATCTGACAGAAAACATGCCTTCGGAAAGTTGCATTTGGTGTCACCACATAATGATCCCACAAAGCTTTCACTGCACATTCATAATCCACCTTTTCTTCCATGTCAGGCAATGTTGTGAAAGTCTCCCTCACCAAAGCACTCACACTGAACAACAATAAGGACAATCGTGCTTTCTGCACCATCATTGCTCCATACGCAACTGTCAGAATATACTTCCAGCTCCTCCAGACACACTTGCCATTTCATGCTGACTGTAATGGCATCACCCAAGGGATCAAATTGCTCAATTCCCCAGACTACAGACATACAGCAAATGCCATGACACAATCCTAGATATCTCTGTATTTAACCACATTGCCAATGTTGTGTTTTTACAATGATATAAAGGCACCAATCACTCATAAGGGATTATGTAAACACATTGTGGGTTCATTTATTTAAGCCAGGTACATGAGAACACATAGACATGGGGAGAAAGCTTGAAGACACCAGCAGCAGAGCTGTGTGTGCTTTGTTCTGCTCACAGGCCTAAGTAAAATGGAAACTGGATCACATCTAGTGATGACATGCTGCTATCCCTTAAAGACATATTACAACACTGTCCTTTCTTTTTAAAGATACTTTTCCCCCTTCCAAAGAAGTATAACCATTTGCAATACATTTCATGTTTACTTACCATTATATAAGTGCATAGGACTGGTGAATATATGAGTCTCTAGAGCATACAAGTAATCTTGTAGTGGTAACCTTGTCTAGAAGTTTATTTAATTGCTCACACTGATCTGTGGGATTGTCATTCTTGGATATTGTTCCTGGTTGCGTTTGGGACCTTGCCCTGGATGCAGTAGGACTGTACGGTAGTTGAGGAGCTGGAATGGATCTGATTTGTCCTTGGTTATGCCTCAATGTTATGCGTTTGTGTATAATGACTTCATAGGACCTTAGTTCTGAACAAATCCTTGTTGCATTGGCTGGTTGCTACGTACCTCCTGTGGGATCCTGGATGTAAACTTGTTGTCCCAACTCTAAACTTGATAGTTCTTACCTGCATTTTCACTGTGTACATTGGTCATCTTCTCTTACAGTTTTAAAAGCCATTCCTTAGTTTTTGAGAGAGTAGAATAGAGAAGAGTAGGTAAATTGGTATGTACTGGTCTGCTGAACATGAACTCTGCCAGGATGGAATAGCTACAAGTAAAGGTGTTGCTCTCAGATGTAACATTGCAATATGTAGATCTTTCTTGGTCTCTCTACATTTGAGAATTAGGGATTTCACCATGTGAATCATTTGTTCAGCTAGGCCATTAGATCTAGGATAACGAGAAGAAGCAGTGTGATCGATATTCCACTTCTCACACATATCCTGAAATGGCTTACCAATAAATTGTGGACTGTTATCTGTACTGATCTTTCTAGGCATACCAGATAAAGTGAAAATAGTACTTAGAGTGCACATGACAGTTGCGCTTGATGCATTGTGCGATTGTCAAATAATGGGGTACTTGGTAAAGTAAGTGACAATGGTGATGAAGTCAATGCCATGGACATGAAAGAGGTCAGATGCGATTTTGGACCAAGGATGGGTAGGAACTTCATGTGGAACCAGTAGTTCTTTGTGCTGACTTGATATATGCTCTTGACATGCCCCCCTACTTCTTGACGATGACTTCAATGTCATTGTTCATACTTGGCCAATAGACTGTTTCTCTTGGCAGTCTTTTTGTCCAACCTATGCCTACGTGTGAGTGATGAAGCTATTGAAAGAATATCAGGTCGGAAAGATTCTGGAATGATAACCTGCCTGCCATTAAAAATGACTCACCGGGAGATGCCTAGCTCATCTCAGTAAGGCCAAAATGGTTTTGTGTGTTAGTGGACATGCTGAACTGAATCAGGCCATCCTTTGATGAAGTTTTCCATAGTTCCTGTTGTGTGGAATCTTTCACTGTTTCTTCTTGTAGCTGTGTTTGTGGCATTTGTGTTGCACAAAATGTATTAGATCAATTGATGGACGTGCATTCTCCTGCAAGCGTAATGTTGCAGCTCCCTTGAAACTGCCATCTTTCTGGGTATTTCAATGTTGGGTCATGAACTGAGGTGATAAGAGTAGTTTCTAAGGTTGATCTGCCCTATGAGTTCTGATTCCATGGATTGTCATTCATGTGATTGTCACTAGTGTGACTCTCCCTTGCTTGCTCTCAATCTGGCCCACACTCTGGTCACTTGCCTTCCCTGATTGAGCCAACCTGGCGCTGATCCTCTCGACATGCTGTCCCACTCACGGAACTGACAGGCTATGAGCTGCAGTCTTAGCACAAGGGATTATTTCTGCATACCAGCTCTTTACTTGAGCGCTATCCCAGCCTGTGTCTTCAAAGCTTTTCTGTGCAGTCACCATGCTGCAATTTCCACACTCTCTAACACTGCAAACCCATTGCGGTCTAACCAAAACGTTGAGGGTCATTCCATGCCAAGTAGCACGATTTAAGGCTGTTAACCATGTCATACCTGTACCTTATCTTGCTGTCATGCTGCTTTACCACACTTTCCTTCTGGTGATGGCATGCTGCTATCTCTTAAAAGCATATTACAACAGCCAATGTCGCATCTCAGGCTGAAAGAGCAACACTCAAAGTCACAGATTTAACTGCAAGAACAGCATCATTTATTTTGCTATGCTGACTAACTCCCTAAAATGTGCTATCTGACTGTCAACCCCGCAGGTCAGGTGACCTCTATATAGTACAGAGTGTACCTTACAGACCTTATCCGAGTACCGTATAGTATCAAATCCACAAACACAATTAGTTACCATCTTGACAAGTAAGACCAGCACATGCTCAACTACAGCCAGCCATTATTAAACTAAGCTTATGTGCACCTCCCTAACAGAGAGGACATAACAAAATGCTCAGGTCTTGCAATATACTACAACTGATTTAAGGTGATTGGCAAAAGAACCAGAGGCAATAAGAGGAAAACATTTTTGCACATCAAGTCATTAGAATGCACTACCTGGGAGGTGGAGGTAGATTCAATTGTGGCTTTCAAAAGAGAATTGGATAATTATCTGAAGAGAGAAAATTTGCAGGGCTACATGGAAAGGGCAGGGAAGTGGGACTAGTTTAGTTGCTCTTACAAAGGGCTGACTTGGGCATGATGGGCCAAATGGCCTCCTCCTCTGCTGTAACCATTCATACTGTCTCTGCTGGTACAAGGGTAAGTAACCACAGGACACTGATGTAAGGAATTGGCAAAAGAGCCAGAGGTGTGATGAGGAGATTTTTTTTACACATCACATTGTTATGATTTGGAATGTGCTGCCTGGAAGGGTAATGGAAGCAAATTAAATAGTAACTTTCAAAGGGCAATAAATACTTGAAGGGAAAAAGTAGCAGGGCTATGAGGAAGAGCAAGGGAATGGGACGTATTGGATCTAGTGCATGTTTTATCTGTCGTACACTGAGTATCCCATTTGACTCCCGGGGGACAGTGGGGATGGCCTCAAAGCATCGCTGAAGAGATCAAACATCCCCACTGACTCGTGGGAGTCCCTGGCTTGTGAATGACTAAATGGAGAAGGCTCATCTGGGAAGGCACCGAACACATTGAGAGACTTGGTCAGAAAGGTGCAGAGGCGAAGTCAAGGCATCAGAGGGAGTGCATAAACCTCCAAACAATCCATGTACCCAACCCTTCTAGCACCACCTGCCGCACATGTGGCAGAGTCTGCAGATCGCACACTGGACATATCAGCTGCCTCAGAACCCACTGAACTGGAGTAGAAGTAAGTCATCCTCAACCCCATGGGTTTGCCTAAGAAGGAGAAGAAGATCCCATTTGATGCATCACATTCGAAGTGACACATTTGGGTGTTACAAATTGAAAATCTTGTGTATATGGATAATTTCTTGTAATTGATTGGTTCAAAATTTGTGTACATAAAACAGCAAGGAATCACAACCGAAGAGAAACCAAAGTTTATCCCTTGAAATGTGAATCAAACGTAAGAAAAATGGATATGGAAAGAAGAATGACCCTTCATTAATGTAGCACCTATCTTATTTTTGGGATGTCCCAAACTGCTTTACAGTGAATGAATTACTTAAATGATTACTTTATCCCTCACTCCTGGTTTAGGTTGCCAGTTTCTGTGTTACTGCACCGCCCCTGGCACGCCACACTGGCTCTCGTGTTGGCTGCAGGATGTAACCAGCGCTGAGCTGCAGCTAGGTTGTCACCTCCTCATACAGGGCAAACACCATGATTCTTTTGCGGCATCAGTAGAATTAAAAAATGCCCATAAAATTCCTCCCAGTTGGCCAATTAGTTGCCTTATTTAACTTCCTGCTGCACCCATGTGCGAACTCCTCTTACCATGTTGGCTGCTGTTGGGAAAATGCAGAAACAACACAAAGACTTCCAGTCTGACATTTTATGTTCCGATTTTATGCCCCATTCAATCACAGAGTCTAGCATGCCTGATTCACTGTGCATCTATTCTGCACCCAAATTCCTAATTACGTTCCTGGCAGATAAAGACCTGTGGCAGAAGCATGTAATTAGAATTTAAATAAACAAATATATTTGTAATTATAACATTTGTGTTGAGAAAAAGCATGGAAGTCATGGTGAATGTATTCATTGTTATGTTTATGAACGTTTAGCATGTTATAGCAATTTTCCCTCTCAATTATTTGAGCAATTTCTCATAGACTCATAGGCGTTCACTACACTAATCCCATTTTCCAGCGCTTGGCTTATAGCCCTAGAGGCTTTGGCAATGTAAGTGAATATCTAAATACTTCTTAAATGTTACGAGAGTTTCTGACCCAACCACCCTTTCAGGCAGTGAGTTTTAGGCTGATGCATATCTCCAAACTGGTGGCTTTGTTGATGGGTGTCCAAAATCTGTTACTTAGTGCTGTATGGCACCTATCTGTGGCAATGGCTTATCCATTGCTGTAATTGAACAAATCAACTGAAGCAATGCACATTAAAAACAAAAGTAACTTTATATAGTGCTTTTAAAATGTCCCAAGGTGCTTCACAGGAACATACTCAGGTTTAAAAAATATTGACATGAGCCAAAGAAGGAGACATTAGAACAGATGACCCAAAGCTTGGTCAGAGAGGTAGGTTTAAGGAGTGTTTTAAAGGAGGAGAGAGAAGTACAGAGGCAGAAAGGTTGGCCCTGGCAGTGATTTTTGAAAAAGCTGGTAAGACAGCTCAGCGAATTTGAAGATTTGTGCAGGGGACTGCTCAACCAATCAGAGCCTGTTTATCCTCCGCGTTTACTGCTGATAGGCTCACAATTGAGCCGATTTAGTGAGCGTAGGAGTGAGTGAGGGTGGGTGTGTATGAGTGTGAGGGTGGGTGTGAGTGTGAGGGTGGGTGTGAGTGTGAGGGTGGGTGTGAGAGTGAGTGTGAAGGTGGGTGTGTGACTGAGTTTGAGTGTGGGTGCGTGAAGGGATGTGTGTGTGAGGGTGGGTGTGCGTGAGGGTGGGTGTGGGTGTGCGTGAGGGTGGGTGTGTGTGTGCGTGAGGATGGGTGTGTGTGTGTGAGGGTGTGGGTATGTGTGTGTGTGAAGGTGGGTGTGTGTGTGAAGGTGTGTGTGTGTGTGAGGGTTTGTGTGTGTGAGGGTGTGGGGGTGGGTGTGTGTGGGGGTGGGTGTGTGTGTGTGTGAAGGTGGGTGTGCGGGTGTGTGTGTGTGTGTGTGAGGGTGGGTGTGTGTGTGTGAGTGAAAGAGTGTGAGAGTGGGTGGATGTGTGGGTGAAGGTCGGTGAGTGAATGTCAGGGTGGGTGAGTGCGTGAGTCATACGTCAGCTTTTTTTTTTGAAATTCATGTTTATTGTTGTGCCAAACCTGATCTTTCTGAAATTTGCTCATTGCCCCCCCCACCATGTGTGAAGATTTGGAATGTGGCCCCTCCACGCGAAGTGCTTGGACAAGCTTGGTTTAGAGTTTAGACAGCTGAAGGCACTGTCCCCAGTGCTGGAACAAAAGAAGTTGGCAATGCACAATTGGGCCATAACTGGAGGAATACAATGCTTTTGGAACAATATATAACTGGAAGGAGTTACAGAGATAAGAAAAGGAGGCCTTCTGTAACTGAGGTGTAGTAAAAATATTTAGTATTTGTTGGTGGTTTTTACATCACAGCCTGAGCAGTAATGTGGTCTGACCTGAGCAGTGGCACTTGAGTCGAAGAAACAGGTGGGAAGGGGTGGGGGGTTGGGTTGGAGGTGCCATTTGCATATATGGCCTTGCACATTAACAGAGGCCACCTGCCATGGGCCTCATTCACCTACGCTTTGGGGCCTCCGCTGAGGAAGAGGAGCAACAAAGAGGGAGGGAGGTCCAGGCACAGGCAGCGTAAAAGCAGCAAACTCAGGGCCATCAGGATGGTGAGACATAGGAGAAGGGGGTAGAGGAGCACACACAAAGCCTCCTGTGCACTGAAAAGACTACCCTCCAGAGACGGTTTACCACCCGAGGCTCAGCCACTTTCAGTTGCCCAAGCGGCTGTGTCTCTGAAGACCCCGCCTCTCCAGGAGTGGTCACTGATCTGTGCGCCATGCTGCAGGATGAGCTAAACCCCATGGGAGTTGGTGGCACCCAATGCCAGTGACACTGAAGATCACCATGACATTGAACATCTCTGCTTCCAGACATTTCCAGGGATCCACTGGAGATATTTGTGACATCCCACAGTCTGTGGTGCATCAATGCATCAAGGAGGTGACCAATACCCTGTTCAAGAGGGCTGGCAAGTATATGCATTTGCACAGCGATCCAGACATAGGAGCCGGAGTAGATCATTCGGCCGCCCCAAGCCTTCTCCACTGATGATCTACCTCAACGCCATCTTCCCATACTATCCCCGTATCCCTTGTTGTCATTGGTATCCAGAATTCTATTGACCTCTGCTTTGAGCAGACTCCATGACTGAGCCTCCACAGCCCTCTGGGGTAGAGATTTCCAAAGATTTGCCATCATTTGACTGGAGGAATTTCTCCCCATCTCAGTCCTGAATGGCCTGCCCTTATTCTGAGACTGTGTCCCCTGGTTCTAGACCCCCCCAACCAGGGGTAACATCCTTCCTGCATCTACCTTGTCGAGCCTTGTAAGAATTTTGTACACTTCAATGGGGTCACCTCTCATTCTTCTAAATTCTAGAGAATACAGGCCCAGTCTCCTCAATCTCTCCTCATAGGACAATCCCACCATCCCCTGGATTAGTCTGGTGAACCTTGGTTGCACTCCCTATATGGTTAGTATACCCTTCCTTAAGTAAGGAGATCAAAGTGCACACAATACTCCAGGTGTTGTCTCACCTAGGTCCTAAACAACTGCAGCAAGACTTCCTTATTCCTGTACTCAAATCCCCTAGTTTGTAATAAAGGCTAACATACCATTTGCCTTCCTAATCGCTTGTTGTACCTACATGTTAGCTTTCAGAGACTTATGAACAAGAACATCCAGGTCTCTTTGGACACCAACACTTCCCAATCTCTTCCCATTTAAGAAATACTCTGCATTTCTGTTTGTCCTCCCAAAGTGGATAACTTCACATTTTTCCACATTATATTCCATCTGCCATGTTCTTTCTCACTCACTAAGCCTGTCTAAATTCCCTTGAAGCCTCTTTGTATCCTCCTCGCAACTCACATTCCTACCAAGTTTTGTATCATTAGCAAACTTGGAAATATTATATTTGGTCCCCGCATCCAAATCATTGATATAGATTGTGAATAGCTGGGGCCAAACACTGATCCTTGCATCTCCTACTAGACACAGCCTGCCAAATTTAGAATGATCTATTTATCCCTACTCTCTGTTTTCTGTCTGTTAACCAACCCTCAACTCATGCCAGTATATTCCCCCCAGTCAACCTGAGAGAGCCATTGTTGTTGGAGCCATCGCTGGGTCCCCCCAGTGGCAAGGTGTGATTGACTGCACGCGTGCGGCTATCAAGGCTCCCGCAGACCAGTCAGTGGGCTTCATCAACAGGAGGTGTTTCCACTTGCTCAATGTACAACTGGTTTGTGAACACCACTGAAGGATCCTTCGGGTACATGCTTCCCCATTAACAGCCACAACACCTACATACTTAGCCAGTCCCAAGTGTCACAGCTTTTCTGGCCCCTGTCGTGCTTTCCGGGTTGAATGCCATGAGGGAATTGGTATTGCCTGGGTTCATGGGTTTTCTGGGTGGAGGTTGAAGTTCTACAATTCCTGGCATGCCCGGGAGTTCCGATGCAAGGACAGCCTACTTGGAGAGGGCCTGAAAAACCCAACCACAGGACCGGGGTATGGCACAAAAAAGAGCCCATGTGAAAAGGTCAGTTGGAAGCAGATGAGGAGGAAGGTTGGCTCCATGCAGCTGAAGTGCAGACATTGATAGTTCAGAGCACCTGAGAGCTGGGGCTTAGGGGATTCCAGGAGCAGTGTTTGCTCAATTCAGCTGGGGAGATTGGAGCTCAGGGGCAAAGGAAAGCACAGGAGCAGTGGCGTTATGCTCGGAGCAACTAGAGGGCTGTCATTTTGCCAGGAATTAAATGCTGGGGTGCAGCCTCAGGAATCTAGTGGGGCACAGACTGGGGAGAAGAAATTGAGCAACTGGGAGGTGAGCAGTTATTGGGCCAGGCTGAGTTGGAGCAGCTGTCGAGGGAAATCAGAAGCCATACCCTTGAAAGAGAAGGGCTGAAATTCCTCATGAGGAAGGCAGAGTTTTAAAGGATCTTGTGACTCACAGTGACCCCCGACATCTGGGTGGGTTACTGAGAACTTTGAGGGATATGCCTTGATCTGCCATTTAATGTGCAACTTGTGGTGTAATTAAACACAGTTTGCCTGTTAATTCATGTTTACCTCATGTTAATTCTGCATGTTAGAGTATAAGGTAGAGTATTGACTATTTGCTTTGTTGACTTTTGTACAGTAAAATTCCATTTGTTGGTTTAAAACTGTGGAATTGTGTGGCTTCATTCTCTTAGTAAATAACTGGGATTTCAAATTTTGTCTATTTTACAACAAAGGTTATTGGTCCCCAACCGGATTGTAACAAAATTTCAGGGTGTGGTGTGTAATTGTAACAATAATTGGAAACAAGGGTTACCCACTGAGAGCATGAATACTCATGAGAGGAACTCATACATGAGTGCAGAGGAGGGGCACAATACCTGTCAGGGGGCAGCCCAAGCGACCATCAAGTGGGCCATAGTGCTTCTGAATACATGATTCAAGTGCCTTGATTGATCTGGTGGAGCCCTTCAGTATGTCCCAGTGAGGGTCTCGCATATTATGGTGGTTTGCTGCGCATTGTGCTACCTGGCGCTGCAGAGAGGGGAGGTGTTGAACAATAAAGGTATCGTGGATCACAATGCCTGAGGATGTGGAGAAGGTTGCTGACTAGCTGACGCATGATGAAGGACCCCGGGACCACAGGCAAGGCACAATGACATTCACAGAAGGGATGCTTGGGAGGCACTAATGCATAGATAAAACTGAATGGATACTGAAAACATAGATGGGATTGAAAATTGGCCATCATTAATAATCTGGATGAGCATAATACCCAGAGTTAAATGTTTCAAGGCTGTGGCCTGAGCATGGAGCCTCACTCAATGGTGGATTGGTGAATCAAGCTTTGACATGCACGCCAAATCTGTGTTCTCATCTGGCTCCACAAAATTCATTCATGTTCTTATAAAGGTATCAAGTATCTCATGGAGGGGGAATACATTTTCTTACATGCTGTCTGCTACCGGACTCCCTGCCTTGTGTGGGCCTTCTAAGATAAAATTGCGCCTAATATGTGGCAAAGATAATTTTGGTCTCTAAAGCTGAAGTGCCACTCTGGTCTGGAGCAGGTGTTATCGGACGTGACTTTCTAAGACTTCCTGGGAGAAGCAAAGCTGAAGTTCTTCCCATTAAGTTTTTAAAAATTCTTTTATTCCCACTAAGACCTGAAGCCTGTTTATCTCTTCTTCAGCACATTTCAGTTGGTTTACTAGATTAAAACTGAATTGTTTAATGTTACGTGAAGTTATTAAATCATTAATATATTTCAAAATACTGCTTAAATTGTTCAGTATTGTTCTGTTTTTACTGGATTTCTACTACAGTTTGAAATGAATCTCTCAAACGTAGATGCAACATCTAGATATTTTAAATATATTAAAAGTTTTGAATGTAACACAATTCCGGCAAATCACACTCTCTTCCTGTCATACACACCTTGTCACACTTTGTTAATAACACCCCTATTATTACATAAGAACATATTCTCCAACTCATCGTAGACAACGCCATGGCAAATCTGCTAGGAACTAATTAAAATTGAAGCTTTATTTTAATAAAAGACCAATTTTCAGAAAATATGCTTTGCATCTTGGATCAGGTGATGTGTAAGAAAATGTATCCCCCTTCCATGAGACACTGGACACCTTCGTCAGAGCACGAATGAGTTTTGTGAAGCTAGATGGGAGCACAGATTTAGCATGCAGGTCAATGCTTGATTCACCAATCCGCCATTGAGAGAGGCTCCATGCTAGGGCCATGGCCTTGAGACATTTAACTCTGGGAATTTAGATCATCCAGATTATTAATGAAGGACAGTTGTCTGTTTCTAATCTGACATTTAAAAAATTATTTTCCCAGTTGATTCTATGATGAAGGTTTTTTGGCTGTACCACCTTGACAGAAATCTGGTGGAACAGATTTTCCTGTTCATTCCACTGAAATCACTCGAATGAAAATGACCTAGGTTCAATAAAAGGTGGGCAATCTGCTCTGCCCACACCATTCAAACCACAGTATTTAGATTACTGGAAACTTGTGACTGTGTGAATGGGATAGTTGAATCACAGATTGTCTTAAGCATTAAAGTAATGAGATTGAGTGGAGGAAAACCCTAGTAGAGATTGGAAAGATGTACTTTGCAGAAGGGATGTTTTATCAAATCTGGAGAAAATATTTCATAGGAATATTTCACCAAAACAGTGCTTGAGAGAGCTTTGATTAAGGTCCTCTGTTGTCTGCTTCTAATGAAGTCCCTCAGAACAATTACATTTTTGTATTTATGACGGATGTTACAAATAATAGAGGGTCCATTGTGAGCTAATATTTAATGAAATTGTTATTCTCTAAATTCAGACTCAAATTCTTAATTGTGTCAATTTTTAAAAATTCATTCATGGGATGTGGTCTTTGCTGGCCGGGCCAGCATTTATTTCCCATCCCTATTTGCCCTTGAGAAGGCAGTGGTGAACTGCCTTCTTGAACCGCTGCAGTCCATGTGATGTAGGTAAAATTTGATGACAAATCTGTATAGTGACACCAATGTATTGAAAACTGGTATCTTTCTACTGCTGCAAAATAAATGGCAGTGCATTATGATCGTATTGAATAGTTGAGCAGACTCGATGGGCCATATAAGACCATAAGACATAGGAGCAGAAATTAGGCCATTCGGCCCATCGAGTCTGCTCCGCCATTCAGTCATGGCTGATAAGTTTCTCAACCCCATTCTCCCGCCTTCTCCCCGTAACCTTTGATCCCCTTACCAATCAAGATGGTCTACTCCTGCTCCTATTTCTTGTGTTCTTGTGTAAGATAAAACACCGACATTATGGGCTGAATTTTCCAATGGGTGTCGGACCCCAACCTTGGGCCCATATGGGGATCTGCAGCCCACCTATATTATTAGCGCTGCCACCAGTGCAACTTTCCAAGTGGCGGCCTCCTAATTGGTCTCCTTAACGATTGCTGTCCTGTTAAGAACAGTGGGTTGGTTCCCCAGGCTGGGGACTCAAACAGAGGGCACATAGCACATGATGGTCAGTAGCCCCACTGGGAGAGGTGGGCATTGCTGAGACAGAAAGGCAAGTACAAAGGCACTTGAACATGGCTGCATCCTCAGTTCCCTGCAGAGCTCAGCAAATAAAGAGGCCCAAAGCTGGGAGGCATGTTGGGGTTCAAGGGATCCTCTTCCAGAAGCTTGGTTTCGGGCGGCTTTGTGGCTTTCCATCCCTGTGGCCCTGTCATTGGGGCATGGAACATCCGGTTCAAATGCTCCCTGTCTTTCTGCTGTGCGACTGATTCCAAAGAGCTGTCAGGCTCTGCACTGGGACCACTCAAACAGCAGGAAAACACTGGTGCCATTGCAAAATGGCTCTTAAGTGGGGCTTTAAATGCCCCGATTGGCTGCTGCCACCATGGAGAGAGCAGCTGACCCTGTTCCCGGTCCTTTCATGGGAGAGCCCCTGGAGGGGACAATGCGTTGGGAAGACATGAGACATCCTGACCTGGCACCTCCTATCTTTAGCCTCTCCATACCCCTGTCCCTTCCTCGTGGGGCTGGAAAAATTCAGTTCTATGTTCAACTCATGTAAACAGGGCTTATTTTAGAAAGCCTTTAAAAATTAATTGAGTTTAAAGTATTATTGCAGCTGTTGTAGCTAGGTCAATGGAAAATTTCCAAAGTGAGATTGATGATAGATTTTTGTTAGCCAAGGACATTAAGTGGTATGGAACAAAGGAGAGTAAATGGAATTATATACACTTGAACCATGATCTAACTGAATGGTGGAACAGGCTCAAGGGATGAATAACTTCCTTCAGTTCCTATGTTACCAATTACTTTATGGCTGCTCCTTCTTATCAGTTTGCCATGTATTGTATCTTTTTAACCAGTTCATACAGATGATTAATATATTGTAACTCATAATAGGTTGCTTTATGTACTGTTTCAATAAGGCATGATTTTCTGACTTCACACTATAGTGTGGCTGCAGATATCAGGAAATTGCAAACAGCTGCTTATCATTTTCCATCTTGCGCTGCTCATGAATGAGGTTCCCCATCAACTATGCAAATTGAAAGAATGATCCTATAGTTCCCTCTTTTTATAACATGTATATATTAAACCTTTAAAAATTAAAGACCCCCAAGGCACTATTTTGAAAAAGAACAGGGAACTTCTCCCTGGTGGCCTGGCTACTATTTATCTGTTAACCAAAACCGTTTTTAAAAAAAGATTATCTGGTCATTGTCACATTGTTGCTTGTGGGAGCTGGTTGTGAGCAAATTAGTTGACAGATTTCCTATATTTATTACAATAGTGGCCGCACTTCAAAAGCACTTCATTGGTTGTAAAGTGCTTTGGGATGTCCCTAGGAAGATAGCATTTGAGAGATCCTCATTATGACATGAAACTATAGTGTATCACCTCTTCACAGCTTCCAATTGTCAGAATCCCAAACCCCTGTGCTCTTTCCAAAGATCATCAATAAATGAAAGTTCTTTTCCTTCTGTCTTAGTCTTTGGGTGGGGTAGGGTTGAGGACAGGAAATAATTGGACAGGAATGCTCTGATGTAATTAAGCTCCCAATTTGAGATCATACATCCCTTCTTAATATTTCCATGATAAATTCCTATGCCATGTTTATAATAAGACTAACATCTTCCTCAATGCAGCACCTAAAGAGGGTGTGATTACAGCATGACAAGTTTACATAAGCAGTGCCCATTATAATTACAGATGTGGGAATTTATAATGGAGAGGGGTTGACGGGAAGTGTGTGAAGACTTATGAATTTTAAAATATTTATAACATTAATTGCTTATAATCTTGCAGTTTTAAAAAAGTTTTTGTAGCTATTTTGATTTAAGTAGGAACTAATCCTGACCATGTGTTTGCAAATTTGAAGGTAGAGCATAGTTCACCATGGTATATCCCTGCTGGCTAGTAATACTGGACTTACACATGAATTGATGGACCATATGTTAGAAGTAGAAGGTAAACCAAGAGACCTAATTTTGTGGCAAAAGTACAGAATAAAGAACTGAAAAACAGCTTCAATTCTGAAAACCAAATTTCTTAGCTGGTTTGCATTATGGACCATTTGATGAGATTAGTTAAGAGACCTTGGCACATATACTTGAAAGCATCAAGCCACATTCGGCAGTAACTGGCACATTTACCCTGTTACATTGCTGCTAAGCCACTATGGTGCAATATTCACACTGACTTACTACCATCAGTTAATTCAACTATCAAATTAGTAGAGTTCATCAGTAGTAAAAGTTATGTTCCTAAATAAAGGCTGTAGTTCTATAACTTAATTATGTAATCCTGCCTTAGGTCATTACTCATGACATCTTTATGTGGTTTGATGTCAAATTTTGCCTGTAACACTCCTATGAAGCAGCTTAAGGTATTTTACTATGTTAAATGTGCTATGTAAATTCAAGTTATTTTTGTTATGTTGCTCCTCTGCAGCCAATTATTACTAAGGACTCCTGGTTCTGGATATAATGGTGATTGGAGTTTGTTCAGAAGAAATTGAGTGCTTCATGTCGGTCTTCACAGCTTTTTTCAAAATAATTGGAGTTGACAGCTATTCCCATATGTCTCCTGTTTAACTAGATTTGGAGCATTTTGGAGATCCTCATTATGACATGAAACTTTAGTGTATCACCTCTTTACAGCTTCCAATTTATAACAGGATACGGCATCCCTGTGCTGTTTATTAAACACAATTATTTGGCTGTTGAAGTTGAAATTTTGGTGCCATAAATGTCTATCGTTGCTACCCAACACTGATAACTTATTTATGGTTGCTGCATCTTGTAACAGAAAGAGAAAAAGAAAATCATTTGCATTTATACAATGCTTTTCAGGTCCTCAGGGCATCCCAAAGTGTTTCAAGTGCAGGCACTGTGGTTCTACAGGCAAAACACGATATCCTACATAAATGAAAGCAAAATACTGCGGATGCTGGAAATCTGAAATAAAAACAGAAAATGCTGGAAAAACTCAGCAGATCTGGCAGCATCTTTGGAGAGAGAAACAGACTTAATGTTGTGAGTCTGTATGACTCTTCATCCGAGGCTCTGAAGAAGAGTCATACCAACTTGAAACATTAACCCTGTTTCTCTCTCCAAGGATACTGCCAGACCTGCTGAGGATATCCTATTCAAATGGGTATTCTTCTTCAAGTCATCAAAGAATGGATTGGTTCGCTGGTAATGGATGAGGGACCATACATACTCTTAATACAGAAGGCAAAATTGGATGCTGTAGAATACAAACAGAAAATGCTGGAAACAGTCAGTAGGCCAGGCAGCATCTTTGGAGAAAGAAATAAAGTTAACATTTCAAATCTGTGGCATTTTGTCAGAACTGGAAATTGTTGACAAAAGAAGTTCAGAACAGCCCCATTAAATGTCACTTTAATTCATGGGTCTGGTACCCGCCTGACCTCAGTTAACTGTTGCTGCCAAAAAAAAATTATAATCTCATGTGGCAAACTACATGATATTCCAACCAATTTCAAATTTTAAAAGTACATAATTGTATTCGCACTTGGGATAACTATCTAGGGTTTTGTAACACCTTGAACGAAATATAAAATTGATTGAAACGAAAGAAGAGATGAATTCTAAACATGAGGTAAAGGAATACCCTGAACTGGGAAACTAGGCTAGAGGATAGATCAATAGAGAAGCAGTGGCAGACATTTAAGGGGATATTTCAGAGTATTCAGAATAAGTACATTCCTACTATAAAGGAAAATTCTAAGGGGAGGACTCACCATCCATGGTTAATTAAAAATGTTAAGAAAAGCATCAAACTTAAGGAAAAAGCATACAACTCCGCAAAGATGAGTGGCAGAGCAGATCATTGGACAGAATATAAAGAACGGCAGAGAATGACTAAAAGGTTTATCAGGAGAAAGAAATTAGAGTATGAGAGGAAGCTAGCCAGAAATGTAAAAACTGAGATCAAGAGTTTCTACAGGTACTTAAAAAGGAAAAGAGTGAGTAAAGGGAGTGTTGGTCCTGTAGAGAGTGACAGTGGGGAGTTAATAGTAGATAATAAGGAAATGGCGGAAGAAATGAACAAATATTTTGCTTCTGTGTTCACTATAGAGCATACAAAAAGCATTCCAGTAATAGCTGCAAATCAGGAGGTGAACGGGAGAAAGGAACTTGGTGAAATTGGAATCATTAGGGAAACAGTACTGAGCAAATTGATGGAGCTGCGGACTGGCAAGTCTCCGGGTCCCGAAGGACTACATCCTTGGGCCTTAAAAGAGGTGTCTAATGAGGTAGTTGATGCGCTGGTGTTAATTTTTCAAAATTCAATAGATTCTGGAAAGGTTCCATTGGACTGGAAAGTAACAAATATAACCCCTCTATTCAAGAAGGGAGGGAGGCAGAAAACAGGAAACTATAGTCCAGTTAGCTGGAAGTCTGTCATGAGGAAGTTATTAGAATTAATCATTAAGGAAGTTATAGCTGGGCATTTAGAAGAGCTCAAGACAATTTTGAAAAATCAGCATGGTTTTGTGAAAGGAAAGTCATGTTTAACCAATTTATTGGAATTTTTTGAAGGAGTAATATATGCAGTGGATGAAGGGGAGCCTGGAGACATACTGCACTTGGATTTCCAGAAGGCATTTGATAAGGTGCCACATCAAGATTATTATGGAAAATAAAAGTGCATGGCATAGTGGGTAACATATTAGCATGGATAGAAGGTTGACTGACTGGCAGAAAGCAGAGAGTTTGCTTAAATGGGTCTTTTCCTGATTGGCAGGATGTGACAACTGGCATCCCACTGGGGTCTGTACTGGGGCCTCAACTTTTTACGATTTACATCAATGACTTAGGTGAGGGGAGTGAAGACATAGTAGCTAAATTTGCAGATGACACAAAGATAGGTAGGAAAGTATGTTGTGAAGAGGACATGAGGAGGTTGCAGATGGATATAGATAGGTTGAGTGAGTGGGCAAAGATCTGGCAAAAGGAGTTTAATGTGGGAAAATGTCAAGTTGTTCACTTTGGCAAGAAGAGCAAAAATGCAAAGTATTACTTAAATGGAGAACAGCTGCATAATTCTGAGGTGCAGAGGGATCTAGGTGTTCTAGTACATGAGTCACAAAAAGTTGGTATGCAGGTACAGCAAGTAATTAAGAAGGCTAATGGAATGGTCCTTTATTATGAGAGGGATTGAACATAAAAGTAAGGATGTTATGCTTCAGTTATAGAGGGCAGTGGTGAGACCGTACCTCAAATACTGTGTGCAGTTTTGGTCTCCTTATTTAAGGATGTAAATGCATTGGAGGCTGTTCAAAATAGGTTTACTAGATTGATACCTGGAATGTGTGGGCTGTCTTATGAAGAAAGGTTGGGCAGACTGGGCTTGTTTCCACTGGAGTTTAGAAGAGTGAGGGGTGATTTGATTGAAGTATACAAGATCCTGAATGGCCTTGACAAGGTGGACGTCAAAAGGATGTTTCCTCTTGTGGGTGAACCCAGAACTAGGGGCCACTGTTTTAAAATTAGGGGTCATCCTTTTAGGACAGAAATGAGGAGAAATTTTTTCTCTCAGAGGGTTTTGCAACTTTGGAATTTTCCGCCTCAGAAGGTGGTGGAGGCGGGGTCATTGAATATTTTTAAGGTGGAGGTAGGTAGATTCTTGTTAGGCAAGGGAATCAAAGATTATTGGGGTTAGATGGGAATGTGGAAATCAAAACACAAGAAGGTCAGCCATGATCTTATTGAATGGCGGAGCAGTCTCGAGCGGCCGAATGGTTTACTCCTGTTCCTATTTCTTAAGTTCTTATCTTTGTGGCGAGTTCAATGTTTGCTACAAATGTTTCCAGGATGTGTTGCTTGGAGTAACCATCACTATTGGACAAATTGCAGGTCTGAGGACCATTGCACTGCGACAGTGTTCTAAGCTTTCTGTTGCACTAATTCAAAGCTGCTCAAGTTGCCCATCAAGCTGGATGCCACTGAAGTAACTGGCAATTTTAACAATCCCTCATGAAAGATGGCAATCATTCTCCAAGATTATATGTTTGGAGAGTTTACCCATTTCAGGTATTCTCTCAGTCTAGTTTGCACTATATTGCTAAATCCATCCAGGCATTTCCATGGAGCTGCTTCCTAAGTAGTGGTATCAGTGCGGGAGACATGTCTGTGAACCATTCTTATTGGGCTGTACTTTATTCATAAAGGACCAGATTGCAGTCAGTCTTCAGTGGAGCATCCCACAAATACCTAAACTCTACGATGTCAAATCCTGAAAGTAATCAAGAGACTTTTAAAAATAATATTTTTATGCTCAGTGGAAGGTGTGGCCATTGATCTCCAAATCTGTTCCTCCACATATGCCGAGGCCAACAGTGCTTACAACTTAAAATTCATCCACCTCGCTTGACTTATTTGTATAACCCCCCCTGTGTAACCTCAATTCCCTTGTGGTTGCTGATGTTACCAGGTTTCCACAATTCCAATGCACAAGTGCTAATGGAATTGGTACTTGTGATTTGTGGTTCAGTGTGTTGTGCAGTTTGTGTTTGAATCCCAAATGACCGAGACTCCTCTGTGAAAAACAGTAAGATACACAAGCTCAACAGATATTTTTAATAAAATGCATGCTTACTTTTCTGAAGTTACTCAATCATATAATGAAGAATAAACAAGTACTGTGGGCATATTTTCCTTTGTTTGGTAAAGTGAAGGAAAACATTTCAACGCAAACGTAGGGACAGATTTACAAATTCATATTCCCATCACAGATCTTCAACTCTCAGGAGAGGTCAAGCACACTGCACATCATTTTCTATCCATTAAAATTAATGTGGGAGAGTCTGGCGGATCATCCTGACCTCGCAGAATGCAAAACTCTATATTAGGCCGAGCAATTCACGAAGTTTACCTCATAAAACACAGGAAACTATTTACGTTCACACTGACCTCATCACTTCTTCCTCATCACTATACCGGCTTTTCTGTGCTTTTGTTTTAAACAGTTCACAAAAGTATGGAATCAAAATAGAGAATATTAGAAATACTCAGCAGATCAGGCAGAATCTGTGGAAAAAGAAAGAGTTAATAGGTCCTATTTTAACCCATTCAAACCTAAGCACTTGCAGAGTTAAAATTAAGCCCAATGTTTCAGGTCAATGACCTTTCATCAGAGCTATCACAAAAAATATGATTTTACTGTTTTGTGATGAGAAACTTGGTTTGGTGAGACACTAGATTCCGATATGAAGACTCCCACTTCACCAACCCACTCTAACAACAACAAGAATTATAGTGCCCTTAAGGTAGTAAATGATCTAAGTCTCTAAACAGGAGAGTTATCAGACAGCATTTGATACCAATCCACATAGCGAGATATTAGGATAGGTGACCAAAAGTTTATTCAATGAGGCAGTTTGTAAGGAGGGTAAGGAGAAAGGTAGAGAGGTAATATAAGGATTACAAGGAGATACAAAGAGATTTAGGGAGGTAATTCCAATGTTTGGGGCCTGAGCATCTAAAGACACAGGCGGGAATTTTGTCACTATGACAGGGGCCCCAACAATGGGCCTGAAAGCCTGGGGAAACCCTGTCTTGGCTGTATTTGGGATCCCCAAACCCCACCCCCGACCCCCTGCCAGTTTTCAGTCATATGACAACTAGTTAGTTGTCATTAGGGATCCCATCCTTTTAAAGAATGGACGCAAACCCTCAAGAGCTGCTGGCCAATTGGAGGGCCGGTAGCTCAGCAGTCTCCGCAGTGCTATTGGGAGCAGGCGCGCTTTCTGAACCAGTAGTTGGGGCCTGTGGGCCCTGCGGCCAGCAAGGCAGTACCTGGCGAGAGGGATGAGAGGTTGCGATGAAGGGTCACAATGCCCGATTAGGAGGGCCTTTCTGAGCCTGCAGGAAGACCACCAGGGTTCTCCAGGCAGTCTCCCCACATGGCAGAGGGCCCACCTGTCACCAATAAAAGGCCAGCAATGTTGGGAAGAGGCCCTTAATTGACCAATTAAGTGGCTCAATAGGCCTCTTGGTGGGATGGCCATTCACCCCCTTCCCCGTCGCTAGTAAAGTACCAGGGCAGCGGAAAGGCAATGGGCACTCCACACCTTCTCTCACCATTTTACAGGCCCCCCCCTCACCTCCCAGCCGGTAAAATCCAGCCCACAGCCACCAATGGCGGAGGGATGGAAACCAGGGGCTGAATTTTCTGGCTGGCGGGAGGGCGGACCGGGAGTGGGTGCAGGTGGGCGTGGCCCTGATCACCGCCCACAATTGGGTCCATGCCACCATTTTACGTGGGCGACCAATTATGCCCACCCAGCGTGAATTGCGGCTCCCGAGGACAGCGGGAGTGGACGGGCGGCGGCGGGTCTGCAATGAGCGCCGGGTGCAATGGCGACCTGGCGGCCTGTTTACATAAGTTGCTGCAGCCTTTCCAAGGCTGCGAATCATGGCCAGTGGAAGGGCTCCCCAGAGCGCTGCTGGTGAGCAGGCCAGGCAGGGGGGCACTGTGCCCCTCATTTTTCCGATGATTGCCTTGCTGCCCTCCTCAAGGAGGTGGCAGCACAGCGGGAGGTCCTGGTACCCCAGTACAGGACGAGGAAGAGGAGGAGGCCCCCGACATGACCAAACGTGCCTGGGAGGAGGTGGTGGAGGTGGTGAGCTCCCGCGATGTAGTGCGACGCACCTGGATCCAGTGTCACAAGCGCTTCAACGATCTGTTGTGCTTGGGAAGGGTGGGTACCATGTTGGCATTGGTCACTTAACCCAGCAGGTCGGCTTTCCCCCCTGGTACCCGCTCCCAAGTCTGAGTGTAGTGACTGCATTGAATCATTGATGGCATGTGTCCTTTGCTGGGTGGGCCAGCAGATATTGCCCATGCCGAGGTCACCCTGAGAGGGTGGTGAAGAGATGGGTTCTGCACCCGCAGCATGTGGTACACTGAGACCCACATGACTGTTTTGGGGGCAACCTGGAGGAGCTGCACCTAGGTGCAGTGCTGGAACTCCAGGACATGTCCAAGTCAGGGTGATGACATGCTGGGAGGGGAGCTTCAATGTGGCGTGGTACCAATCGATCTGCTGTCCTCTGCGCTCCACGTTCTTGTGCTTCCTTGATATGGCAGGCTAGACCGTGTGGTGCCTGATGTGATTAGGCAGCATTTGGCCAAGGGGGTTAAGAATTGGTGGGGGGGGGGGGGGCGGTGTGGGGACAGGCCTAGTATCTTTGTGTGAGTGTTCTGCAGCAGTGGGGTGAAGCGGCACTGGAGCCCTGCAGTGTCCCACTCTGGTTGGGGTGGGCCGTCTGTGAAGAGAATCCAGGTACAAGTAACACTAATCAATGCTCTTCTCTCCTTTTCAGGAGAAGAATGCACATAATGCAGCCGAGCGGGTGAGGACTGGCGGAGGGCCAGCACTGTTAGCAATTCTCAGCTGCTTTGAGCAGGAGGCCCTGGATTTGGAGAGGTGCTATGCACCCAGGTCCACTGGTGTTGGTGAGGCTGGGGTGCCATGGGCAGGTATGTTTGCCCAGCACTGAGGTCACCATTGTTCTTGGTGCAGCCATGGCAGTGCTGAATGTTCAGTGGCTGAAGTTTGCAACAGGGCTTGACCATTGCATATGGAAGGATGAGTGCTAAATGATCCAGGGGACAGAGATACACATTGACATTGTCTCCATGTTAATTGATCCAATGTCCTTGTTCTTCCTTTCAGCATCAACGGAGCAGGGCCGGGAGGAGGAGCAGCAGAGGCCCCCTCTCACACCTGAGGGCCCTGAAGTCTCACCAGCGTCACACTGTCTCTGCCAGGCAGACACCAGTACAGATACTAGCACCTTGGCGGGAATTAGAACATCAGCTAGTGTCCCGGGACACAGCGGTGAGGGCACTTCACAGTCGCTGGAGGAGCTGGCAAAGACAGAGAGTGCCCATGGCGCCAGCAGTCGGAGGACTGCAGGGGACCACGCACATGCTCAGTCGGTGCCTGATGATGTGCCTCTGGAGTCATCCGTGATGCAGCAAACCTAGGAAATGCTGTCGGGAGTGCGGGAGCATCTGGGGGAGATACATGAGGCTATGCTTGGCTTGGTGTCCATGGTGGAGGAGTCTACCCAAACTATCGCTGAAGCAATGAGCCTCATGTCTGAGCGCCATGCGTCCTCCATGGAGAGAGTGGCGACTCTCGTGGAGAGGATCCTTCAGGCTTCCTGGGGATGCGCTCGGAACAGCAAGCCCTCACATCGGCATTGGCCTCAGCTGGTCAATGCTAGTGTGGGAGATGGTCTGGGCACCAGGTTTCCCAGCTCGGTGCCCATCCATCCACGGTGAGCAGGGAGGTCTAAAGCGACCTCATGTCGGCGCAGCAGCTGCCTGTTGTCTCTGCAGGCTCCTCTCAGGGCGCTCCAGATGAGGGCGGCTGCTCCTCCGCCCCTCTCCCATTGAACGTAACATCAGTGAGGCTGCGACAATTGGGGAGATGCCAGCTGTGGAACTGGCAGCTCCCTCCCAGGCAGGGCCAGCACTGTCTCCATGGGCCAGAGGATGACCGCCAAGGTCATCGAGGGCAACAGGACAGCAGAGTCAGCACGCTGTCTCAGATGCCACTCCCAGCGAGCTGTCAGCACCAAGATGTAGCACCCGAAAACTTAAACATAAGGCACCTTAGACACACCACAGGTTTCTCGATGGTGCTTTTGTGTTGGCCTGCTATGAGGTTTTTATAAGTTGGTGTGATTTTTAACACCTTTATCATTTTGTTTTTCATTAAGTTTCTTTGTTTGCAAAAATGAATTCAGAAATGTCACCATGGCTGAGATGCCTCTTTTGTTCTGCAGGTGGATGGTTTCCAATAATGTAATGTGTGTTTTGTGGGACATTCAGCTTTATTAACAAGGACCTTAAGTAATGTTCCTAACTAGGCAGATTATGCACTTAGGTCTCGAGTATGGAGCCTACAGCCCAGGCTTGTCCTAGAGGTCCATACGTGCTGTGCTAGCTGAAGGTTCATTGGATTAAAGCCTCCCGGGTGTCCCTGCCTCCCTGGAGCGTGCCCGGGTCAGCGTCTACCCCCTCAGCATTTCCCTGTGCGTGCTCATCCTCGGACTCACTGCTGGACTCATCGTGTGCATCCACAGCCACTGCGTCTATGTTTTCATCGTCCACAGTGTCCCCCCTTTCCAGCGCAAGATTGTGGAGAGTGCAGCATGCAACCACTGACATATGGTCTGGGGGGTATTGGAGTGCGCCCCCTGAGAGGTCCAGGCATCAGAAGTGCATCTTGAGAAGACGAATGGTTCTCTCCACCACAGCCCTTGTGGAGGCGTGGCTCCTATTGTACCGCTGCTCAGCTTCTGTTCTTGGATGGCGGAGAGGCATCATGAGCCACCTTCTGAGCGGGTAGCCCTTGTCACCCAGCAGCCATCCATCCAGCCGGGCTGGAGCACTGAAGAGCCCCGGCACCTGGGAGTGTCTGAGGATGTAGGCGTTGTGGGAGCTGTCTGGGTAACTTGCACAGACTTGCAGAATCTGCATCCTGTGATCACACACTATCTGCACATTCATGGAGTGGAAGCCCTTCCTGTTGACGAAGGCACCGGGCTCACCCGCCGGTGCCTTGATGGCCACATGTGTGCAGTCTATTGCACCCTGGACACGGGGGAAGCCAGCAATCGCTGCGAAGCCTCTGGCTCGCTGTGTCTGACTTGCTTGGTCCCAAATGCAGAAGATGAAGGTCAATGAATGGCTGAACAGTGTCTGTAACCTGTTTGACACAAGTGTGGACAGCTGATTAGGAGATACTGCAAAGATCACCCACTGAGCCCTGAAAGGAGCCAGAGGCATAGAAGTTGAGGGCAGCTGTGACCTTCAGAGCCACGGGCATGGGGTGTCCACCCACACAGTTAGCAGAGATCTCCCAATCATCTGACAGATGGAGGTCACTGTCTCCCTTAAGAGATGGAGCCTCCTTTGGCACTGCACCTCAGACATATTGGGGTAGCTGCTTCGCCGCCTGTATACCCTGGCAGCAGGATAGTGGCGTCTTCTGCGGCCCCTTCCGCCTTGGACTACCTCTTGGCCCTGCACCCTTGTGCCTGCGCCTGTCCTCCAAAAGGTGGCTCCCCTGGAGGCTGGATGTGCATTCCTGGCCTCCTCCCCCTTTAAGCCGTCCCTTCCTCCTCAGAGGAGGTGCCTCCAGTAGAGAGTTTAGCTCCCATTCCCAGGCTAAGGGAAGGCTTCCTGAAACACGCAGGCCTAAAAAAGATTCTTCATTGCAGAGTGCTAGCCTGAAGGTTGTGAGTTCAGACCAAGCAGCTGGTATGCGTTTTGAAATATTGCAGATCACACAGGCAAGTTTCAATAACTTTGAAATATCAATATTTGACAGAGCACACTCACAACCCCACTGAGCCCTCTTATCCCGCCTGTGGATGAGGTTCATACAAATGTGTCCTACCCGCCTGTCTGTTGTGCCCATGCGCTGATCCAAAGATTGTACAGGTGCCGAAAAATCACAGTTGATTGGAGCGTCAAGGTCCTTAAGTGGCCTGTTAATTAATGGCGGGCGCGCATTGGAGAGCATTGCACGGCCGACCAACAAAATGGCGCATGGTGACGTCTGGACGCTCGCCAGATGTCACCGCACGTCATTTTACGCAGGTGCGTGCGGGGCCCGCCCTCACACACCAACTGGAAAATTCTGCCCCAGGAATTGCAAGTTGATCGAATTGGTGGGAAGCAGACATGTCTGAGAGCTGTATGACTGCTTAGAAAGATGGGGAGGACATGTCCAAGGAAGGATTTGAAAACAAAGATGAGAATTTTAAAATTAAGGCATCGCTGGACATGGAGCCAGTGCTGGTCAGCTAGTACAGGTGTGATGGGTGAATGGAACATGGCCTAAATTAGGATGAGGACAGTGGAGTCTTGGATGAGCTCAAGTTTATGGAGGATGTAAGATGGAAGGCTGGCTAAGAGAGCATTGAAATAGTAAAATATAGAGGTAACAAAGATGAATGTTTCAGCAGCAGATGACTTGAGGTTGGGTGGAGATGAGCAATTTGCGGAAATGGAAGTCTTGTTAATGGAGAGAGCAATAGTGTTTCTGGCATCAAAGAATTATAGAATAGCACAGCACAGAAGCAGGCTACTCACTCTATCAAGTCTGCACCAGCTCTTTCAAAGAACAATCTAGTTAGTCCTACTCCCCTCCTTTTTCTCCATATCCCTGTATTTTTCCCCTTTAAGTATTTATTCAATTTTCTTCTGAAGGCTACTCGTAAATCTGCATCTACTGTTTTCCTTTCTCTCATTCTAGAATCTTCTAACCTTGCCTTCTATTCTCAACTTTTTCACCTCCCCATTCCTGTAGGTGAACACTACACCTTTTTAAAGCCCAGCCTTTTAGAAATGATGCAAATGAAGAATGATTATTTTTCTGACATCGTAGCTGCTCCCAGGTTTGTCAATGTGCATCACTGATGGTTAACGGGCTCTATGTTAGTATGAAACAAAAACATCAAACCTGGAAAAACTCAGCAGGTCCAGCAGCATCTGTCGGGAGAGAAACAGAGTTAACACTCTGAGTCCGTGTGACCCTTCCTCAGAAGATGGGTCATAAGGACTTGAAACATGAACTCTGTTTCCCTCTCCACAGATGCTGCTCGACCTGCTGAGATTTTCTGTTTTTGTTTCAGATTTCCAGCATCTGCATTTTGCTTTTATCTCTATGTTAGTATGATGCATTGAAGCCAAAGTGATCCCATAATAACATAAAACTTCTGTGAAATACCCAATTATTTCTCTGAACTTATGCAGAAATGAATAAATCTGCCAATCTTCCAGAACCGTATTGCTGCCACTGTTAGGATTCAGATTTAAACAACCTGATTAACATGTCATCCTTCAAGTGCTTATAAGTACCTTACATCAAAACCAAAATATCACTGTTATTTTTGCAGAGTAATAGGAACCACTGAGGAACTAATGCATCTGGAACTTGCACATGGCATTTTTTTTATTCATTCAGGTAATGTGTCAGCATTTGTTGCCCATCCCTATTTGCCCTTGAGAAGATGATGGTGAGCTGCCTTCTTGAACCTCTGCAGTTCATGTAGTGTAGGTACACCCACAGTGCTGTTAGGAAGGAAGACCCAGGATTTTGATCCAGCGACAGTGAAGGAACGGCGATACATTTTCAAGTCAGAATGGTAAGTGACTTGGAGGGAAATTTCCAGGTGGTGGTCTTCCCTTCTATCTGCTGCCCTTGTCATTCTAGATGGTAGCGGTTATGGGTTTGGAAGGTGCTGTCCAAGGAGCCTTGGTGAATTCCTGCAGTACATTTTGTAGATGGTACACACGGCTGCCACTGTGCGTCAGTGGTGGAGGGAGTGAATGTTTGTGGATGTGGTGCCAATGAAGTGGGTTGCTTTGTCTTGGACGGTGTCAAGCTTCTTGAGTGTTGTGGGAGCTGCACTCATCCAGGCAAATGGAGAGTATTCCATCACACTCCTGATTTGAGCCTTGTAGATGGTGGACAGGCTTTGGGGAGTCAGGAGGTGAGTTACTCATTGCTGGATTCCTAGCCTCAGACCTCCTCCTGTAGCTACAGTATTTATATGGCTAATCCAGTTCAGTTTTGGTCAAAAGTAACCCCCCAGGATGTTGATAGTGGGGGACTCAATGATGGTAATGTTATTGAACATCAAGGGGTGATGGTTAGAATCTCTCTTGATGGAGATGGTCATTGCCTGACACTTGTGTCCTGTGAATGTTACTTGCCACTTGTCAGCCCAAGCCTGGATATTGTCCAGATCTTGCTGCATTTGGAAAAGGACTACTTCAGTGTCTGAGGAGTCGCCAATGGTGTTGACCATTGTGCAGTCATAAGCGAACATCCTCACTTCTGACCTTATGATGGAAGGAAGGTCATTGATGAAGCAGCTGAAGATGGTTGGGCCGAGGGTACTACCCTGAGGAACTCCTGCAGTGATGTCCTGGAGCTGAGATGATCGACCTCCAACAACCACAACCTTCATCCTTTGTGCTAGGTATGACTCCAACCAGTGGAGAGTTTTCCCCCTGATTCCTATTGACTTCGGTTTTGCTAGGGCTCCTTGATGCCACACTCGGTTGAATACGGCCTTGATGTCAGGGGCAGTCACTCTCACCTCTGTCATTATTTCCTATTCTGCCTAAACATTCTGTCAGATATACCAGATAATGTATCTTGTCCATTCACCTCCTTCTAGATCTCCTCATCCTCTATACTTGCTGCTTCTGCCCTCCCCCTACTTCTCCTTGTACAGAACAAGGGCTGCTGTTACATTAAGAAAAATGACTTTTATATGGCAAGAAATGTTAGGAAATATTATCTGTGGCTCTGTTTCTGGTGCAGGCTGTTGTTTGATGGGTCACAGAGTTCAGCGTGAAGATTCACATGCCCGATTTGTGGCATATCCAATTTTATGGTGAATTGAAATGAATGACTAGAAATCTGGGAGTGTTGCAAATCGGGTGTGCTGACCTCCACATCCAGGTCTTAAATCAATGCTCCCATGAGTGAGATTCCATGCTGGGGAGTGAAGTCTCAAAAAATTTACCTGACTGTGTTTGACAAGATAATAGTGACAAAAACTGGTTCAATTTTGACCTATAATAAAGGAGTCTAAAATACTAGAAAGAAATGGCACTCCAGTCAAAGTTGATGTGATCTTCCACCTAACAATTTAGACAAGCTGGGATTAATGTAACTATATCTGCTAACTTATGTGTTACTTAAACAAATCTAAATCAAAGTATTGAAGTTTTCCATTAAACTCACATCAGAAAATGCAGGATTACTGCAATATTGCTAATAGTGTTCCTATAGCCTTTAGTGTGATGCTACATTTGCCAGCAATCAGGGAGCAAAAGAATCGACATTCCAGATTTAGATCCTCTATTGTGAGCTAACTGGGAAATGATGCTCAAGCTCATGAACTTGCATTTTCCTGTGGCCACTAGCAGTCATATTTCACTTGAGCTATCAGTACTGCTGCTGAAAGCACTTAATGGATTGTCAATGCTGCGGTAATGCATGGATTTTACATTGGCGCTGGAGTGTTAATTTTACAATGGTCACTTCTAGGTCAATTTTGTCCCTGTTGATTAAACCGGTAAGTACATGTACTGTTTTACAAGCAAGCATATAGGCCTGTTTGTATGGAATTAGATGAGATTGACCTTCAATCTAGCTACAACAATTGTATTTATATAGCACCTTTAATGTAATAAAACATCTCAAGGCATTTCACAAAGAAACAAAATAGCACTGAGACACAAAAGGAGATATTGGGGCAGATGACCAAAAGCATGGTCAAAGAGGTAGGTTTTAAGTAATGATATGAAAAAGGAAAGCAGGTTAGAAAGGTGGAGAAGTGTAGGGAGGGAATTCCAGAGCTTTGTGCCTAAGCAACTGAAGGCACAGCCACCCCGGTGGAGCAGTTAAAATTGGGGATGCACAAGAAGCCAGAATTAGAGGAGTGCAGATATCTTGGAGGTTTGTAGGGCTGGACATTACAGAGATAATGAGGAACCAGATCATGGAGAGATTTGAAAACAAGAATGAGACTTTTTAACATAGAGCTGTAGATTAACTGGGAGCCAATATAGGTTGGTGAGCACAGGGATAATGGGTGAACAGCATTTGTTACAAGCTTAGGACATGACAGCTACTTGTTTACAACCTATCCGAAGAGTATACAGCCTGAAGCATCATGGCTAAACACATCCTAACCCAACAGCCATATAATCTCCTGGGAGAGACAAAAGACTGAAAAGGAAACTCCAGAAAAAAAAAATCTGCCACTCTGCGTATCCTGATGGGGGTTCAATGTAGCAGTAAATGCTCATCACTAGTGAGCTAGAAATCTCACCAAAGGTTCTCGTTTTAATCGCTGAATAGGGAAACCCCTATACATTGGCAGCTTTAGAAATCTGTGGAGATGAGTCTATAGATTATGGTGCATCAGGAACACTAAGGGTCAAAGGTTTTATGGCTTGTAACCCTCTCAGCGAGGACCAGAAATTTCAGACTGGTAACCCAGCATAACAACAGAACATGCATCTTTGCTGGAGAGATGGTAAATCAGAAGGTTACGAATCAGGGCATTGGTGCTGGTGGGTGTAATTTGCATTTCACAGATGCCTGGAACTTGGAGAGAGTGGAAAAAGTCAAAAGAGCTGGTAAAAAATTAGATAAATTGGAGAAGGCAACCATGGAGAAGGACAAGCAGCAGGGTAAGAAACCAGGGTTAGGAGTTTACAGTCCCCCGCTGGTGGGTTTGCACGCATGGATTCCCTGGGTGGTTTTCCCACTGCCCTCCTGTCCGCCCCCAACCTGTCCACATGTGGAAGGAGCAAGGCCTAGGGCCCACTCTCACTCCAGTTGAGGCCTTTAAGTGGCCAGTTATTGCTTAAGGCCTGTTTCCCACCTGTCCTCAATTTTGAGGCTGGCGAGAGGAGTTCAGTGGCAGGGCAGAAGTCCAGCAGGTCAACCTGCTTGGGCTTTGGGAGGAAGGGGTGGTTGCCTCCCTCAAGGGCCCCCTCTCCATATCAGGTGCCTCCTCCACAATATCTGCTCCCTGTGGGTGCTCCCTCCACCCCACAGCCTCTCCATCAAGACCTCCACCCCTGTCCTCATTCCCCACAAGGCCTCACCTCCCCTCCCTGCCATGAGACCACCCATGCTTACCTGGTCCTGGATTCCAGGGCTAGAATTTGGGGGCTGCTTGTAGGCCCAGTCCTGGCTACCGGTGCCACTGGCGCTACTGGGACTACAGAGCTGCCAGTCCATCGGAGTGGCTGGCAGGTCTCTGAGGTGGGCCTTCCACTTGATTGAGGGGTGGAAGCCCCGTCTCCAGCCAATTAACACCACTTGAAGCATTAAATGGCTGTGGGGCTGCTGTGATCTTCAGGTGGCAGGACAGGAAATCCCGTCATCTGAAAAATCCTGCCCCAGGTGAATGACTGGAGTGCAAATGTACTAGCTACATCTGAAAGGTCGGAAAGGTGACCTTCTTGCAGGCCTCCACCACTGTTGCTCAGAACTGACAAAGAAAGAAGGAACTTGCATTTCTGCAGCACCTTTCATCGCCTTAGGACATCCCAAAGTGAAATACTTTTAGTATAGCCACTGTTGTAATCTAGGAATCATGGCAACAAAATGGCACCCAGCAAACTCCCACAAACAACAATAAAATATAAACTCAGATAATCTGTTTTGCACATTGGTTGAAAGAAAATTGTTGACCAGAAAATCAGGTACAACTCTCAGGCTCTTCTAGCAGTGTGCTTGAGATCAGTACCTTAAGATGTGGAGGGTTATGACATGAATCTGTAATCTGTTGTAGGCACACTGTGCTCCAGCATATTGTGGCACAAGACCATGCTCAGAATCAGATACAATTTTAACACAGTAATGTACTTCTCAATTAAACTAGCCTCTAATAGACCACTTTTGTGCATTATGGCTATAGATTATTCGACTGGTTGAAGGAATTTTGTTAAAAATCAATGTTTTCATCTCTTTACTTCACAAATTTGTTCACGCTGTCACCCTGTCATTGTTCTTCAGATATTCAATAAATCTCCATAAACACATAAAAATAAGTTATTCAAGCTCTTCCCTTTTACAGCCCAGATGGAATTCATTCTATTAAAAACTCTACTCTGTCCACTTAATCATGAATAAGGTTCTAGAGATCTTCCTGTTTTCTTCTCAAAATCAGGCAAAACATGAGGATGTTTATCTAACTTTACATTCTATATCTATCATCAAATAATAGAAAAAATGATAGTGTTGGAAATGGAGGTTGCCTATTGACCTGGGTAGGAAATTGGTTAGGCAAAACAAGACAGAGAGCAGGGATAATGGATACGTATGCCAACTGGCAAGGTGTGGGTGGTCCTGTCCCCCGGAGTTCTGGATAAGGAATCAGCTCTTCATTACAGTTATTAACGACTTTCAACATTTATTAATTAATTCCTTCAACAACACCTCCCAAACCCACAACCTTGATGACTAAGAAGGACAATGGCAGCAGATGCATGGAACACTGCCAAATGCAAATGCCCCTTCAAGTCACACGCCATCTTGACTTGGAACTATATCACCATTCCTTCACTGTCACTGTGTCAAAATCCTGAAATTCCCTAACAGCATTGTGGGTGTACCTACACAATTTGGATTACAGCTATTCTAAAATGCCTTCACCACCTTCTCAAGGGTGATTTGAGATAGATTATAAATGCTGGCCTTGTCAGCAATGCTCACACCACATGATTGAATAAAAGAGAAACTTGGATGAAGGAGAAGAGAGTCATACATACAAGTTTGCTTACAGCACTAAATTAGGTGGCACAGTACGCAGTGTAAATGTGAGCAGAAGGTTATAAATGGATATTGAATGATTGAGTTATGTGGCAGATGGAGTTTAGTGTAGGGAAGTACAAGGTTATCTACCTTGATCAGTATATCTCCTAAATGGTGAGACGCTAGGATCTGTGAGGAGCAGAGAGATTTAGGGCTTCAAGTCTAGAAATCTCTAAAAACTCGAAGACAGCTGCAAAAAATAAAAAGCTAGTAGAATTTTATCTCTAGGCTGAAACACAAATGGTTTAAGTTAAGCTACAGTTATATAAAGATCTAGTTCAACCATATCTGGAGTACTGCATTCATTTCTGGGCACTGCACTTTAGGAAGGATACATTGGTCTTAGAAGGGATGCAGCGCGGGTTAAGTAGAATAACACCAGGACTAAAGGATTAAATTATTATGACAGGTTTCAAAAACTAGCCTTGTATTCCCTTGAGTATAAAAGATGAAGGGGTGTACTAATTGAGGTCTTTAAAATGATGAAGGAATTTGGTAGGTTAGATAGAAAGAAACTATTTCCTCTGAAGGAGCCAAAAGCAAGGGGGCATAATCTGAAGATTAGAGCTAGGCTGTTCATGGGTGAAATCAGGAAGCATTTTTTCACACAAAAGGTGGTGGAAATCTGTAACTCTTCTCTCTCAAAAACTACAGAGATTAGAAGCAGGATTGTTTGGATCGCAGGGTTTCTCATCCCATCACCCAGAGTTGGTGGGGAACGCATCTGATTGGCTGGCAGCTCTGTAGTCCCAGCAGTGCCAGTGGCAACAGTGGACTGGGACTACAAGTAGTTCCCAGATTCTAAGGGCTGAATTTTACGTTGATCGGGTGGGCGCATGCTCAACCCAATCGGGCATGAAATCGCACAAGATGACGTCGGGTGAGCATCCCGACGTCATCGCGCACTCACACGATATTTCGCTCGGTGGGCACACGCAAAAATCAGAAGCATGCCAGTCGACAATTAAGAGGGCAATTAAGCCCATTAATGGCGCAATTGGCTGCTATTTTCCACTGCCCGTCCAACCTTATGGTTGGTGGAAGGGCGAATCGGCCAGGCAGCCTTTACATTTTTCAAGAAACCTCATCCAAGGACGGGATGTGGTTTCTGTAATGAAATAAAATAAAAATAAAAATCTGTGGGCAGCATTTTTATCATCTGTATTTTCAGTGCCTGATTGTGTTGCTCCGACATTTTTCCTTCTGCTTTTTAAAACTTTACTGGAATAATTTCGGGTCTGCAGCTCCCTGAGGCAGCTCTCCGCCTTCAGGGAGCTTTCTCTCAGTGCTCGCCCAAGCCTGCATTGACATCATCGCCCGCCCTCCTCCCATCCCCATCCTGGCAGCGCTGAGCTTTTCAGCGCGTGGTTCTCGCTGGCTGGCCATTAATTGGCCAGTCAGTGTGAAATCGCGGTCGAGGCCCATTTGCAGTCAGAGGTTCATTTCCTGACCAATTCCAGGCCCACGGATTGTGCCTGCCCACCGAGCTAAAAATTCAGACCTAAGTGCCAGAGTCCAGCTTTAGGTAGGTATGGGCAGTATTATGGCAGGGTGGGGAGGTGAGGCCCTGGGAAGGGCGAAGGGGGAGGTGGGAGTTTGATGGAGAGTCTAGGATGTAGGGGAGCACCTGCAGAGGGCAGACCAAGTGGGGGTGTGGTGGGGGGAGCTCCTTGATGTCAAGAGGGGGGCCCTTAGCAGATGCGCCCCTTCCCTTCTATTCCCACCTGAGGTCCGAGCCGGGTGACCTGCTGGGCTTCCTCCCTGCCCATGAACTCCTCTTGCCAGCCACAAAATTGACCAATAATTGGTCACTTAAGGGCCTCAAACCCCCATAAAATTCTGCCCTAGGTCAATTGAAAATTTCACTACTGCGATTGATAGATCTTTGGTAGGCATGCATATTAAAAGTTACAGACCCAAAGCAGGTAAATGGGGGTAAGATACAGATCACCAATGACCTAACTGAGTGGTGGAACAGGCTCGGGGTGCTGAGTGGCCTACTCCTGTTCCAATGTCCCGATATATCATTTGATTGCCTTCCTTAACATTACGTTGATGAGGTCTCAAGGGTTCAGAAGATGCAGCATCCAACTGTGTCTCTCTGTACTTAACCTAATAACCCACATTCCTGTACCTAATCAAATATTCATTCAGCTCTCTTTTAAGCATATTAATTGACACAGCACTAAGTGCTTTTGCATGCCATCAATTCCACCTATCCACAATTCTGTGGGGAAAAATAATCTTTCTAGTCTCAGAGTTGGTTTGAAGTTTATCTATTTTATGCTCAAGCATCTTAAGTCACAAAGGTATTTATGCCTCAAATAATTAGTTTGTAAACCAAACAAAGATATTTGGAAACATTAGAAGGTGTTATTCAATCCAAATATTTCTTAAATGTTAATGCCTGCAATCGATCCACAGCTTTGTGTGTGTCTTCAGGAAGTCCTAATGAAAACTTTTGATGTTGAGTTTTAAATGCCAGTTGTTTGCAAGCACGTGATGTTAAATACTCTTTATTCAGAGAATTAAGTTGAGACTCAAAGCACATCTGACTGATTGCAAATGATGCAGGGAGTGGTGGCGATGGTGTAGTGGTATTATTACTGGACCAGTAATCCAGAGACCCAGGGTAATGTTGTGGAGGCCTGGGTTTGAATCCCACCACAGCAGATGGTGGAATTTGAATTCAATAAAAACCTGGAATTAAAAGTCTAATGATGAGCATGAATCAATTGTCATTGTTTCATGTGTAAAGACAGCAGTCTTCTTCAGTGTCTGACTCTGTGAGAGTCTTTATTGAACTGGTTAGAAATGGCAGCCTACAGTGCTTGCCTCATGGCAGAGTCACATGATTATTGCAAGCCAGGTAGTTCATTGGTAGTACACTTAGTAAGAATGCATTTTCAAAACCTAAACATCCCCCTTTTCATATCAAACAAAAGATACAAACATCCCCCTTTTTCTAGCAAACAAAAGACACATTTGCATGCACAATCCTGTGTGACTGTGAGTTATCCAAGTTACCCACTGTTCTCATGCATTAACAACGACTTGTTCTACAAGTCAGTCACCGCACATGTATTTCACACTTTAAACCATGCAGGTCTCTTAATGGAACATGCGCACATTCCAATTTGACCAATTGACATTAGCTGTTCATCTGGGTGATGTTCCTTGTCTGGAGAATGTTGTTCCCCTGGCCCTTGTTGCATTGGTGACTATTGTTCCATTGCAGTTGTTAGGGACACTTGCATCTCTGGGATTGACAGTAGTTCTGTGCTCGGTACAGCTGGTGATATCCTTTGTCCCCAACCGCCTGACTGCTGTGAAGGAACAGCTTCGCTAATTGTTTGGATATGCCGGCAGTTGCGCCGGTATATTTGATCATTCACTTCCAAAGTGTTCGATCGAGGTGGCAATTTCTCTATGCATATGCCAAGTTTCCACTTAGGCTGACTCCTGTTGAGAGCGCTGAAGGTTTGCACCCTGATGGGCTCTCCAATGTTCAACTCTGGCAAAGGTTTGGCAGTCTTGCCAAACTGAAATTTGGCTTTGCGACATTTCACCTTGACCTTTTCACTCACGCCTGTTACTACTTCTGGTTTCAGTAGATTTTGCTTTTGGAAGAATAGTTTGCATGCGGCATGACATCAGTCTTTGGACTGAACTACTTTCCATGCCTTCAGTTGGTGTGTTTCTCTTGGATTACGTTGTATACATTTGTCCTAGAATTGCTCTATTTCTTGATGATTCCTTTGGTGATTTTCACTGCCACCTCAGCCTTTCCATTTGATTGGGGATAGTGCGGAGATGATGTATGGTGTTGAATTTCACAATCCTTTGTGAATCAGCTGAATTCTTCACTCGTGAACTGAGAGCCATTGTCACTCATCGTAATGTCTGGAATGCCATACCCAACTGAAGTGGGCTTTCAGGCATTCTGCTATTTCTCTCATCATCGTAAAAGTCAGCTGGTCTAACTCCCAGTAGTCAGAATAGTAGTCCATAATGACAAGATAATCAGTTCCTGCTACAGTGAAAAGGTCTACTCCGAGCTTCATTGATGGTCTGTCTGGGATGTCAAGTGCCATTAATGGCTCTCCAGATTGTTTAGCTTGGTACTTGTTATATGCACCACACTGGCCAATGTTCACTTGATTTGAGCAAGGCGTTTGTCTGTCAGATTCAATGTCTCTGCTGGATTGACGGCTTCCAGATCATGTCTAGCTGCTGCTTCACATTGAATCTGGAAGACCTCACATTCTGTTGTAGCATCCTCAACTTTCTTCATGGGGACTACTGCTCTCAACAGCATGTCTGCGATGTATATCTCTTTGCCTTGCTAGTATGTCACGTCCGCATGATATCTTTGTAAACAAAGTAACATTCTTTGCAGCTGCTTTGGAACAGATAGTAGTGGTTTGTGAAAAATGCTTTGAAGTGGCTTGTGGTCAGACTCCACTGTTACTTTGAGTCTCCCAAGCAGGTATTGATGAAAATGCTCACAAGCAAAAACAATAGCCAGGCGCTCTTTCTCAATCTGAGCATAGCATCATTCCGTTTGCATTAATGCACTGGATACAAATGGGACAGGTCGCCCTTGCTGCATCAGAGTTGCTCCCAGACCCGTCTCGCTGGCATCACACTGCAAGATGACTTCATCATTAACATCATAGTATTTCAGCAATGGCACTGTGGTCACTAGTTGTTTGAGTTTAGTGAACGCCAGTGTTTAGTGTTCCCCGGTACCACAGCACATCCTTGGCAGTGAGCTTGCTTAATAGTTCACACTCAGCTAACAAATGAGGCAAAAATTAGCTAAATAGTTCATGAATCCAACAAATCGTTGCACTATTGGTGCAATCTATTGACCACAATCTATTGGTCACTGCATCGCTGCTACAACACTCACCTTGTCAAAGTCCGGGCGAAGACCTTTTGCTGTCAGAACATGACCTATGTACTTGACTTCAGGCATCTTCAGTTGCAATTTGTTCTTGTTCAGCCTCAGATTCATCTGGCAAGCTCTCTCTAACAGTCGTATTAAATTCTGATCACAGTCAGCTCTGGTTTCTTCCATTGTACCTCCACATCCATAGACTAGTAGATCATATGGCTTTAATTCTAGGAAGATCACTGACTACCTCATGCTGTCTGCACTGATGCTCTTCTGGAGCCGTGGAAATTCCGAATGGCAGGCGCAACCATCTGTATCTCCCAAACGGCGTCCAGAATGTAGTTAGAAAGCTGCTGCTTTCATCCAGCTTCACTTGCCAGTAACTGTACTTTGCACCTAAGGTAGTGAATATCTTTGCCTTGGCAAGTTGTGGCAAAATCCCTTCGGTGGCTGGCATGGGGTAATGCGATCTCTTCAGCTCTTTATTTAGATCCTTTGGGTCTAAGCATACCCGTAGCTTTCCAGGTTGTTTCACTGCTACCATGCCACTAATCCAGTCTGTAGGAATGTCATTTTTTCATTACTCTCCTCTTTTCCAGCTCTTCTATCTTTCCTTTTAGGCTGGACTTGAGGGCAGCTGGAACTCTTCTCGCCAGATGCTGAATTGGTCTTACACTCTCATCTACTTCTAGATGATATTCTCTAGGTAGACATCCAAACACTGGAAACATATCTTTGTTCTCCTCTAGAATCTGTTCGGCAGTCAGTGGGTTTGTGTGCTGCGGCACATTATAAATCTCTGTTGGCACATTCAGGTTTACCAGTCCAAGCTTTAGACTTGCTGCAGTTGAGATGAATGGCTGTTGTGTCCCATCTATGATCTGGAACTCTAGATCTTCATCCTTGCCATTGCATTGGGCCCTCAGATTAATTTGTCCTCTCGGCAAGAGAATTATGCTATAATATAGCATCAGCCCTACTTTTGAAGGCTTCATTTTTGGATCGCCATGTTGAACCAATTCTCACAGGTCTGTGAAGGTTATGATGTTGCATGGCGCAGCAGTGTCTATCTGACACTTCTTGGTCACTTGATACTCTCCTTCTGCGGTCGTCATCCTAACAATCACAAACCATTTATCATGTACAGACTTGATGGAACCAACCTGTTGTATGGTGTATAGTGCGTCATCGGACTCTTCAGCTGATATCTCTCCAGTGGCCATCTTTTTCAGCTTGTTTCGCTTTTTTCTGGCCAAGCACTTGTGTGCAAAATGATTCAGCTTCTTGCAATTAAAATACTATTTTCCCTATTCTAGGCAATCCTTTTTTCCCTTTGTATGCTGTCCTCTGCAGTATTTGCATCCTGCCCTTTGTCTGTGATTGCTTCTGGGCTTTCTCTCAGTATAATGTATCTCCTGGTCTGCTCTGCCATACATATGCACTAGCTGATATTTCACAACTTCCACATTTCGACACATCTATCAACATCCTGGGGTTGCCATTGACCAGAAACTGAACTGGACTAGCCATATAAATACTGTGGCTATAAGAGCAGGTCAGAGGCTAGGAATCCTATGGCAAGTAACTCACCTCCTGACTCCCCATCTACACGGCACAAATCAGGAGAGTGATGGACAAGGGCAGCAGACTTATGGGAACACCACGACCTGAAGCTCCCCTCCAAGCCACTCACCACCCTGACCTGGAAATATATTGCTGTTCCTTCACTGTCATTGGGTCAAAATCCTGGAACTCCCTCCTTAACAGCACTGTGGGCGTACCTACACAACATGGACTGCAGCGGTTCAAGAAGGCAGCTCACCACTACTTTCTACAGGGCAAATAGGATGGGCAATAAATGCTGGCCTAGCCAGTGACACCCACATCCAATAAATGAATTTTAAAAATGTCTATTGCTTTCTTCAGCATCAGTTCCTCATCTTTCAGTAGAGCTGCTCTCACCGAGGGATCTCTCACACCTAGGTCCAATCTGTCTTTAATCAGATCATCTTTTAGCTGTCTGAATTCACATGATTCTGCCAGCTGTGTTACTGCTGTCACACAAGGTTCGATGGTCTCATTTTCACTCTGAACTCTAGTGTTGAATACATAATGTTTATATGTAACATTCATTCAGGGTTCAAATGTGCATTCAAGGCTTTCAAAATCTCTGTTGTCTTTTTTCTTTGCTCGTCTGTTAGATTTAGGGTGGTATACACTTTGTGGCAGTTCTTCCCCAGCAGTGTTAACAGTGTGGCTACTCTTATCAATTCAGGCTTGTTCATTAAGCCTGTTGCAATCTCATAGTTTTGACAGTGTAAGTGAAAAACTGCTAATTCTGCGACATATCATCATTCATTTCAACTGGTGATGGGATTAGAAAGTTTACAAAGTTTGCCATGTTCACTCACCCAGTATTTTTAGTAGCTTTCTGCAGATTTGTACTTTTCCGTGTGCCTTTCTGAACTGTGTCTTTTTTGCAGCCTTTGTCTGATTTCCTTTGTCCTTTTCAGTGCTTTTTTGCAGATTTTGAACCTTTCTGTGTTCCTGGGTTCATAGTGTCTTCTTTACACCTTTTCCTGGATTCGAAAATCTATTTTGTCTCCACTTCTGTACACCATGTTTCATGCATAAGGAAGCAGTGTTCTTCAGTGTCTGTCTCTGTGACAGTCTTTATTGAAATGGTTAGAAATGGCAGCCTACAGTACTTGTGTCATGGCAGTTACATGATTATGGCAAGCCAGGTAGTTCAATGGTAGTAAGATTATATTCCTAAAACCCAAACGGTCGTAAAAGCCCACCTGGTTCACTAATGTCCTTTAAGGAAGGAAACCTTACCTGGTCTGGCCTACATGTGACTCCAGACCCACAACAATGTGGTTGACTCTCATCTGCCCTCTGAAATGGCCTGGCAAGCCACTCAGTTGTATCAAACCACTAAAAAGTCTAAAAGGAATGAAGCAGAATGTACCACCCGGCATTGACCGAGGCATTGGAAACAACAACGTCAAATTCAGTCTTGTCGGTCTTGCAAAGTCCTCCTTACTCACATCTGGGGCCTAGTGCCAAAATTGGGAGAGCTGTCTCACAGACCAGTCAAGCAGCAGCCTGACATAGTCATACTCACGGAATCATACCCAGACACCACCATCAGCGTCCCTGGGTATGTCGTGCCCTACTGGCAGGATTGAGCCAGCAGAGGTGGTGGCACAGTGGATTACAGTCAGAAGGCAGTTGCCCTGGGAGTCCTCAACATCGACTCCGGACCCCATGAAGTCTCATTACATCAGGTCAAACATGGGCAAGGAAACCTCCTGCTAGGTACCATGTACCATCCCCCCTCAGCTGATGGATCAGTGCTTCTCCGTGTTGAACACCACTTGGAGGAATCACTGAAGGTGGCAAGGGCACAGAATGTGCTCTGGATGGGGGACTTCAATGTCGATCATGAAGAGTGGCTCGGTAGCACCACCACAGACCCAGCTGGCCGGTTCCTAAAGGAAATAGCTGTTAGGTTGGGCCTGTGGCAGGTGATGAGGGAACCAACAAGAGAAAAAAACATACTTGATCTCACCTCACCAACCTGCCTGCCTCAGATGCATCTGTCCATGACAGTATCGGTAGGAGTGACCACCGCACAGCCCATGTGGAGACAAAGTCCTGTCTTTACATTGAGGATACCCTCCATCGTGTTGTGTGCCACTACCACCATGCTAAATGTGATAGATTTCAAACAGATCTAGCAACTCAGGACTGGGAATCCATGAAGTGCTGTGGGCCATCTCCAGCAGCAGAATTGTACTTAACCCCAATTTGTAACCTCATGGCCTGGCATATCCCCCACTCTGCCATTACCATCAAGCCAGGGGATCAATCCTAGTTCAATGAAGAGTGCAGGAAGGCATGCCAGGAGCAGCATCAGGCATACACAAAAAAGAGGTGTCAACCTAGTGAAGCTACAACATAGGACTACTTGTGTGCCAAACAGCATAAGTAGCAAGCAGTAGAGAGAGCTAAGCGATTACGCAACCAATGAATCAGATCTAAGCTCTGCAGTCCTGCCACATTCAGCTGTGAATGGTGGTGGACAATTAAACAACTCACTGGAGGAGGAGGCTCCACCAATATCCCCATCGTCAATGATGGAGGAGCCCTGCATATCAGTGCAAAAGATAAGGTTGAAGCATTTGCTACAATCTTCAACAAGGGAGAATCCAACTATCACCCCTTGACATTCAATAGCATTACCATCGATGAGTCTCCCACTATCAACATCCTTGGGGTTACCATTGACCAGAAACTGAACTAGACTAGCCATATAAATGCTGTGGCTACAAGAGCAGATCAGAGGCTAGGAATCCTGCAGCGAGTAACTCACCTTCTGACTCCCCAAAGCCTGTCCACCATGTACAAGGCACAAGTTAGGATTGTGATGGAATATTCTGGATGGGTGAAGCTCCAACAATACTCAAGAAGCTTGACACCATCCAGTACAAAGCAATCCGCTTGATTGACATCCCATCCACAAATATTTACTCCCTCCACCACTGATGAACAGTGGCAGCAGTGTGTACCATCTACAAGATGCACTGCAGGAACTCCCCAAGGCACCTTTCCAAACCCACGACTGCTACTGTCTTGAAGGACAAGGGCAGCAGATACATGGAAACAGCACCACTGGAAGTACCCCTCCAAGCCACTCGCCATCCTGACTTGGAAATATATCGCCGTTCCTTCACTGTCAGTGGGTCAAAATCCTGGAAATCCCTCTCTAGCGGCACTGTGGGTGTACCTACACCACATGGACTGCAATGGTCAAGAAGGCAGCTCACCACCACCTTCTCAAGGGCAATTAGGGAAGGGCAATAAATACTGGCCTAGCCAGTGACACCCACATCTCATGAATGAATTAAAAAAAAGATGAGAAGGAATATGGAGTTAAGTTTCTCATTATTTGAGGTTGGGAAAGGGCAATGGATGGGGTGCCAATCAAGTGAACTATTTTGTCCTGGATGGTATTGAGCTTCTTGAGTGTTGTGGGAGCTGCACTCATCCAGGCAAGTGGTGAGCATTTCTTCACACTCCTGACTTGTGCCTTGTAGATGGTGGACAGGCTTTGGGGAGTCAGGGGGTGAGTTACTTGCCGCAGGATTCTTAGCCTCTGACCTGCCCTTGTAGCCACAGTCTTACTTTGGCTAGTCCAGTTCAGTTTCTGTCAATGGTAACCCCCAGGACATCGATAGTGGGGGATTCAGTGATGTTAATGGGCAATGTTTCCGCTATTTTCTTTGTATTGTTGTGTCAGTTTGTTGCACTGGGTGGTCCCTTTGAGATTGTTGCACATCCCAGCTTTGTGCACATGCTGAAGAAAAGCTTGGTTGTGTGTAACCTATTTGATTCACTGCACAGTACATTGTGGCTTGTTGAATAGCTGCACAACTGTCTGGCTGCACAGCCTAGAGGGAATCTTGGGTATGGATGCCTGATTGTCTGAGATAAACATAATTTTTAGGCCCAGAAGTAGGCCATTCAGGCTCTGAAGAAGTCATACGGACTCGAAACGTTAACTCTGTCTTTCTCTCCACAGATGCTGCTAGACCTGCTGAGTTTTTCCAGCATTTTTTGTTTTTGTTCCATTCAGCCCATGGTAGCTCTGCCAGTTCTTTGAGATTACTATCCACTTAGTCCAATTCCCCTGCTCATTTTTCTCCACTTCCTTTTTCAAAACTATTATGAGTTTTGCTTCCCCAATTAATTTCGGTATTGTAATTAATGTTCCAACAAACTTCTGTGTAAAAATAAATCTCTTAACCTCTCCCTTTGTGCTTTTGGTTGTCACTTTGCCCCATAGCTATGCAGGGCATTGGTGAGACTACATCTGGAGTACTATATACAGTATTGGTCAACTTATTTATGGAAGGATTTAAATGCATTGGAAGCAGTTCAGAGGAGGTTTACCAGATTAATACCAGGGATGGGTGGGTTGTTTTATGAGGAAAGATTGGACAGACTAGGCTTGTATCCGCTGATATTCAGAAGAGTAAGAGGTGACTTGATTGAAACACGTAAGATCCTGAGGGGTCTTGACAGGGTGGATGTGGAAAGGATGTTTCCTCTTGTGGAAGAATCTAGAACCAGTGGTCATTCTTTAAAAATAAAGGGTCGCCCATTTAAAACAGAGGTGAGGTGAAATGTTTTCACCTAGAGGGTTGTGAGTCTTTGGAACTCTCTTCATGAAAAGGTGGTGGAAGAAGAGTCTTTGAATATTCTTAAGGCAGAGGTGGATAGATCCTTGATAAGCAAGGGGGTGGTAGGTTTTCGGTGGTGGGTGGGATTCAGATTTCAGGTTACTATCAAATCAGCCATGACCTTATTAAATGGTGGAGCTGTCTCGAGGGGCTAAATAGCCTACTCCTTGTTTGTATGTTCCCATCAGCTCAGGATCAGAATCAGACTTAAAAAATTGAACTGAGGCCTGGAAATTTAAATGGTCCAGATCTCAGGCTGGTGCAGCCACCTGAGCTTCCCATTCTCGTCAGCCCTTCAAAGCCACATTCCCAGCCTGAGTTAAAACGGGGGCAACAGGTTCAGCATTAACTCTTTTCCTGAACTGATCACTTTTTTTCATCTCTCTCAGGAGATTGCATTGCTCTGTGGTGGGAGTACAATATGTAAGGGTCTGAATATAAAAGGACTGGTGGTATTTCTTATCTTTCTTTGTGTATGTTTGCAGGACTGCACAGCTTCTTTTTAATGGTTGTCGATTGAGTCATGAAAAATAACACCATTGACTGATTTGTTTAAACTTTGCTGTCAGGAAATCCATCGTGTGATCCACCCAAGGGATCAATCAGGATGATGTATTGAAATCAGAAGAATTGTGGGCTAAAAAATTTCTTATTATAAAGTCACAACATGTTTAGTGGGGATCTTTGTTTACATAACTATTATATAGCCTGTGGGAACTCACCTTTGGGAAGAGCAGTCGGAGAGGCAGACCTGCGGGAGATACACGGAGCGGGTAGAGAATAAATACAGTCCGGGGAGAGCGGCCAACATCACTCACCTTTGGGAAGAGTAGTCAGAGAAGCGGACCTGTCAGCTGCTTGGTACCGGCCCTTGCTGAGTTCAAAAGGAGAGTAAAAGAAAAACAAATTGTGACATCACAGGAAATAAGCAATTTGATTCGTTGGAGAAGAAGCTAGCTGTTTGGTGAGTATCTAGTAAGCGTTTAAGATTTATCCTATTCCTAAGGCTTAAAATAAAGTTGGAATTGTACTTTTGGTAAGGTTTATTAAGTAGGGCGAAGCAATATAAAGTTAATAGAAATAAACCAAAGTAAAATAACGTAAACTTGAAAGAAGTATATTGAAGCATAGCAGGACAGCTCGGTCATGTGGAATGCATATCCTGTAACATGTGGGAGACTGTGGATGGTCCCAATGTCCTAGACGAGCATGTACAGGAAGTGTCAGCAGATGAAAAACCTTGAGCTCCGAATTTCAGAGCTCAAGCAGTGGCTGGAGTCACTGTGATGAATCTGTGAGGCTGAGAGCTACATGGATAGCACATTCAGAGAAGTGGTCACACTGCAGCTTAGGAGCCTAGAGGTAGAAAGTGAATGGGTGATTACCAGGCAGTCCAAGAAAACTAGGTAGGTAGTGTAGCAGTCCACTGGGGCCCTGCTCACAAATCGGTTTTCCATTTTGGAAGCTGGTGAGGGCGCTGGTTCCTCAGCAGAGTACAGTCAGAGCCATGTTTGTGGCATCACGAGCAGCTCAGCTGTACTGAAGGGAGGAAGAAGAAAGGAAGAGCTATAGTGATAGGGGATTCATTAGTTATGGGAACAGACAGCATTTCTGCGGCCAGAGACATGACTCCAGGATGGTATGTTGCCTCCCTGGTGCCAGAGTCAAGAGTGGCTGCAGGACATTCTCCTGAGAGAGGGTGATCAGCCAGAAGTCATGGTCCATGTTGGTACCGATGACTTAGGTAGGAAAGGGCATGAGGTTCTGAAAGCAGACTTTAGGGAACTAGGAAGGAGATTGAAAAGCAGGAGCTCTCAGGATTACTCCCAGTCCCACATGCAAGTGAGTAGAGAAATTGGAGAATTGAGCAATCAAACACTTGGCTGGAAAGCTGGTAGAAGAGAGAGGTGTAAAGAACATATATTTTTATTTCTGTTGGACTGTTGTGAAGAACATGTCTTTATTTCTGTTGGACTGTGGATCAAAATTACAATTGCAGCAGTTTCAAAGACATGTCTGCTGGAGCAGGGTGAGGGATATATGCAATGTTGCTGTCCTGGAACAGACTGTGCCATGAAAGACAGGATGGTGCTGAGGAGCAATCTGGTCTAATGGGGATCTGCCTGGCAGCAATGTTTTAATTGGCTCCTGACTAAGTAACCAGCATTTGTGTGAGAGCAGTGCAACAGAATAGCTCTTAGCCTGAAAGGATAAAGCCCTAAAACCTCTCTCTCCTGTGAGATGTGTAACTGTGTAAGATTCCAGTAATTCTACAATAATAGCTAGCTGGCTTTTTCTCCTCATATCTCTATAACCTGCTCTCTCTCTGAAAACCCCTGTCAAGAGGCAAAGGGGAAAATCACTATTAGAGACATTGAAAGGCAAGTGCTCAACCAGTGAACTAAATACTTAAAGTGCTGGAAGACCACCTTGTGACATCAACAAAGAACTGAAAGGAATTTAGAGGACATCGATCAAAATCAACATTTCGAATCCTGTACTCTGGAATTGATGCTGTTTAACTGTTTATCCTACCCTTAAAATATTGTGGCGCACTATCTCAAGTGAGTTGTGGCAAAGTTTGGGGGCTTAGGTCCAGGATATTTTGGAAGAAAAGACAACAATGAATTAGGTGTAAATTTGGTAAACAATAAAAGCTAAAAGGAAACGCCAGGTTTGTACTGTCAAAAATTAGATGGCACTGGAAACTGCTAAAGCTTTCCTGCAAGTGGAAGAGATGTACCTGATGATTTTACAAGGGACCCCGAAAGCCAGGTTAATCAAATTGGCAAGGAAATTAAGAGTAGGGTTGCCTGCCAAAGCTAGGAAGGCAGATATAATAAAAGAGAGGGCGCAGCATTTGAAATTGGAAGGAATACTTGAGAGACCAAGTTCTCCAAGGGGTGGTTCATTGGAATGGGCTCTAATTCAGTTGCAAATAAAAAAAATTGAAACTAGAGGCAGAAGAAAAAGAAAAGGAAAGAGAAAGGGCATTCCAAGGTGAATAGGCGGAAAGGGCAGAGAAAAAAAAAGAAAAGGAACGGTAGAGAGCATTTCAAAGGGAGTTAGAAATGGTGAATTTAGAAAAGGAGGAAAGGGAAAAAGAGAGAGAGAGAGAGAATTCCATCTTAAAATGCTGGCAGTTAAAAAAGAGGCACCAGTAGGTGAGGCAGGATTTATTCCCAGATCAGAACCCAGTGGAGAGATGTTTACATTTGTACAAGCTCTTCCAAGGTTTGAGGAAAGGGACGTTGAAGCATTCTTTATTTCATTTGAGAAGATTGCTAAACAGATGAACTGGCCAAAGGAAAATTGGACATTGCCCATGCAGAGCAAATTGACAGGTGGAGCACAGGAAATTTATGCCTCACTGTCAGAGGAGGTTTCTAGGGATTATGATGTGCCAAAAAAGGCCATTTTGAGTGCATTTGAGTTGGTCTCTGAAGCATAAGTACAAAAGTTCAAAATTTAAGGAAACAGCCTGAGCAAACTTACAATGAATTTGAAAGGGTTAAACAAAGCTGTTTTGACAGGTGGATACGAGCATTAGGAGTTGAAACTACCTATGAAGTTCTCCGAGAGACCATTCTCTTGGAAGAATTTTGTAATAAGAACCCATGTTGAAGACCAAAGAGTTGCAACTGCTAGACAGGCAGCAGTAATGGCTGACGATTATGAGCTGATCCATAAAACTAAACCTTTTTTCCATCACCCCCATAAACTTGAAAAGGATAGAAAGTGAGAGAGCAAAAGGAAGGCAAGTAACCAGGGTAAAGAATGGATAGCTGGGAATACCTTGAGAACTCCTCCCCAGATCAGGAAGGAAGGTACTGAGGGTGGAGGTGAAGGCCTAAGTGTTTCTATTGTCATAAAATGGGACACATTCATTCAGAATACTGGAAGTGGCGAGGGAGGCCCATGGGACTAATTCGAGTTTGTAAGAGTGAGTCCGAAAAGGAAACTCAAAAAGAAAATGCCACAGATCAAATTGTAGCTTTAACTACAAGTAAAGGTCTGGAGGTAAACACTGCTATGAATGCAGATGAAGTGCATGAGGTAGATGAGAAATATAAAGAGTTTTTGTCTAAAGGAAAGATAACCCCTTTTTCATCAAATGATGCAGCTAAACCCTTAATTATATTAAGGGACACAGGAGCTACTCAAACTTTTTTGCTGGAGAAGGACCTAGTTTTCCCTCCAGAGAGTTCGATGAAAGCTAAAGTATTGGTAAGTGGAGAGTATACCCCAGTTCCATTGTGCAAAGTGCAATTGCAGTGTGATTTGTTGTCTGGATCGGAGGCTGTAGGAGTGGTTAAGAAATTACCCATGGATGGAGTAGATTTACTCCTGGGGAATGATTTGGCAGGAGTGAAGGTTATAGCTTCACCCATAATTACGTAAAGTCCGAGAGAGGCTAAAGAGACAGAGCAGTTACAAGAACAAGTTCCAGGTATTTTTTCATCGTACGTGGTGACCACAACAATGGCTAAACAAAGTCCATCACCAGAAGTCAAAGTAATACCATGAGCAGATGTTAGAGTAGCCTAAACATTCTTTTAAGTATGAAGATAATTCAAAGGAACTGTTTGCCAGGCCTTCTTTAATTGAGGATCAGAAAGCAGATTCAGAGTTAAATCAGTTAGCACAGTCAGCTCACACTGAAGCTGAGGCTGAAGGAGTCCCAGACTGCTAATACATTAAAAATGGAGTTCTGATGAGGAAGCGGAGACACCCTCCCAGACCTGTGGATAAGGGATGGATGGTTGTTCATCAGATAGTGATATGACCTAAATATCGTAAGGAGATATTGTGAGTAGCACATGAAATTCCTATGGGCAGGACATGTAGGAATATGGAAAATCCAAGCAACGATAAACAGGCATTTTACCTGGCCAAGACTTCATAAGGACATAGTGCAATTTTGTAAACCGTGTCATACATGTCAGGTAGTAGGTAAACATGTAATCAAACCAGTACCATTAATGCCCACACCAGTTTTTGAAGAACCATTCAGTTGGGTATTAGTAGATTGTGTAGGACCATTACCCAAAACGAAAGCAGGACATCAGTATATTCTTAAAATCATAGATATGACAACCCGATTTCCAGAAGCTATTCCTTTAAGGACAATTACAGCTAAGGTGGTAGTGGAGAAGTTAACTCAGTTTTTCACTTGTTATGGCCTACCAATTAAAATACAATCTGACCAAGGTTCCTAACTTCATATCTAAAATTTTCCAGGACACACTCAGCAGTTTGGGTATTAAACAACTAAAGGCTACCACCTATCATCCATAGACACAGGGAGTTTTAGAGAGATACCATCAAACTCTCAAAACCATGATTAAGACCTATTGCCATGAATACCCAAAGGATTGGGACAAAGGGTTAGATTTTTAACTATTTGCTACCAGAGATTCTCCAAATGAATCTACTGGATTTAGTCCATTTGAATTAATCTATGGTCATGAAACAAGAGGCCCATTAAAAGTGATTAAGGGAAGTTTTTAAAGCAGAAAGATGAATCCTCCATGTTGGATTACGTGTCCATGTTTCTAGAAAGACTCACAGGAGCATGTAAAGTAGCTGAAATACATAACTGTGTGGTTTATTTAGACAGTGTCGTAGTATATAGTAACACATGGGAAGAACATTTAAGGCAATTTGAGGACCTGTTTAAGCAATTGCAGTTGGCTGGCTTAGTCATAAATATGGCCAAAAGCGAATTTGCAAAAGCAAGGGTAATTTACCTAGGTCACATGTTGGACAAGGGCAAGTGTTGCTAAGAACTGCAAAAGTGAAAGCTCTAATAGAATTCCCCATTCCTAAAACTAAGTGAGAAATCATGAGGTTTTTAGGAATGTGTGTGTTATATCAGAAGTTTGTGCCGAACATAAGAAATAGGAGCAGGAGTAGGCCATTGGGCCCCTCAAGCCTGCCCCGCCATTCAATAGGATCATGGCTGATCTGACCCAGGCCTCAACCCCTCTTTTGTGCCAGCTCCTCAAAGCCTTCAACTTCCCGATATTTCAAAAACCTATCTGCCTCCTCTTTAAATATTTTCAATGATCTAGCCTCCACGACTCTCTGGGGTAGAGAATTCCAGACATTCACTATCCTCTGAGAGAAGAAATTCCTTTGCATCTCAGTTTTAAATGAGTGTCCCCTTATTCTGAAACTATGTCCCCTAGTTCGACATTCCCCCACTAGTGGAAGCATCTTCTCAACATCTACCCTGTCAAGCTCCCTCAGAGTCTTGTATGTTTCAATGAGATCACCCTTCATTCTTCCAGGCTCTAATGAATAAAGGCCTAACCAGTTTAGCCGTTCTTGATAAGTCAACCCCTTCATCCAGGAATCAGCCTAGTGAATCTCTTTTGAACTGCCTCCAATGCCAGTATATCCTTTCTTAAATACAGGGACCAAAACTCTACAGAGTACTCCAGGTGTGGCCTCACCAACACGCTGTACAGTTGTAACAAGACTTCCCTATTTTTCAACTCCAATCCCCAAGCAATACAGGCCAAAATTCCATTTGCCTTCTTAATCACTTGCTGCACCTTAATGCTAACTTTTTGTGATTCATGCACAAGAACACCCAGATCTCCCTGTGCTGCACTGTTTTGGAGTCTCTTTCCATTTAAATAATAGACTGCCTTTTGATTCTTCCTACCAAGGTGCATGACCTCACACTTTCCTACATAAAACTCCATCTGCCAAGTTCTTGCCCATGCACTCAACCTATCTATATCCCCTTGCAGATTCCTTATGTCCTCATCACAACATGCCCTCCCACCTATTTTTGTATCGTCAGCAAATTACACTCAGTTTACACTCTGCCCCCTCCTCCAAGTCATTAATATAGATGGTAAATAATTGAAGCCCTAAGACTGATCCTTGGGGCACTCAACTAGTTACGTCTTTCCAACCTGAAAAAGGCCCATTAATCCCGACTCTGTCTTCTGTGTGTTAACCAATTCTCAATCCGTGCTAATACACTACCCCCAATACCGTGAGCCCCTATCTTGTGCAATAACCTTTTATGTGGCACCTTAACATCAGCATGATATCTGTACCTGTAACTGAACCAATTTGTTAAGAAAACAGGCAAAAGTGGTATGGTCAGCAGAATGCCAAGCAGCCTTTGAAAAGCTGAAGGCAATCTTAATAAATGAACCAGTGTTGGCCGCCCCTGACTTTACCAACCTTTTAAAAAGGCAATTAATGCTAGTGACTTGGGGGTAGGTGCAGTGCAATTACAAGATGACAAATTAGGGATAGAGAAGCCGGTGGGGTACTTTTCCAAGAAACTAAATCAATATCAGAGGAAGTACTCCACAGTAGAAAAAGAAACTCTAGCATTGTTGTTGTCTCTTCAACACTTTGAAGTTTATGTCCGACAAGATAACAAAGAAGCACTAATCTACACTGACCATAATCCGCTGGCGTTCATGGAAAAGGTTAAAACTCAAATGCGAGACTTTTGGATGGAGGCAATTTATCAACCATACAATGTAAAGATTGTTCACATTGCCGGCAAGGATAATGTGATAGTGGATGCATTGTCCCAGGTGTAAAACACTAAAATAAGTTAAAGGGGTAAGAAATGCTGAAGAATTGTATAAGGGGAGGAAGGATGAATGGAAGTAAATCTCGTGTTTTGTTCATGTGTCAAAGACTTTGTGATGAAATGCATTTTGAAATGGCGATTCCTCCCTTTTAAGGGTGGGGGCATGTAAAGAACATATCTTTTTAATTCTGTTGGACTGTGGCTTACAAAATTACAATGGCTGCAATTTGAAAGACATGCTTACTGGAACAGGGTGAGGGATATATAAAATGTTACTGTCCTGGAACAGACTGTGCCATGAAAGACAGGATGGTGCCAAGGAGGAGTCTGGTCTAATGGGGATCTGCCTGGAAACAATGTTTTAATTGGCTCCTGACCAAGTGACCAAGGTTTGTGTGAGCAGTGCAGCAGAATAGCTCCTAGCCTGAAAGGAAAAAGCCCTAAAACCTCCCTCTCCTGTATGTATAAGATTCCAGTAATTCTACAATAATAGCTAGCTGGTTTTTTCTCCTCATGTCTCTATAACCTGCTATCTCTCTGAAAACTCCTGTCAAGAGGCAAAGGGGAAAATCACTGTCAGAGACATTGAAAGGCAAGTGCTCAACCAGTGAACTAAATACTGAAAGTGTTGGAAGACCACCTCGTGACATCAATAAAGAACTGAAAGGAATTTGGAAGACATCAATCAAAGTCAACCCATCGAATCCGGAATCGGTGCTTTTGAACTGTTTTATACCACCCCTAAAATCCATGTTTTTGTATGTATTATGTGTCTTGTATGTGTGTGTATAGAGATTTAAAAAGGGGTAGAGTTTAGGTTAGAGAGTTAGAAACCAGCAGTTCATATTAATTTTTTTGCCACTGATTAGAGATAATGGGTGTAATTTTCCAAGCTTGCTGGTGGCAGGCGTGATAGATGGCATGTGTGGAAAATATGGCATGACGGCGTGAAGGCAGGGCGCGATCGTCTGCTCAGCCCACCGATGGCGGGCTGCGTTTCCTGCCATCGGTCAGCCGGGAGCTAATTGTAATACATTCGCATATAATTAAAAAGCCATCCCACCAGGTTCTTGTAACCCCGCCTTATCGTCCACAACGGCGGGAAAGCACGCTGACATGTTTCACAACAGCACGCAGGCGACATGGACTTGGCGGCCTTCACTTTGGGGGAACTGAGGTGAGTGAGCAGCAGTGTTCTCCACAGCTCACCCGTTGCTTACAGGCTTCAGGGGCGCTGGGGGGTGGGGGAAGCTGATGCCTGGCCTCGGAGGTGACTGCTGAGGGTAGGGGGGGGCGGAATCGTGTCTGGGGGCTAGGGCTGGCCAGCCTCAGAGGTGACTGCTGAGGGGCGGGGTGTCTGGGGGCAAATGCTGGCCAGCCTTGGATGCGACTGCTGAGGGGTGCGCTTGGGGTCCAGCTGCTCTGGCGCTGCATCCCGGGCACAGGCAAACGAGGTGGAGGGCTGGGTAAGTGAGAGGAGCGGCCACGCATTAGGGACACCTGTAGAAACTGACTGTGCCTCTGCAACTAAGACAGATCAGGCACATCCACAGCGACACAATTGGGATCAGGTTCCTAGCCTGCCCGCCCATGCAAGCAACACAGGGGCATCAGAGGGCCACCAAGTGCCCCATACCTTACCCGCACACCCCCCCCCCCCCCCCCCCACCCCGGGGCACAGACTGTGATGATGATACCCATGCGGCCACCTCAGACTGCAGCAGAGTGACGGCATAATGAAGCTCATGCAACAGCGCGCAACTTGGTGGAGCAGACCATTGGTATGCTGAAGGTGCGGTTCCAGTGCCTGGACCGGTTTGGTGGAGCCTGCAATACAGTCCACAGAGGGTGTCACGCATCGTCATCGTCTGCTGCACCCTTTACAACCTGGCGCTGCAACCAGGAAAGGAGCTGGCTGAGGAGGAGATTGAGGAGCTGCACGTCTCTCCGATGAGGACGACAGGGATGAGGCTCTCGCACTGGCTAGACGAGGCAGATGCACTTAGGAGGCCCCGTAGCTGCCACATTTGTGGAGGATGATGACAACATGCAGTGAGGTGTCCCCATAGATCCTCACATCGCAGTTGTGAATGTTTGACTCCAGTCTGGCTCTGAAACTCAGAGCTTGAAACTCAGGTTTCTTCAAAGCTTGATTGGAGGCTCAGGGTCATGGAGTCTGTCGGCTGTTTGGCAGATGTGCCTGCTAAAGCAAGGAGAGATAATTAGTGCATGGCAGTGGCCTGTGAAAGAGGACACATCACTCACGGCATGGTTGTCTGATGGATGTTGCACTGTTGGATCCTCACTTGGTAGAGCAGCACCGACCTTACCGTTAGCACAGGACTGGTCCCGGTCATCACCGGCCAGCTGGATGGCTCTGTTTTTGAATTCTGTCAGAACTTTGATTTCCGGCATCCCTCCACCTGTCTGCATCCTTTCCCTCCTGTTGTGAGCCAGTTTGTCCTGCATGGATAGAGATGGGGAGAGTGTATCAGGACTCCTGCCAGGCCTGTGTGGGTGGTGAGTGGTCCCATAGACGGGTTGAGGACAATGATGGTGTGTGTGAAAGAGTGAATGGTGATGTCTCTTGCACTGGCAGTGAGTGAGGGCCCTGTGGATGTGTGATGGGTTTGTGAGTGTTTGAGTTGGAAGTGATGAAAAGAGTGACTTACCCTGGCAGAATGGAGGAGATCATTCATCCTTTTGCGGCACTGGGTGGCTGTCCTCCTCTGCAGGGCATTCGCGCTGACCACCACTGCCATCGCCTCCCAAGTCGGGTTGGTGACATTGCTACCCATCTTGCGGCCAGAGTGGGGGTAGAGCAAATCCCGTTGGGCCTCCACGGCATCCAGCAGTCACTCGAGGGACCCGTCGTTGAAGCGGGGGCTGCAGTCTTTTTGCCTTTGCTGACCATGTCTCCCAGGCAGTGGTGGTGAGTTGGTGGCGATGAGCGCTTTGCTGGCGGCTGCCTTTTAAAGATGGCGGCCGGCGTGATGCAACAGTGGGGTGATGGCAAACGGGCAAATGAGAGACCGCCCGCCATGAAAACGGTGTGTTTCCTGGAAATGCATAAATAATGAGGTGGGCTCAGGAAGATACGGCGTGAAAACCTGCCATTTTTGTTGGCGGGTAGGACTCCATTTTACCTGCCCGCGACTGCACTTAGTGCAATTCTAGGGAAATTCTGCCCAATGTGTTCAAAAAACAGTTATTTACTTATTAAGTTTACAAACCTGGTGCTTGTATCCTGTTAACCCAACTTAAACAATTAGGTGGGTTGATCAAACTTTTTCACATTTGTCGCGGCTCGGGGAGCAGTGGGGCTTGACATTGCAGCGCACTATCCCCAGTGAGTCGTGACAGACGGCATCAGATTTCTGGGGCATTGGGGTCAGTTCTGTGGAAGGTGGGACCTGTACAAGCTGGACAGCCTACACCTGAACAAGGCTAGGATAAATATTCTCACAGGGATATTTGCTCGTGCTGTTGGGGAGTGGGATTTAAACTGGTTGGCAGGGGGATGGGAACCTAAGGGCAAAGTCAGAGCAGGGAATGGGAGATGGAGAATTTGTGAGTGACTCTGAAAGACAGAAGAAGAACAGGTTTAAAAGCGTACAGGGCAGGAATTTGGCAGTGTTAAAAAATATATATGTAAATGCAAGGAGTACAGCAAATAAAGCTGATGAGCTGAGGGCACACATAGACACATGGCAGCATGATATCATCACTATAATGAAAACTCAACATCCCTGGATATAGAGTTTTCAGACAGGATAGGGAGGGGGATAAAAAAGGTAGGGGTGTAGCATTATTGGTTAAACAATCAATTACAGCTGTGAGGAGGGATGATATATTAAATGAGGCCATATGGGTTGAGCTCAAAAATAAAAAAGGGGCAGCCACACTGCTAGGAATGTACTATAGACCCCAAATAGTGGAAGGGAGTTAGAAGAGCAAATGTGTAGGCAGATTTCTGAGTGCAAAAACAATAGGGCAGTAATAGTTGGGGACTTCACTACCCTAATATCAATTGGGATACGAACAGTGTGAAGGGCACAGTGGGTGCAAAATTCTTGAACTGCATTCAAGAGAACTTTTTTAGCCAGCACATAACAAGCCCAATGAGAGGGGGCGCAATTCTAGATTTAGTCTTAGGAAATGAAGCTGGGCAAGTGGATGAAGTAGCAGTGGGGAACCATTTTGGAGATAGTGACCATAATACAGTTAGAGTTAACATCATTATGGAAAAGGACAAAGATAGAGCAGGAGTGAAAGTTCTAAATTGGGGGAAGACAAATTTTATGAAGCTCAGAGGTGAGCTGGCAAGAGTGGACCAGATACAACTATTAGAAGGGAAACCAGTGTCAAATCAGTGGGAGACATTCAAAAGCGAGATTCTACAGGCACAGTGTAGACATGTCCCACAAAAAAAAAGAGTGGTACTGCCAAATCTAGAGCCCCCTGGTTATCCAGAAGCATACAGGCCAAGATAAAGCAGAAACCGAAAGCTTATGACAATCACAAAAGACTTAATACAGTCGAAAAGCCTAGAGGAGTATCGAAAGTACAGGGCTGAAGTAAAAATGGAAATTAGGAAAGCAAAGAGAGGATGCGACAAAGTATTGGCAAGTAAAATCAAAGAAAATCCAAAGATGTTTCACCAGTATATTGAGAACAAGAGAATAACTAAGGAAAGGGTAGGGCCTATCAGAGATGTACATGGTAACTTGTGGGTTAGAAAGGCACAGGTTGATCAGGGACAAGCAGCATGGTTTTGTTAGGGGAAGATCGTGTCTTACTAACTTAATAGAATTTTTTGAGGAAGTAACAAGGAGGATTGATGAGGGTAGTGTAGTGGATGTTGTCTACATGGATTTTAGTAAGGCATTTGACAAGGTCCCAAATGCAGACTGGTCAGAAAAGTGAGATCCCATGGGATACAGGGGAAGGTGGCAGGTTGGATCCAAAATTGGCTCAGCGACAGGAAGCAAAGGGTAATGGTTGATGGATGCTTTTGCGAGTGGGAAATGGTTTTCAGTGATATTCCACAGGGCTCAGTGTTGAGGGCCCTTGCTCTTTGTTGTATATGCGCCTATGCTTCTAACTGTTTCTGTAAATGAATGCTATGCACAAATCTTGAAAGACTAATGAAGTTCCACGCTCATTTTGTAAGAGATAAAGGAAAATGCTGCAATCTGAAACAAAATAAAACATACTGGAACTGTGCAATAGATTAGTCAGTAGCTGAGAAGTAAAAACTGATTAATATTTCATAGTGTATTTCTTCATTAGAATTAGGTGTTGGTGCTGTGTGGGAATTGAGGAGACTGTGCAATTTGGGGTTTAACTGTTTCCATTGCTCTATTGCTGATTTTAGGATCATGGGAGAACCTGCTATGATCAGAATGCTGTGTGTGATATTGGGAATTATGTTTAAATTTGACACATTCCCAGATACTTACAAATGAGCGAGACCATTTGGCCCATAGTCAGGCTCCTGTTCCCACTACTGCAGCATCCAATTGTTTCTTAATTGATTCCTGGGGTTTTGTCTTCACTATTCTATCTGGGACTCTGTTCCATGAGTTGATTGCTTTTTTTGTGAAGAATTGCCTAATATCAATCCAAAATTTGCCTATTCCTAGTTTGAGTATGTGTTCCCTTGTCCTACACTTGCAATTTAAAATAATATTCTGATTTTATCATTTTCCATGCTATTTACTATTTTATATATCTCTATAAGATCACTCCTCTAACACTTGCTTCACAGGCGCCAAACCCAAGTATCTTCCTCATAACTCAGATCCCTAACACTTGGGATCAGCTTCATCGTTCTTCCATGCAATGCCTTCACTGCTTTGCTTGTGCCTTGGAGACCAGAAATGGACACAGTAATCAAGGTGTGGTTGTGAGCAGAACACTGTACAGTTTACATTTATCTGGCTTACATTCCACTATTAAGGTTGTCTACTTCAACATTCTAATGGCTTTGATTTCTGGTTGGAATTGGTTAGTCCCGTTTAGTCTACTAAGTCTGTTAGGTGTCTTTCAGCTTCGCCCTTCAAAGTCATTCATGGAGTATGTTGTCGCTTATTCTTGCTTCACTTGGCTGCATTTAATTTCATTTACCGTTGTTCGGCTTACTCGCATTTGCACAGCTTAATCTGTATTCTAGAGCTGCTTCCTCTGATTCTACTGACCTCCTAGTTTGTTAGCACGGAGCATTTTGACTATTTTGGATTGAGTTTCTGAATCTAGGTTGTGATGAGTGCTGCTGGTGATCATCAAAGAAAGCTGTAAAGATGTGACGTTATTGGAAGAAGAGACAGAGTTACTGAGTGCTATCTCTCTTGTTCCCAAAAGCTGTAGACCATTGATGGAAAAAGTTCACAGACCTGATGAGGGCAGGAAAGGTTAATGTAGAGTAAAGGGTTAATGTTGTGTTAATTAGACAATGATGTTAATGATGATGACCAAGAGACTCTGAGGAGCAATATGCAGAACACTCTGTGTCCAGAGAATAATGTATTTACCATGAGGTCTTGGATGTAAAAAGTTCTGGTAAATAGTTTTTAGAAAAACTAAATACTACTTATCTCCAAGTCACTCATAAAGGAAGGGGAACTTTATCGAGCCAGTAGACCATGTAAATAAAGTGCAACAAACCAAACAATGGTGACAGCACAAAACAGTTAACACATCAACCACTCTCCCTTTTCTTGTCTTAGGAGTAAAGGTATTGAGAGACAGTCCATCCTGTAAAATTAACAGCTGTATAAGGACAGCAACCCTTCACACTACACTGTCATCAAGGTATGGTCATTTACTCAAGATCTAACTATATGTGTTGCCACCACCACCACCCGCAGCAACAATTATTTGCATGCAAAGATTTGCAACTCCTTTCATTTTAGCAGGACACAATTAACTGATGTATTATGCTAGCTTATTAAGGGCACCCTTGGGAGTCAGGTGACCCAGAGGTTGTGGGTAGTCACCTGGAAAGGAATGTGTTGGAGGGGTATCACACCTACATCTCCGAGAATGTGCAGCAACTGTTAGCTATGACTTAGCTGTAGAAACATCCGAGGAGCTCTTTAGGTATCAGTGAAACATGTGGCAGCTTAATTGGAATCAGCAGCAGCCTCACATCTAAGAAGCAACCACGGATCTGTTCGTATCTTCTCCTCCATGGAAGAAACGACTGCTGTTCTGATGGTACTAGGAGAGAGAATGGATAGTACCATGATACCAGCTTTCTGATCTTGGTGGATGGGACCTAGGCTGCTATGTCTCAGCAGGATCTGATAGCTGGTATTAGACTAGCTACCCTGCTGATCAGTGGGGACACCCATCAAGGGCTCAGTGGATCAGCTGAAGTAAATCAGCTTAAGGCGGCAATTTCTCAGGTCAACAAGGCAGGCATTTGACCGTCACCCTCCAAGCATCCTGTAAGTGGCACATAGGATGCAACACCAAGTTGTCCAAACAGAGTTCCAGAGATGCAGCCAACAGTAACTGCCTTCCAGAGACAAGCTGCAGCCAGAGGAGGGCCACCTCAGACCTAGGATCTTTTTGTACCCATAGAACAGCCACATTTTAAAATTAAAACAGAATGTGCACTTATGTTTTCTTCATTATTCATGGATATAATAGGCATACAGAAAAGGGTGCATTTATTTAATGCTGAGTTGCATGATCATGTACGGTCAAAGAAGTCTAATGCGATATGAAGTGACGTTAGAGCATGAGTACTTGATTAATGGATTTGTTATTTATTTGATGATAGGAGATAAGGAGTTACAGGAGTTGTGTCAAATGAGAACAGTTCCAGACACTGAGGTTTCCTCAGAGTGTCAATTATCCTGGTGCTTTTCATTATGTTGTTCCGCCTCTAAAGTAGAGTGTCCACATTTGGCCTTTTTGAACGGCAAAGATACACATGTAACAACCACGTGGAACATTTAATCTGGTGCATATTGCAGAGCCTCAAACTATCAAAGAATTGCTAGCATTGTTGGACCCTCTCAGTAGAATCTCTGGTCGAGGCATAGGCCTCATTGTAGCATTCCTCAGCAGTTGTTCTCACAATTCTTACTTGGGAGCAAGGCGTATTCCTTGGGTGCATAGGTTTTCTGTCACCTCTTTGGTGAAGTCACCCTTCCAATACCAAGCTCCTCCCTAAGAACTTTATCAGATCTGTGCAACCTGTAAATTCTCTGAAACAGGTGATATCACAGAGTTTTCATCTTCTATAACACTGCTTCACTCTTCTTTCCTCCATCCTTTCCTGCTGTTACTTCTCCTCCTGCTCCTAGGACTGAGGCAAAAAAAAAAATGTTCGTGAAGAATTCCAGACTTGGTCCTCAGTACCTTTCATTGGTGCAATGATATCCCAGTCATCAATGATGTCTAGGTGAAATTCCAAACAAAACCAGTTCCAAAAGCTCTTTCCCAGCTCCAGCAAATATTTGCCATAGCAGCCGTACTCGTCAGGGTCATCGATTCCTCACTTCTATCAATCTCAATTGTTACTGTCAGCAGCTACATCTAATTTATCTCACTGTAAGTAATCTCTGTGCATTGTGAGTGAATCTCTGAGATTTCATCCCTCATTCCATCTCCCAACAAGAGAAAATCTAACCATCTCCCTTGACATTCAATGGCATTACCATCGCTGAATCCCCTGCCATCAATTTTGGGGGTTACCATTGACCAAAAACTTAACTGGACCAGCCATATAAGTGAAACAAAAACAGAAAATGCTGGAGAAACTCAGTAGGTCTAACAGCATCTGTGGAGACAAAAACAGAGTTAACGTTTCGAGTCCGTCTGACTCTTCTTCAGAGCCAAAGAGAAGTAAAAATGTGATGAAATTTATACTGTTTAAGGAAACAGGAAATGAAAACATGGATCATACCATCATTTTTAGGATTAGTAAAAGACTAGTGTTCACAATGTCTATCCCTTTTTTAATCTTGGAAGGTAACTATATCTCTCTACTGCTTCTTTTTCCAGGCATAAATTTATATTTTTAATCTGTTTATACTTTTTCCAATTACTTTTCCTGGAAGCTTATTCCAGGTGAAGCTGGATAGAAGGCCGGTGATAGGTTGTGACTGAAGGCCCTTTGCCACAAACTATCGCTGGCCTTCTATCCAGCTTTACCTGCTCCACCCCCCTTAAACAGTATAAATTTCATCACATTTTTACTTCTCTTCAGTCCTGAAGAAGAGTCATACGGACTCAAAATGTTAACGCTGTTTTTCTCTCCACAGTTTTTCCAGCATTTTCTGTTTTTGTTTCAGATTTCCAGCATTCGCAGTATTTTCTCTAAGCCATATAAATGCTCTGGCTACAAGAGCAGCCAGAAGCTGGGAATTCTGTAGCAAGTAACTCACCTCTTGATTCCCCAAAGCCTGTGCACCATCTACAAAGCACAAATTAGGAGTGTGATGGAATGCTCTCCATTTGTCTGGGTGAGTGCAGCTCAAACAACATTCAAGAAGCTCAACACCATCCAGGACAGCAGCCTGTTTGATTGGCACTCCATCACCACCTTAAACATTTACGCCCTCCACCACTGACGTACAGCGACAGAAATGTGTAACATTGATAAGCCGCTACTTGCCAAGCCTCCTTCGACAACACATTTTAAACCCGTGACCTCTACCATCTAGAAGGACAAGGGCAGCAGACACATGGGAACACCACCAAGTCACACACCATCCTGATTTGGAATTATAGCAGCGTTTCTTCACTGTTGGTAGACCAGAAACCCGGAATTCCCTCATGAACAACAGTGTGCTTGTACCTACACCACATGGACTGCAGACCAGAAGGCAGCTCACCACCACCTTCTCAATGGCAATTAGGGACAGGCAATAAATGCTGGTCTTGCCAGCAATGCTCATATCCCATGAAAGAATAAAAAATATTTTTTTGCTCATGATTGAACTGTTTGGGGACTTGATGGTGAGATCATGTGGAAGCCAACACAAGGATCGGATGTTTAACCACATCCATTTTTGGAGCTGATATCTGTTGGGAATGACCATGCACAATTTGCAGCCCTGCAAATTGGGTTGTACTAATTCTACTTCACAGAAATGCCAAAAAAAGTGAGAAGTTGCAGGCCCATTATTTTGAAGTTGGGAAGAGCTTAATGTAATGTGCAAGTCAAACACCAAGGGCAGAATCTCCTGCCTGTCGGGCAGGCCAGTCAGGAGCAGGCGCGGGCAGGTGCAGAGCCGATCGCTGCCCGCGATCGGCTGCGCGCTGCCATTTTATGTGAGTGGGTCAATTAAGGTGCTACCTGTGTGGGTGGGTGGAGGAGGGAGAGTCGGGGCCTGCGCTCTTTCACACATGCACGCAAAAGAGCACAGAAATGCCCCTGAGGTACGGAGCTGCCTCACGGAGATTAAGTTCAAATTGAAAGTTTAAAATAAAGACAGATTAAAATTATTCAGACATGTCCCCTCATGTGACAGTGTCACATGAGCTGGGACATGTTTACGAAATGTACAAAAAATATTTATGAATTTAATGAACCCTTCATGAAACCTCATCCCACCTGTGGATGAGGTTCCATTAAAAACGCGAAGGCCGCTTGGGCTCTTCACCAGCCCGTCAACCTTAAGGTTGGACGGGCAGCCCTGTCAATTATTTAAATTACTCTCCCAATGGCCTTAACAGGCCTTTGACAGTTCAGCGGGCCGCAGCCGCCCCTGGCACGTGCCTGTCGAACAGAAGATCGGAATTACGTGGGGTGACGTCTAGATGCCTGCCCGAAGTCATCCTGCGTCATTTTACAAGTCGACGTGCGGGCCAGGGCGGGGCCCTGTATGCTGATGTGAAAATTCTCCCACATATTGCAAATTATCTGCTGTGTAAGATAATTTTTATGAGAGTGCACTCTTACCTACTGGGGGCACATACCAAAACTTGAATAAAAAATTGTGGGTAGCATGTGTGTAATTTCCTGCTTTGTGAGGGTCCACTCTGAGATTGTGTACTTATAAAAGTTATATTTTTGTAACCACGTAAATAAACATAGTTATTAATTTTAACTTGAGTATCACAATCTGACAGCAAAGATGTTTTTTGGTAAAAAAAAACAACAGCACAGTGAACTGGGCATGTAAACTCTGGTGCATAGAACTTGGTAACAGGTTAACTATTAATCCTGAGCCATTCAACTCCCATTCGTAGGGCATATAAGCAGCAAGCTTTAGAACGTAAGATATTGATATGCCAATGTAAACTATACTTTGTTGTGAATAGGAATAAAGAGAAGTGGGGGAAAGCCTACTTTAGAACAGAAACAACTCAGAGAGCTTCATCCAATTTATTAGTATCCAGAACATTAGGGCAGTGCTTTCAGGATGACCAAATAGACAGCATTAGTGCCACTGAGATGACCAAACTGTGTGGTTGGAATCAAGTAACTGCAAAAATATTGTATGAGGCATGTCATGAAGCTATTAATGCATATAATATTTTGGAAAATATTCTTCTTTTAAAATAGAGGTTTAGTCTGTGGGTATGTCTTAATTGGATTAAAGCCAGCTAGTCTGGGTGCTTTGATGAGCACTAGTTTTGATATGTAAGAGACATAGCATGCATTTGCATTTTTTGAATAGAGCATTCAAGAAGTAGCGTAAAAACTGATGCCTTTCTAGCAGGTATCAAGCAATATGTTTATAGTACTAATAAAATTGGTACTATGAAAGGGGTTTCATTGTTAAAAGATGAAGTTGAAAGAGGCTGGTGGGACGATGAGAATTTGAATTCAATCAGTGGTGGTAGGTATAACTTCAGTAGTTTTTGGGTGTACAGAGCAGAGGCAATGTGAGATCAAAAGGCAGCTGTAAGCCTCCAACTGGCTCCACAGTGAAAAGAATCTCATTTTGAATTTGTAAGGTGAAAATGCTTTGCCTGATGTCTGCTCAAGTCTATGGGTTGCTATTGTCTTAATGGAGATTAGTTTGGGAATTTGTTAAAAGTTATGATAGTAGTAATTTGTAGCCATGTGCATTTATAATTTTAACCTGTGTAAATTAATAAAATGTTTCAATTAGTTTAATGTAAAACCTCAAGAACTGGTGGTCTGAATTTAGAGTCACATCTCAAACATAACACTTAAAATTATAGGTTATGACAGTTATTTAAAGTTTCCCTCTGGGATTTTTAAATAACTCCGCTTTACCAACTGCATCGGTCATAACAGGCATGATATTTTTATTATAAAATTATGAAATAGGCATTTGAGAAACCAACGAATAAAGATACAGGCGTCTGAGATTCTCAGGATTAAACTTAGGCTGTTGATGGGGAACTGGTTTTGATACGATTGTTGAAGAGACAATAAGAGATTGTATAAATTCAACCATTTACTTCTATTTTAAAATCATATCTTCTTACTTCAGTGCTGCACTAAAGTTCATGAAATAGGTGATGTACCACATGCAAGTTAAATAATTCATGAGACAGCAAAAGGGAATAATTCACTCATACATCCACCGATAATCACATTCTCTTGTCATATACAGTGCTGAAGAGAAATAACAGGCAGATTTATATGCTAACTGAGCATTCTAACAAAGTCTAGAAACCTGCTTAGGGTGACTGTTAAAATGAAATTTTTACTCTTGTGTTCTGACACTTTTTCAATAAGTCCTGCTACAAATGCCATTCTTCACTGAAAGAAAGGCTGAGATTACTTCCTTAGCCCCAGTAGGAACCTCCCAGCTGTTATTTTGCCGATTTAGCTCCTCAGTTTTGTCAAATCAAATCAAAGATGAAAAATGGCCCTTTCCAATGGCGAGATTCCAATATTAATGGGGAGGTGGGGATGGGCTTGGGGGCTGAAATTTTGTGTTCAGGTGAATGTGTTTGCCCCAGGCCCAGCCAAAGAATCGAATGGAAGGACATGATGAACATTTGTTGTCTTTCTTTCCCAGCCAGAGTCTGCCAGATTGAGAGGCTGTCAGGTTGTTAGGAGTAGATAGAGGTGGAGATTAGAAGGGTTGGGATGGGGAAGATTGGAAGCCGGAGGTGGGAATAGAAATCAGGGTCTGGGGGTGAGGGTTGAGGGTGGGGGAGATGTGGAGATTGGAAGGCTCAAAGGGAAAATGGAGGCTGCAGCCAGGCCCAGAGAGCAGAGAGGAGGAAGGGAAGGTTTGGAAAGGCTGGGGCTTGAGGAGGGGGTTGTGCTGGGAGATGGTTGAGATCAGAAAGGCTGAGGCATAGAAGGATTGTGGTTCAGGGCTCATTGTAACTCAGAGGAGGAGATTGGATTAATTCACAAACTCTGGAATTAACCTTAATCATCCACCTTAAGACACTTTTAAAATTCTAACTGCTCGACCAAACTTTTGGTCACTTGTCCTAATATCTCCTAATTTGGCTTGGTGTCAAATTTTGCTACATAAATGCAAGTTATTGTATGTTGCCTCACTGTAAAAACAATTGAAGTATCTCAGCTTAGAGAAATAAAGAAGCACATTACACAAGGCCAAAAAAAATGTGTGACAGTGAAGCAATTTTCTCAATTATTTAATGTTGTAAACAGGACATCTTTCACTGAAGTGCAAGGCTATGGCACAAGGGTGGGGATGATTTGTGGTGAGGTAAAATCAACCACTGATTCCGTTCCCATGGCCGGCGTAAACTTCTGCAAGTGCTAAAGAGGAACAAGCATATTGCTGTAATCTGAAAGTCAAGAAAATCAATTTAGTACAGCCGTTCTACGATCATACAAAACATGAATAAATAGGGACTGGAATAAATAGCGGAAAATAAACTTTCTGGACTGGTGACAGTAAACTTGAATCATAGAATTTGACGGTACAGAGGAAGCCATTAGAACTGTGCCAGCAAGGAGCTAGCACAACCCAACACCAATCCTATTGCCCTGTGTTCCCCTTATAGCCTTGCATATTATTCTACTTCAAATATTTATCCAATTTTCCTTAAAATAGCATTGGACTTTGCCTCAAACATTCCAAGTGGCAAAGCATCAAACAACCATTAATGTAAATAAATTTCTCCTTAATTCTTCTTCACGGTCAGTAATAATTTTGAATTTATGGCTGCTTGTCACTTACCCCAACCCCAGCCCTTCACTATTGCCTATTCACGCCATCAAGGACTTCCATAATTTAGAAAAAAATTGTATTTTTGGTGAATCAAATCACATTCTGAGGGAAAATAGGGTTGGACAATAAATTCAGGTGTTGCCAGTGATCTTAAAGGAGACATGATGGCCTGGATTTTTGAGGACCCAACTCTGGGATTCCTGGCTCCCGCAATTTTCTTCGGGGATAATGGTGCAGGTAGCGAGCCAACACCCTGCATTCCTGACCTGGGTGGCTCCATTGTGGGGGTAGGCATCTCCTAGTCTCCCGCAATTTTCATGGAGGCAGGCCAGCTTCTCCAAGGCTTATGATTCATAGACCCTCAGAGGAGTCGCAAACCATAGTATGGATTTGGGAACCTTTTGAAAGGTAAGGTCTTGCCCATTCCCCCATACCCCTTCCATGTCCTCCAAGCCCCCACCATTCCAATTCATGCCAACTCATGCCCTCCACTCACCTCATCACCTCTTTTACTGTCATGCCAACTAATGCCAATTTATGGCCTTTCCATACCCATTCACACAGTATACACTATTTACCGAACCAGTGAGCTATATAGTAACAATGGCATGTGTGGAACTGCTCAGAAAAAAAAACACCCATTCACAAATCATCTTTTGAAAAAAACTGCTATTCCTACAACTCTATAAAAGTGTCAATCAGACAAATGATTGAAGTATTAATGACAAAGGCTTTAAACACTTCACACCTCCTAATATTGTGCAAATAAACTTTGAGACATTGACCAAACAAATCATAGAATAATTTACCATTACTGCTTAAAGATGTAATTCAAGCAAAATTGACAGTTCTCTCCAGTTGTCAAAACAAAACTGAGAAAATCCTTTTATAAGTCTGGGCTCTCAGCCAAGCATGCATAATGAAGACAGGTGTAAGAACTCTTTGGGCTGAATCTTCCCCCCATTGGGGGTGCGGTGCCATTTTATGTGGGCGGGCCAATTTAGGCCCGCCCAGCGTGATGTCCGCAGGGAAGCGCTATGCGCTCCCTGTGCGGGCCGGGGAGGATTCCCAAAATCGAGAATGCGCTCTTTCTAAGTGCTGCCTCAGGGAGATCACCTCTACTTTCAAAAATATGAAAAATGGAAAAAAAAATTCCCTTACATGTCCCCTCATGTGACAAAGTCACATGAGTTGGGACATGTCTATAATTTTTACAAAATCTTTATAAAATTTTTTAAAAGCCTACATGAAACCTCATCCCGCCCGTGGATAAGGTTTTATGTTTTTTCTACTTCCCGCCGGGGCTCTTGGTCTGCCCGCCAACCTTAAGGTTGGATGGGCAGGTCCTTTAATTACTTAATTGACCCTGTTAATGGCCTCAATTGGCCATTGACAGGTCGGCGGGCGCGCAGTTGATTTTGTTGCGTTCCCGCCTTCCTGAAAATTTAAATTGGGCGCGGTGACATCGGGAGTTCCCCCTAACGTCATCGCACGTCATTTTACGCGTCGGCTAGCGGGCCCCGCCCCCGCTCGCCGACTCGTAAAATTCTGCCCTTTCAGTAGAACTGGATCACCTCATTATGAGGTGAGGGGATGTGAGGGGCAAGGGCTTGAGGGCCTATTACAACTTCTGATACAGTTGGGACAAAGTCCCAGAGAACCAAGGCGGACCTTCTAACTAAACCATTTCGGAATTTGGCTGCCCCCTTGGCTGCCTATAGTTTGTTTCTTGGGTTGGTGGGACCAACTCCATCTCAAATCTGCCTCCCCAGGGCAAAAATTGTGACATCTGGGGGCCTTTCTACCAAGGCTGCTCCTTCTTGTCTGGAAATTTCCCACCTTAAGTTGCTCACCTTGGTGGCGAAAATCCAGGCTGGCGTGTTTGGGAAACACATCTGCAGCACATCCTATGAAGCAGGAAATAACCTATGTATCCATTACCCAACCAAGGGCGAGGCATGGGAGGCGATGTCTGCAAACTTTTTTAGGATCATTTACATTTGTCTAGGTAAGATTGCCCTGATGTCTCCTGTAATTGAAGGACATTGCTACAAGTGACCCAGGATATAAATCATAGGGGCAATAAAAATATTTATTTTCATTTTCTTTGAACACTTTTGTTTATTAGTTACAAAATTCTTGCACATTGGAAAATAGGCTTTTTGATTGACAGTCAAGAATCATCTAACTGGGTAATGAAGAGACTATTTAGGAAGGTGTTGCACTGCGAATATGGACATACTGGGTGATCAATTGTAGGATTGTGGGGCTGGAGTAGTTGGAGGCAGGAGGTCATGTGATGATATCTCCAGGAATATGTCCAAAAAAGAATTGGCGATCCTGCATCTAGATGGCAAATGGTCATGCAGAGGCAGTCGACTGTCCACTCAGGAGCTACACCCAGCTATAGTGCAAATCAAAACTGAGGAGACATTGTCCAACTGCAGGGGCCAATCAGGCAATTTTGGGCCAGTCAGGCTGCTGCAGCTTTGCCTCACTGCACAGTATGTGAACTGTAATTGCTGTCGCTGCCCTAGGCAAAACAGTCACATGTTTCTCAGGAATAGTTCCAGCTGGTAGGCTCACAGAGTTACCATTTTGCTACAGAAAAGACTTGTGCATAAGAGTTATTTTCAAATATTAGCTTTTTTAAAGAAAAATGTGTAATTGACAGCTTTATAAAGGAAGACCACAAGCTGCATGAAGCTGGAGAATATGTATTAAAACTGGAAATTAATATTTTCACTTATGAGAATTGGGAACAATAGGGGAGCTATTAACTCATCCATGCAGCAGCTTCCAACAAACATTCACACCAACAGGGAGTGGGATTCTACCTTTGTGTTGAACTTTCCATGAAATAAGTTTCAAAGACGGGGTTTCATTAGCAGTTATTCTGACCAACTTTTTAAAGAAATATTTCTGAAGATATGGACATTGCTTACAATGGCCTAGTTGGCCTTGAGAAGGTAATAGTGAGCCTTCTTCCTGTACCACTGCGGTCCACCTGGTGAAGGTACTTCCACAGTGCTGTTAGGTAGAGCAGTTCCTGGAAATTGAGCCAGTGACAATGCTGGAACAGCAACATGTATCCAAGTGGAGATGCCAGGCTGGATTTTATATGGGCTGCAGGGGTCTCACTGCTGAGGCCAAAAGTGGGGTGTGTGACCCTGCTTCAGTGGGCAATCAGATTGAGGGCCACATTTTGTTGACGGTAACCTGTTAACGACAGCAGTCTGCCCCAAGAGCTGCTGGCCCAATCAGAGACCAGACACCTCAGCAGCCTCACCAGCGTCACCATTACTGGTAGCTGTTGCTGGGACTGCAGCTCAAGATAAGGCCGCATCCGTGGCTGTGCACCATAAAAGTCAGGCGAGTGGGGTATGGGGAGGCCATTGTGCCGGAGGTACCCTCTGTAGGCCAAAGAGTGTCCAAAAAGGAAGGCCCTTTGTGGAACCTGCTGGGAGGCCGCCAGAGTTTACCTGGTTGTATTCCCATCTGATGGTGGCACTACCATCCCCCCCTCCCAAGCGCTGGTAAAATGCCAGTGCAAACAGGAAGAAGTACTTACTTGGCTACTTCAGTGGTTCAGTTAGGCACACATGCCATTTGCTACCTTGCCCACTGTTGGCAATATGGAGTGGAGGCATGAAGATGATAGGCAGACCATTCACTACCTTCCCACACCATTTTGCCAGCCTGCCTGCCCCACAGCCTTTCCTGAAAGGGCTGGTAAAATTCAGCCCGCTGTGTGTTGGATGGGAACTTGGAGGTGATGGTGCTCTAATATGTTTGCTACCTTGCCCTTCCAAATGGAGCTCATGGGTTTGGGAGGTGCTGCTGAAGATGGCTTGGTGAGTTGCTGCTGTGTATCCTGTAGAATGCTGGTGGAGGAACAAGTGGATGTTTAGGCTGGTGGATGGGGTGTCAATCAGGCAGATTTGTACTACCATTCCCCCATCCAGAGTACATTTTGTCCCTATGCTATCCTCAGTGCTTCCTCCAAGTCATGTTCAATACGGAAGGAGGGTGGTAGGTGGTAATCAGCAGGAGGTTTCTGTATCCATATTTGACCTGAAGCAATGAGACTTCATAGGGTCAGATTCAATCTTGAGGATTCCAAGGACCACTCCCAACCAATTGTATTGTATTTCTCTGTGCCACCACCCCTGGTGGGTTTGCCCTGTTGGTAGGACAGAACATACCCAGGGATGGCAATGGGAGTTCTGGTTCATTGCATGATAGGTATAATTCTATGAGCATGACTATGTCAAGCTGCTACTTAACTAATCTGTGGAACAGCTCTCTCAATGTTGGCGTTAGTCCCCAGGTGTTAGCGAGTAGAGCTTTGCAGGGTCAACTGGGCTGATGTGTGTACCTTCGGCATATCTAATGATGTTGCAGCCAAGAGGTCCATTTGGTTTTATTCCTCATGTTCTTCATGCTCATGGTTGCTTTTATGTCTTAGGTTATCAGGTTCGCTTTATCCGGCGAAAGTGAGCTGAGCCCTTGATATTAACACATTAGTTGGTGCTTGAAACAATATAGGCAGAGACCGATTAACTGAACAAACACCGGTGGTTTATTGGAAACATGAACAGAGCACTGACACCATGCGTGCTTCTTCAATCACCTCCAGCTCTACACTTACAGTTACCCAAGTAGTCCGCACTGTATAGCGATTGGTCAATACAGTCACGTGGTCAGTCAATTACATTCTCATAAAGGTACATAGCACCCCACTTTACCTCACCCCTCCCTTTTAATTCAAAGTACAATTGACAAGCATCACAACATCCCAATTATTTACATGAATAACTATTTACAAGTCAAGACTCTCAGGGGGCTTCCTCGGACATGTCGAGCGTCATAGCTCAACGACCTCGACTGGTTTTTCTGAGAACGCCTCCTCAGGGGTCAACTGTCTACTTTAGTGGAAGTGAGCAAGTTTGTGTCTTCGACCCTCTGGCGTCCAACAGGCCCCACCAGTACTTCCAAATCATGTGACATTTCTTCCACGTGCGGTGCAGACTTAAACGCTAGTGATGACTGCGTTCCTTCTTGTGGGACTGTTTCCCTTCTCCAGAGATGATCCACATGTCATCTAATTATTCAGCTATTTATCTATACATTATAGGAGAGAGGTCCTGTCGTGGCACTCACTTCATCTAATAACCAATTGGGCCCATTTCCAAAGCTCTTTGCGAGAACTGTGTCTCCCACCGTGAAATTTCTTTCATGATTATGGCCACCATGGCCAGTCTTCTGGGCCTCTTGGCTTCTCTCTACCCTCCCCGCTAAATTCGGCCTGATAAGAGTTAGACGGGTGCGGAGAGGTCTCTTCATTAGTAATTCAGCGGGAGCAATACCGGTGGCCGTGGGTGGCGTTGTCCAGTATGTGAACAGGAACCGTGACAATCTGGTGCTAATGGAATCCCCGTTCAGCTTTTCCATCCCAGACTTAAAAGTTCGGACCGCCCGCTCAGCCAAATCATTAGAGGTGGGGTGGTAAGATGAGGTTTTGATATGAATTATTCTGTTGAAGGTTGTAAAGCTGGTAACTGTGGTCCTGTTATCTGACACGAGCACCTCTGGTAACCAGTGCACTGCAAAACTCTGTCGCCAACGGTCTATAGTGGTAGCAGACATGGGTGACTGGACTTTGTAGACATCCTTCCGTTTGGAGTGGGCATCTATTAGGAAAAGGAACATTGTGCCCAAGAAGGGCCCCATGTCGGGGGAAACCTCTCATTTCTGTTCAAATCTTTGACATCCAATATAGGCAAATTGACTTCATTTAAGCATTTCATCTGAGGAAAAGCATATAGAACAATTCAATAGACCCTCATCCTGTACCAAATGTTAGTTGAGATTATAAATTTGATCTTTAGTATGGGGTTGGAAATCACAATCTCTAACAGCGCTCTCCATGGCTGTTGCCAATTCTAATGCCTTACTGAAATCTAGATTAGTTTCAGACAGCAATCGCTTTTGAATAGCATCGTCCCCGATTCCGCATATCAATCAGTCTCTCAACATGTCATTAATTGAAGTTCCGAGCTCACAATCTTCCGTTAATTCCTTTAAAGCAGCTACATAGCCAGCGATTGTCTCTCCTAGAAGCCTATTCCTCGAATTGAATTTAAAATGCTGCATAGTGACTGTGGGCTTTGGCTTCAGGTGTTTCTTTTTACAATAGTTACTAACTCATTGAAAGTCTTCATATCGGGGTGTTCGGTGATGTGAGGCAGCGGATCAGCCCAAAACAAAAACAAAAATACCTGGAAAAACTCAGCAGGTCTGGCAGCATCTGCGGAGAGGAACACAGTTAACGTTTCGAGTCTGAATGACCCTTCAACAGAACTAAGTAAAAATAGAAGAGAGGTGAAATATATATTTTGCTTTTTGCTCCCGCATGTGGACAAAAGAATTGTCCTCCCCAACGATGTAATTAGCAGTAAAGAAGAACACTCACCGTTCAACGTAATGAGACCAAGCCACGGCATACTTGATGACTAAAGAGACTGCTCTTTCAAACAGCTTCAAGGTAGTGGTGAAGTAACGTAGCTGGCTTGCTGCAGCTTTCTTGATTGTCATCAATTGATCTGGTTTATCCTTGCCGCCAGTTTTAAGTTCTAGATTGTTATGTTCGCTTTGTCCAGCAAACACGAGCTGCGCCCTTGATATTAATACATTAGTTGGTGCTTGAAACAACATAAGCAGAGAGACCGATTAACTGAACAAACACCGGTAGTTTATTGGAACTAAGGACAGAACACTAACACAATGTGTGCTTCTTCAATCTCCTCTAGTTCCACACTTACAGTTACCCAAATAGTCTGCACTGTATAGCGATTGGTCGATACAGTCGTGTGGTCAGTTAACTCCATTCTTTTAAAAGTACATAGCACTCCACTTTACCACAATTGGTAGGGAATGAGCTGTATGTGGAATTAAGTTTAAAAGGCTGAGTAAGGTGACTCAATGAACAATGCTCAGGCCATTGCAACATCATTTGTCTTTTTGTTTCTGCTCACACTGTGAAATAATTATGCTGCTGTTACCTTTTGTGTAACTACAATGGTGCCACAATGAGTTTCTCAGTGGGAAGCCTCCAATATCTGATTAGGAAGGAAGTTTAGCAGGCAGTTAGGCTGCACGAGAGATTTTTTTTTTTGTACCCACAACTTTTACCCTCACTTACAAGAATAGAGTAAATGTGTACTTCCCTCACTTTGTCATTGGATTAGCATTCAGAGGCTTCAATTCATGAAGTAGGTCCTGACAGCAAATCCGATGACACAAATACGATATGTGAAGGCTTGGCTCATCTTAATGCTGGATGTGTTTTTGGAAGCACTTCAAACATAGTGTGTCATGCTGTCAGGAGCACTTTACTTTGAAAGAAGGCACACCTGAGTGGTCAGCACCAACATAACCTGATTGGTGCAGCCATATCTATAGGCCCTGGCATGCCTTCCTGCTAAAACCACACGGAACTATCTTCATATCCTGCCATAAAAACACATGAACTAATCTACCACAGGGCTGGTGGGGCCAGTGAGAGCAATGGTCAGCTAAACATGCCTCTATCTCTTTGTTGTAATGTTGATCTGTGGGAATACTGCAGTCCAGAAGCAAATGAGCACACTCCTGTGCACACATCATATATAATACCACCTTCAATTTAGCCACTGCTAGACAGTGGGATGGGTGCTGGGCTGCACTTTCCGGCACTTCAAGGCTTCTACGTTCCCTGAACTTCATTTTCCCATCTCCTCTTCAACCTTAGGGAAGCTTGTTAATTGTTTGAAATGCCTTTTAAAATTTTCAAAAGGTCTTAGGCAAATTTATGCGCTCCATCTTGTTGTTTACCTTTAAAGGTCTACTTCCCTTTCATTTTAACCTGAATTACAAATTTCCTGGTCCAATATTAAGCTACCTCCTTGCACAACACCTAAGCTACAGCCTGAGCTAGGAATAATTAAACAAATGAGCTGACCCAGGAGAATGACCTGATATTCACGCACAATGGGGGTACTTGTCTAAAATTCCACCCCGTATTGGCAGAGAATGTTGGAAGATTCAGACAGTCTGGCCCACTGCTGGAGTGGGATTCTTCCCTTCCCTTCCCCTTCTGTTACATGTAAATGACGGAGAGGGGAGGAGGCTGGAGCCTGCTGTCCCTGGGGATTTCCATACTTTCTACCATACTTAGCGTTGCTCCCTTAGGCTGCCCTGTCGAAGGTGACAAAGGCCCCGGGAAGTGGCAGTAAATACCAAATTTGAGGTAGAGTGCTTCCTATAGCAGGCCCCTCTCCTTCCAGATGACTACAGATTAACTTGCTGAAGAGCTAAGTCGTTAGTAGGAGTTCACATTCTGATCTTCAGAGTGCTTCGTTTTCTCTAAGTTCAACATTAGATTTTCAGGTTCTTCAGCAATGTTTCGACTGCAGTTCCACTGGAGTTTCCTTGCTGGCACTGACAAATTCACTCTTAACAGCACTTTTTTATTCTTTCATGCGATGTGAGCATCACTGGCTAGGCCAGCATTTATTGCCCATCCCTAATTGCCCTTAAGAAGGTGGTGGTGAGCTGCCTTCTTGAACCGCTGCAGTCCATTGGTGTAGGTACACCCACAGTGCTGTTAGGAAGGGAGTTCCAGGGTTTTGACCCAGCGACAGTGAAGGAAAGGTGATATATTTCCAAGTCAGGATGGTGTGTGGCTTGGCAGGTGGTGGGTACACTGTGGGTGTGCCCACCCCACATGGACTGCAGCAGTTCAAGAAGGCAGCTCACTGCCACCTTCTCAAGGGCAGCAAGGGATGGACAATAAATGCTGGCCCAGCCAGCGAAGCGCAGATCCCATGAATGAAAAAAAAATCTGCTGCCCTTGTCCTTCTAGATGGTAGTGAACGTGGGTTTGGTAGATACTGTCTAAGGAGCCTTAGCGAGTTGCTGCAGTGCATCTTGTAGATGGTACACACTGCTGCTACTGTATGTTGGTGGTGAAGGAAGTGAATGGTTGTGGATTTGGTGCCAATCAAGTGGGCTGCTTTGTCCTGGACGGTGTCGAGCTTCTTGAGTGTTGCGGGAGCTGCACTCATCCAGGCAAGTGGAGAGTATTCCATCACACTCCTGACTTGTGCCTTGTAGATTGTGGACAGGCTTTGGGGAGTCAGGAGGTGAGTTACTCGCCGTAGGATTCCTAGCCTCTGACCTGCTCTTGTAGCCACAGTATTTATATAGCTAGTCCAGTTCAGTTTCTGGTCAATGGTAACCCCCAGGATGTTGATAATGGGGGATTCAGCAATGGTAATGTCATTGAATGTCAAGGGGCGATGGTTAGATTCTCTCTTGATGGAGATGGTCGTTGATGGCACTTGTGTGGAGCGAATGTTACTTGACACTTGTCAGCCCAAGCCTGGATATTGTCCAGGTCTTGCTGCATTTGGACATGGACTGCTTCAGTATCTGAGGAGTTGTGACTGGTGCTGAACATTGTGCAATCATCAGCGAACATCCCCACTTCTGACCTTATGATGGAAGGAAGGTCATTGATGAAGGAGCTGAAGATGGTTGGACCTAGGACACTACCCTGAGAAAACCCTGCAGTGATGTCCTGGAACTGAGATGATTGACCTCCAACAATCACAACCATCTTCCTTTGTGCTAGGCATGATTCCAACCCGTGGAGAGTTTTCTCCCTAATTCCTATTGACCCCAGTTTTGCTAGGGCTCCTTGATGCCACACAGGGTCAAATGCAACCTTGATGTCAAGGGCAGTCACTCTCACCTCACCTCGGGAGTTCAGCTCTTTTGTCCATGTCTGAACCAAGGCTGTAATGAGGCCAGGAGCTGAATGGCCCTGGTGGAACCCAAACTGAGTGTCAGTGAGCAGGTTATTGCTAAGCCAGTGCCGCTTTGATAGCACTGTTGATGACCCCTTTCCTCACTTTACTGATGATTGATGGTAGACTGATGAGGCGGTAACTGGCCAGATTGGATTTGTCCTGATTTTTGTGTACGGGACATAGCTGGGCAATTTTCCACATAGTCAGGTAGATGCCAGTGTTGTAGCTGTACTGGAACAGCTTGGCTAGGGGTGTGGCAAGTTCTGGAGCACAAATTTTCAGTGCTATTGCTGGAATATTGTCAGGGACATTAGCCTTTGCAGTATCCACTGCCTTCAGCTGTTTATTGATATCATGTGTCATGAATTGATTTGGCTGAAGACTGGCATCAGTGATGCTGGGGACCTCCGGAGGAGGCCGAGATGGATCATCCACTCGGCACTTCTGGCTGAAGATTGTTGTTAATGCTTCAGCCTTAACTTTTGCACTGCTGTGCTGGGCTCCTTCATCATTGAGGATGGAGGTATTTGTCAAGCCTCCTCCTCCTCCAGTGAGTTGTTTAATCGTCCACCATCATTCACGACTGGATGTGGCAGGACTGCAGATGCTAGTTGTGGAATTGCTTAGTCTGTCTATCACTAGCTGCTTATGCTTTGGCACACAAGTAGTCCTTGTTGTAGCTTCACCAGGTTGACACCTCGTTTCTAGATATACCTGGTGCTGCTCCTGGCATGCCCTCCTGCACTCTTCATTGAACCAGAGTTGGTCCCCTGATTTGATGGTAATGGTAGAATAGGGGATATGCCAGGCCATGAGGTTACAGATTGTGTTCGAGTACAATTCTGTTGCTGCTGGTGGCCCACAGCATATCGTGGATGCCCAGTCTTGTATTGCTAGATCTGTCCGAAGTCTATCCCACTTAGCATGGTGGTAGTGCCACACAACATGATGGAAGGTATTCTCAATGTTAAGAGAGGACTTTGTCTCCACAAGGACTGTGCAGTGGTCACTCCTACCGATACTGTCATGGACAGATGCAGCTGCTGCAGGCAGGTTGTTGAGGATGAAATCAAGTATTTTTTTCCCTCATGTTGGTTCCCTCATCGCAGACCCAGTCTAGCAGCTAAGTCTTTTAGGACTCTACCAGCACAGTCTGTAGTCATGCTACCGAGCCACTCTTGCTGATGGACATTGAAGTCTCCCAGCCAGAGAACATTCTGCGCCTTTGCCTCCTTCAGTGCTTCTTCCAAGTGGTGTTCAACATGGATGAGTACTGAATCATCAGCTGCGGGGGTGGGGTGGCGTGGTATATGGTAATCACTTGAATCCCACCAAAAGCCCAATCTGCATTCCTAACGAGCACTAACGCAGGCAGACACAGGAGGGCAGTGGTACCATCCCACATGAACTCGACCCAGGAGAACAAGATCCAAGCCCATATTTTCGAATAGATTTTCTCCCGTCCTTAAATATTTAAGGCTGACCTATATTAGCACACAAAAATACTCATCTTAAAAAGTCGCCTTAATATTTGTGGAGGTGTTTGGTTGAAAATCCATTCAGCTCAAAGCTTAGGCAACGAAATGGAAAATCTGACCGGGTGTATAACAGGCAACTGGTCAGATACTACCAGTTTTACCCCCTCAGAAAGTTGATTGTTGGCTCTATTATCTTACAAACATTTAAACACTGAATTGCTTAAATAAATTATGTTCATGGATAGGAATAGACCATTTAGCCCTGTAGGCCTCCTCTGTTATTCAATCAGATCGTGGTCGATCAGACCTTCAAATCCTCTTTCCCTGCCTCTGCTCCAAATCCCTTGATGCCTTCACCAATAAAAAAACTTTCTCAGCCTTGAAAGCTCCATTTGTTAGCATGATTGATTGTGGGAGATCCAAATTTCTACTCCACTTTGTTTGAAAAAGTGCTTCCTGAACGATGTAGCTCTAAGTTTAAGATTATTTAAGATTCAGAGTGAAAACCCAAAATTCCAGTTTTGCTGCTGCATGTATTATCTGACTGAGACAAAATCAGTTTATAAATGTCATTCCTGGGATAAGATATTACTGGCAAGACCAACATTTATTATCCATCCCTAGTTGCCCTTGCAAACTGTCTGGTTATAACTGAGAGAGGTCAGTGAAGGTGACAGAATTACTGTCGAGGGTAGTTTCTGGTATTTACCAAAGATGATGGCTTCCGTCTCACCAATGTTTAGCTGGAGAAAATTACAGTTCATCCAAGACTGGATGTCAGACAGATCTTTGGGGTACTCCAGAGGCTGGAGGAGAAGCCTTCGCTGGAAATGACCTGGCTATGACTGGATAGGTATGAGTTGAATCAAACAAGGGAAGTTCCAAAGAGCTGGACAATGGAGAGGAGTCATTGGAAGAGAGTGGTGTGTTCACATGTATAAAGATTTGCAATGAGGTTGAGGAGATATGGGAGGATAATACACTATGAAGACAGTCACAGAAGTGACATTTATGACTTTAGTTGAGGGTGTTTCAGCAATGTGGGTGGGGCAGAAATCTGTTTGGACAGATTCAAAGAGGAAGTGTAGGAATGATGGAATTTGGGAGGCGAGAGGGACTTTGAGAGGAAAAGAAGATTGGAGGTCTGGGAGTAATTTGCAAGGATGGAGGAGATAAAGTTGTAAATTTTGAGCGACAGGGTGGTGTGGCAACTTTGAATGAGAGGGCAACTATATCTGAGGTAAGGGACCCATTTACAATGTTAGTTGGATTGAGAGCCAGAAACAGAAGTTGGCTGGACAGCAGTTTAGTCGTCAAGGGATGTCCTCACAGCATCCCTGAAGAGGTCAAACACACTTGCCGACCTATGGGAGACTCTGGCTTGTGACCAGCCAAAATGGAGAAGACTCATTCAGGAAGGCACTAAACACATTGAGAGCCTTCATTGGGAACTTGCAGAGGCAATGTCGAGGCACTTGAGGGAGTACACAAACTTCCAAACAACCAATGTACCCAACCCTTTAAGCACCACCTGCCCCGCAGAGTCTGCAGGTCCCACATTGGACTTATCAGCCATCTCAGAACCCATCGAACCATAGTGGAACAAGTCATCCTTGATCCTAAGAGACTGCCTAAGAAGAAGATGGACAGGGGAGCAGGAAAAGAGTCTTCTGGTCTTGTAGTCTTGCAAAATGCACAAGGGAGAGAAATCAGAAAGAGCTAGAACAGTGGGGAGTCTGTGGGGAGGTTTGGCTTGGTGAAAAAGGGGAAGGGATGGTGAGGAAAACAGAAAAAGAATGTTATCAATGTTAGGGACAAAGATATCGATGAGCTCCTCACATTCGTTGTTGGAGACAAGAGTAGAAGATGCAGGAGAGAGGGGTTAAAAACATGATTGACAATAGAGAAAAGAAGTTAAGGATTATTTTTGTTGTCTAGTGGTGGGTGGTTTTTGGCAGAGGAGAGTGAGGATTGATGGGGCTTGATGCGGTCCAGCTCGATCTCGTGATGGATGACTGAATCAGTTGTGCATTAAATTTGCACCCTTTTGGAGCTAAGGAAGCGAAGATAGAGGGTCATACTTGGGGTATGACCAGAATGGGATAGTGAGGATTTTGCAGCTAACCAGGACATCAAAGGCCAGGGAATAGTTAACCAAATCACCAGCTGCAAAAGAATCATGGTGAATGGAGGACAAAAGGCTAGGCAATTGGGAGTTGATTCCTCAAAGCATCCCTGAAGAGGTTAAACAAACTTGCCGATTCATGGGAGACCCTGGCTTGTTGCCAGCCAGAATGGTGATGGCTCATTTAGGAAGGCACCAACTTCACTTCCTCAGTTCCCTCTATTCTGAAAATGAATTGACAGCCCCTATAAGATGAGTAGAATGTCAGGCACAATCTAATGCTGTGAAGGTCTTTGGGCAGAATTTTCCATGTCCCATTGGCATCAGGCTTCATGGCGGGCATGAGCGGACAATGGTGGGAAGGCCAAAAATCAGTTTCACCATGTCCTGAAACCAGTTCGCGATCGTCCGCTCCACTCGTCAATGGTGGGACGCGTTTCCTGCCACCAGACTTTGGGGACTTCATTTTAATACATCTGCATATAATTATAAACCCCGCTCGCCAGAATCATCCCCCCACGTCAAGTTTACCGCCTATGTCGCCGGTGCAGAACACTCTTGACAAGTGTGGCATGCAGAAGCCGAGACTTACTGCCAGGGCCTTGCTCACATTATGGACATCCAAGGAGTAGAAGATGCTGGAGCAACGGGAACCTGGAGGAACACGTACATCGCATGCTGGGTGGATTTATATGGACATGGCTCTGCTGTGAAGGAGGTCTCAGAAGGTGGAAGGTCATGGTTGCGGGTCTGCTTCAGTACATCACGGTCTTGGCCATAGTCTGCTACGATGATGTTCGGGGGAGGGGGTGGAGAGGAATGTCCAGCTGTGAGTGGGAGAGGAAGATGTACCAGGGAGGGTTGGAGAAAGAGGTATAGGTTTGATTGGGAGAGGAAGGTGTACCGGGGGAGGGTGAGGTTGGGAGTGGGGTATGATGGTGTCTGGAAATGGTGAGGTTGGCGGGGAGGAGTACAGGGGGAGGAGATTGTAACGGGGGCGAATGCAGCAACTGGGGAGGTAGGTGTAAGGGAGAGGAAGGTGTAAGGGAAGGAGTTCGAAGGGGAGAAGGAGTCCTGGGGGAGGGAGGAGTCCAGGGGGAGGAAGGAATTTGCAGGGGGGAAGGAGTTCGCAGGGGGAGGAAGGAGAAAGGGTGGAGAAAGGAGTAGGCATGGAGTAAGGGGGGGATGACCAGGTGAATGTGCAGGGGAGGGGTCTGTGAAGTCGATGACTGCCTCCTGGGGAGCGAAATGAGGGTGGGCATGATAGGAGGGAATGGTGAGTATGAGAGAGAGCAGAGTGAGCCGGGAGGGTGCAACGGTAGCGGTAGAAGGGATGGTGACAGTGGTTGGTGGGGACTCGGAGGCAGACACGGACCCTGGGAGTGGGAAGCAGGAGATCAGGGTGGTCAATGTGGATGGGGGTGGGATTCTCAGGAAGGTAAGGAATGTGCACGTTCACCTGGACATCCGGGAAGGGATGGAGATGTGAGGGTGTGTGTCCCTTGAGGTGTGAGATCCTTGTGGATGTGTGATGGGTTTGTGAGTGTGTGAGCTGAGAGTGTTGAGAGGAGTGACTTACCCTGGTGGAACTGATAATTCCACTCATCCTCTTTCTACACTGGGTGGCTGTCCACTTTTGCAGGGCATCGGCGCTGACCCTTGTTGCCACTGCCTCCCATGCAGGATTGGTGACCTAGCTTGCTGGTCTTTGCCCAGAGCAGGAGTAGAGGAGACCATGGCAGGCCTCCACGGCATCCAGAAGGCATTCCAGGGACGCATCACTGAATCGGGGGGGCTACAGTCTTCTTGCCTTTTGGGACCATGTCTTCTGTGTAGTAGTCCTGGGCTGGAAGCACTGAGAGCTGTGCGTGCAGCTGTACTTTAAATATGGCGCTCGGCGTGAGGAAGCGGTGAGGTGACAGTGTAGCGGTCGAATCGGAGTCCGTCAGCGAAACGGTGTGTTTCCTGGGAATGCATGATTAATGAAATGGGATTGGGATGATACGACGTGAAAACCCACCATTGCGGCCAATGATTAGAACGTCCTTTTTCCTGCCCACTACCACACTTAGTGCAAATCTGGGACAATTCCACCCTACACCTTGCTCTTTCGAGCTAAGGTCATCTCTCACTACTGTACTAATGACATCCTTAATTAACAGCGCTACCTCACCACCTTTTCCTAGCTTCTGCAGGCTAGCAAGCATCAAGTGCTCTTGGACACTAGAATTACCACTGAGATGTGTGGGAACAAATGTAGACTGCACAGGTGAGATTGGTTCAATCAATATCTACTTTATTGTTCTTGAAAACACAGTGCAAGTTCTTCAATTAAATCAAGTCCCCTACATATATACTGTTTAGTAAGTGTTCCGGTGATGGAGTAGGTCCATGACAGTAGATAACCAGCCATTGTCACTTCCTGCTTGTCCGCGGACCTGATGTCATCTTCTTGTCTCTTTCCTCTCTCCTGCTTGTGAGGAGGCCAGATTATATAGGGTCATTTTTGCATTATCACACCATTGTTTCTCAACCTTGCTTTCTTTGTCATCTCGGCAGTTACTTGCTTTTCAAATGTCTATGTGTAGACAGGGGTTCCTCAAGACAGTAACACAATCAATCGTCGCACAACCCATAACACAATCAATTGTTGCCTGACCCAGTAACATAATTAATTGTCCCAGGACTCTATGAGGAGCCTGTTTTTGGGAATTTGAAGGACATTGAATTTGGACATTCTTCCTCCAGAGTTATGTTTAAAAAAGTTTGCGATATTAATTTGGGGCTGTGAATATGCCATTCTTCATGCAACCATGGGTAAAGATACAGTAGAGAACACATGGAGAGGAAAAAGATACTTTGTATATCTAAGTTAACAAAGAACTGTTGTTGCCTGGACAAAGACTCTTGCTGATTGGTTAAAAACCTGGCCTAAGAGAAGTATTCTTTGAACATCTTAGTCTAAAAGACTCTCAGTCAGGCAGTTTGTGTGGTGTGCCTTAGAAACAGGTTTCCAGAAATCAATTCTCTCTTTCCCTCTCCCTGCCCTCTCTTTGTGTTAAATCTTCCTCAGAAACATCTCATCAGGATAACTCATCTGTTTCTTGAAAGCCTGCCAAGTTGTGAAAAATAAGAGTCATCAAGTAGTTTCATCAAAAAGTCCTTCTGAAGGGATTTCCAGACCTTTTGTGACTAGAATTCTGTTAGATCAACAGCATTGAGGCCTCTTCAAATTTTATCCTTTTAAAAGAAACTTTCCCATACTCCACCCTCTGCAGGGGACTATGTTTGTTATGTCTTGTTTTGTGTTTGTGTGTGTGTGTGTATCAGGGTTCAAATATCTTTTTTTTGAAGGGGAAAATCATTATACTTCTAAACTACAACTTGTATGTTAACCAGTTTATTAACTTGTTTTTTAAAAGTAATTTGTTTTATAATAAATCAATTATTTTTTGTGTTCACTGAAAGAAGCCTGGTTAGAGCTTTTTTATGCTGGGAATAACAGTAAACAACTGGCCAGTTTTGTGTGTGAATTAAACATTTAAACTATTGTTATGAACTGTGGAGAAGTGGGGCTGGAATTAACTGTGCATGTCTCCCATCATATTCTGTAACAACTCAGTAACACAGTCAATTCTCTGCCATTGTTTGACCAGGTCCAGCAGTTTAGCAATGTCCATTTGTGTATCAAGTACCAATCTGCTGAGGCCAGTCAGTTTATGATCAGTTTTGAACAACCCATAAGTTTGCTGAATTGAATGTCCTCCTACACTTCCTATCTTTTCAAAATTTCAAATAATGTTCAATATTCAGGTCTCAGCCTTGGTCACCATACAACCATGCTTCTGTGATGGCTATCAGGTCATACATATTTATTTTTATCTGTGCTAACAATTCATCTATTTTGTTATGAATGCTGTGCACATTCAGATACAGAGCCTTTAATTCTGTTTTTTTTTACTATTTTTGCCATCTCTGGCCTTATCCGCTGGTGCACTCTTAAGTTTGTTTTCTCTGTCCCTTCCTGCCACACTCTGGTTATCTTTACCCAAATCGTTGCCCTGCTCTAGTACCTCATTGTTACCCTTTGATTTACTATATCGCTTCTCACACACTCCCTTGCCCCCACTATTTAATTTCAAGCCCTCTCTACGCCCTAGTTATATGACTTGCCAGAGCATTGGTCCCAGTATGGTTCAGGTGAAGCCTGTCCTAACAGTATAGCTCCCACTTTCCCCAGTATTGGTGCCTGTGCCCTATGAATTGAAACCCACTTCTCCCACACCAGTCTTTGAACCACGTATTCACCTCTCTAATCTTATTTACCCTATGCCAATTTGCTCGTGGCTTTGGTAATAATCCAGAGATTATTACCTTTGGAGTTCTGCTTTTTAATTTAGCCCCAGCTTCTCAAAACCCCTAAGCAGAACCTCTTTCCTAGTCCTATCTATGTCGTTGGCCCCAACATGGACCTTCCCCTCCCACCCCAAGTTTCTCTCCAGTCCCGAGCAGATGTCCCGCACCCTGGCACCGGCAGCCAACACAGCCACCTGGACTCACGCTCTCTGCTGCAGAGAATTGTGCCAATCCACTATACTGTCCCCTACCAGTACATTCCTATTAACTCCCCCGCAGTGGAATGGCTTCCTGCACCATGGTGCCATGGTCAGTTCGCTCATCTATCCTGCAGTCCCTGCTTTCATCCCCTCAAGCTACAATAATCTCAAACCTTTTGGACAATTGCAAGGGCTGAGGCACCTCCACTTCTACCCCTCAATCCCCTTACCTGCCTCACTCGCAATCAGACCATTTTGTCCCTGAGCACTGGCCAAATCATAAGAACCTAACCTAAGAGGTGTGACCCCCTGCTGGATCAAAATGTCCAGATAACTTTCCCCCTCTCTGATGCATTGCAGTGTCTGCAGCTCAGCCTCCAGCTCAATGACACTGAGCTGAAGCTCCTCAAGCGCTGACACTTCCTACTACTTTACCCTGGATCACATTGATGCCCAGGATCACACATTCTGCAGTCACAACACATCACCTGCCTTCCCATCTTTATTATATGTTAGTTAATTATTTTCTTAATTAACTTATAATTAATAAACCCTATACTACTCCCAATGAGCTTTACTATTGTTAATATTATGATCCCAGCTGATGTTAATACTGGACAAGTCAGATCCCAGAGTGACACCTGACTTGATAGATCATAACTTTGTTTTTTTTTAGAAACTGAACAAATTCACAGAAGTCTGCTGATGAACTTTTAATACAAAGAATAAAATATTTATTAAAACAAGAAAATTGAACTATATTACACCAGACAAAAAGGTTGGCAAGATCTCAATACGAACACGAGAAAATGATTCAAATTCCCACTATTCCTTTACCCCAGCAATATCTTTACAGACACCTAAACCAGTGAAGAGTTACCACTAGCTTGACATAAAGGCTTCTTGCTTGGGGCTGGCACAGTTGCAAACAGTTTTATTCTGGTGAATTACTGAGCATTCACTTGATGCTTCTCACCCAACTCATATCTTTCCCTGAGACACCCAAAATCCGCACTCTAAACTCACTGTTCCTTCAACTGCAGAGCAAACATTTGAGTTCCCTAAACTCAGTCTTCCAGTAGCACCTCTGCTAAACTGATCACTTTATTGAGTCCTAAAACTGACTATTCAGTTAACCACTGTCCCAACAGCCTTGCAGTTTGTCTTCTCAGAAAGCTTGAAATCCCTGTCTTCTCTGACACACACTGAACACACCCCAATACGTAACAAGTGTGACCAAAGCGGATTCCCTGGATCTCTTAACCATCTAGACGTTTGTCACATTGTGAGCCAACCAATCTCACTGAAACTTCATCTCTGTCATGAGGGTTTCCAATCTCCACATTTGCAGATCTCGCCTTCGAATTTTTTCCAAAAGTTGCTCCTACTCTGGTAGTCTCAACAATGGCCCACCTCACTGGGTTTCAATTTCACTTTGCAAGATTCTTTTCGCCTGGATTTCTGAGTACACTCAAGTGTCACCTTCCAAGCACAATTTCAGATCTTTGGCCGTGCCAAGTAAAACACCAAAGCTTCAAAGGGGTACCTTTGCCCCAACAGCCCGCAGCATGGAGTCACCAACCTTCAGCTGCCTTCTCGGATCTTCAGGGCTTCCCGAAGCCCACTTCACTTCAATTCTGCTCATTGCAGCTCTTTCTCTAACTTGGAGCCTATTTCTCTGCTCCTTTCTTTTAGCTTAACTTAAGGGGATCTATTGCTGATCCCTGTCTTTGTCCCCTACCTGGGACTTCCTTCTGGGACCTCTCACTGTCCCCCTCCCTGTTTGGGGCCTTCTTCCTGCCCCCTTCCTGTGTTCTGTTCCGTGGGACGCCAACTGGATAATGGCGCTCCAGTTCAGCTCATCTGACCTGCTTTTTGGGCCATTTGCTCTTCTTTGTTTCCGTGCAGGCATGCAGAACCAGTTCCTGGCCTGAAGAAGGTAAAATAAATGAACTACGCACGTGCGACCATTTCCTGACTGCCGCATGTGCAAAAGGCCCGAGGCTCATCGGGAACTAGAGCTCCCAACCTCCCACTTCAGATTAAGGTAAGTATTTGAGTTTCATCACACTAGTAAACCTTACTGATACTAATAAAACCTTATAACTACTAATAAATTACACAACTTTTGAAAGGTAAGTGAGCAAAATACTCACCAACCATTTAATTGCTTCCATCCTCCCTCACTGCACCAAATTCCGACACTCATCAAATTCCCAAGTTCACACTCTGTGATCAGATGCGCTCAGTGATGAACTGCTGTCTTTGTGCTTGTTTGCTTGATCCAAAGTGTTTTACAGTCAGTTAAATACTTTTGGAGTGTAGTCACTGATGTAATGTAAAAAACATGGCAGCCATTTTGTACATAGCGAGATCCCACAAACAGCAATGAGACAGAAGTTTTCTTTTGCCATTTTGTTTGAAGGATAACTATTAGCCAGGACACTGGGGATAACTCCCCTGCTCTTCATTTAAAAGGGATCTTTTACATTCATGTGAGAGGGCAGATAGAGCCTTGGTTTAATGTCTCATCAAAAGACAGCACTTCCTCAGTACTGCCCTGGAGTGTCAGCCCAGATCAGTGCTCACGTTGCTGGAGTGGGACTTGAACACACAATCTTCCTGACTCAGAGGCAAGAATGCTACCACTGAGTCATGGCTGGCAACAGATGGTTAAGGTTAATCAGATATGCTGTTCTTTATTGATTCCTGAGATTGCAGCATAAGGATAACATATCCTTATTCTTCTTCAGTATAAGAAATCAAATAGTTTCTGCAGGAAAGCTTTACTAAAGACTGGAGCTTAGAACCCCTTTGGTTTCAGGGCTAGAGCAATTACTGGTGTTTTGGAGCAGCCAAAGAAATTCCAAAATCTAAACTGGTTTAAAAATTATTTTTAAAATATAAATCAAATTATTTCACTTAATTCTATTTCTTCAGACGTGGTAGCTTTCATTATTCAGTACTGAGGATCTCAATGGATTTATATCATCAAAGAAAACGTTTCAGTATAAAGCTCTGATAACGAGAGTGAATGTGACTGCCAAGAGAGGGCCACAACATTGTAATCCTGATTTACAGACACTGAGGCTTCATATCACAAGTTCAGTCTTATACAATAATGCCATGTGATATTTTATGTGCTCGATGATAAACTCTGCTCTCTTAGCTGGACATAAAAGATCCCTTTGTATTATATCATAGAAGAACAAGAGAGTTCTCCACAATGACCCCACGATATTTATCATACAACCAACACATAAAAGCAGTAAGATGAGAGCAAAATACTGTGGATGCTGGAAATCTGAAATGAAAACAGAAAATGCTGGAAAAACTCAGCAGGTCTGGCAGCATCTGTGGAGAGAGAAGCAGAGTTAACGTTTTGAGTCTGTATGATCCTTCTTCAGACCTCATACGGCTCATAATATGCTGGAATTGTGCCACGTTTTCAGGATTTCCGGCACCACCAAAATGTTAAACAGGACAGATTCATAGGAGGAGGGCAAATCTGCTCAGATCAGGGAAGGCATATGAGTCTAGCTGTGAAAGTAGGCGTGTGGCCCTATTGCAAGGTTAGTGTTACCCAAAAAAATTGTTTTTTTAATTACAGTGGGGTATCATGTACTGAGCAACTGGAACTCCGCTTGGGTGTTCCTGTTAGATTATGAGGCAGACCCTTAATGTGTATGTCCCTAGAGATTTACTTAGATTTGTGTGTATTTCGTATGTGAGCTCCAAATAACCCATATGCTGATAGCCGCATTTTAGGCTACTGAGCATCTCAAGCGTTGCTTCCAATTTTCCAGGACCATTGGCTCTGCACACAGCAAAGAAAAGCCAGTGGATTGTCAACTGCATCAGCAGAAGACCGCCTCATACCCGAGAACACCACCACCACCAACAATTGAAGCTGCACCTGCAAGCATTATTCATGCAAACGATGAAGAAGCATTGGGTGAGTGGGTGAATATTGCAGAGGTGGTGGGAACAGTCACAGCAGGTGATAATGAAACCAGCTTTGAAGTGTGCCGGTTGCCTCTTCTAAACTGGATATGGATATAGAATTGAGTGGGCCTGTCAACGGCATACAGGAAGGAAAACCTTTCACTTATTCAGCACCTTTCACAATATCAGGATGTCCCAGTACACTTTACAATCAATGAAGTGTGGTTATTGTTTTAATATAGGAAATGCAGCACACACACAATGGGCAGAATTTTACCCTTGGTGAGCAGGATGGGCGGGGGTGGGTGGAAGTGGTCAGGAAGCCGACCGCCACCTGGGATCGGCAGCACTCCGCCATTATACGCGGGTGGGCCAGTTAAGGCCCGCCCAGCGAGATACGTGGCCTGGAATATGCGCAAAGGGGCGGGGGCATGATGTCCACCTCGTCCAATGGCAACCCAGCGGCAGATTCAAATGCGGCCTCGGCAGCCCCTGGAAGGCTGCCACTGAAGGGCACGGAAGTCCTGTGAATGGAGACCATAGCGGGTGGACACGACAGGCGGGAGGGCAGGCCAGCGGGGCAGCCAGCCCCGTGTTTTGCGGACGGGTGCCTCGCAGCCCTCCTGGAGGGGGTGGCAGCGAGGAGAAAAACCCTTGTCTCCAGGGACGGGAGGAGGAGGCCCCCCCCACCTCACCAAAAAGTCCTGGAAGGAGGTGGCATCCAGGGTCAGCAGCCACGATGTGGTGAGGTGCACATGGGTGCAGTGTGGAAGCACTTCAATGATCTGCGGCGATCGGAAAGGGTGAGTACCATGTTGGCATGGGTCACTTTGCAGAACAGTTAAGAGCTGCCCACCACCTCCCCCCCACCCTGCCCTTGGACCTCAGAGGTGTTAGAGTGTGAGTGGAAAATGTCAATGAGGCAGCATCTGGGCAAGGGGGTGAGCCCTGGCTGCTTGGACTGAGTGTCTTGTGGCTCCAGGGTCACAAAAGGTCTGAGCCCTGCGAGGTGTTCCTCAGGTGGGGTTGGCCAGGCTGCAATGGCGCTGAAGGTAGAGAGTGGACTAATCAATGCTCCTCTGTCCTTCCAGGAGAAAACATCCTATAACAATGCTGAGAGGTCGCGGACCGGCGGGGCACCTCCACATCTCCTAATCCTCTCGTGATACGAGCAGGGGGCCCTGGAGCTGGAGAGGCGCCATGCAGTCAGGAAGCCGACCGCCACCCGGGATCGCCCGTGCGGTAGTGAATGAAAGTCAATGCACGCCTGAACAGAGCATCTGTCACCAGCTTGGTGCAACTGTGAACAGCTGATTGGGAGACTCCACAAAGATCCCCTGCTGACCCCTGGAAAGAGCTGGGGACATAAAAGTTGAGGGTTACCGTGACCTTCAGCGCCACTGGCATGGACTGTCTACTCACACAATCGGAGCTGATCTCAGGGCTGATCCTCTGACAGATGGAGGTCACTGTCTTCCTTAAGATCCGTAGCCTCCTTCGGCATTGCACCTCAGACATATTGAGGTAGCTGCATTGCCGCCTGTAAACCCTGGCAGCAGGATATTGGTGTCTTCTGCAGCCCCTTCCACCCTGGACTTCCTGTTGGCCCTGCGCCCCTTGTGCCTGCGCCTCTCCTCCCACAGGTCACTCCCCTGGAAGCCGAATAGGGACACCTGGCCTCCTCTCCCTTCTGGCTCTCTCTTCCTCAGAAGAGGAGGTGACTCCAGCGTAGACCACAATCCCCATTACCAGGGTAAGGGAAGGCTGTCTGATACCTGGAAGGGTCCACACGATCTGAATCCTCCGAGGGCCTGGAAAACAACTCTGAGTCCTGAACTGAAGCCTCTAAATTCTCTGAATGTAGCTGTGAAGAGAAATGAAGCTGTCCCATTCACAGTTGCAATCAGCAGCAAGTGATATCCTGCACTCCTCACTAATCGTATTGACAAGGCCACTGACCCCTCTTATCCCGTCTGTGGGTGAGATTTTGTAAATTGTGGCCTGCCCGTTTTGCCTGTGTGGCGGCCTGAAAATTGCACGGGCTACGTAAAGTCAGAGACAATTGGTGTCTCAAGGGCCTTAACTGGCCAATTAATTAATAACGGACTCGCCTCTGTCTCCATCGCGCACCCGCCTAGCGAAATATCACGAGGGTGTGCGTTGACGTCGGTTCACTCGGCGTGTCCGCCCGCCAAGCTGAGAATTCTGCCCAATCTGTTTGTTAGGTATAATAAAAGCAGGAAGTGCTGGAAAAACTTAGCAGGTCTGACAGCATCTGTGGAGAGAGAAGCGGAGTTAACGTTTCGAGTCCATGTGACCCTTCATCAGAGCCGTACACTGGGAGTGTCAGCAAAATATTTACCTGGCATAACTGCATCTCAAATTATGTTAAACTTAATCATTCTGTAGCTATTGTCCCAGGGATGCTAGACTTCACTTCTTGTACATTGTCAGGTCCTTCATTAAAAACCTGGTCAAGATGAACACCGCCTGTCATGGCTTCCTTGATGCACTTGGTCATGAAACAGTCATGCATTACATGTATCAACTGTGACTCTAAAGCACTTGGGTTTCCTCCTACTCATTTGGTCGATTGAAATCTCCCAAGGCAATACCTTCTCTTTTCTTGCATATCCTTTTTATCTTCCCAGCTAGAACACATATTTTCCACCTTTTCACGATGATGTGGTGGTCTGTAGCACATCCCTAGTGTCTGCTTAGATTTTTATGTATGATTTTCCTTTAAACATAAGAGCAGTGGGGATAAGACAGGTTGATTTGACCCGTTGAAATTTCCTTCTGCAGTACTTTCACTTCTGCATCATAGCTTGTTTAATGTACTGTGCATAACCCTGGCTTTTTCATTTTTAGAGCTAGCTACATTCATGCTAACAATTTTGCCATTATTATATATTCTGCAAAGCTCTTGAGTAACACTAATCTTTATTTGTGCACAATATGGCTTGTGTTCCTGTTTCTGAATAATTAATTTACAGAAAAGATGTAAAAGTGCATGGAGAGGAAGCAATAAAATGGAAAAAAAAACAAAAAGAGAAGTATATAAAATCAGCCCTGGGAGGAGCCCAGAATCATTGCAGTCAAGAAGGGCTGAGGTCCTCTTTTATTTTTTTTTCCCAGATTGCCTGTTCCAACAGCCAACCTGATTGACAGACTGGCTGTTGGGTGGGTGGGCAAGCCTGTATCTGAAGGACACAGCAGAGGAGCAGGTAGTTCTAGTTGTGGCGTGGGGTGAGGAGAGACTGTGATGGTTGGGGGTTGCAGGGAGCAGAGACTGCAGCTGAGACTGTGAGGTTGTGGTAGTGGGTACAGCATAATTGGGGTGGAGATGGTGGTTGTGAGCGATGAGATAGTAGTCACGGCCAGGTAGATGGTGGCTGCAGGAGAGACAGATGATGGTTGCAAGGGTGAGATCATGGGTAGGTCAGTGAATGCAGGTGGTTAGGGGGAAATTGGGGGATCGGTGATCATGGAGTTGAGGGTCAGGCAGATCATAAGGTGGGGGGGGGTGGTTACAGGTAAGCTTATTAGGCCTGAAGAAACACTCCTGCTCCTCCTGGTCCACAAGCAGTGTTATAAAGGTACTTATGAATCCAGGCCTTCTTGTTGAAGGCCTGAGAAACGAGGCCGACATTTGTTAAGAATAGTTTGTAAAAATGGAGGCATGTAAGCTTTCAAAGATCAACTCAAACTGCCTCTGTTAAAACCAGAAGTGGTTGGCTTTCAGACAGGTTAAGTTCGGCTTTGAAATTTGTAAAATATTCATTGCCCACCCAACCCAAATCGACCTGTTTTTGGATTAAATTTCCTCCATAATCTCCCTTTTTTTTTATTATGCCTTGCAGCTCCCAGATGTTTGAAATAATCACACTATTAATGAAGTTACTGGAGCTGACATTGAACGTATTTCTCACATCTATCATGTGCTGCAGAATGACACATAGTTAGTTTGGTACACAGACTGTAGTGCAGTAATGGGTGATGTGGCATCCTGGATATTTATGTATACATGCACATAACAATATAGTTCCTAACTCTTTTTGAACAATATAACACTTTTCTTTCTGATGCAGCGTGACTCTCATTCAGAACACACAATTTGCTCATGGCATGTAACCAGGCCTCTCACCAGAAAGCAAAGGACGGCAGCCTACTGGTTAGGCTGGCCAGTTGGCCAATAGTTAAACTTGCTCCTCACAGGTCCAAGACATTGAAATTAAGCTTTTGGTTTGCTACCTCCAGCTGTTTACATGCAGGCCTGCACATGGCTTTTGAAATATTTCAAATATTAACAGAGACCAATGGGGTCATCAGCTGTTGCAGAAGCTTCAAATGATCATTATTGGTACATTATGATGGGTAGACACTTTTCTACAGTTAATAGTAAAATTGCACTTTCATGGTCTGCATGATCAAAAGCTCCAACTGTCCATAGATTTTGGCACTACAACATAAAAAAATTCATAAAGCAGGATTTGTTTCCACTTTGTGTTCCAAAATGTAATATTAGTCCATGAGTCCTTAATTAGAATGATGGTAATTGCCAAACCTGAGAGTATGTGAGAAAAGTAAGAGGTTAGTTGTTGATATCAGTAGGCAAATGCTTAGTGCATCTATGTTCTTCTGTGTGCTATTTTAACTGGTTAGATTAGCCCATTTAATATAAAGGGATGGTGCATCTGTCAATAACAGAAGAACATCGTATTAATTTCATTCAGAAACCAGCTCCGTAATATTTTCTGGGACCATTTATGCAAATGTGTAGTACCTGGACAGTAATCTTTAGTTATCTTTGGGATTTATAGTCACACTATAATAGATTCTACGCTCTTCGGTGGATGTAAATTATCCCATGGTACTAACTGAAGAAGAGCAGGACAGTTCTCTCCATTTTCTTGGGCAATATTTATCCCTAAACCAACACCTAACATGGATAATGTGGTAATTAATTTAATTGATGTTTGTGGCATCTTGCTATGTGCACATTGGCTGCTGTGTTTCTTACATTACAGCAGTGAGCACACTTCAAAAGCACCTCGTTGCTTGTAAATATCCTGACGTTGTGAAAAGCAGTACAGAATCACAAATTTGTTCATTCTTTTCTTCAACGTATTAAATATTTGTCCATTAATATTGGCAGTTATTCAAGAAACGCATGGAAAATGAAACAAAGAGCGCAACTTTCTACCAAAGGCTAGAAATTTTGGGAATAAGGGGCACAGCGGCTGGTGAGCCTGGTATGCAGCTTGCTCAACTTCCGTCTGTAAATGGCCACAAAAGTGAACGGGTTTAATAATGGGCAAGGTGTCCTCCAGGCCCAAAACTGCTGGGGCTCCTGGGGGTAGTTTTTACTCCGTGCGCTAGTGTAAACCAGCTGATAGTGAATGAGCAGCCTGTTTTACATCTCTCCCCGATGTCTGTTTCCATTGATTTCAATGAAAATCAGGGTGGGGAGGGGGATGTAAAACGGACTGCTGTCTCGCTGTCAGCCATTTCACATTTGCAGGCTAAGGCTGGAACTTTTGGTGTCGGACGTCATGGCGGGTGGGGGAGGGACACAATGTGGTGAGAAAGCCATAATTTGGTTTTACGCTGTCATGAAACCAGTTTGCGATTGTCCGCTCCATTCGTCAATGCCGGGCTGTGTTTCCCGCTGCCAGACATCAGGAACATAATTTTAATACATTTGCATCTAATTATAAGCCCTATTCACGGGAATCATCCCCCCCGACATCAAATGTACTGTCCACATCGGTGTGACTTCAGAACGGTGTGCTTCACAACTGCATGCACCTGGCGAGCTGAACTTCGAGGGGAACTCGGTGGTGAGTGCACAAAAACTTGCGCAATGCCCACGAGCATCGCCTGTAGGACATCAAGGAAGAGGCGCCCCATATTCATAGCAGGCACAGGCAACACACTTTTCCCCGGCTGGCTTTCAGCGCGGTGCCGGGGCAAGCGCTCCAGTGCGGGTCAGACTGGGTGGGTGGGGGGGCAAGGCAGCACAAACAGATTGAAGGAAGTACTCAAGTACATGCTGGGGGGTGGGTGGGGGTGAGGGAAGTGGCCATGCACTTTGAAAAGCTTGTCAAAAGTGAGCATTCTTCCACAGCTGAAACCGTTCAGCTGCCACTCCATTGACGTGCTTGGAGTCAGGCCTCTGAAGCTTTCCTGCCCAATCAAGCAACACAAAAACATGAAAGTGCCACCAAATGCTCCAGAACTTTTCACCCCTCAGGCATAGACTGCAAATTAATGTGTGTTTTAGTGGGCAGCAGAGCAATTGGGTGACTTGTGAAAGGTGGCCATGGCGCAGTATCTGGTGGAGGTGCTCACAGCCTTGCGATGTCTTTATTAAGGTTTGGTCCAGTATCCACCAGGGTTGAAGCTAACAGCGCAGCGTTGCAGTGCGGGTTTGGAGAATGCCTGCGCCTGAGCTGAGAGCACAGCATGCAGTCCAATGGTCGAAAGTGCCGCCAACTGGTCAGGTGGAGTGGGCGGAGGTGGGTGGGGTTTCAGACAGCCAATGAGCACCATCAAGTGATGGCCAGCACCTCCTGCATGCTCCTTCAGACTTAACCGAGAGGTTCTACTACACCCTAGCTAACCCACACGTCTCTCTCTTTGATCCTGCAGGGGGAGAACATCAGGATCATGGAGCCTGGTGATTTAGCGGAATGCCTCATGGTTTACAGGGAGTGGAGAAGCAGAAGAAGAGAGCGGTGGAGGCGCTTGGCTCGGCAAAGGGAGGAGCACCTCCCTCAACATGAAGGGATGACAGGGCCTGCTGCACATGCAGCTGAAGATCCACAGCGAGATGTCGCTCATAGGCACCTCACTAGACTCAGTGTCTCTAGACGGTGCCTGTAATTCCTGCAGATGACTGAGAACCAGTGTCGCCGAAGACTGTGCAGGTTTAAGGAACTGGTCATTTGCATCCGCCACCTGCTGCAGGATTTGGTACCACAGGGACATGGAGCACATCCACTGCCAATGTCCCTGAAAGTGAACACGACACTCAATTTTAAAAATCAAGCAGCTCCTTCCAGGGCTCCACAGGTGACCTGTGCAGGATCTCACAAGCCTCCATGCATGTGTATCCAGGAGGTCACGTCCGCCATCTTCGCGAAGGCACAGAACTTAGTGCATTTCACCCGGGATCAGGAAAGCTAGGAAGCAAGAGCACTGGGATTTGTGCAGATCTCTGATTTTCCACAGGTGCAGGGCGCCATCAACTGCACTCACGTGGCGCTTAGATCTCCATGGCAACAAGTAATCAACTACGTCAACCTCAAGGGCTTCTACTCGCTGAATGTTCAGCTGGTCTGCGACCACCACAAATGCATCCTACAAGTCTGCGCACGATTCCCAGGGAGTGTCCACAACTCCGACATCCTTAGCAGGTCTCAGATCCCTGGCATCTTCCAGGGTCCAGAGAGGCTGCAGGGTTGGCTCCTCGGGGACAAGGGTTACCCATAGATGATGTGACTGATGAAGCCCATGCAGTGGCCTCAGACTGCAGCAGAGAGACGATATAACCAGGATCATGCTGCAACCCGGACTTTAATGGAGCAAATGATAGGCATTTTAAAAATGAGATTCCAGTGTCTCAACAGGTCCGATGGAGCACTGCAATACAGTCCCCAGAGGGTGTCGCGCATCATCATCGCTTGCTGCACACTACACAACCTGGCGCTGCAACGGGAGGGAGGACCTGGCTGAGGAGGAGATGGAAGAGATTCACCTCTCCTCCGATGAGGAGGACATCAAAGGGGATGACAGTGATGATGTCCTCAAAGGGGAGGATGCCAGCGATGAGGCCATCACACTGGCCAGACGAAGCAGGCGCGCTCAGGATGTCCTCATAGCCGTAAGATTCGTGGAGGGTGATGACGAGATGCATTAAGAACAGACCTGATATTCTCACCTTGCATCTGTGAACATTTGACTCCTGTGTGGCTGATGGCAGCGCAAATACCCTCAGTGCTCAGGCTCATGTAATGGAGACACAGTGGAGGCCATAATAGTCATTAGATTACAGGAGGAGGATGACGACATGCAGTGAGGACACTCCATAGATCTTCACATAGCCTCTGTGAATGTCTGGCTGAGGGCAGCTCACTTACACTCTGTGATCAGGGTCATATCATGGAGACGCAGTGGGGAAACTTTAAGTGCATCTGATCCTTTGTCTGCCTTCAGCTCCTGACTGGCCAGCCCCAGCTTAATAGCACTGAGAGCACACAGAGAGAATGAGGGAACTCTGGCAGCAATGACAAGCCACATCGAGGTGCAGGCATCAGTAATGTGTCCAGTGAGGGTGAAGCCGGACCATCACTTTGGTCTGAAGGTTACACACTGCACAGGGAAGAGGCCCTGGACTGAGACGCCTGCCTTTATCTTGTGTAGGAACAGAGTGACACGAACACTGCTCATCAGAACAAGGAGCCATAGGCAAGGAGACATTCTTGGGAGTTTATTTGCAATAGTGAGAATTAAGTACAAGTGGTTAACACCCATGCCCAGGCTGTGCAATTCCATCTTCTTAACCTTCCTAACTTTGCCTCTACTGTTTGGTGCTCCCCTGAAATCCACAGCAGAGGTGGAAGCAACTTGCTGACTGCTACACCCTGTCTGTGATGACCTTGATGGGCGTCCACTGCAGGGCCAAGACCTGGAGGATCCTGGCCTGCTTTCGGGGTTCTGCTGTGTGGCAGTGGCACCCTACTCGGCCTGTGGAGCTGGAACTGCTGAGGTCACAGGAAGAGGGGATTCGGGTGGGCCATTCACTCCCAGAGTCACCTGGGTGGATCGCCCCGGAGTGTGCACCTGATGATCCTCCTCCCTATGTGTGCCTAAGAGCCCCTGGCTGACCCCTTGAGGAGAAGGGGAAGATTGAGGGAGGTCAAGCTGCCCCGCACTCCTCTTGTGTTGACACTGTTGGAGGCCAACTATGGCATCAGCATTGGAGTTCAGCCAGCGTAGCAGTTAAGGAGCGAAGTCCCGTACCAAGGTCTCCATGACGGCCGTCATCCTATCAGTGTTGACCTTGGTGTGTTGGCATACTGGCACTATCACCTCAGACTGAAGACGGACAGACTCCTCCATTGTGCCTTGCAATCTGAGGAGTGCAGTGGACATCCCTTCCTGATGTTCCCGATCTTGCCTTTGCAGCTCCAGCAACTGAGGCATGACTGAGTCCAGAGGCTCCTCATCTGAGTCGGACTCAGCAAATGTCCGGCCTCCAGCTGTCCTCCGAGTGCTGGAAACCTGGGAAGTTCCTGCCGTCACCTGCTGTGGATCAGACAGTGCTCATCAGATTGTGACCCCGAGGCTACTTTAGAACTAGGTCCTACCGAGGTATGTGTCTCTGCGCTGGTAGAGTGCATGGGTGAGCGCTGTGATGGATCTTCAATTAGGGTGTCATCAGATTGTTCTTCTGAGGTGTTTTTGGGGCTTAAGTCGAGAACCTGGGTCATGGACTCCCTCGGCTGCTTCCCAGATGTGCCTGCGAAATGAAGGAGAGATAATTAGTGTGTGGCAGGGGACAGCGGAACAGGGGAACTCACTCACAGCATGGTTGTCTGATGGATATTGCACTGCGGATCGTCACTTGGTTGAGCAGCGCTGACCTCACTGTCAGCACAGGGAGGAACAGTCCAGATTGTGGCCAGCCAGCTGGGTGACTCTATTTTCAAAGTCTTTGAGGACCTTGATGTTGAGCATCCCTTCACCAGTCTGCGACCTCTCCCTTTTGTTGTGTGCCAGCTTGTTCTGCATGAATACAGATGGAGAGAATGTAAGCAGGACGCCTGCCAAGCCAGATGAGAAGGATGCCTGGCATGTGTGGTTGGTGAGTGGTGCCATGGACAGAATGAGGACATGATCTGCAGGGCAGGTGAAGGTGCGTGTGAGAGAGTGAATGGTGATGCCCCTTGAACTGGCAGTGAGTGAGGTCCCTGTGGGTGTGTGATGGGTTTGTGAGTGTGTGAGTTGAGAGTGATGAGAATAGTGATTTAACCTGGCGGAACGGAGGAGATCATTCACCCTCTTTCAGCACTGGATGGCTGTCCTCTTTTGCAGGGTATTGGTGCTGACCACCGCTGCCATTGCCTCCCATGCTGAATTGTTAACCTTGCTCACTGGCCTTTACCCAGAGCGGGGTAGAGGACTTCATGGCAGCCTTCCAGAGCTTCCAGTAGGCGCCCGAGGGAGGCATTGCTAAATTTGGGGGCAGCATGTTCCCTCCCTTTGGTGACCATGACTTTCCAACAGCTTCTGATGCCTTGGAGAGCGCGAGCTCTGTGCAGGAGCACCCTTTAAATATGGTGCCTGGATTACTGAAGGCCTGAGGTGACGGTGGAGAGGGACCTGGCATGTTTCCCGGGAATGTGTTATTAATGAAGCGGAACGCACCAAAAATGGGATGATACGGCGCGAAAAATTGCCTTTGCGGCTGGCAGGCAAAGTGTCCCTTTTCCTGCCCGCTACTGCGCTTTGTGCAAATCTGGACCATTTCCACCCTAAGTCAGCTTTATCCCCTGATATGTGATGCTCTGCAGGAGCAAAAAAGTGAAAAATTGTCTCTTTAATTCCAGCCACTTTTATTGAAGCAGCTCAATGGCCACCAGCTGAGAAAAAAAACACTTTGTTGTCATATTCACGGTCTTTGCATTATAAAGCAACTCAGAAGCAGAAGCCCCAGTTATCTTTCATTTGCTGAAATTGTGAGGAGGAAATGACGAGGAATGGATAAATTTAGCACTATAAATAACTCAAGAGTCTCGGCTAGCAGGGCAGCTGCAGACTGTTGCACCAGCTCAAGTGCAGACGTGTTCATGAAGACACGGATGCCACTTCGGGTAATGTAGTACAGACACCTTGTGTGTCAGATTATAGATCTTGAATCATTTGCTTTATATTCATGTTTAAGAGCCTTTAATGTATTAGCAGAAGTATTGATCATAAAATAGAGGAGAAAAACAACTTTGACTTCTAAACTACCTTGCATCAATTGTCATTACTTTAATAAAACAGGCCACTCTCTAGGACCTGTAATTAACCCTTTGGGATAACAATAGTGGCTTGGTAACATAAACAGCATAATAACAGGGTAGTTGTGTTTACTCCATGTGATGCAAAGAAGATTGTTCTGAGGTTTAGTTTGTTTCCTTAATACTGCCTTCATGTGTGCTATATAGATTTTTTTCAGTAACATGGGCTACAAGATTAGATACTCATATTTGTAAAGAAGCATTGTACAAGAATATACTGCACATCGTGTTCTTCTCAGGCCTGTTTGATACACTTATCAGTATTTTACTAAGAATTATTTGAGCGGTTTATTTGTTTGTTGCAATGTGGCTGGCCAGTATGTAGTGATCTAATTTCAATTTTGTTAAGGATGTTGTGAGCCTTCACCTATATTGTAGTAAGCATTGCAAAGAAGTGTGACTATGCATGTGTATTTGTGTGTTTGTGTATTTGTATCTCCATGTGTGCATGTGCACATCTACATATTTGTGCTTGCAAAAATATGTGTGTGTTTTTTTGAGCCATGATTTGTTCCCAGGATACAGGTGCTGCTGGTAAGACCACATTTATACCTTGAGATCCTGAGAAGATAGGGATGAGCCTTCTCTTTGCACCACTGAACCACTTATGGTGATGGTGGTCCCACAATGGTGCCCAGTAGGAATTTCAAGGATACTGACTGAGTGAATGTGTGTATATGTACATGCGTGTGCAACGCAGGTGTGTGCATTTGTATATACATGCAAGCAGGGCTATTCTGTAATTCTGGTCCTGATGGTGTCCCAGCAGACTGATGTGATCATTAGAAATTTCTTGGGGAGAGGAAGAATTTACTCAATTTCCAGCTGCAGCTCTGGTGGGAGATTGGTCGAATTGCTGAAGAAATGACAAAAATAACTAAATGGACCATTTGTCTGCGGTTTGGCCAATCTACCCTACAGTTAGGGCAGGAGATTAAGAGAACTCAGCTAGAAAGTCAGGACCATTTTTTAGACTATAAGTTATCATGGCACAGAAGGAAGTCTCAAGGAGGCATCTTTGGCATGCAATTAAATATCCCTCTCATAGAGTCCCAATACTACACTGAGATGCAGATGGAGACCATAGGAAACGTTGGATGCCAATGGTTCTGGGGGACCCTGAAGGATGTAAAACTGAACCATTTAGAGCAGACAACTCCAGATTTGATCCTCAGTGTGTGGTCCAATAGATCTCAATCAAGGTTTCAGTGTGGGCACCATAATTGACATCAGGGCACCTAGCCTAGGGAATGAAAAAACCAACTAGGCTGCCATCCCTGACCCATTCCTGGCAGTTATGCAGCTTTGGGATGTCAGAGCAGTGCAAAACTTGCCTTGGCACATGCTGACTCCCTTGGTTAAATTATTTACTGACTCTTAACGTTCTGAACTCCTACACAAAGAGTTGCTAGTCCAGAGGGGTACAAAGATAACTTCTGTGATCGATAGAACTGTACCCTGATATCAGTGTCCACATCCATATGAGGAAGGATGAGGGAAAATTTTAGAATGAAGAAAGAAACAGCATAAAATTTTGGGAAAAATCTTAGGAAATAAAGCAGATTTAAATTCTAAAAGCTTTTAATGTGTTTGTCCAATAATGATGAACCAGTTATACAGTGCATGCTGCTTATGACTCCTCCACTCTCCCTGTAGGGAGTGGTGTTATTATTTTAGATGCTCAGGGGGTGAAATTGGTCTCTGGCAGCAGCATAAAATGGACTAGTAGCCAATTGATAGCTAATTTTTCACCGTGCCCCATCTTCTTTCCACCAAAGTTCACAGAACAACAGTTCAAACTATTTTTGCAGATTCATTTCCTTGTCGCACTGTTATGTTTAGCCAGTTTCAGCGAAACAAAATAAGTGACTGCATTTGCTGGTTCATTCCCTTGAACAATGTCTTGACCAATTAGAGTCAAACTGCCTGGTTAAAATTTCAAACAATGCTTGGCTGTTAGCTGTTAGTCACCATCAACTTGTGCATTCTCCATGGCAACGCCTCTACCAATCAGATTCCACTTACCAACCAATCAGCACTCTCTTCTCATACAGAATAAATTTGTTGTTTCCCCTGACTCCCCTCAGCTCTCGACCTCATTACAGCCTTGGTTCAAACATGGACAAAAGAGCTGAATGCCAGAGGTGAGGTGAGAGTGACTGCCCTTCACATCAAGGCCGCATTTGACAGAGTGCGGCATCAAGGAGCCCTAGCAAAACTGGAGTCAATGGGAATCAGGGGGAAAACTCTCCATTGGTTGGAGTCATACCTAGCACAAAGGAAGATGGTTGTGGTTATTGGAGGTCAGTTATCTCAACTGCTGGACATCATTGCAGGAGTTCCTCAGGGTAGTGTCCTTGGCCCAACCATCTTCAGCTGCTTCATCAATGACCTTCCTTCCATCATAAGGTCAGAAGTGGGGATGTTCGCTGATGATTGCACAACGTTCAGCACCATTTGCGATGACTCAGATACTGAAGCAGTCCATGTCCAAATGCAACAAGACCTGGACAATATCCAGGCTTGGGCTGACAAGTGGCAAGTAACATTTGCACCACACAAGTGTCAGGCCATGACCATCTCCAACAAGAGAGAATCATCCCTTGATGTTCACTGGCATTACCATCACTGAATGCCCCACTATCAAGATCCTGGGGGTTACCATTGACCAGAAACTGAACTGGACTAGCCATATAAATACTGTGGCTACAAGAGCAGGTCGGAAGCTAGGAATCGTGTGACGAGTAACCCACCTCTTGACTCCCCAAAGCCTGTCCACCATCTACAAGGCACAAGTCAGGAGTGTGATGGAATACTCCCCACTTGCCTGGATGAGTGCAGCTCCCAACACTCAAGAAGCTTGACACAATCCAGGACAAAGCGGCCCGCTTGATTGGCACCACATCCACAAACATTCGCCCCCTCCACCACCGACGCACAGTAGCGACAGTATGTACAGTCTACAAGATGCATTGCAGGAATTCACCAAGGCTTCTTAGACAGCACCTTCCAAACCCACGACCACTACCATCTAGAAGGACAAGGGCAGCAGATAGATGGGAACACCACCACCTAGAAGTTCCCCTCCAAGTCACTCACCATCCTGACTTGGAAATATATCACAGTTCCTTCACTGTCACTGGGTTAAAATCCTGGAACTCCCTTCCTAACAGCACTGTGGGTGTATCTACACCACATGGACTGCAGCGGTTCAAGAAGGCAGCTCACCACCACCACCTCAAGAGTAACTAGGGACGGGCAATAAATACTGCCTAGCCAGCGAAGCCCACATGCTCTGAATGAATTAAAGAAATGACATTGGCATTTTCTTGCAAATTGTCCTGATGAGTGCAAGATGAAAAGCTTCAGCAAAAAAATGTTTCTCTTTTCAGTAATAGTCATGAAAAGACAAACTTAGCAAATTAGCAAGTTTCTTAGTCATGTGTAATCAGTGTACACAGCATGTCTATGAACATCCTGCACTGATGTTTTCAAAGTTGTTTGTATGCAAATCAAAACTTTTTTTTCTGTTTTAAAGGACTTATTATTTCTCTCTTCCCTTCTCCTCTCAGTCCTTTGGCAGTACCCCTCTTTGAAAGGTTTCTGAGGGGCTAGTCTAGGGAGACAACAGGCTGGATTTTCGTGTAGGCTCAGGAAAACCTGACCTGCGCAATTTTCTGCTTTCTGAAATGCAGACATACCTGAAAATAAAGTGAAGCTACAATGTTACATGCATCATGTTAAACAGCAAAAGCAGTATACAATAGGCACCTTTAAGAGTCCACAACTAAAAGCTCAGATCAAATCCTACCACATTGAGTCATAAATGTCCCTATGTTCAATGATGGGGGAGTCCCAGCAAGTCATGCTAAAGACAAGTCTGAAGCTTTCACAACCATCTTCAGCCAGAAGTGTTGAGTGGATGATACATCTCAACCTTTTCCTGAGGTCCCTATCATCGGAGGGGCCAGTCTTCAGCCAATTTGATTCACTCTACATAATGTCAAGAAAGGGCAGAGTGCACTGGACACAAGAAAGGCGATGGGCCTCAAAAATATCCTGGCTGTAGCGCTGAAGAATTATTCCAGAACTAGCCATGCCTATAGCACTAAGCTGTTCCAGTATAGCTTCAACACAGACATCTGCCTAACAAAGTACCTTGGTGTGTCCTGAGCACAAAAAATAGGACAAATATGGCCAATTACCACTCCATCAGCCTACACTCAATCATCAACAAAGTGATGGAAGGAGTAGTCAACAGTGCTATCAAGCAGCACTTACTCACTGAAGCACAGTTTTGGTTCTGCCAGCACCATTCAACTCCAGACCTCATCGCAGCCTTGGTCCTAATATGGACAAAAGAGCTAAATTCCAGAAGGGAGGTGACAGTGATTGCCCTTGACATTGAGGCAGTATTTGACAGGCACTGAGGGGCCTGAGTTGCAGGAGGGTCTAGAACTGGAAGAGGGTTGTGAAGCTGGAGTGGGTTGTTGGATTTGGTGAGAGGGGTTGTGGAGTTGGGGAGGATTGTAGAAGTGGATGAGGGTTTTGGAAGTGGAGGAGGGTTGTAGAACTGGAGGAGGTTACAGAGGTGGGGAGGGGCTGAAGCACCAGTGGGAGGTAGAGTTGGGAGCAGTAATGCTTTTCATCCACAATGCAGACCAATGTATGTCCATGTACAATGACAATCAACATGAATGCCTCTTTTACAGATGAACAGAATTCCCGTATGAAGCATAACTCTACCTGACCTATGATATTGTTTTTTTAATGAAGTGTAAATAAGATAGAGATCATTACTATTACACATAAGTCTTTGATCTTACTGTATAACCTTGTTGCATCCTAACCTCATGTGCCATGTGAAGAATGGATTTATCTGTGGATGGTAATTGAGTTCAGATGTCAGTGATTAGATCAGCTGACTCATAACAGGAGAGGATAAAAATTCATGAAAGCGTCTGTCTCACAGGACTTTAGCTTTCCATTAACACCAAGTGATGTAATGAATGCCACTCTGAAGACCTCACAGTCACACCTCAACCTGTTCCCATTATATGTATGTTGTTGCTCCTTTCTCCTTTACAAGTACCACTTTGTATTTCAAACGCTGAATTGTTTATCTTGCTCACAGCATCCTCATCATCTATACATTCATAATACTGATCACCTTTTGGACGATTCCCCTCTCCTTTGGCCTCTTTCCTTCCAACACAGCCTCTCTTTTCTCTTGCTATCTTATCAATACCGATCGTATCTCTTGTTTATGTGAAGCTGCAAAAAAACTGATCGACACACACTTCCTCCTCACTGTGTTGAAATCAAGATTCATCACACAAACCAATTTTTCACTAGGTTTCAAAACTCCACATTTCCCTTTGTCATTCCCATCTTTAAAAGCCAAATTTAGTGGGCTGTTTTAACCACCTTCCCAGCACTGGTTGGGGTGGGTTAAATTGTTGGAACTGGTAAACCTGACACCAACGACCTATAAGTGTGTCTACTTTCTGTTTAACTGTTGTGGGCCAGTAACCCGTGCTGGAGAGGTGGGGTGGTAGTTATAATATTTAAATAAGGCTCCATGCCTCAGATTTTGTCAGCTCTTTGGAATTAGTGCTTCCAGCATGAGTTTCCCAGGACTCGAGAAATGTGGCATTGAAAGGGAGAAGTGATTAAGTGGCACTGCATGTGGTGGATAAAGGCTAGGAGTGCCCGATACTAATACACAGTGCTCACAGCTGCTTTCTTAATTCCTTCTGGGAAAGAGTCTGGTGAGAGTATGGTGTTATGAAGAATTTATTTGTACTGTTTGGAGGTGTTCACACCCAGGCTGGGTGGTGTTATGGCTGCTTTTAATTGGATACCAGCTAGGGAGACAATCAGCATCCACAGCAGCAAGGGCATACTGTGAAGGGCTGTGCAGGGGGATATCAGAGAATGAAGCAACAGAGGAGTTGAGTTTGCCAAAGGCAATACTCGCCTAAGTGAGGAAATTAATAATACTCAAAATAAAAGTGGAAACTTTAATCACATGCGGCTTCCTTCAGATTCAGGTTTCTTTACCTTTCAGAAGAGCAATGCCTCTGATCATCATGTCAGGTGGTCACAGACATCTGCAGCCCTGTCGAAGAAGACCTGCTAGGTTGTTTGACAGGGCTGAGAGCTATTCTGGCCACCTAACTACTCTTCCTGGCTCCCATGTTAACTCCTATTATTAAAGGCTTTTTCTGCTTAGGTACTGTCCCCCTCTCCCCAAAACTGCTGGCATCATTTATCTCTTCAAAAACCAAACCTTGTAAACCACTGCCTCATCTTCAATCTCCCTTTTCTCTCCAAAGTTGTTGAATATGTTTCTGCTTTCCAAGTCTGTGCCTGCCTTTCCCAGAACCCCATGTTTGAACCCCCCCAGTCAGGTTTTTTCATTCTTTCATGGGATGTGGGCGTATCTGGCAAGGCCGGCATTTGTTGCCCATCCCTAATTTCCCTTGAACTGATAGCTTGCTAGGCTATTTCAGAGGGCAGTTAAGAGTCAATCACATTGCTATGGGTCTAGAGTCACATGCAGGCCAGACTAGGTAAGGACAGCAGATTTCCTTCCCTCTAGTCCCTGCCATGATACCAGAATGGATCTTAGCAAAGTCACAAGTGACATTCAATGTAACTGTGACACAGATAAACTATCTTTCTCAGCCTGTCTGCAGTCTTTGACATGGTTAACTGTACCATGTTCCTCCAGCACTTCTCCACTGTCTTTCAGTTAGGTGGGGCTGCGGTGTGCCTGGCTCGATTCTTAGCTATCCAGTTATAGCCAGAGAATCAGCTGCAATATCTCCTCACATTGTTTTCTCTGGTGCCCCCAGGTTCTATTCTTGGCTCCATACTATTTCTCATCTATGGCTATACCTTGTCCGAAAACACAGCATCATCACATGATCACAGCCAGCTCTACATCACTACCACCTGTCTCACCCACTCCACTTCTAAATTGTCAGACTGCTTGTCTGACATCCAGCATTGCATGAGCAGAAATTCCCTCCAATTAAATATTGGGAAGACTGAAGCCATTGTGTTCAATCCCCATCATAAATGCTGTATCCTCACCACTGACTCCATCCGTCTCTCTGGCAGTATTCGGAGGCTGAACCAGATTGTTTACAACCTTGGTATGATATTTGACCTCGAGATGATCTTTCAACCACATATCAGGTCCATTATTAAGACTGCCTATTTCCACTTCCCTAACATTGTCTGACTCTGCTCCTGCTTCAGTTCATCTGCTACTGAACCCTCATCCATGCCTTTTCTGCCTCTAGCTTTGACTAGTCCAATGTATTCCTGCCCAGTCCCCAAAGCCCTACCCTTTGTAAACTTGATGTCATCCAAAACTCTGTTTCTGATGTTCTAACAAGCATCAAGGCCCATTCGCTATCACCCCGGATCTCATTGACCTGTATTGTCTCCAAGTTAAGCAATGCCTTGACTATAAAATTCTCATCCTCCGTGGCCTCTCCTCTCCCTACCTCTGTAATCTCCTCCAAGATACCTGTGCTTATCTAATTCTCATCTCGAGCATTCCCGCCATTGGTGGCCATGCCTTCAGCTGCCAGGGACATGAGCCCTGGAATTCTCTCTGTAAAGCTCACAGCCTCTCTCCTTTCAGAAACTTCTTAAAATCTACGTCATTGGCCAAGTATTTGTGCTAATATCTCCTGAAGTGACTCAGTGTCAGATTTTGTTTGATAACACTCCTGTGAAGTTCCTTGGGACATTTTACTTTGTTAAAGATGCTGTATAAATAGGCTGTTATTGACAGCACCAGAACAAGTGGGCACCCAATTCTCATCTGTAGCTAGCTTCCAACTGGTGCAGGGTGCCATTGACTGCATATACATGTCAACCCAAGAACCCATGGATCAACCAGTTATACTCCTCAACTGCAAAGCATTTCATTTCATCAGTGGTCAGCTGGTGTGCAACTGCAAGGAGGGGTTCATGCTGGTCATGTCAGATTCCCTGGAAGCTGCCATGATGCTTTCATGTTGTGACAGTCCATATGAGAATTTTAAAAAGAAAATTGTGGAGAAGATTTTCCCCTCGTCGGGCAGGCGTGACAGGTGGGCCCGGGAACGGCCGCAAGACCGACCACTGCCAGCAATTGATCTCCGATCGTGATTTCACACTGGTTGGCCAATTAACAGCCAGCCAGCATGAAAGGCACGCTAAGCACCTCAGTGCTGCTGGGGTGGGGGTGGGGCGTGGGTGAAGCGTGAGCGCTGAAGTGTGCACATGCGCGGGGGAGTGCTCAGTGAAAGCTCCCTGAAGGCACAGAGCTGCCTCAGGGAGGTGAAGGATTTTAAAATGAAAACGATATAAACATGGCCCCACATGTGATTCAGTCACATGAAGAGGGACATGTGAAAAAAGGTGTTAAAAAGTTTTTATTGTGGATGGGGTTTCATTAAAAATGCAAAGGCCGGGCCTAGCCTATTCGCCCGCCCGCCAACTGAATGGTTGAGCGGGCAGTGAAAAATACAATTTATTAATTACTTTAGGGCCTTAATAGGCCTCTTAATTGTTGGCGGGCGCGCTGCTGCTACCTGTTGCGTGCACCCGCTGACTGAAAGATCGCGAGAGTGTGCAATGACATCAGGACACTCGCCCGAAATCATTGCGCGCTATTTCGCTCCTGTTCAGGTCGGGCGCGCGCCCGCCCGCGGGACAAAAATTCTGCCCCGTGTGTTTCTTTTTCATTTTCTGTGAACACTCTCATTTATTATAGAAATATAGGGGATGGGGAACAATGGCTGTTTGAGTGCGTTGGTGTGGTTGGAGGTAGAAGATTATATGGTGAAAGCTCAAGAAATAATTCCAAATAGAGTTAGCGACCCTGTGCGAATCATGGGCCTGAATTTTCAGCTCGGTGGGCGGGCATGATCAGCAGGCCCGGGAGCAGTCAGGAAACGGACCGCCAACTGCGATCACACCCCGCCCCCCCCCCCCCCCCCGCCCCGACCGTGATTTCACGCTGACTGGCGTGAAACACGCGCTGAAATGCTCAGCGCTGCCGGGTTGGGTGTGCGGGAGGAGGACGGGTGATGACATTTGCGCAGGTGCGGGCGAGCGCTGAGAGAAAGCTTGCTGAAGGCAGAGAGCCGCCTCAGGGAGCTGCAGACCCGTAAACCATGAAACAAAGTTTTGAAAATCAGGAAAAAAACATCCAAGCATCACAGTCAGGCGCCTGAACATATAGATGATTAAAAATGCTGCCAATAGATTTTTATTTTTATTTTATTTAACAACAGAAACCTCATCCCGCCCTTGAATGAGATTTTATTAAAAAATGCAAAGTCCGCTCGGCTGATTTGTCCCCCCCATCAACCTTAAGGTTGGACAGACCACGGAAAATTGGAGTCAATTGCCCCTTTGGGCTTTATTGCCCTCTTACTTGTTGGCGGGCGCACTTCTGACATTTGCGCCTGCTCGCCGACCGAAATATCACGCGAGCGCAGGATGACGTTGGGACGCTTGCCCGACATCGTTTTGCACGATTTCACATCTGATTGGATTGGGCGTGTCTCTGCCCGATCAGCGTAAAATTCTGCCCCACAGGCTAAATTTTAGTCTTGAACTATATATGGTATTGACAGCCCCGTGCTGCCTGTCCCAGCATCTCAAGGCACTGTTTGGATACCTTTAGTTGGAGGTGCAGAGCACCATGTTATGGAATACCATTTTTTTTTTGTTTTACCTAAAAGGATAATTACCAAAGCCATTTTTGGGTAGCTGATGCATCTTTACATACAGCGCCAGCCATGAATCGGTGGAATTCTTGCCTCTGAGCCAGGAGGTGGTGGATTCATAGGCTGGGCATTTCAGTGTGGTACTCAGGGAGTGCTGTCCTGTTGGAGGTGCAATCTTCCAGACGAGGCATCAAACAAGGTCCTGTCTGCCTCTTGGGTGGGCATAAAAGATCCCATGGCAATATTTGAAGAAGAACAGGGCTGGTCTCCTAGTCAACATTTATCCCTCAAACAATACCTAAAACAGGTAATCTGACCAATTATTTAATTGCTGTCTGTGGAAGCTGTGCAAATTAGTGTCACATTTCCTACATTACGATAGTGACTATACTTCAAAAGTACTTCATTGGCTGTAATCCTGTTCGGCTATTACTAAGATTATGAGAGGCGCTATATAAATGTAAGTCTTTCATTCACATCTTCTTCTTCAAAATTGAGAAAAAAAAGTCTTTTTGAAGTTAAACTTGGCCCAACTATTTCATTCTCTGTGGGATGTTGCCTTTCAGACAGGTATGAAGAATTAAATGATTTTAGCAGCACATTGAGAACTGCATTGAAGAGTTAAATCATCTGTTTTGTGTTATCTATAGGAACAGAGGCTGGTTACCAGGGACACTGCCAGGAATAACTCAGTTGTCTGTCTACAACTTCACTCAGATTAACACTAAACCTGTTTAATGTAACTAAACTGGAGAGAGACCTTACTTTTCGTTCATAGTATACCCCATTATTTTGAAGAGCTGATCTATTAAAGTTTATTTGAACTTAGAAAATATTTATTTGCAAAAGAAGCAAATATGATGTGAGAAAAAACTTTTTCAATGAGTGGTTCGGGTCTGGAATGCACTGCCTGGAAGTGTGGTGGAGGCAGGTTCAATCAAAGCATTCAAGAGGACATTAGATAATTATTTGAATAGAAACAATGTGCAGGGGTACGGGGAAAAGGCAGAGTAATGGCACTAGGTCATAATGCTCATTTGGAGAGCTGGTGCAGACACAATGGGCCAAATGACCTCTTTCTGTGCCATTAAAATTCTGTGATTCTGTAATAGAATGTTTAGACAATCAGAGCAAATTAGTTTTGGCATCGGCTGGTTGCTAAAATATCTTAGTAAGGCAGCTTTCTCAATCATCTGAGTGATAAATGATGTCACAAATTGTCGCAGACTTTTCTGCTTTCTGTCTCTTAAGGAAGAATTGTGTGCATTACTTAACAAACTAAGTGACACTTTTCAAATATGTGCGAGGGTTTGTACGTGAACATGGCTAAGACTGATAGCAGGAGACTTGCAGCCTAATGGATCCTGGCAGTACTGTTATAAACCTGTCATTCAAACATGGGGTCCTAATAAGGATCTGAAGCTTTAACAAAAACCCTAAATTAGTTCAAAGAGACAATAGATAAACTATGAGAAACGACCTGATCTTACCTTACATTGTCAGTATCAGAGTAGGCCTTCCTGCCCAGTTTGTTGAACATTTGCTCCAAAGAGAATAATTCACCCAAGATTGCTGGATATGATGCTCATTTTGAAGCATAAGAACAGAAAGAGGAAATTTTAACACACTCCATCTGACAAGAATGGAGCAGAAGCACAATTAAAATGACTAGGATGTGGACGTGGTTGCCACCCTTTTCCAGCGGGGTTCCAGCGGCTGCCATTTTAAGCAGTTGTATTTTTTTAGGCAGCCAAAGTGCCTGCTAAACGTAGATTGGGGCCTCATGGATTCAAACCAACTGGGGAGTCATTAGGACCTGATAGCATTTTGATAGTCTGCAGACAGGGAAGAATAGAGGAGACCTTCTAAGGTAAGGCAAAAATTCCGCTTGGTGCAACCAGGGGTTCGCCCCCAGGGCTCAGAAGAAAAAACTGGGCTGCTGCTACCTTAGGTTTCCCCACTTCCCCTTCCCACTCAAGAAACAGCTCTGATCATCCCCCCTCATAACTTACCTTGGTGCTACAGAGCAGTCTCCAGCTTACTGCCTGCCTATTTTGAGTAGCAAGACATGTAAATGAAACTGGGAAGTAAAATTGGTCGCGGTTTCCCACAGACACTCCCGCGTGGGAAGGGGATCGGAAACCTACCCTCCCCAACACAGTTTTCCTGCCCAAGAATTCAAATCCACCCTAGAATAGAGTGTTGAGTAGAATGCTCAAGTTCGCAGATGGACCATTTCTCAGTCATTATGAAACTTCCATAAACTTGAGCTCAAGCAGAACTCTGCTCCCTGTATCCTAACTTGGACCAAGTCCCGTTCACCTTTCACCCTGCCCTCGCTGACTTACATTGGCTCCCAGTCTAGCAACACCTCAATTTAAAATTCTCTACTTATTTTCAAATCCCAGTATGGCCTTGCACTTCCCTATTCCTGTAACCATCTCCAGTCCTACAACCCTTTGAGGTCTCTGCTCTCCTCCAATTCTGGCTGGCTGTGCATCCCCGATTTTCATCGCTCCACTATTGAGGGCTTGGCTTCAATTGATTGTATCCTCATTCTGGAATTCCCTTCTTAAAATCTCTCCGCCTCTCTCTCTCTCCCCTTTTAAGATGCTCTTTAAAACTTGCATCTTGGACAAACCTTTGGTCAGATGTCCTAATATCTCCCATTGTGGCTCAATGTCAAATTTTCTTTCCCAAGCACCTTGGCACATATTATTATGTAATAAGGGTGTACAGATGCAAGTTGTTGTTGCAATAGTTTAACAGTGAGTTATCAGCAGGCCGTCAGTGTAGTTGAACTGAATGCCAATGTCAGTAACAAGGAATAAGGTCCTTAAGTTTCTGACAGTCTCTGTGAGTCAGGAAATAAATCACTCGGCTTATGATAAGGATATTCTTCCACTAGTGCCAAAGACCTTTGCGCCTCACTGGTGCTCTGCTTAGTTTGTTTGGCTCATTGCTTACCATCCCAGGTGAGACAACCTTCTTATATTTTTCAAATGTTCAAATACACAGCGATAATACAGCAGGGACCTGTGGTTTACGGAAAATAAATCATCAGGTGCATTTCGGCCTATAGCCTCTGTGCACAACAGCTTGGTAGAATTTTCCGTCAGCCGATGATCCTGAAACATTCTAGTTCCAGATAGTTTTCTTTGCAAGCAAAGTTGATTTATATTCAAAATGCATAGCCATTTTCCACAAATTTCAGCTAGACTTACCATCACAGGCTTAGTGAGAAACTGCAGAGACACAAACATGGTGACATCATCAAAGTTGTCTGAAATTAGCATGGAAATGTAAAACATTTATTTAAACTCCCTTGTTTCCAGGCAAAAGCTTTGAGTGAAAGAGCACAGAATGAGTATTTACCTGACTCTTGCCTTGCCAGGTGTTTTTGTGGCTGGTTGTATGGGGTAGGGTGGGAGGTGGAGGTGGGTGGGTGAGGGTGGGGGTGGTGTGAATGGCTGGGCTTAAACAGCAGTCTGCACTGAAGTCATGCTGTGTAACAAGACACAAAGGGGTCCTATACCTTTAAGGAATACAGTTCATCAATTCATAAGTTCACAGCTATTCATTTCAAACAATGGTTTTAAAGCTCACAATGAATGTTTCAAAATGATTGGTTTTAGTATCCCAATATTTGCATAAATCAAACCAAATATAAAATGATTATGCAGGTAAATGGATAATAAGCATCACACACATTCCACAAACTCCTCCAATTATGCTGATGAACTCTGTAAGAATCTTCTGTGTGGCTGCCATTGCAGCTTTAGTCAGCATCTTTGGTGAAATAATATCAGCCTGTACTGATAGTAGACAATCTGTTAACCTTGCATGGCAGCCTGAGGTAATTTCTGTCCGAGTGTTTATTTTACTTCAGCAGCAAAGAGACCATGAATCTTCATTTTATAACCCTACTGTACAAAATAATGACAGATTAATACCCAAGACAAGTGAATAATTTACAAATGGACATTGAAATGCAGTTGAGATCTGGTCAATAATAGATGGTCACTGGCAGTTTCCATGGATGTCGCAAAGAAAGAGATAAAGTGTGCAAGAATTTTTGTTTACCTGATCGATGTTGATTATAGGTCTTATACAACAATGTGTGCAGAATGGGCTATTTGTGATCTATGAAACGATTTAAGTAGTTGGGACTGTCTAAATAAACAGCTGTGGAAAGCTGAAGCTTGCTGTACTGTGAGGCAGCTGCCAGTTGCTCGCATTGTGTAACAGATGACGCAGAATCTCAGGCTACACCCAGCTCTCTCTCTCTCTCTCCCCCCATCTATCTCCCTATATTATCCCTTGAGACAGAGCCACTTATAGCTTCAGTCATTTCACAGTAAGCAACTGGATGAAGAAGACAAAAAATATCTTCACTGGCCTTTTTGTTGGAGTGGGACAGCGAGACTCACTGGTGCCTGCCTGTGGGTAGCAGTATCTCACCGTCTGGATGAGAAAAGGTTTCCGTGTAAGGGAGCTCAGCTGAACACTGTGCTAGCCAAAGAAATGTCCACACCGTGAAGATATCTGTTAAGTTACACTCACCATCCTGTTAATGGGAACCCAGAATTCCTGCTGTACAAGAATATTGAAGGTAAGCGTGTCTCTGATCTGCAACTAATGGATACAGTCTGTGCCAATAGCTCACATTAAATTTACAGTGAAGCTGAGAGGCTACTGTGGTGATTCTGTACCAGAGTTAATCACAAGTTGCAGTAAACAGGGTAGACCTCTCATTACTGTTCAATGAAATGCCACCAGTTTAACAGCAAAATAAAATGGAATAGCTCCCCACCCCCCTCACTAATACTTGCTTTCTATATGATGTTTAGAGAGACTCCAGGTTGTTATTAAGCTATTTTAGTCATACTTTTATATTCAGATCCTTAGTTATGTCCTTTCAGTACTGGGTAGTTTGCACTGACATGATCCATATTGCACGAGCATTAAAAATACACCATGCTATAGTTTGATTCATATATCCACCAAGAATTTGTTGTTGTTTCCTTACTGAAACATTTGGGAAATGTTTTCAGTGCTTTGGCAAAGACTTTTAATTTTACAAAATCCAAATTGAAGTCATCAACCTTAGTCAGCGATAGCTTTATTGAATAGATTGGAAACACTTCTATGGTGTCACCACGAAGACTCACTATGTCAGTTGATTCATTGGACTGTGGCAAGATGGTAGTGGTGGTGACTTTGACAAAAGTCAAGAATTGACCCTCCTGCTTTATTCTGGGTTGTGACATTGATTCACAAGGCCAGTAATTCTTGCTGCCGTTCAGCATGCGGAGGTGGAATGGGGGAGGAGGGTAGGAATGTTCTGGATTCCACACCCTTGCAATGTCAATCCAAAGAGACAGTTAACCCTGCAACTTATTTAGCAAAGAGTATTTTTAGTGGGGGCACTGTTATGATACTAGTTTATCCCTGTTTTGAAGAAGGGGGAGGCTCTGCAATGATATGGTACTATTTCAATACTGCACTGAGGAACCAGCCTGGATTATATGTTGAAGACTCTGGAATGGGGCTCGTACACACCATTTTCTGACTCAGAGATGGGCCTTCCAACTCATTGAGCCCCAAGGCTGACACTTAGCCCAGTCTACAAATGATGTAGGCAGGGTATCATGACATCTCCCACCTCCAATTTTCTCCAGGTTGCCAGCTGGATACAGATAAAAGATAACTGGGGAAAAAATTCTAGAGGGGAAATGAGGAGAATTTGTTTTACTCAACAAGATATTATGACCTGGAATACACTTTCTGAAAAACTGGTAAATTTAGAGTCAATAGTAATTTTCGAAAGGGAATTGGACATATACTTGAACAGGAGCTATGGGAAAAGAGCCAATGGCAGGGTGGGATGAATAAGATGTGTCTTTCATTAATTAGGTTAATTAAATATCACATTCATGATGGGCTGAATGGCCTCTTTCTATGCTGTATGATTCCATGCCCAAGCACAGGCAGTCTGAAGAAGTTGCTATAGTGTTTTGTGCCCAGTCGGCTACACACAGATTGAAAGGTCTGAGGCGAGGCAGGAAGCAGTGGGGAATCTGAAAAAGCAGGTTTGCATTTTTTTTTGTGGGCAATTGCCAGAAGGCATCAAGCCAGAAGGTAGTAACATTATCGTAAGGCCTCTCAGGCCTACAGCCGTGGTTGGGTTTCCATCCTCATTTCCAGGCAAGGTTCGGCCAATAGGAACACTTTCACCTAGGGTGCACTGTGCCCAGGCTACTAACTGAAACTGCCTATACACTGGGGTTCAGGTCAGCTTAGACAAAGCAAATTCTGTGGGGAGCAGTATCTGAGGTGTGTATGCACCCTAGAATCTCCATGGTTTTCACTCTGTAGCCTGCAAAGCCAAAAAAACTCAACGCCTCTGTTCTAGAGCTTTTTCGATTACCCTTTGGGATCAGGGAGCGATTGCACAAATGGCATCTCCATGAAGGTTTGCTTTCAGTTCATTACCCCTCTCAGAACAGCAAAGGAGAGGCAAGGTCTCCACCACTGCAGTGGCAGATCAGACAAATTAGGATTAGTGAACCGACTAGTCAGTGTTTAAAGAGGAGAAGGACCATTATGACGGGTCATCGATCTGAAATGTTAACTCTTTTTCCTTTGCCGAAGAGACTGCTGTCAGACCTGCTGAGTATTTCCAGCATTTCACCTTTTTAAATCAGAACTAGAGCGGTTATGAGCATTATCATATATTTAGTCAGACTGTCAGGTAGGGCAAGGCAGGGCTAGACCCAGTAATAACAACAACAACTTATATTTATTTGCACTTTTAGTGTAGTAAATGGTCCTAAGACAATTCACAGGACTAATTATCATACAAAATTTGACACCAGGTCATATAAGGAGATATTAGGACGCAAAGCGGAAGGATTTAAGGAATGTCTTAAAGGAGGAGAGAGAGAATTAGAGGGTAATAATTATACTATCTGGTCATGTCTTTGACTATAGAAGAGTGAAATTAAAACTGACTCCAGTGTCTGTTCAGAGTGTATGGACATTAGAAACATGGATGCTGGATTTCCTTGCTCCTTTTCCCACTCCGCCACCACTACTTCAGCGGAACTTCGTCAGGATGCAGATTTACTTGTGCACTTGGGGTTTCCATCAAATATCCATTTAAGTTACAGTGGCAAAGTGGGGAAGCCTGAGAAAATTCAGTCCCTCATGGCAATCAAGGATTCTGCACCATTAAACATATCATTTAAAGAAGAGGTTATGATAAACCATTTTATTTGATACAGAGAGCTATGCGTTATTTCTTCCGTGCTGATAGCCCGCCCACAGATGGTTTGACACAACTTCCCTTGATTTGTTCTTGTGGAGAAATAAAATAGGAACTGTTTGTAAGATATGTTTTCGTTTGTGTGTAGGTTGCCCCTTTAAGTAACATGTCAGAAGCTGACTAGATTTTATGTTTGAATCTCTGTAGGACAAAGTTGTGAAAAGAAAGAGATAGGCTTGTGAATGAAAGAATGAAGTGTTGGATTAACAATGGAACAACAGAGCAGGACTGCACAACTTCCTTGGCAGTGTCAGCCAGCAATTGTCTCTGTTATCTACTATATGCCTTCTTTTCTAAAAATTGCTTTCTCAGGAATCCATATTTGTTGTCAGTCAGTCATTAAGTAAACACTGTTATGCACCTCAGAATATATTCTCTGATACTCAGTGGGGCACATGATTAATGGAATTGATTTCCCACAGAGGAGCTCCAGTTCTTTCTATTCTAGTAAAAATAGTAACTTATTTCCTCTGGTGGGCGAGTCCAGAATAAGAAGGCACGACCTTAAAATTAGAGCAAGGCTGTTTGGGGGCGATTTCAGGAATAATTTCTTTGCATAAAGGGTAGAGGGAATCTGGAACTCGGAATCCAAAAGTTTGTTGAGGTTAGACTAATTGAAAATTCTACAACTGAGATTTTTAGATTTTTGTTAGGTAAGGGTATTAAGCGTTACAGAACCTAGCTGGATAGTAGGGATTAAGACACAGATCAGCCACGGTCTAACTGAATGGTAGAACAGGCTCCAGGTGCTAGACGGCCCACTCCAGTTCTGTTGTAAAAAGAGTCAGCTTCTCACCATTCTTGGACTGATGGCACTGACTGGAATGGAGGCCAGTTTATTTCCTTTCTCCTAGTTTACCAGCTTTCAATGTTTCACTGTGGTCTGCTGTAGGGGACACACCAGCATTTGGAATTATAACACTGTTGCTTCACTGTTGCTGGGTCAAAATGCTGGAAATCCCTCCCTAACAGTACTGTAGATGTACCTACACCACATGCACTGCAGCGGTTCAAGAAGGCAGCTCACCAGCACCTTCTCAAGGGCAATTAGGGATGGGCAACAAATGCTGGCCTAGCCAAAACCGCCCACATGCTGTGAACAAATAAATAAAAAATAAACAAGTTTCAGTCGCTTCTGACATGAATGTCAAAACAAGGGCGGAATGAGGTACAGCTGGTCACACTCTCATCTCTGAGTCAGAAGGTTGTACATTCAATTGTGCTGATAGACTTGAGCACATAATCTATGGTGACTCTCCAGTGCAGCACCGAGACAGTGCTGTATTATCAGAGGTAGTGTATTTCAGTTAAGACAGTTCAAGCTTTTAGGTGGATATATTAGATCCAAATGGCACTATTTTAAAGGACAGCATGGGAATTCTCCTTGGTGTCATGCCCAATATTTATCCTTCAAACAAGATCATCAAAACTGATTATCTGGTCATTTATCTCATTGCTGTTTGTGCGCAAATTGGCTGCTGCATTTCGTACATTACAAGAGTGACAACTCGTTAAAAGTACTTCATTTTCTGTGGCGTGTTTTAGGATGTCCTGAGGTTGTGAAATGAGCTTTATAAATGAAAGCCATTTTCTTTCTTCTCCTGCCCAAGGTTGTGAGCCAGTCAAGCAGCTTCAGCCCCAACACATCTAAACACCATTATTAATTCTCATGTCAAGTGGGGGGATTTTCCTTCCTTCATTCCCACATTCTTTGCCACCTCATCTGCGCACATACAAAAAGATATTCATCCGCTTCCCAATTCTTCTTGCTGAGGAAAAACACACAACAGTCTGACCTTCTCCTTACATCACTTTTAATTCTTAGATCATTTTGAGGACTCAAGGTGACACAAAAAATGATTATGTGCTCTCATATAGCGAATTATTGAGGCCAAAACGATCCCACTGAATTCTATTAAGGTTCCTAATAAGTTAATGCACCTTGTGATTGAAGTGGAAATGCTGGAGTGAGAGGCTAATACAATTCCTCTTATAGATCGGTTAATGCGGAGTGTTCCACTTCACTTTGTATGCAAGCAAATTCAATTTTAATAATTAATTTCAGGTAAATTACAACTAGTCATGATTAAGAAAAAATATTAAGATTGGTCCCAGGTTCATTCTGCGGCCTGTGTTGAATGAACTATTATTGACCGGGGGCAATGTTACTTTGGAATGTAACATTCTGTTGAAGGGTCATTCGGACTCGAAACATTAACTGTGTTCCTCTCCGCAGATGCTGCCAGACCTGCTGAGTTTTTCCAGGTATTTTTGTTTTTATTTTGACCCAGCACTCCTGGTTTAGGTAATTTCTTCTGGGTTTCTCTCGCTCCACCGCTGTAACTTTGGTAAAAGCTCAATAGAAACCCTGCTTACACAGTAATGATTCAGTTAGTAGCACTCTTGCCTCTGAATTCAAAGATTGTGGATTCAATACCCACCCCAGAGCTGTGGGCATGTAATAATCCAGACTGGCACCTCAGTGCAGGACTGAGGGAGCACTGCACTATTGGAGGAGCCAACATTCACAGGGGATGTTAACCTGAGGCCCTGTCTACCCTCCGGGATGAATATAAAAGACGCCATACCAACATTCCACAGAAGACCAGGTAGTTCTTTCTGGTCTTCTGGATAATATTTCTTCCTCAACCAGTGTCACTGAAACAGGTTATCTGGTTATTATCACATTGATGTTTGTGGGAGCTTGCTATGCACAAATTGGCTGCCACGTATCCTACATTATAATAGCGACTACACTTCAAAAGTATTTCATTGGCTTTCTTAGCCTGCCCTGTCACCTTCAATGATTTGTGCCCATATACCCCTAGGTCCCTCGGCTCCTGCAGCACCTTTAGAATTGTATCCTTATTTTCTATCGCCTTTCCTCATTAATCCTACCAAAATGTATCACTTCACATTTCTATGTGTTAAATTCCAACTGTCAAGTGACCACCCATTCCTCTAGCCTGTCCTCTTAAGATATATCACTATCTTTCTCATAGTTCACAGTACTTCTAGGTTTTGTGTGATCTGCAAATTTTGAAATTGTGTCCTGCACACCCAAGTCTAGGTCAAGTGTATTGTCCAGTTCTGGGCACTGCACTTTAGAAAGGGTGTGAAGGCATTAGAGAGCGTGTAGAAAAATATTATAAGAATTGTTCCGGGGAGGCGAGCCTTCAGTTACGTGGATAGATTGGCAAAACTGGGGCTGTTCCCCTTAGAGAAGAGAAGGTTGAGACGAGATTTGATAAAAGTCATGAAGGGTCTGGGCAGATTGGATAGAGTAAAACTGTTCCCATTGGTGGAAGGGTCAAGAACCAGAGGATACTGATTTAAGGTGAAAAGCAAAAGAACCAGAGGCAACATGAGTAAAAAATCTTTTACATAGGAAGCTGTTAGTAGCTGGAATGCATTGCCTGAGAGTGTGGTGGAGGCATTTACATTTGTGGCTTTCAAAAGGGAATTGGATAGTTATTTGTAGAGAAAAGATTTGCAGGGCTACAGGGAAAAGACAGGGAAGTATAAGTAGCTGAGTTGCTCTTGTGGAGAGCCAGCACGAACACAAGGGACCAAATGGCCTCCTTCTGTGCTGTAACCATTCAATGATTCTATGACAAAGCATTTTGTGATGTGCTGTGTTCTTAAAAGGCAATATATAAATGCAAGTTTTTCTTTATCTGTATGAATGGAGTTATGTAATAATTGTGGTTTTATTTAGTGTCTAATGTACCTTTAAGAATAATACTTTTTTAGGAAGGATCTCATGATCTGTAGTAACCAATAGGAGAGTAGCGTGGGCTACCTCAGCAGTCAGTGTAGAGATAGAGTTGGAGTTGAAAGCACACGTGTAGTTGCTGCTGAGTATATTGTAAATAAGCTTAATGTTTCCACTTTAGAAGTGTCTGCAGAACAACTCAATTACTAATAGTACAACTCGGCCACTCTACAACAAGTTACCGTTAGATTTCTGCCAAAGTTGCCATAGTGGAGTGAGCAAATCCCGAGAAAATCCATACTTTTAACTTATGGAAGGCAAAGAAAGACGCCCACAGGTCCCACATCTGATTGCTTTGGGGTGATATCTGAAAGTGATCATGTATGGTTTTGCCTGGGTGGGGTGACAGGGATGGGGCCACATGGTCAAATAGACTGCCAACACTCAACAATCTAGGTTCAAACGTGAGGGCTGGTTTTCCAAGTCTGCAGCTGTCAGCTGGAAGCATCAAGGAATCTCCAGAGCTTTTCCCTTTTCCGTTCCAGCCATTAAAGGGAGGGAGGAAAAATCACAGACCACTTGGCCAGAGTTTGCTGGGTGTAATTGTTCTATCACACTGTCCTGTATCTCTTCTCCTTGTAGCATTAATCTGGCATTCCCTGCTGCTTGCTTGACATTGTCACAAGGTGTATGATTGAAAATAATAACTGCATTTAATGTTGTGATCCTGACCTTGTGACTGACTCTTGTGAATTATTTATGGTGTAATTCAGAGACCTTTCTTAAATAATTGATAAAACAAATAAATTGTAGACTTCATGAAAAAAGTGGAAGAAAAGCAGCAGTGTGTCAATTTAAGCAGAAAGAGAGGGAGGTGGAGATAGAAGAGGTGGAAGAAAATGAGCTCAAAATTTGGGGGAAGACCTGCTCCAGTCACTCTGTGTTCAATATCGGAGAAGTGTTTGGGCTAGAAATTCATCTTGTTGGTGAGACAAAAAGGGTGGTGCTGGTTAGCTGCTATTATACACAGTGCCTGATTGCAGTTAATGGAATTAAATGTAGGCGGTTGTGTAGTACAGACAGCTGAACCAGCACTGCTCATTTTACATCAGAGCCTGAGACAAATTCTTAGACCCTTGTGTTGGACTTTCTAGATTGTTAGTTGCAGTAGAATTGCATGTCTCCATTTTTTGTGTTTACTTTTTCGTACCGTTAAAAGAATATGTTAGCAAAATCACAAGGTCGAATTTTCCGTGGCCGCTGGCGTCAGGCGAGCGGACAATATGGCAAGAAGGCCAAAAATCAGTTTCACAACGTCATGAAACCAGTTTGCGATTGTCTGCTCAACCTGTCAGTGGCGGTCTGTGTTTCCCGCCATCGGACGTCGGGAACTTCATTGTAATACATCTACATATCATTATAAGGCTAGTCCGCTGGACTCCACCCCCCATGCTGGATTGTCCGCCCAGCTCGGCCTGATTACACAAGGACATGTTTCACAACTGCGCATGAGAGACGTGCACCTGGTGAGTTGCACATCGCTCGGGACTTTGAGGTTTGTTTGCCTACCTTGCTTCGGGCAGCACTAACAGTCATCAGCACCAGACTTCACAGACAGCACCACATCACTTTTAGGGGGGCTCACGGGCAGGTCTCTACCTACCAGACCAGCTGTAAAGTGGGGATGGCTTTGTACAGCTGCAGGGCTAGGGCTTGCTTGGCGAAGGGGGAGAAGTAGCCTCAGGCAAGGGAAGGAGCTGCAGGACCAGGGCTGTACTGGGGAAGGATGGTATCCCAGGGTGTGTTAGGGGGCACAAGTTAATCTGTGCAAGTGGCCTCAAGATGGTGAGGGCTGAGGAGGCAGTCTCCAGAGGAGATGAGGCCAGATAGGAGATGTGAGGGTGTGTGTGAAGAAATGATTGGTGATGTCTCTTAAGCTGGCAGTGAGTGAGATGCCAGTGAATGTGTGATGAGCTTGAGAGTGTGAGTTTAGAGTGATGAGATGGTTGCCTTACCCTGGCAGCACAGATGAGATCATTCATTCTCTATCTGCATTGGATGGTCAATCTCTTCTGTGCAGCATTGGTACTGATCACCCCTGCCATTGCCTACGAAGCCGGAGTGGTGATGTTGCTGCCCCTCCTACGGCCAGAACGGGGGTAGAGGACATCACGGTGTGCCTCCACGGCATCCAAAAGGAGCTCAAGGGACACATCACTAAACCTGGGGACTGCAGTCTACTTGCCTTTTGGGTCCATATCTTATTTGCAGCAGTCCTGGGCTGGAAGCACTGGAAGGTGTGCCTGCGGCTGTACTTTAAATATGGAACCTGGCATGATGAAGTGTTGAGGTGATGGCGTGGCAGGTGAATTGGAGCCTGCCTGCCATTGAAACGGGTGTGTTTACTGGGAATGCATAATTAATGCAGCGGGTTTGGGACAATACAGTGTGAAAAGCCGCCATTGCGGCCAGCAGGTAAAACGGATTTTGAAGAATTAACCTTGGCTTCAGGTCTCATCAGTCCCCTCCACAATGGGGCTGATAGACCCTTTTAAATTTATTAGTTTGACTGGTGTTGCCATGGTGAACTTAAGTGGTGTCGTCTGCCACTTCTTCTGTCTTTCCCCTTTAATCTCTAATATTCGCAATGGATGTTCCCATTGGTCTATCCCAGCACTTACACTGGAATCATATTAGCACCTTAAATTAGATATTATTCTGGGCTCAAGCATGGATGTGGAGGCCAACTTGAAATATTGAATCTTGGGCCTCATCTACATCTTCAGAGTGAGCTGCTGACGTTGGACACCTCCACAGGCAACCTGCCTGACAGGCCAAGTTAATGTTGGACTGCGGGGACAGGATCTGATTGTCAGCAATGTGGAGTTTGGGGGAACGAATCTGCTCCTCTTGGCTTAAGGTTTATTAAAATTCAAATCTTATGTGGAATTGGCGGGCAGGAAGGTGCTAAAGAATCTTGAGTGGAGTGAGCCTAATGCCTGCCCCACTCATCAGGAACAAATTTTGTAGAAGGGTCCTTAAGCAGGCATTAGGCCCCTCATTCATGTACTGAAGGCATATGCCTCTTGTCAGCATCTGCTCATGACGTCTAGAAAATGGTCCCATGACTAAGCAGAATAGGATCAACGACTACTGGGGCAGTGTCTGTCCTGGTTTGTGTCCATTTTAAGCCTGAAAAGGTGCAACACTTACCAATACTCTTTAGTGTCAGCACCAAGGAAAAGCCTGAAGGCATTCACGTCCCATAGCATTGGTTTATGTATGTACATGTACTATGTTAGGATATAGTGTGATTTAAAATAACATTGGCACAAAGCAGACTTCGTGAAGTGACAGGTGGCGATGAATGTTAGCTTGTGCATAAGTGCAACTGGCAACAGGAACATGAAAGAATTACCACATTTCACAAACAAACTTGAGTGAGATGATCGTACTAGGCCAGCCTTGACCTCTTCCTAACCTCAAAATACAGTTCAGGAAATGACAAGTGTTAAAAATATTGTTTAAATGCTTTAGCATTTAATTTTAATTCTTGAGGTGCATAGTTCTCTACTAATGCCAGGGTCTTTAACAGACCCTGCTTTCCATTGCTGAATTTCAAACTATTTTTGATACTGTTACAAAACAGAACTGCAAGGGAAAAAATGCACAAATTACAAATTTAAAACTAAAAATTCATACATTTTAGTTACATTCTTTTAAAAATCTCTGAAGTATTTTTCAGAGTAGCTAAAACAAACTGTATTGATGAAGAATGGGATAAAACTTGTTTGTGAACAGGACTGAAGATTGTAAAGAGTCTGTTTTACAAGTGCCCACTGCTGCTGTTGCGACATATTGGAAGATCACTTTCACACTGCTCAGGGTTACCAGTCCGTTCCATTTTAATGGATGAAAATTGTGAGCATCTGCCCATGTTCCCAGTGTGCGTAGCTGCTGGACAGAATTCCCCATCGATAGCATAGGTTTATAAGATTGTCCTGAAGTTTAGACGTGGATGATCCCATAACACTGCACTCTCTGCATGCACTGTTACTTTGCTTTTGTGACTTTGGGGCAATTATAATGTGCAAGTTTTGTATATATGCAGTTCCCCTTTGTTGCCAAATTTCATGCATGTGCAGTGTTGCTGAATTTGGCATACTGCTTCGTTGCTGCCAAATCTGTTACCCATGCTGCATTGTTGCTGAATCTTACACATTTGCAGTGCTGCATCATTTTGAACATGGCATATGTGTATTGCTACCTGCCTTTTGGCACAACAGTGCTCAATTGTTGCTGAACCTGGCACATGTGCAATGCCTTAGAAGCCTGGGTTAATGACCCAGAAATCCCAACGTATAAACTAGGGAATTTAAATTCAATTAATAAAATAAATATAGAATAAAAAGCTATTCTCAATAATGGTGACAATAAAACTACCAGATTGTCACAGAAAACTAGCTGATACATAATGTCCTTTAGGGAATAAATCTGCTTTCCTTACCTGGTCTGGCCTATATGCGAGTTCAGACCCACAGCAATGTGGTTGACTCTAAACTGTCCTCTAAAATTACCTTGCAAGTCATCTGAAGAAGAGTCATATGGACTCGAAACATTAACTCTGTTTCTCGCTCGACAGATGCTGCCAGACCTCCTGAGTTTTTCCAGCATTTTCTGTTTTTTTTCAGATTCCCAGCATCCGTAGTATTCTGCTTTTATTGCAAGCCATTCAGTTGTATTCAAGGAGGAGGGTCACCACCACCTTCTCAAAAGCAATTAGGGAGGGCAATAAATGATGGCCTTACCAGTGATGCCCCCATCCTGTGAATGAATTAAAATAAAGGCACCATGCTGCATTATTACAGAATCTGGCATGTGTGCACTCAGGGAACTGGACCATATTACAAAATCACTGGAAGCGCTCCAATATAAATGGGGTACAAAGCAAGAGAGCCAGTTTTTAGCATGAAAGTTAGAAGGTACATATGGAAGGTAAAATTGTGTAATGCTTCATTCACGCAACACTTTACAAGAACATTACATCGAGTTATCAAAACATTTGTGCATGTCACCAATGTGTAATGTCATCAGTGACTGGTAACAATGTACTCTCTAAGCTGCGCGGGTGCATGGCTGTGTAGCAATCTGTAACGTACCACACAAGGAACAAGAAGGCCACGCACTGTGCGTCAATCTTAAAGGGACAGAGCAATGCAACGAGTCAGCTAAGGGAAATTAGAGGGAACATTGATCACCAGCCAAGCAACGGGGCACTGAACAAGTCCAATTACAAACTCAAGGTCAAGCTTGGGTAGAGTGAGGAGAAAATACTGTCTAAAGAAATATCTGCCTCTCTGCGGATCACCCTTTAAGTTCTTCTACTCCCCTTCATCATAAGAATGGCCCTTTCTGTGTACTCAATGTGAGCTTTATTGAATATTAGATGTGAAATCTATAAAAAGAGCTGTGTATCAAATACTGTGGCTCCAAGAGTGAAACAAAGCTTCAATTGAAAGAGATAACAGGCTGTATTGTGCTACATTCTTGCTTTAAAGCACAAGTTTCCACACTCTCAAGTAAATAGGGCAAAATCTCAGGCATTATTCTTAGCATCAGGTCCTAAAATCGATACTACGAGTAGGTTTCCTCCAGAAGTGCAGGCCGAGAGGGGAAAATTCCTGCTGCAATTATACAGCTTGCATTTATATAAGGCCTCAGCAGTAGAAAGCATTGCAAAGCCCTTCTCAGAGATGCAATCAAAATGTGGATAAGGAGAGGTGACCAAATGCTTGATCAAAGAGGTGCAATTTCTAGGAGGTTCTGGGATAGAGGAGAGGGAGCTGGAGAGATTTGAGGAGTTTAGAAAAGAAGTTCCAGAGCTCGGGTCCCAGGTTTCTGAAGCCAAAGGTGCCAGTGACAGGACAAAGAGAGAGAGGTTGCACAACAACAGGCCAGAGTCAGAATGGAGAATTTAGAGGAGTCATTGTAGTGCTTGAAGAGATTATAGAGGTAGGGTGCAGCAAAGCCATAAAGGAATTTAAACACATTTAGGGAGAGAATTTGAAATTTGAGGCTTTAGGGAACTGGAAGTCAATGTGGGTCAGCAATGGTAAGGTTGATGTGTGAGCGGGACTTGGTGTGGGATAGGAGAGAGACAGTAGAATTTCCCTGAGCTGAGGTTTACAGGGAACTAACAGGGAAGGGGAGTGGTGAGGGTTGAAAATGGAATGCTGACCAGGAGAGTTTTGGAATAGTCAATTCTGGAGGTGACAAAGGCAGGAATGAAGGCTTCAGCAATTAGTGTTGCCTATCCCAGCCTCATCAAAAGACAATCATACAGTTTCACAATGATATATGAAATCAGTGAGATGCCTGTCAAATTAAGGGTTCCTCACCTCAAATTTAACTCTTTTTATATAACTTCAATGGAATTTGTGGATTTTAATCCACTTTTGACTACAACTGCCATGTCGCACATTTCTTTTGTATTTTGTTAACCCTTATCTCATGTTCTCTCTTCATTTATTTTAAATGTCAAACATTAATTTGAAAGCGTGTCAAATGTTTGTACTCCTTCTAATGTGCTGGGCTAGCACCAGGTTGAAGTTTATCTCTTACTGGATGATATTACAAGACAAAATCTCACCTGTCTTGCACTCAATCTCTCTAATTCTTTCATTCACACATGTATCTCATTTTTTTTCACACACACTGTCATACTCCCTCTCACTTGCTCTCTTGCTCATCCCTTCCCTTATCCTGTATAATTCATGCAATTCTCTCATTCTCTTAATCATACCCACTTGTTCCTGTCTCAGCAGTTCAGATTTCATTAAACGAGCATTATCCCACTGTTCTCCGAAAGCTCAAGAAATAATTATCTGTTTGTAAGTACTGTGGCTTTAAGATTTACTCAGGTCTGTTTCTTTTTTTTTAAATAGAAATCTCCTCCAGGTTACCGAGCGTCATGTCAGTAGGATCACCCTCCTCACCAGGCGGGCCCAATGGTATCATTAGAAGCCAATCTTTTGCCGGCTTCAGCACACAGCTGGAAAGAAGATCTAGGTAGGTACATGAGCATGGTCTAATGTTGTTTTGCAATAAGTGGTATATGTCTTCACATTTCAACACATATATGGAGTTCCGTGCCTTCACACTTAAACATGTACATAGAACTCAGTTCACTGATGTTTAACAGCTGGTTAAATTGCTGACATTCAAATACAGCCGGAAAACCAGCAGTTAAAAGGCAGCCCAGTCCAAGCCTAAAAAGCTCAATTAAGTGTGAAACAAAAATGATGTGAGCCAAGCAGGTTCACTGTCTCTGGTTTAAAGCAGTTGACATTTTTCTTAGCGCTCCTCATGTACAGTTTGCTGTAAGCAGGCTTGTTGAGCTCATAGAATCATAGGGCAGACATGCCTGAGCTGGCTCTTTGAAACAGTGGTTGTGCTTAGTCCCACACCCTGGCTTTTCATCCATACTGCTGCAAGTTCCTCAGCCTCAAGTATCTGCCCAAATCCCTTTTCAAATATTTTATGGAATCAGTTTCCACCACCTTTTCAGGCAGAGTGTTTCAGATCGCAACCAGTGCTCTGAGTAAAAAAAATTCTCCTCATCTCCCCTCTAGATCTCTTGTCAATGATTTTGAGTCTATCACCTCTAATTATTGACTCACTCACCAGAGGGAATAACTTTTCTCTTTCTGATCTATCAAAACTTATCATCCTGAAAAACATTGGCTTGATCATCTCTTAACTATCTCTGGCCCAAAGAGAACAATCCTACCTTTCCAATCTCTCCTCGTAACTGAAGCCCCTCATCCCTGATAACATTCCAGTAAATCTCCTCTTCACCCTAAGGTTTTTACATCTTTCCTGAATTGTGCTGTAGAATTATCCACAATACTTCAGCTGAGGCCTAACCAGTCATTCATAAAGTTCTGGCATGATCTCTTTGCTTTTATATTCTATTCTATTATATTTCTATTTCTCTATTTATGAATCCAAATAATCCAAATAATATGCTTTTTGACCACCTTGTCAGCTTACCCTGCCACCTTTAAGATTTGTGTATATGGACACCAATGTCCCTTTGTTCATCTACACTTCTGAAAATTGTGACATTTATAGTATATTGTCTTCCCACATTACTCCTTCCAAAGAGCATCACTTCACACTTCTCCTTGTTAAATGTCATCAGCTATGCTTCTGCCCATTTCACCATCCTGTCTATATCACCTTGAAGCTCATAACTATCATCACTATCTTGAGATGACCGACAACCAATGGAACACAGCAGACTATAGCTCTCCAGGCAGATGGCCACAGAGGTCTGTGCCATCGTAGCTGAAGATCTCACACCTTGCAGCACTGCCCTGCCAGTAGCTGGCTAAGTCACAAAGGCCTTAGCTTCTTCACTTCTGGTTCCTTACAAGGGTCAACTGTGGACCTTGGTGGCATTTCACAAATGGCTGCACACCATTGCATCTTGCGCTGGGCACTGATGCACTAGTTGTCAGAGTTGGGCATTACATTCAATTCCAGATAAATGGGTCTTACAGGCACAAAGGGCAGTGGGTTTCGCTGCCATTTCTGGATTCTCCCCGGTGCCGGGCATCATTGGTCACACCCATGTGACACTCCCTCAACTTTCAACTGGTCTATGACAAGAACAAGACCTTTCTGTACGGGGAGAATTTTCTCCCCGTCGGGCGGGCCGGTCGGGAGCAGGCATGGAGCCGATCGGCTGCGTGCCGCCATCACCTGTGCGGGTGGGGGGAGGAGGGAGAGTCAGGGCTTGCGCTCTTTCGCGCATGGAGTTGCCTCAGGGAGATTAAGTTCAGTTTTAAAGTTTAAAATAAACAAAGTTAAAAATCATTTACACATGTCCGCCTCATGTGACAGCATCACAAGAGCTGGGACATATTTATGAAATGTGTAAAAAATATTTATTAGTTTAATAAACCCTTCATGAAACCTCATCCCGCCCGAAGGCCACCTGGGCTCTTCACCTGCCCGTCAACCTTAAGGTTGGATGGGCAGCCTTGTCAAATTGGTTAATTGTTTTATTAATGGCCTTAAAAGGCCTTTGACAGTTCGGCGGGCATGCAACCGCCTCCAGTGCATGCCTGCCGAACAAAAGATCGGAATGATGCGTGGTGATGTTGGGACACATGCCCGATGTCACCGCGCGTCATTTTACATATCGGCATGCGGTGACCGCCCCTGCAAGCTGAACAGAAGATTCTGCCCTATATGTGTGCTTGGTTTCCTGGTAGCTGCCATGGTTCCTTCATACTCCTCTAGGCCAAGCTGATACAACTCTTAATTCCTCCCCTCAAACATCGTGGGAGGATATAAGGGACAAAAGGATATCTCTTGAAGACGTGGCTACTCACACCCCCCTCCAACCCTTTGTGCCTCCCACCTGTTCTCCAAAACTTGACTGCCTACCCCCCTTGCCTCCCTCCCTAGGATGCCTGATCCTTGACCAAAATTCCTGGACTTACCTGAGTCCAGTCTCCATCATCTCTTCATTGTGGGGCTGCTGGCAGTGCCAGCAGTGCCCACTGCTGAGTTCTGACACTGCTGGGACTGCTAGAGCTGCCAGCAAATCAGATTGGCCAGCAGCTCCCGAGGACATGACTTCCTCCCGCTGAAGAGCGGAAGTCTCATTCTCTGCTTGCTTAGGCTGCCGACAGCATGTTCCCGCTGTGGGGCGGCCCTTTTTAAGCCAGTCGATTTGCAGTTGACTAACCAAGGGGGTTAGGGGGCTGGAGGAGGCGAGGGGAACTTGTCCTCTTTCTTCCACCCATTCCAAATCATCTCTCTTGTACCTCTTCCCAGTCTGGCTTTGATGTGTCCTTAAAAAGATTATTTTTCCTTAAGAAATGTTTCCTGCATTACAAACAGTGACAATGCTTTAAAAATACTTCAATGGCTATAAAGCACTTTCAGGAGTCTTGGTGATGAAAGGAACAACATAAGCAACTATAAAAATACAAGTCATTCTTTCTTTTCCTAGCTTGGGGGCACATCATTGTTGAGCTGAACAATTTCATTCTGTCATTCCTTTCCGAACCTCAGCCATCATCTTGCCTAACCTACATTCACAAACCACACCCCCCCAAACAAATCTCCAAATCTGGCATCACATTTGGATTTCACTGAAGGTGCTACTTGTAACTGCTCCTTCCAGTCTATTTCACTGATGTGATCTCCCCACAGGTCTCAGTCCTTCATTGGAAATAACGGAGCCCTCAAAAAACCACAAGGAAAACTAAAGAAAATGAATGCTTCATCCTATAAGAACAATTGCACACCCAAAGACGTGCAGCCAAAGCGAATGGAGGAAGTCTACGAGGCCCTGAAGAAAGGATTAATGTAAGAACTTGAGATTGTTCAAAATTCCCAAACAGATGAATTAAAGATTGACCGTTGCCAATTATAGATTCTGTTTGTTGTCAGGTCAGACATGATAAGCAACATATCTGAGTTTTACAGACTCAAAAGGAATTACAGTCATTTTCTGCCAGGTTTCCTGTTTTTGGAGGAGAGCCAGTTATTTAGAAATTCCTGCCCATCCAAAAGGATCAATTAACCTTGAAGTGACTACAGATATACCAAGAAGCAATTAGCCTTTAAATTGACCTCAAGATATTTATAGCCAGTAGACCTTGGGATCAGATTATACACCATTTGAGCAGAAGAATAATACATTGTCTGCTACATGATTTAAAACAGATGCTAGGAAAGAAATGTGACACAGCCATTGCACATAAGTCATGTTCTGTTTCAACCCTTTCTCTTTTGGTATTAAACAGTGAGTACCTGGAGATGCACCAAACAGAGCTGGAGAAACTAACTACCCAGCTGAAAGACATGAAGCGCAATTCCAGACTGGTAAGTGGGAGCCCAAACAACCAAAACAGAAATAAAAACAGAAAGTGGTAGAAAGACACAGGGCGGAATTGTCTCAGATTAGCACAAAGCGTGGTAGTGGGTGAGAAAAAGTTGTTTTACCCGTCGGCTGCAATGGCGGGTTTTTGTGCTGTATCGCCCCATTCCACTTCATTAATTATGCAGCCTCCGATTTGCCTGCCACACCGCTTCCTTAAACTTCAGCTGCATGCACACTTCTCAAAGCTTGCAGCCCAGGGCTGCTCCAGTGAAGGCATGACCTCAAAAGCGTGCAGCCCCCCAATTCAGTGACACATCCCTGGGACACCTTCTGGACACCATGGAGGCCCACCACAATGTTCCCTACCTCGTCTCTGGCCGCAGGAGGCCCCTCAGTCTCACCACTCTGGCTTGGGACGCGGTGGCAGAGGTGGTCAGTGCCAATGCTGCACATGAAAGGTCGGCCATCCAGTACAGAAAACAGATGAATGATCTCATCCGTGCGGCCAGGGTAAGACAACCATCTTATCACTCTAAACTCACACACTCACAAGACCATCACATATTCACTGGCATCTCACTCACTGCCAGCTCAAGGGACATCACCACTCACTCTCTCACACATACCCTCACATTTCCATCTGGCTTCATCTCCTCTGGAGACTGCCTCCTCAGTCCTCACCATCTTTAGGCCACTAGCACAGAGCACACACCATGGGATACCCTTCTTCCCCAGTATAGCCCTCGCCCTGCAGCCTCTTCCTTTACCTGAGGCCACTTCTCCCCCTTCCCCAAGCAAGACCTATCCCTGCAGCCATTGAAAAGCCACCCCACTTACGACTGGTCTGGTAGGTAGAGACCTGCCTGCAAGCCCCCCTAAAAGTGGTGTGGTGCTGCCTGCGAAGCCTGGCGCTGATGATCATGAGTGCTGCCCGAAGCAAGGTAGGCAAACAGTCCCAAGCAAAGAGCAGCTCACCAGGTGCATGCCGCTTATGTACAGTTGTGAAACATGTCGGCGTGCAATCACGCCAACATGCGCAGATGATCCAGCATGGAGAGATGATTCCAGTGAGCAGGGCTTATAATGAGATGCTAAAGCATTGAAAAGATGTTCCCGACATGTGGCGGTAGGAAATGCAGCCCGCCATTGACGGGTGGAGCGGACGATCACAAACTGGTTCCACGATGGCAAGAAACCAATTTTTGGCCTTCTCTCCATATTGTACACCCCCCCCCCCCCCAAAATCATGGTGCCCTATGCCAACAGGGCTGCAAAATTCCAGCCCCAGTACAGGTCAGTCAGCATCTGTGGATAGAAAAGAAAGATTAGGAGCTTTTGGCCGTGCTCTCTTCATCAGAATCAAATGTCATAACCTGTTGCAGAAGTAAAAAGTCTAAGGAAAGATCACAGATCTGGAAAGTTAACCCTATTTCACTCTCCACAAAATCTGCCAAACCTGCTGAATATTTACAGCATTTTCTTTTTTTTATGTCATAACCTGTTATTTCTCTTTACAGATGCTCTTGGGCTTGCTATGCTTTTGCAGCAATTTCTGGCTTTATTTCAAACTTCCAGTTCTTCCTCTTTATTTTACCACTTAATATGAATTCTGGTGCTGCTAATGTGAAGTAAATCTTTCATTTCCTTCCCTTACTCCTCCCCTCCTGAAATGGTTGATTCTTACAGAAACTTATAATTCTGCATGTTTGAATCTGGATAATGAATATTTGGCAGTGTATTCATCCAAGGGGACTTCACAGTCAAATCCTAACTTGCCCTCTTGCAATATTCACACACACAAACACATACACACACACTCTTCTAAAATTGGTCACTGGACAAGAATTGGAAGCAGACTCAACTGATTTTTCCCCTCCCGCCCAGACAAAGGATGTTATCCATTTGTAGTTCAGCACCACCTCACCTGAGATCAGTACAGACCTGGGATTAAACTGGGACACAGACCATTTAATTTCTGAACTCTCTAGCGAGCTAAACAGCTTCTCTTTTAGTTCATATATATTCATATGTATTGTGAGATCATAGAAATGTATTTGGACACCACAAGGTGACGAAAGGTTCAAGTTCCTGTGAAGATTTTTATCCCTTCTACACATTGTGTAGAGATTCCTGACCTTGTCATTGGAAATTCATAATATTTATTGCCTATTACTAGGCAAAATTGCTAAAATAAAGTGGATAATATTAAATATTTAAGCCAATCGTAGCACAAGAAAAATGCTGCACTTTTTATGCTGTCACAGGAGAAACACACAGGCATTTGTGTTTACTGTATGAGTGAGTCTTTCCTTGCCATTATGTAAATTCATAAGATGAACCATTATGTAAATTCATAAGATGAACCATTATGTAAATTCTGTATCTTGTATTTATATTAATTTAAATTGTAGCTAACATTAATCCTCTCCTTTCCAATAAAAGGCAACTTGATGGGTTTTTACTGAAGTATTAGGGGAAATTCTGTAATCCCAGTAAGGAACTGACAGCATGGGTTGGAGAAATGGGTCTACAATGTTCTAGCTTGATCTTATTCCCTTGTACCGGGAGCATGGAATTACAGAATTTACCTTATTAATAACTTGGAAAATATTAGCAACTCAGCTAATGGGGACATTTAGTACCTGCTGAGCTGTGAACTGAATTTTTCATGTTATGTTTTTCCTTAGTCATTGAATAAGTTGCAATAAATGTGCAAAACCATAAGAGATATGCAGAAGGAAATTATAACAGAGGTCATAGACCCCATTCCGGGAGTTGTAAATGTAATGGATCTAATACTGGGTGTTTATTGTTTGCAATGCTTTTACCTGGTGCTAACTGGCAGTGGTATCCCCTAGGCGAAACAGTTTTTTGAATTGTGCTCACACTAGCAACAACGGTTTACCACTAGTATGCATGGTATAGGATAGGGCAATCAAGAAGACCTAGGGAAAGCACTATCAAAACTCCACCTTTATATTTTTCCAGAACTGTACAGTAGTGAGAAATCCAAATAAAGGCTTTTCTTGACTTAAAATATATCTCTCCTTGTCTGAAAATGGCAAATTCTTACTGGGGGGAGTTCACAAGCCCTATATCAGGCTTCTAGCACTTATTCAAAATGTTTATTACTCAGATAAGAATCTAGAAAAAGAGTGTCTGCAGACAATTCAACCATTGAACACATCACAACCAAGTTTGAGACTTTGCAGCCAGGGCCACCAGATAGTGATCAGGAGTGGAAACTTTGCCTAATCTGTCCTTCCACCAACAATTGTAGCACTGCTGTAACCCTAGCAAGACCAGCTGACTCTGCATAGACTAGATATGATATGCTGCAGTGCATTTCCCCGTACAGCCATTGATGTGTCCTTTGTCCTTAACTTAATCCTAGGGTCTTAAAAGAAGTGGCTAATGAGGTAGTAGATGCATTGGTGTTAACTTTCCAAAATTCCCTAGATTCTGGTCAGGTTCCATCAGACTGGAAAGTAGCAAATATAACCCCTCTGTTCAAGAAGGGAGGGAGACAGAAAACAGGAAACTATAGGCCAGTTAGCTTGATGTCTGTCGTGGGGAAGGTATTAGAATCGATAATTTAAGAAGTTATAGCTGGGCACTTAGAAAAACTCAAGATAACCGGGAAGAGTCAGCATGGCTTTATGAAAGGGAAATCATGTTTAACCAATTTATTAAGGTTCTTTGAAGGACTAACATGTGCTGTAGATAAAGGGAGGCCTGTAGATGCACTGTACTTGGATTTCCTGAAAGCAGTTGATAAGAAGCTGCATCAAAGATAATTGCAGAAAATAAAAGCTCATGGTGTAGGGGGTACTATATTAATCTGAATAGAAGATTGGCTGGCTGGCAGAAAACAGAGAGTATGCATAAATGGGTCTTTTTTCTGGTTGGCAGGGTGTGACAAGTAGAGTCCTGCAGGGGCCTGTGCTGGGGCCTCAACTTTTTACAATTTACATCAATGACTTGGATAAGGGGAGCAAAGGCATGGTAGCTAAATTTGCAGATACCACAAAGATAGGTAATAAAGTATGTTGTGAAGAAGACGTAAGGAATTTGCAGCCAGATATAGATAAATTGAGTGGGTGGGCAGAAAACTGGCAGATGGAGATCAATGTGGGAAAATGTGAAGTTGTTCACTTTGGCAGGAAGAATTAAAAAGCAGAGTATTACTTAAATGGAGAACAACTGCAGAGTCCCGAGAGACAGAGGGATCTAGCTGTTCTTCTGCATGAGTCACAAAAAGCTAGTATGCAGGTACAGCATGTAATCAAGAAGGCTAATGGAATGCTATCCTTTATTATGAGATTATGATTATGCTTCAGTTATACAGGGCATTGGTGAGACTGCATATCAAATACTGTGTACAATTTTGTCTCCTTATTTAAGGAAGGATGTAAATGCATTGGAGGCGGTTCAGAGGAGGTTTACTAGATTGATACCTGGAATAAGTGGATTATGAGGATATGTTGGACAGGCTGGGCTTGTTTTGACTGGAGTTTAGAACAGTGAAGGGTGACTTGATCGAAGTATATAAGATCCTGAATGGTCTTGACAAGGTGAATGTGGAAAGGATGTTTCCTCTTGTGGGTGAATCCAGAACTAGAGGCACTGATTTAAAATTAGGGGTCACCCTCCCTTATAGGACAGAGATTAGGAGAATTTTTTTCTCTCAGAGGGTTGCGTGACTTTGGAATTCTATGCCTCAGAAGGCGGTGGAAGTGGGGTCACTGAATATTTTTAAGGCAGAGGTAGGCTCTTGTTAGGCAAGGGAATCAAAGGTTATCTGAAGTAGATGGGAATGTAGAACTTGAAACACAAACAGATCAGCCATGATCTTATTGAATGGTGGAGCGGGCTTGAGGTGCCAAATGGCCTACTTCTGCTCTTATTTCATATGTCAGTTTTGAAAGGAGAGCTGCCTTTTTGAAAAAAATATTTTAGGGAAACTCTGGTGTGTTTATGGGCACACTATAATATAAGCCATGTCAATCCACATTATCACAGCACTAGTGGTCACTCTTTAAAAATAAGAGGTTGCCCATTTAAGACAGAGATGAGGAGAATTTTTTTCTCTCAGAAGTTAGTGAGTCTTTGGAACTCTCTTTCTCAAAAGGTGGTGGAGGCAGAGTCTGTGAATATTTTTAAGGCAGAGCTAGATAGATTCTTGATTAACAAGGGGGTGAAAGGTTACTGGGGGTAGGCAGGAATGTGGGGTTGAGGTTACATTCAGATCAGCCAAGATCTTATTGAATAGCGGAGCAGGTTCGAGGGGCCGAAAGGCCTACTCCTGCTCCTATTTTGTATGTTTGTATGTCATTTCTCAAAGGAGAGCTGTCTTTTTGAAATAAATATTTTAGGGAACCTCTGGTGTGTTTATAGAGATACAATGAAAATAAGCCATGTCAATCCACGTTATCACAACATTTGTGTGTGATGCCATTCTAACAGATTGCCAACTGGCTGCTTTTCTGCAGCAGACAGGTTCTTTGCTGCCAGTTGCTGGATCTTCCTTGTGTTTTACTTACCACTGCTGTTAAATAGTAGATTGTCACTGTCAATGGCACATTTATATGTGCAAACTTTGCAGCAATAAACTTGTTGCAGGAGTAACCACAATCCAGCTTGTTTATCTACAAACAGCTCTAGCCCCCAGACTTGTGAAGCATCATAAACACTTTATAGGATTTGGAAATTGAATACAACATGTCATCATATAATACTTTATATGCTTTATTCACAGGGTGTCTTGTATGATTTGGATAAGGTGAGTGGTTATTATACCTATTCAACATGCCACTTTCTCCTGTCTGTTCTATATAGATTAGTACTATAATAAATTCTGCTGTGTGATACTCCCGCCAGGAATTTTCTGGGGTTGGGGCAAGGTTGCCCAGATCAGTCCCCATATCTTAAAGGGAAACCTTTGAAATGCCTGAATGGAGCTACTCCTGAAGTTACAGAAGCCAGTTGGAGACCTCCATTTGAATTCCTAGTGGCCATTTTTACTGTGGAACTTAGTCCAGTTTGGCACAGTGGAAACCGAGTCATATTGCAGAACCAGGCCACATTAGATAGCAGTTCTGCAAAATGAGTCGGTCCCCACTGAGATGCACTCAACAACATCAGAACAACTGCATGCAGAATTGTAATGACGAAATTAGCTGAAGAAACCTGCAAAGGACAATCCCATGTTCCTGGCTGGAAGTAGTGCCTGCAGGAATAGTGGTAGGGGGATTGAGTGACAGTATTGCAACCTTTGTTGGGAATTCTCTCAGTGGTCCTTTCAGCCAGTCACCTTAACTTTGGCAGAAGATCAACTGCTTGTGTGTCCCTCTGGAGTTCCTGCCAAAGTTGCAGTTGCCAATCATGAGACCCTTCCCGCCCCCCCACCCACTCCTCTGAGGAAATTCCTGGCACCCATTTTCTACTCGTGCTCAGTATGAATGTGATTTTCCTGGAGGAAGTGCTTAATCACCGCCATGATATAATTTACTTAGGTGACAAGTAATAATGAGGAATATGGTGGAGTCTGTAACAATGTAATCATTTTTGGAACTTCACAGTGGCACAAATAGTCAAATGGTTTTTATTTATAACTCACAATATTTACTTGGCTTTAATGTTTTGAGTTCTATGTACACACTTGCTACAGGAATTTGTTAAAGAAGGCAGAAGTGATTTTCCACAACTGAACAAGTTTAATGATGAAATACTTTTGCCAAACATGACCAATGAAGATGTGGGAGCAATATTCTGATGACCATTCCTCCTTTTCTCTCCAGTTTTCTGCTCTTACTTTGATTTTGTGGCTACTTAGATTATTAACCTGCTGGTCAGTGCATTGCTATTAATTGCAGAATTTAATGATACATTTACTTCTCATTGCAGCAAATCAAAGCAATAGAGCGATATGTCAGAAGGCTGGAGTTCCACATCAGTAAGGTAGATGTAAATAGTATTACAATTCAACTTAAATTGACATTAGATTATATAACAACTGATAGACAAAACTCAATGTATATCCAAAACCAATGAGCTCACAGGCAGATGCTTTGGGAGAGCAGTATCATTACCACTTGGTTTTTCATGAATATTATGTGGCCTGTTTTTTGGGTGTTAGCTGTGGCTGAGTGCTAACACTCTCATCTCTCAAGTTAGAAGGCTGTAAGTTCTAGTCCTGATTCAGGAGCACAAAATCTAAGCTCGCACTCTAGTGAAGCACTGAGGAACAGATGCTAAACTGAGGTCCCAACTGCACTCTGAGGTATGGGTATAAATCCTGTGGTATTATTAGAAGAGCGTGAGATGTCCCAGCCAATTGTAGTGTAGCTACATATGACTGGTGAGTCTGGTAAATTTCATTTTCTGATTAGCCAATAGGAAATTGTTTTCCATTTTTGTCAGTCTGATACACTGTTAAACCCAATGGAAGTGGATCTGTAATAAAGTTCCTTTCCTGCCAGAAGAGGCCCTGTTATGCTGCAGGACATATTTAGCAACAGCAATGGACAGCTTTTCACACAAAATATCTCAACATCGCCATTCTGATTAGGACTTTCCCTAATGTGGCGGAAAGGACTGTGCAGGTCCTAATTATTGGACCTACAGATAGCTTGAAGGGTCAGCCTGGCAGTAGCCCAGAAGCAAGATGGCAATGTAACCTATGTGATGTTTGCAAAACCTGTTTAGGTTTGACACTGGCCATTCAAAATGGTTCAAGACAGCAAGGGGAAAGGCCCTGCCAAGGGTTTCGCTGCCTTTGGCAGCACCTGTGCTACTTTGCATATTTTACAGGGTAGACCCCAGGGGCACTCGTACTACCATAGCCAATCCTACAATAAACAGGATATGCAAAACAAAGTAATTCACAAGCAGAATCAATCTGCTGTTCCCTCCATCTTCTTCCTGTGTGTGCTGTCTTGTGACCTGTTGCAGCTCGCCTTCACTCACCAGCTCCTTGTTTAATCCCCAGTGCAATCTAATTCCTTTTTAGCACTTATTTCCTCTGGTTAAACATTTTTTGCGCATTACTTTTTAAAATGTATTTTAGCACTCATCAATATTCTCAAGTTGGAATTGTGATAATCACTATGAGCGTACCCTGATGCCTTGAACTGGGCATAACCTCTAGGGTGTGGGTTCATTTATGATACCAGGAAGGTCTTGGAAAGTACAAGAGTGTTTCATCAGCATGTGTTGCACAAGATTTGTGTTAATCATATCAGTACTGAACATACCCAACTAAAGTGACAAGTGTCCAAGTACAATTAGTAGCAGGAAGTAGCTAAGAGGAAATGGTGCAACAGGTGGCAGCTATTACCAATGATTGGCAGTGGTTACAAAGCTCCCAGCAGGGTTAGTCCTTAACACTAGTCAGTTCAAGACAAAGCCATTAATATCATTTCTATTAAATGACACTAGCTCGCCATGGACACTAAAAATGCTTTCTTAAGAAAAAGAGTGAACTTTACCATATTGATAAGACATGTACACATTTGGGTTTTATCATTTCAGGAATTTTTTCTATTCTTTAACGGGACGTGGGCATCACCAGCTAGGCCAGCAAATATCGCCCATCCCTAACTACTCTCGAGAGGTGGCAGGGATCCACCTTCTTGAACCGCTGCAGTCCATGTGGAGTTGGTACACCCACAGTGCTGTTAGGAAGGGAGTTCCAGGATTTTGACCCAGCAACATTTTCTTATTGTAAGGCAAAGCTAAAACAAATGGCAACATGGACAACTGCTAAAGCACTTCAAACAAATGTGTAATTAACAATGTAAAGATTGTTGTGATAAATTCAGTGGATTTATTCCATTTCTCCAGTTGTCTGATGATGTTACAGCAGACGATCTGGAGAACCCATGTGTCATAAGTCCCAGATAACATGACCACCACACACATTTATGTGTTGGCCTTTAAAAAAATATGATACATGTTCATATCAAATACATAGCTAAATTAATGAATCAAAGCACTTTGATCTTTTAGGTAAATCCAATCAGCCACTCAACTTTGCTACAGATCTCAGGAGGCTGGAAATTTCAAGGCAGAGTAGCAGGGAATAGTCCAGCTGAGGTCTAAACAATGATTTAATGTTCTAGCATGATCTCGTTACTTTTATATTCCATCCTTGATTTATAAATCCAGAAAGACCGTATGCTGTTTTTTAATGACATTATCAATTTGCACTGCCACATTTAAAGATGTGTACATATTGACACCAAGGCCAGGATTTTACAGTCGGTTTGCGGGGGGCGGGCCCGACACACCGGCGCGTAAAATGACGTCGGGCATGCGACCCGATGTCATCACAATGTTTCTTTCGGCGGGTGCGTGTCGGAGTCGGCTGGGCACCCGCTGCTAATTGATAGTCCTATTAAGGCCATTAATGAAGTAATTAATGACAAATTTACACTGCCCATCCAACCTTACGGTTGGTGGGCAGGCGAAATGGCAAAGCCCGACTCTCCCTCCTCCCCCTGCCTGCACGGGTAGCGCTCAGCTCTCCTGCTCACGTATTACGCTGGACGGGCCTTAATTGACCCACCCGCGTAAAATGGTGGTGCAGAGCCGATTGCGGGTGGCGTTGCTACCACCCCCGCCCGCTCCCGCTGAGCCCGCCTGACGCAGGAAAAGTTCAGGCCCAAGATTTCTGCTCGTCCCCAGTTTTCAATATCACGCGATATGTAGTCTTCTGTCTTTCCATGATCGTCCTGCTAAAGTGTATCGCTTCACACTTCATGGCTTTGAAGTATATCTGCCATGCTTCTGTCTTTTTCACCATCCTACTTATGTCATCCTGAAGTCTACAACTATCCTCATCACTATCTAGTAAGTTGCCAAGTTTTGTACCCTCTACAAACTTTGTAAAGCCAGCACTTCTGTCAGTTCAGCACTTGCTCAGTGCTGCACTATGTGTCAGCTGAGATTTTGTGCTCAAGTTTGTTTAAAAACTTGTTAAAAAAAATCTATTTTGTAATAACTATGCTGCAAAATAATGCTTTAGAGGAGGACCAAATTGACTTCCACTTTCTTTCATTTTCCTGTTTGATTTCTTAGTCCATTGGGCTAACATGTGGCTTTACACAATACCTGCGGTCATTTGAACACCAAGATGATTCATTTGACTTCCAGTCATTGCACATGTGTCATCATCTAGAAGGTTTTTTAAGAATTGCTGTTCTGTGCAATTCTGTAAACACTGTGCAGCAAAATTTGATTTGTGTAGAAAACCAGCCTTTGCAAATAGGGAAGCCCCTGACATGGTATAATCCACGGGAATGCTGTAGTGAGGGCTCTGAATTTGGTGCGTAGCACATGAAAACAGCAGTAGCTGGGGGCAAGCATAAGATGGAATGCTCCACTGACAATTTACTTCACAAACACAGAGTTCAACATCCTATTTCCTCTTCTAGAAATTCAATTCTGAAAGTTTGACTCAGAATAAACAAATTAAAGTGAGAGAGAACACAACATGTTAATGCTTGTTACGATAAGTAGAAATAATTGTTTTCTAAACCACTATAAATCCAAATAACAGTATTTTTGTGTTTGTATGACTGGCAGAGTGTCCCAGCTGTACATGTTAGGAGATCATGGGTGCAGTGCTCATGATTTTCTATCCACTAAGATGAATGGACTGAAATAACGAGCACTGCACCTGTGATTCCGGCCATGGATGGAATACTGGAGCAGTCATGATGGTCTGAATGGCCTCCATCTGTGATACTAAATTTCTATGATTCTGAGTATGACCCTTATGTTTTTCCTTTTAACATTCTGATATCTCTTGAATGCATGTAAAAGGATGTTCTGAGCACTGTTCTGCTCTTTAAATCCCTCTTCAATATTTACAGCAAACTGATTAAGGCAACACTCTCCTGGCAATTTGAAAAAAAATCGACAGTTCATGAAGCACGCAGTTGATTAACACTACTTTTTTTGCATGTTGCCCTTACAGGTAGATGAATTGTACGAGACATTTTGCATCCAGAAAAGGCTTCGAGATGGAGCTTCCAAAATGAAACAGGCCTTTGCAATGTCGCCTTCCACTAAAGGTGCTCGGGAAAGCCTAGCAGAAATAAGCAGAAGCTACAAAGAAAACACAGAGGTACAGTCTTTAATGGCATCAGCTCATGGAACTGCAGCAGTACTGAAGAAAATATTACATTCTAGCAGAACCAGTTAGCAAAGAGATTGAACAAGAGTAATTCTGTTTAATGCTGCACAAAGCAGAGGTATGACTGATAGGTTGCTGTTTTAAGTCGGTAAGGGTGGGTGATCCTGGAGTCTGACACTGAGGGGAGAATTTTCTCAGGGAGCTGTAGTATTGTTCAAACAATATTTACACGCAAAAAATGCCACAAACTATCTCTAATGCAGCTTCAAACAACTGACGGCAGTACTCATAACTCCTCAACCTCCAAACATCTTCTGGGCATTTTATTCTGCCCTGGATCATGAATGATGCAAAAACGTGAAGGCTGCCTGGCCAATTGGCCCGTGCAAAAAGCATAAAAGCGCACGGGCCACTCAAAATCCCAGTTGATTGGGGCTTTAATTGGCTTAATTGGAACTTTGATTTTCAGCAGGCGCGCTTCAGACTCCTGCCGACCGTGATATGGCGCAACGTCACTATGACATCGGGACACTCGCCCAAGATTTTCTCGCACGATTTTGCACTAGTTATGGTCAGCCGCTATCCAATCATGGCACGTAAATTTCTGGCCATAGAATTGCCAGTTACTAGAAACTTTCAGGTCCAACCCTCTGGAATTCCCTCCTTAACCCTTCTGCTTCTCTATCTTCTCCCTTAAGGTTCTCCTCAAAACCTATCTCTTTCGCCAAGCCTTTGATCATTCCTCCTTCAGTGGCTCAGCGTCTCTTTTCCTTATGTTTCTCTGAAATGGCTTGGGAGTATCTTCTATGTTAAAAGTGCTATATAAACATAAGTTGTCCTTGACTTGATAGTGTAAGTGCTATTATTAATGAATTGAGAATTAGGCACACTGGCCTCTGTACAGAAACACTGCCGTTGCCAGTAGCTTGGTGCCATGAACTTTAATTCATAAGATTTATGTCAATACCTTCTAATGGGGAGAGATGTTATTACTGAGAAAATAAGGACAAGGTTTGTTGTGCAGGACCCTATCAAGATTGAGAGGATAAAAATGAAGGAGGGGAACTAATGCTTACTGAGTATAACCAGAAAAATATTTACTGAGAAATTGCAGTAGAAAATTTAAAAATACATAGAAGCTTTTTTTTTCAGGCCAGGATGAAGTATGATAAATCAACTGTTTGTGATAAGATAGATTTCAGAGAAATTTATAGATCATGCCACTCATTGTTACAACTTCATGCATTGTAAGCAGACCTTTGACATGGCGAGAAGGGAAATGACATGTCTTAAAAAGAAATTCACCAGATTGATAGAAAATACTTTTAGCAAGTCCCTCGATGCTGTTGCTGTGGATAGCAAACTGACAGAATGGCTTAGATCAACAGTTGAGGTTATACAGCGATGTACTATGTCTCTTGATTTATTTAATTCAGTACTGGAAGTGGCAAAGCATCTGGTACCAAAAGATAATATTGAAGGAGTTTCCGTATGTGGCAAGATTTTAAACAATCTCAGATTTACTGATGCCATTGTCCTTAAAGCTACGCATAAAACAGATTTGCCAAGAATAACAGATAAGGTGTACATGGAGTGTAGAATTTTTGATTTACATAAAGAGAAAGGTCATGTCATTTGGGAATCATCAAGACTATGTATATATTACAATTGGAGAGGATATAGTTGAACAAGTGGGAAAGTTTGTATGCTTTGGTGGGTTAGTGTCACAGGATGAGAGTTATTGAAAAAAGAAAAATTGGATGCACTTTTGCTGAAGATTAAGCAGGATGGGGAAGACCAAAGCTAGTTCAGTAGAAACAAAGGTATGAGTTTATGAAGTGATGGCTATCTCCATATTATTACATGGATCCAGATGTTGGAAAACTGTTGAGGCTAGGTCGGTTGTAAAGTTCAGAATTGAGTTAGATACATTTTTTATTAGGCAAAGTTAATAAGAGTTATGGAACCAAGGAATGTAGATTGGGTTAGGATACAAGCCAGCCTTGGTTTATCTGCATGGCAGAACAGGCTCAAGGGGCTGGCTGGCCTTATCTAGTTGCTATGTAAACCCGTGTTACATAAGAACTCATGAGAAAATACTAATAGAGATGAGTTCATTGAGAGGAATGTTGGGAGCATCAAGCATACAAAAAATCAAGAATTATATTATAAGAACATGGTCTGGACAAGAACTAATACTTTTTTAAAAATCCAAGAAAGTCGACTGCAGTGGTGTGGGCACGTTTCAAAAATGGAAGCAGCTAGTGTATATTTCATACGTACATGGAACAAGAAACCAATTAAGACCAAGTAAGTGTTGGATGGATATTGCCAAGACTGACTTGTCATAGAAGATGATTAAAGAATAGATGATTAAAGTGGACAGGCTAGGTCAGAACTGATAATAGTGGAGTGAATTCATTTGGCCTCATCAATGCTTCTGAACTGATGGATCAGGATTTGGCAGTTAATAATTGTAATGATTAATCTGGGTTTAAAAAACCTGTGGATTGTAGGAAGAAATGGAGACTGAAGGAAGTAAGGAGTTACATAGTTTTGAGAACCTAGGAGAGAATGAGTTAAATACAGAGGAGGTAAGATGAAAGGAGGGAAAAGAATTTGCACTACAGAATGCTTGCATACAGGAAAGGCAAGAGTTACAAACGATTGATGCAGGACTCCTGAAGGGGTAGAGGATTGCCAGCTATATGGAAGTCTGCTCAGAATGTATAGTAGCACCATACAAAAGCTAAGACATGTGGATAATCTTGCAAGGCTATCTTTGCATGGTTGACCTCTCCTTAGTCATTCCACTGCAGTGCTAGAAACTCTTACACTTTGTACTTCAGAAACTCTGTGATAAAAAAAATCTTTTGCAAAATCAACATTCTCCAGAAAAATATTCCAACTCTTAGAGAAGCCATTAGGAAGACAAACTGTATTAGCACAATGACCATTAAGTAGAACCATAGCAATAAGTCAATGCAAATGGATAATTCCTAGATACACTATGTACCCACGCAAATTTGGCCTTCATATTTAAGAAGCAGATTTTTTTCTACGTTTTATTGGAAATAGTTGCATTGAAATCATTATTTATATTACAAATAAATCTCTTTGATCATTGTCAAGTTGTCATTGTTAAAAAAGTTACGTCAAAGGCCTGCCATTGATTTGGGAATACATTCCAGGTCTAAGGCTCAATATCCAAAAGCATCTCAGCTGTAAGGATCCACAGCCAATTACTTTTGGGGTGACTGACATAACATCTAAACACTTGGAGTTCTGTTCTGAAGAAGTCATATTGGAGTTGAAGCGTTAACTCTGTTTCTCTCTTCACAGATGCCGTCAAACCTGCTGGGTATTTCCAGCACTTTCTATTTTTATCTAAATGCTGGATCCAGACAGGCTTGCCCACTTAAATTCTGATTGGAAACAGTCCACAGTTTATTCTGCACAGCATGATACCATGTGCTTTTCACACACCATTAGAAGTGAAAATTGTAAATAACCACTCCTTGCTATAGTACTTTTCACCCAACTGGTGAAAAAACAGGTGCATGTTTAATGATTTGCTTATCTTTGACGTGCTGCAAGAATTAGTTTATTTGGGTAGGAGAGAGAGCAGCTGATTTTCCAGTGAGTGTCCAGGATAAAGCATTTCATTAAACAATATGAGCGCATCTCATTAAACAATACGAGCACATCTCTGTTGGATCTTCCACATTGCACAAGCTATTCTATACTGTTCACCTTGATATTATTGGATCTAATCTGTTGCTCTGTGTGTGCCTTATAATGATGGTAACTCCTTTCACCCTCAGGCATTGTGCTCACTGGAGGGAGAGATTGGAAACCTGCTGGGAGAATTTCACATTAAGATGAAAGGTAAGTGTTAACAGAATAAAAGCCACAAATCTTTTTAATATATTGCCTGAGGGATGAGGGTATAATTCTATGAGTTGGCATTATTCATTGGAGTGATGCGGGGGGGCGGGTGGGGGGCGGCGGGGGGGCCAGGATGTGGTATCTACCTATTAGGAGCTGCAGCCTATTACAAATTTGAGTACATAATACCCGTGTCTTTCAGTCCAAATTAGAAAATTACATGCTTGAATTTCAGATATGCACCCCTGTCAATAACAGTCTCACAAAATCACCTCTGTATTGTCAACCAATGATATATATAAGATATATATATGTTTTAGAGAGAAAGAGAGCTTTCATTTATGCAAAATTGTATAATATTGATATTTACCTGACAGTCAAAATATTTATTTTGAGATAGTATACTTTAACAAGCTAGACCGCAGCAGATTTCACTGAGAGTTTCTAAACAGGGCTAGTTTGCTGAGATTTCTGTCAGCCCTTTCCCTACAATTCCACCACCCCTCCACCCTCTCCCCACCCATCCTCACCCCGAAGGCAGCAGTGTGCTGATGCCTGTGTATGCCTTTGACTAACAGTTATTCCTTTACCTCTCAAAGATTGCACTCATTGGGATGCCAACTGGGAGGATTTCTTGCTGGGGGTACATGTCCACAAGACTAGTAAACCTAGTCCATGTAGAAAGGAAGAAAGACTTGCATTCATGAAGCATCTTTCTGGACCTCAGGGCATCTAAAAGTGCTTTATAGCCAATGAAGTACTTTTGAAGTGTAGTCACTTTTGTAATGTAACTGTTCATCATGCACTGGCCGTTATTGTCAGCGTGTAGTTCAGCTTCATGGTTCACCAGCCACACACCTACATCTTCCAGCAGGAGTCATCAGATAGCAATCACTCAACAGCTTTCTGTCATTTTCTGCCAATTACCTAGTTGTTTAACTGCCCCAGAAGTGTTTACAGCATCATTTTTTAATAATGTTTGCAGTAACAGATTCAACCTGAAGAGAAATTGTCTGTTTGAGAAACACATATGCACTTGCCATTCCCTTGGTGGCTTGTAAATGACGGCAGCATTTTTAGGAACATTTACTTTCTAACAAAGAAATATAGCTCCACAGTGGGAATGTTGAGTGAAATGTGAACTCAGCCAGTCTCGCCTCTGAGTCACAAGATTGTGGGTTCAAGTCCCACTGCAAGGCAACATTTCAGTGCTGCGTTGGAGGCATTGACTTTTGACTGAGACTTTAAACTGAAGCCCAGTCTGTCCTCCCAAGCGGATGTAAAAGATCCCATGGCATTATTCAAAGAAGGGAAGGGTAGTTCTCCCAGTGTCCTGGTCAATATTTATCCCTCAACCAGCATCAATAAATAGATATCTGGTCACTATCTCATTGCTGATTGTGATCACTTGCTGAGTGCAAATGAGTTGCGTGTTCCATATGTTACAACAATGACTACCTTTTAAAATAATTTTCATTAGCTGGAAAATATTTTGGGACATCCTGAAGTCATGAAAATAAATACATACTGTTTGGTTTTTTTAATTAGGGAATGGTAGTATGCAATGTAATAACAAGACAGAATATTGCTGTTGGATACTACATGTACATATTAAACAGCCTGAGTGGCTGCACAATAATACACTTGTTAATTAAAGCATGACATTTTCCATACAGATTTAATGGGGTGTCTTTTTCTCTTTGGTGCTGGAGCATTTGGTAATCACCCAAGTGGGATACGTGGAGGAATGGGCACCATTATGAAGATGCAATCCTGTCCACCCAATTCTCCTCTCCACCTCAGTGATTATTTAATGCCAAAGTGCAAAAGAGGGAAACCCACTATTATTTTTGTGCTGTCAGCGCTGGATGTAACAGGATTCAGCAACTATGGGCAGAATTTTACAGCCCCTCGCACCGGCGGATTTTCTGGTTCCAAAGCTGATGGAGTTTTGAACGGCTCGCGGCATTTTCCGGCCCCTCCCCCACCATGACGGGGCTGTAAAATTGCGCCCTACGTGATAAAATTATCAACACATATTTTTTACCAGGACACGACTGTTGAAGCTCACAGTAACATCAAATGGACTCTGGCACTTCTTTTCAATAAAAAAAAATCAAACTAAAAGGTATAATCTTCCAATTTTCCATTGTCATTGGTGAGCTTTGCCCTACCAAGAGCATGTCTCAGATCTTTGGGCACCCCTGATTTTCTGACCAAAACTGTACTAAGTGCAAGCTTAAATTTCCAATATATATTCTTTGTGAGCAAGGGCTCCCACCATAGCAGGAATCCAAGAAATTTCCTTTTAAATGTTTATAAAATAGAATTTATATGCAAATTGAAAGCTTTCAAGCGTTACATCCAGCAGCTAGGAAGGTAAGGCTTTTGAGTAAATTCTAGTCAAACTTGAAACTCTAACTTGATCTTGATGTAATTTTCATTTGACAGGTTTAGCCGGTTTTGCACGCCTTTGTCCAGGAGATCAATATGAGGTAAGTGGGACAGGACATTTTGGTCCTTGTACTGCAAGGTCATATTGACCCTCAGTGAGGTGATAATAGGTAATGAGAATTTTAAAAAAAAGGGCGTTTGACCCTTTATTTCCCCCTTTCTGTTTTGCAACACATTTTCTGATTTCCGTGTCACTTGTAGCTCGGGATATCTGAGTGACAGTGCTGAGTGACACGGCGTCCATTCCAGCTAATGCGGCACCAGTAAAGTTTGAATGGGGAGAACAGAATGAGAAGTTATGGGTTTTGAAATGAAATTAGAAATGTTCATATGTAAAATACACACTAACTGGTTCATTTTGTCTTCAACAAGATCTTTATGCGGTTTGGCCGTCAAAGGTGGAAATTAAAAGGCAAAATAGAAGCAAATGACCGACAGAGCTGGGACGGAGAGGAGATGGTTTTTGTACCTCTGATTAATGAATTATTCTCAATTAAGGTACTTGAAGCAGACACGCATAGTCATAGGGATGACTCTCACAAATTAGTGCTTTATTCAATCAGATTGCATGTTGAGAACTGCATTCAAGGATGACCATCTCTGGTTGGATGGAAGTCCTGGAGATTTGATCAGATGTCATTTGATCACATGATAACTGATAATGTGAGATCTGATTGCAGTGTTTGTATAAAGGTTAGATCTGTTGTAGTTTAATGAACAGTTTTATAACCACCTCTCCAGTGGTACACATAGTGATGGACACATCTTTCTCAACTCAGCTAAAATCAGGCAGTATCAGTCATGAAAGGAAAATGTTTCAGCCATGGCCTGACCTTAACCAGAATGCTCCATGGGCTGGGGATGGGTTTGCCCTAATTGATAACAACACAGGTAGACCCTTGGAGTTGATTTGATGTTCACCCACATTTTTCTTCCACCAGTCTACTAGGTCTACTCTGCTTCTTCAGGTTTTCATACCCTTCTCTCCATTTTCACTAATCTGCTTCAAGATTTCATAGTGGTTCTTGGATATGGCTTTTATTTCTCTAATTTAGATCATTACACCTCCTTTGGTTTATGACTTCATTAGTCAACCATCTCCTCCTGCTTATCACCCAATCAATTTAACAACTCATTTATGTTTCGCTTCTTGTGTACATGGTCCCCTTTTTCCCACTTCCTGTACCCCTTTGCTTTACTTTATTCCTTCTTCTAAGTTGTTCATTGTAATAGCTCAATTTTCTGATGAAGACTTCACTATGTCCAAAACATTAACATTTTTTGTCACAGATATCGACAGATATTGACTGAGTGCTTCCAGCATTCTTTTGTTTGAGCTATGTTTTCTCTTTCTAAGAAAGCTACTGCAGACAAACAATATGACTCCACAAGAACAGAGAAATGCCAGAAGTGTTTTAGCTTCTGTGCTTTGTAACCTACATGTGGATTATAGTTTGATGTAACTTTCTGACCACGGTGACACTTCAAAAACTTCCTGTTCATTTTGTTCACTAACCCACCATCTGCTCCAAAGTTCAATAAATACCCTGCTGCTTTTCTCTTTCAAGCCAATATTTCTCCACAAGCTTCCCTTCATTTGAAGCAATGCTGAGAATAGACAAAGAAATGGATGAATATTCCATTGCCACTTTCTACCAGATGATGAAAGCAGAATCCATATTTGTTCTTAAAAAGGAAAACGGATAATATTTGACAAAGAATTTAAAAGGGAAAAATTATGGGAATGGGACTAAGTGATAGTGCTTTTGGAAAATCAACACCAGCTCTTTCTGTGCTGCAATATTCGGTGATTCCAAAAGACAAACTTACTGCTGACATTGGGAATAGGTCCAGCAGCTAAATTATTACTTTCCACAGGCTGTCTGGTCTTATCAACCTGCTGCAAAAACCCAGCAGTCAATTCTATAGCTGAAGTAATTGACTATTAAGCTTCCAAATTTATGTGGTGTCAGTGCAGAATTCCTTAATAGACATCTCTGTTTCACATCAGGTTGTTCTCAGTCAATTCAACATGAACTCTTTTAAGTTCCCAGTTTCCAGTATATTTTCATGGGTTATGCATTCAGTAGGTTTTCCCTTGGCTCCATTTTTCCTCTGGCTGAAAAGGTTGCAGGCTTGAGCACTCACAGGTCTCATGTTGCATCAAACAGTTGCATTATTGGTGCTGCTGTCCTTGAAAGGAATCATTAAACTGAGACCCAGCCTGCCAGTTCAGTTGGACATTGAAGATCTTATGGCCTTACTGTACTTAAGAAAGAGTGGAAAGTTTAACTGGTGTCCTAGTCAAATTCCTCTCTCAACCATGACCGCCCACAGCAGATTTATTGGTTAGTTCTCTCACTGATATCTGTAGGATGTTAATGTTGCAGAATGGTTGCTCTCTTTGCTTAAATAGCACTTTAAAAGTAGCTTTGTTGTGTCAAAAAGCTTGTGAGAAACTGCTAGATAAATATAGGCATTATACAGTGTCGTGTTAGAATTCATCAAATATTTAAATTTCTTCTGAAAACTGTCATGCAGATATTAAAAACTTAAACTGCTGAAGGTGTCATGGTGATAATACTCATTGAAACACCAACCTATGATGCTAATGAGTGGAAACTGCTAGTTGGACCTCCCTTCACCAAGTGGTTTATAATGTAAACTGTACTACACCGACAAATGACTGGCAGGAGCTGATGTTGTCTAGCAGGTGAAAGGGTAAATTTAGACCAAGGATTCTTTCTGAGTTGCTGCTTCAGACTCCTAGAGGCTGGCTGGGGCTTGGGACCACCACACTCCCACCCTGCTGCTTGGCTGCAGACTCACCAACCCCAGGAAAGGCCCTACATGGTGAAAATAGAGTAGAAAATGTTGAGTATGTGACATATCAAGAAAAGAAACCTACATAGAAAACAGACTATCGAGTTACTAGCAAAGGTGATATAGTTATTAGCCAATATTTTGATGGAAGTCTTTTAACTCTAAGTAATGCCATGAACTGACATTATTTCTCGCTCTCTGTAATTTTCAGGTGTCAGAGTTGAAGGGACTGACTACTCATCTCTTGGTTGGCAGCGTAACATGTGAAACTAAGGACTTGTTCACAGCCAGACCTCAAATGGTTGCTGTTGACATCAATGATCTTGGAACTGTTAAACTAAATCTTGAGGTCATCTGGTAGTAAGTGTTACTTGTAGCTTGTGATGTTTCTGATGTCCTATTATTGCGATACTATAATTGTCCACAATAAAGATGGAGTAGTCAAGTGGATTAATTAACTGCTGCAATGCTCTTCATGTCCCATTGATGGCAGTGGTGTTGCTGGGTCACTGGTGTCATTGCCTCTATTCAATGATAGTTATTGTTTCTTATCAGTGTAAAGAAATATTTCAAAGTAACTTTTTTATTATATGACAACATATCATGAAAAAATACTAACATGATAGGATATTTGTGTTAAATGGTAATATATGAGAAGTTTGGAATGTTAATTATTATTTTCATGTTTTAACTATAGTCCATTTGACCAGGAAGACCTGACTCCATCCACAGGCAATCTGAACAAAGCCACCTGTGTACAAAGACGATGTTCCATATATAGCCAAAGCACCCCAGAAACACCCACCTTTGAAGACTTCTCCTTCTTTGTAAGTAATGTGCTCCATTATGAAGCCTGTACAAAGTTAGATAAAATATTATACATGTTCCATAGTAAGCAATAGATGAGTTCAAAGTTTCAATAGAGCACGTTGCTTTTTTGTAGATTTGAACTCTTTTTTTCCATTTCTTTGTACTTAGTGTCTTAATGCAAAGATATTGTAAAATTAAGTAGGGATACTAGAATGTAGCTTGTGATGTTTCTGATGTCCTATTATTGCGATACTATAATTGTCCACAATAAAGATGGAGTAGTCAAGTGGATTAGAGCACTGTCTTTTCAGGACCTAAGTTAAAGTCCGTGCAGACTGATAGGTTGAATTTTTCTGCCATCTGCTGACTGTAAGGGTTCAACTTGATATCATAGGTCCCAACGCAGTTTATAGAATAACGGTGGGCATAACTTCTTTACTTGTCTCACTAGAAAGGCATGACTGATGTGAAATGTAGAACTGTCACAATAGCGCAACAGGAACTGGTTTCTTGTGGATGAAGCTGAGTAGAGGAAGGTTTCTTGTGGATCTATACAGTTATCTATGATGTAGGCAACTAAAGGTGACAGAAAACAGGAAGTATTCTGCTTCTTAACATTGACATCCCTCATCATGGTAGATACAATTTATGTTGCTTAATTATCTGATTTAACTTCAGATGAGGTCCAGAGTAGATTTTCTGTGTGCTAATTGTAATGGATGGAGTATTGTGTGGATAACTGCATGACCTCTGTGCCCATATTACCAATGTGAGTTCCCATTGTGCCAGGATCACTCATTTGTGAAACCCGCTCCTGCATTTCCAGAGCTAATGCTTCTGAATTTGGTGCTTAAAAAATCAAGATTAATGTCAAAATAGTCACACCTAGAACTCGACTGGCTGAAGGCTATTTTTCCGAAGAAAAAAGGCCGATTTATGTATGTTAGTTACAAATAGAGTCAGTATAATGAAAATAGAAGGTGGAGAAACAATGGAAAAAAGGGAAGACAGGCCAAACAGAATTGTTCCATTTTTTAATTGACCTTTTGCTGTTTATTTTATGTTTGTATGATTAAAATGATAACAACTCTGAATATCTGAATAATTAATATTAAAATATTAAGGTTTCTTTCAGCTTCATTGTGTATGAGCTGAAGGCTTCTTGTAAATAGCTGGACCAGGTAGCTTTGAACTAACTCAGACTACAGGCATTCTGAATATTATTGTTAAGAAACTGACTGAGCATTTTTATATAACTTTGGGGTAATTCTAGTGGGGTAGAATTTAGGTGAAATCAAAATCTGCTGATTGTCCACCTCTTTAAAGCTATCCAGAAAATTGCTTTTGGGGTGGGTGGGGCGGCAGGATTCTTGTAATGGGTTAATCTTTGGCTTTTCACAGGGATTCTGCCAGAAGCACCTAGCTAGACTCAGCAGAACCTAGGTCTGCTATTGGCAGGTGCATATGTTCCCTTGTGGGGCCACAGTGGGATGCAAGGTTGAAAAGGCAAATGGTAATCCATCCAGAAGGATTGACTGCCTTTGCCAAAGAAGTCAGATGTCGTGAAGGTAAAGGAAAACAACTGACACTGCATAACCTTTTCTAATACCTGAGCAGTCTCTTGCTCCCCTTCATGGAGCATACTGCTACTCCGAGGTTCTAATCCATCCAATTTGTCTTTGTGTCAACTGGCCCTGTAGTGTTATGGTAATGGGCAGCTGCCCCCATTATTAAATGGTTAGGTCACTGGGATTTGGTGTGGAGTCACTGACAGTCGGAAGTGGCAGGCGGAAATTTGGTGGCGAATGGGCACCATAGGACATTAGGCTTATGCAGCTGTGAGAATTCTTAGAGGAGACACATCAGTATAGAGATTCTTCTTGGGCAGAAACAAAAGCTAAATGGGTCAATTCAGCTGCCTGTTATACTGCTCGTCCCATATTTAGTAACATTGTTCTCAATGGAACTGAATATCAGGCAGGGTGTACAGCAGGTAGTCTATGCAGTATCATCAATTCAGCAGATGGAATCTTGGCGGAGGTGATGGGTGTCTCGCGTGCTGGCTGGAGAACCAACTGGAGATCCGTGTTGCCTCCTTTGGGGAAAGTCTGCTGAATCATGAGCCGATTAGCAGGCCTTTCCCCGGAATCAGGTCCCCAGGAGTAGAGGCCCCACTTACCGAGAGCTGTGGCTAATCAGAGGCCAGTAGCTCTTCTACTCACCAGTGCCACTAGAGGGGTGGTGGCTGCTACTGGAATAACAACCACAGAGGGCCAGGATCGTGGAGCAATCCAGGCTACAACTAAGTAATGGCAGGAGGGCTTTCACGAGTTGGGGGGTCATGGGTCATGGGGTAGCGTTGATGTTTGGGTGGTGGGGGGGGGGGGTCAGCAGCAAGGGCAGAGAGGTCCTCATCCCTCCATCACTGAGGGCCAAACCCCTGCCCTTGCTGACGAGCCTCCTAATTGTCAACTTAATTATCCACTTAAGGGCCTCAATTAGCAGAGGGACAGGAAGGCTGGCCGGAGGCTGTGGAAGAGGGAAGGCAGGGGGATGCTCTTGCCCAATTACCTCCTCCTCACCTCCAAACACACTACTAGAGAGGGCAGAAGATTCCAGCCAGCACCACCACCAAAGACAAATATTTAAAATTTTGGTGCAGATTCTAGAGGACAGTGGCTCATGACCAGACCCTAATCCAGCTTTAACCTATTTCTCACCCCACTGGATGAAAAGAGTGCAAATCAGAGAATTGGGCACCCAATTCATTTTCTTTTTTCTTTGATTTTTCATTTTTGACGGCAAGATTTTTTTGATTTTTCATTTTTGATTGAGGCTAATTGGATAGAATGCCCTCTGTACCTCCCACAGAATGAGACTCTACACGTGGAGCAGATACTTGCAATGTTGAGGCAAATTAGAGCTGATTTAATACAAATCTGAATTGCCGGGTACTTAAAATGTGATAAATTTACAGATTTTGGAGAGGAAAACTAATCTAGATTTGAGATGTTTACAGAGAGGGTATCCCAAATTATGATACAATAATTTAATGAGATTTTGTTTAAGGTTAAAGGAAGTCAGAGGTTAAATTTAAACATTATCTGTAAAGTGTTTTGGATGTCCCAAAACACTTTACAGCCAATGAAGTAACTTTGAAAAGTACTGTGATATTATGGCCTTTGTGTCAATAAATCTCATTAAATTACATCTCAAAGTTTTTAAAAAGTGATTTGTACTCCTTTAATCTCTGCCTTCTGCTATGTCCTTCCCTTAATGAGCATACCCCCAGTAAACTGGCTATAGTTTTTGTTTAAAACGTTCCAGTTCTTCCATTAAGCATTTACCACATTAACTGTTTGATTTTTGATGTGCCAAGAAATGCCTGCAGCCATCACCAGACAGACTACGGCTGTCATTCATAGATGCTCTTCGGGACACGTTCTTTGACAAACTGCGACGGAGTCGCTCATTCAGTGACCTGCCATCTCTTAGGCTGCGGCCTAGGGAAAGGCTGGAGCTCTATGTGAGTCCCCTTTGTGGGAGTGATCTGTTTCTGTGATTGGGATTTTGCCAGTCGCATGCGTGTGTGTGTTCCTGTTACAGCAGTTGCTGATCTTACAGATCTGTGTGCGTCATTCCATTCCCTTGTGCTGGTGTGAAGAAGCAAAAAGTCTTCCTGGATAACCAAATTCCTTTATGAATAAACCAGTGGCAAGCAATGGTAGCTGATAGGAAGCCTAATTATTTTCAGATATGAATTTTAGATTTTCCTTATTAGCCAACTGTCACAATGTATTGGGATATACCTGACTTTTGGATTCCAGATAAGCTCTAACTGTTCTCCCCCATTTGGCGCTACTCAGTTCACCCACCTAATATCACCTGAACCCACTTGCATTTGAAAGATCATATCTTTAGCATGGGTCTGATGTGCCCGGCAACAAACCCAAACCATGGTAGACACCTGCACCCAGAATTCAGGGATAGAAATCCTGATGCTGGGATTGGTCTCAGGCTCTGGAGCAGAAAAGCAGCTGAAAGACATGCAGACTCTCAAAGGTCAGTAAAGGTGCTATTTAGATTTTATAACATCTATGGCCTAGTTGTCTGCCCTCCTCAGATCCTTCAATCTGATGGGGATTAGGTACAAGAGCTGCTCCCTGCTATTTAAGAACACTCCTTCTAATGGCCTGATGGGCCCTGCAAGAAATTGAGATGGGATGGGTGGTTAAAGCCCATTTTACATAATTAACATAAACATAATTTACATAAACAGCCCAGATTTGTTCTGGGAGAAAGCTCTGCATCCTCCTTAGAGGATCCTCAGGAAACCCCAGTCACATAAAAGGGGTGGAGATCTAGAATTATGGGCCTCCGGCCCTTTATCACCTACTTCACACCAACAAACAGGGCATTCCCCAGATGCAATGCAGATAAAATCTAATCTATAATTTACTGCTTTCCAATTTTGGCTGAAATTGACTTGATCTCTGGTTATGAAAAATAGATCTCTCTATTGTCTGGGCACTGAGACAATAGATTGAAGGATAAACCTTATCCTTAACCCCCACCTATCTGCCCGGTCTTTGTTGTAACAATGACTCTAGCAAAGTTCCTTGCATCCCACCTGCCAACATTTGTGTTGACAAGTATAAGAATGAGCCTACAAGTTTACAGGACCTCTTAGTACTGCTAGTAGGCTACCCCTGGCATTGATTTCTAATGGATGTCAGCTTCAGGTATATTCCTTGAGGGATTGGTGTGTACTTTTACATGCTTTGATTTGAGAAGTATCAAAGAAGTTTGTTTATATCATTATTTATGCTACATAATGTACTCAAATAATGATGGAATGCATGCTTCTAAATTTATTACTTTTAGGAAATGGGACTATATTCCTTTTCCAGTAGCTGTGGCATCAATATCAGATTCCACTCTTTATACCATGCATGATAACATCACATCTGTATTGTTTGACCTGAACTACCTTTGGCTGTTTAAACACCAACATTACCAGCTACAGTGTTCAGCCACTCATTTGGCTTCTGATTGCAGAGTTAACTCGAGAAGCTCTTAACCAGAAGCTCCAATCTTTGAGATGATAATTCCACCTACAAAAAGTAGATGGTGACTTTTTTTATATTTATCAAACTGCTCTTCATTTTTTTGGAAAGAAAATGCTGCAGATGTAGATATTTTTCACCAAAATTTAATGAATTTGACATTAAATATTATAAACCATAGCTGTAGCTTAATTCTTTCAATTTGTTTTAGAAAAAATGAGATTCAGAATGCTATGGTATTTTGCTTAAAAGTAAAATTACATTTTTTTTAACTTATAAAAAATATCTCATTGATTTCTTTGTAAATTAACTACTAAATAAAACTGTATAGAATTGTTTTCAACATCTTGGTACAAAAGCTGATTGCGGATAGTGTTGGTGTTTTCCAGTACTTGATTGCTAGTAATATCACAAAAAAAACATTTTAACATCTTCGTAACCCATTTGTACAAGTCTCCACTAGTTTCTAAACTCATTGCCTGCTGAATTACAGCACTTTTGCAATGTCTGCTGTTAATTGCATCTTGCTTCTTGGTTTCATCTTAGTTCTAAATTGGAAAATAAGTACTGACAGTGCTTACCTGTAAGAGCAGCTCAAAACTGTAACTTATTGAAATGGACCTCAGTCTTTTTTGCATTTGTTCTATTCTTTTCTAGAAGCCCCTTAAAAGTCCTAGGGAGTAATTTTTACCTTGGACAATAGTATAAAACAGGTAATATCAACTCAAACTCCTGTTCTCTTCCGGTTTTCATTAGTATTGACCTAAGCAGAGTCCATCTGATGCAGAGATATTAGGAAGATTATTGTCTTGACTTTGATCCTAATATTTATTTTGCAGAATTGAGTGCAACAGCCAATCGTTCTGGTATCAAAGATGATGGTGACAGAAAGGAGAACTCACCATGATTTGACACCATAATTATTTTGCAGTAAAGGTTTAAAATAGTTGATTTCAAATAATATCTTTTCTCAGAAGGTCTAACAGTCTAAAGGCTATTATTAAAAATAAAGCAGACTTGAATCTCCACTACTCCAAACTATTGCAGTTTATATCATGTAATTTTCCACCGTTACCACCACCAATTATTGAGGTGAGATCTTGCCAGCTGCCATTTCCCTATGACATTGACCCTTTGGACTGCTATGCTGTGTGCTAGTTCTTGATATCTTTAGGTCCATTTTGATCAATTGTTTCCCAAACCTGCCATGATATTTGTAAAGGTGGTCCTTTTCTGTAAACTGCTTCAGTCCGCATATTTTTAAAGCAGACCTTTTTTATTCCAGTCTTCACAGCTTGAGGATGACATCATTGTTAATGAGAACTTAACCAGTGAGAAGTCCATTTCACTCAGCCATGGTAACCTTGCAAATGGCACATGCATTACCCAGCCCAGTTTGACACCCACTAGCCGAGTCTACTCCAATCCTGAAATCACTGTGACTCCACCTGATACTCAAGATGAAGACTCTGAATCTCAGATTTCAGCTACTGAGGCAAATGATGTCTCAACGCCAGCAAACAAAACAGAGCAAACTGGTGGTCCAAATTCACCTGAATCTGACCAGGAAGAAGAGATATCAGATATTGGAGACCTGTCACCCATGCAAATAGAATGCCACCAACAAGGATCAGGCCAAGAAAATGATATATTTTCAGAATACAATGACACAGTGGGAATCCTTCAAGATTCAGATGAGATGTCTGACCTAAAACCTGTTGAATTGGATGCTTATGAAGGCAATCTAACCAAGCAACTGGTGAAGAGATTGACCTCAACAGAAATGTTGCCGACCTCTAATGGACAGGAATTTGATGCCTTTCTATCCAATGATTATAGAGGAACCAGGTCAACCTCAGGGATGAGCCTGGAGGAAGCTCTGCAGGGTCTCCTTCTATCATTGGAGCCACACAAAGAGCAATATAAAGAACTTCAAGAGTTGGACCAAGAAGCCATGCGACTTGAGGACCTGTTAAAGGTCAGTATTTTCGCTTGCAACTGATTAGTAATATGTGTAATAGGCATACTATTATTGTTTTAGGAGAATGGTATTGTGGTAAAAATCTCCATGAGAGACAAAGCTCTCTACATAGAATTTCAGTCCACACGAGCTTAGGTTGGGGAATCAGGTGAGGATGGCACTCCTAATCCCAGATGACTGGAAAATAACAAGTGCCACTAATCTGATGTAAACCATTCAGATTACTTACAATTCGACACGGTCTCTTTGTTAAAATGTTCCCCTTTTATCCTTCCATCCAGCAATGTTACCTTGTCAGCCTATTGTGTGTCATACTCTCAATACAGGTTAGATCTCCTAGAAATCTCTTGATTCAGGAATTGTGCCCTTAGATTGGAAAATTGCCAATGCCAATCCATTATTAAAAGAGGGTAGGTATATAAACTGGAAAATTATAGGCCTATTAGTCTAACATTTGTTGTGGGGAAGTTATTAGAATATAAGAGCATGGAGCACTTAGGCAAACAGGAACTAATCAGAGGTGGTATGGTTTTCTAATGGGTAAGTCATGTTTAAGGGACCTGTTTGAATTTTTTCTACCATAATAGATAAAGGAGTGTCTCTGGAAGTTATTTATATGGACTCCCAGAATGCATTTGATAAGGCCCCACATAAGAGCCTCTTAAGAAAAATGAGAGCACATCAAATTGGAAGCAACCTATTAACATGGATGGGGATTTATTTAAGAGGCATGAAACAGATAGTAGAGATAATGGGAAATTTATTAGTTAGGATGTGACTAGTGGTATCCCCAGGAATCTAAACTGGTGCCTCAGCTTTTCATTATATATATAAACGACTTGGATAAAGTAATAGAGAGCCGTATATCCAAGTTTTCTGATGGCACTTAGTTAGGCGGAACAGTAAATAGTGTAGATGGAAGCAGAAAGTTACAAAGGGACTTTGATAGATTAAGTGACGGGACATAATCGTAGCGGATGGTGTTCAACATGGGGAAGAGTGAGGTGATCCACTTTTAGACCAGAGAAAGATAGATCGGAATAATTTCTCAATGGTGGGAAGTGAGGAGCTGTGGCAGAGCTGAGTTTTAAGACCGGATTTCCGCGAGATTGGGCTGATTCCAAAGGCCTTTAAAAATGATGGACATTTCCTGGATCCCTGGCCCCATTCCCAGTGCCAGAACTTTTCACCAGCACGGGATAAGGATGCAGGTGGCAAGCCCGAACCCTGTACTCATGACCTGGCCGGTTATATTGCAGGGATAGGCATCTCATACTCCGCTCCCCCTTTCAATTTTCGTGGAGTCTGGCCAGCCTGTTGAGGACACATGGTTCACGGTCCCTCAGAGGGATTGTGAACCATAGTCTGGATTTAGGAGCCTTTTGACAGGTATATTTAAAAGGTCATACCCATACCCCCACATGTCACCTGTGCCCTTTCCATGCCTCTCTCATACTCTTTCCATGCCCTCCATGCCTCCCGTGCCAGTTCCATAGCCCACTCACTCAGAATGCACTATAGAACCAATGAGCCATGTAATAACAATGGCAAGCCTTGAAATGCAATTAAAAGACACCCATCCAAAACTCTGCTTTGAAAAAACTGATGCTCTTACAACCCTATAAAAGTGCTAATCAGAAAGCACCATTATAGGTTCATTAACATTCACGCCACACATGTGCCAGGCCATGACCATCTCCAATAAGAGAGAACCTAACCATCGCCCCTTGATAGTCAATGGCATTACCATCACTGAATCTCCACTATTAATATCCTGAGGGTTACCATTGACCAGAACTGAACTGGACCAGCCATATAAATACTGTGGTTACAAGAGCAGATCAGAGGCTGGCAATCCTGCAGGGAATTATTCACCTTCTGACTCCCCAAAGCCTGTCCACCATCTACAAGGCACAAGTTGGGTGTGTGATGGAATACTCCCCACTTCTCTGGATGAGTGCAGCTCCAACAACACTCTAGAAGCTTGACACTATCCAGGACAAGGCAGCCCACTTGATTGGCATCCCATCCACCACCTTAAACATTCACTCCAGCCTGCTTGACTGTAACATATAAGATCCTGAGGGGTATTGACAGGGTGGAGAGAATGTTTCCTCTTGTGGAAGAATCTATAACTAAGGGTCACTGTTAAAAATAAGGAGTTACCCATTTAAAACAGAGATGAGGTGAAATTTTTTCACTCAGAGGGTCGTGAGTCTTTGGAACTCTTTTCCTGAAAAGTCGGTGGAAGCAGAGTCTTTGAGTAATTTTAAGAGAGAGGCGGATAGATTCTTAGTAAGCAAGGGGGTGATAGGTTAATGGGGGTAGGTGGGATGCAGATTTTAGGTTACTATCAGATCAGCCATGATATTATTAAATGGAAGAGCAGGCTCAAGGGGAAGAATGACCTATTCCTGCTCTTTGTTGGCATGTTTGTATCTATCACCAACGCACAGTGGCAGCAGTGTGTATCATCCACAAGATGGACTTGCAGCAACCCTCCAAGGCTCTTTTGAAAGCACCTTCCAAACCCATGACCTTTATCATCTAGAAGGACAAAGGCAGCAGATGCATGGGAACATCACCACCTGCAAGTTCCCCGTCAAGTCACACACTGTCCTGACTTGGAAATATATCGTCGTTCCTTCACTGTCGCTGGGTCAAAATTCTGGAACTCCCTTCCTAACAGCACTGTGGGTGTACCTACACCACATGGTCTGCAGCGGTTCAAGAAGGCAGCTCACCACCACCTTCCCAAGGGCAAATAGGGATGAGCAATAAGTGCTGGCTTAGCCAGCGATGTTCACGTCCTGTGAATGTATAATTAAAAATAACAAATGCTTTACCTTATTCATACCTCTTCATCTTGTCCAAATAAACAGGGAGGTGGCATGGAGGGTGGATGGGGGCGGAGCACTGAGTGGGTGTGAGGAGTGAGGTCTAGAGGGCCTAACAGCCTTTACTACAACTGCAAAGAATTCCCAGAGAAACAAGGCAGGCCTTTTAACCAACCCGCCCCAGCACTTGCCTGCCTCTAGGGTTGATGGGCTGACTCGATCAGTTCCCACCTTCCTGGAGCAAAAATATTGCCTGCAGGTAGGCCTGCTGAGTTTGGAAATTTCCCGACTTGAGCCTCCCAGCTCAATGGCGAAACTCAGCCCCATAGTATTAAAGCACAGAAATCACTAAAAGCTGGTAGATAAGTACAAAAAAATTAAAATGGCTAATGGAATGTTGGCCATTATCTCAAGGGGTCGAAGCTTTGTTACAGTTATATAAAGCTCTAGTTATATTCCATTTGGAGCGCTGCATTCAGTTTTGGACATTAAATTTCAGGAAGGTTATACTGGCCCTGAAGTGATTGTAAAATAGTTTCACCAGAATGATACTGGGGCTAAAAGGATTAAAATATGAGGACAGGCTGCACAGACTACAGGCTTGTATCCCCTTGAGTATAGAAGGTTAAAAGGTAATCTAATATGGTGTTTAAGATAAAGGAATTCATAAAGTAGATAGAGAGAAACTATTTCCTCTGTTAGGGGTGTAATCCTAAAATTAGAGGGAGGTCATTCAGGGGTGATGTCAGGAAGCACTTCTTCCCATAGATTATTTGTGAAATGCAATCACTGTTGTTATGTGGGCAGAGTGACTAAATTGCCACACAAACGGTAGGTTTTCTGAGGTTCTGCTCCCGACACAGAATTGCGTTTGATGGGTGCACTAATCAGGAAATCGGTCACCACACCCAATTTACAGCAATCCTAATCTTCCGGCATTGATTTTAATGAATGGAGAAAACAGTATTAATGAAAATTGGGCCCACCGGCCTCACACCCAATTCTCCAGCTTAAGGTCAGAAGTTAAAACTTGTACGAAAGCCAATGGCAAGCATATTAATCTGATATAGTGATGTCGCCAAAAGCAATTTGCACCAAACCTTAAAGTTCTGTCATTTGTAATAAATATAAAGTATTGTCAATATAGACTATAAAGAGTTTTTCTATCAAGAGAATTGGAAATCTATCAAAACTCCTGTCTTCATTGCTGTATATAATCACTCAATAGAATTTATTGAGAGCAATGCCGAGTTCATTTTCCCAGCCTTTCCTGATTCCTTTAAGCTATGCACCAATTATAGCTGAGAAAGAATACAGATGACCTGCTTCTAAGTCTCTGCTTTGAACCAGCAAGAATAGATCAGCGATGACTCTCCCTTCAAACCTCCCCAGCCTTTACCAGCGCTTCTCAATGATGGATTGGAGAGATTCAGGATTCAGAGGAGTGCAGCTACCTGGACAGTTGCAGACAGGCTCCCATATCAACCCTCTCTGCCATCCTCTGCTTTAATGCACCAAATCCAATTGTTTAACCTTGATTGCCCTTTTCTGGGAGATTTATAGTAATTTGTTGGCCTTGTTAATTAAATTCTTGCCTCAATTTTCATTACTTGGTTTTTGCTAAACAAAATGTTAATTGTTTTGGCTTCTACATTAGTCAACCTGGTCATATTTTTATTTCATGATTTTCATTGATTCATTCTGCTTACAGTGCAAACCAAATACAAACAGAAGCAGATCATCCAGTTTCAGTCTCACTGTGGAAAGTGCTTTAGAAAGCTTTGATTTCCTAAACACTTCAGACTTTGATGAGGAAGATGGTGGTGATGATGATGCTGGCTCCGAATGCTCTGATGTGGAGGCTCAGAAAAACATTTGGTAAGTTTGTTGAGATAAAATTCAGGACAATGATTATACCAATCTCCTTCACAACCAGCAGAAGGAAGATGTGACTTTAGAGAGATCAGTTTTTATTTATCACGGTGTTTATGAATAATTTTTATAGATAATTTTAACTCCCTGATGGGAAAATAGCCCAGCAGGTGGAAGGCCTAGCCAATTTTGATGGCTAGGCCCAATTAACACATTGCTGGCCAACTTCCTAAGTGAAATCCAGAGGGAAATTGGTGGGAAATGGCTGCCTGTTAGTTAAAATCAAGTACCTTGGAGGCCACAAGACCGCAGACAATTTATGTACGGCAACAGGTTCGGAGGTGTCAGCAATTTTTTGATGTGGGGAGTCAAGGTGGGGGTGTGGGAGGTGGGGGGGCACAGGGGAATCCAAGCAGGAAGGGCCTGTGTTTCCCTGCAGGACCTAGTGGAACACTCTTGCTTTTCCTGGCCCGCCAAGGGAAATAAATAAACACCTGGAGGTACATCATCTTCTGCTCATCAGTCCCCTTGCTATTTTCAGACTAATGAGAAAACTGCCATCGCTTAGCTGCACAGGCCAACGCTGAAATGGTAGCCGGATCCTGATCTGCATATTTAAAGGAAAGCCCCACCAGTTTTGTGTGGGTGGGCTTGCTGCCTATGACTTAAAATTGCTGTTGGGGGAAATTAGGGCAGGACACCAGCAGGTAAATGTCCCTCTCCGTTTTAATAATCCCCCGCCCAGTTTCCACACAGGTTCTTGGCAGTAGAGATTCAGTTGTCACTGAAGGAGGACAGAAAAGCCCAAAGCCCTTTCTCAGTGATGTCTGTACAGCTTTAACATTACTTAACACATTTGCACAATAAGCCACTGAATGGAGGAAGATTCAGTTATATTCACAATTTTATATCTGGGATAATAATTTATATAATAGGGTAGATTTTGAGGTGAAGCTCAAAGTTTCATTCCATAGGATTGCAAATCACAATGTCTGGTGTGGATATTAGTGTGCCGAATTCATGGTGCTAATGACTCCCCAGTCCGATACAATGATCTTTGTGCTCAGTTTTTTCAATTTACCCTCCTATTCAGCAATGCTTTGCTCACGGAGCCCAATCTTGCAAAATTTAATGTAATGTACTGAAGTTCTCAGTTATTATTTGCTTCTTGAATTTAGTTTCTATCTAATTCAACCTTAGGTTACTTCTTTTCTGATTAGTCCAGCTGATAAAGCCACTTAATATCTAATTATAATGTTTAAGTTTTTATCTAGGGACAGAATGAATAATTAGTGGGCCTGGTTGGTCTGTGTCTCTAAAGCCCACCAGGTATCATGTAATTTGTAGCTTGAATTGTTCAACTGATTAATTGGTGGCTGCCCATAGGAACACTATTTGAATGAGAGGAAAGCTGGAGGTGACTTGAAGGTTGGAAATAACCTAAGGAAGAAAGAAGTGGCATTTATTCGGTGACTTTCAGGATGTCCTAAAGTACTTTGCAGTCATTGAATTACTTTTGAAGTGCAGTCACAGAGAAAGGTCCCACAAAAATAACTGAGATGAATGGTCAGTTAATCTGTTTTGGTGCTGTTGCTTGAAGGATAAATGTTGGTAAAGGTACGAAAAGAGCTCTCCTGCTCTTCTTCCAATAGTTCCATGGGACTTTTTATCTCCATGCAAGTAGGCAGGTTGAGCCTCAGTTTAACTGCACAGTGCCATGTTGAAAGACTTTCTGTTTTTGCGACAGCATTATTGTCATGTTTTGACTATGGGTTGCTTTACTCGCGAACCAATTGCATGCTTATCTGTCGGCAGGCAAGTTGATTACAATATACGGCAGATGCAGAGACTGATATGAAATGAAGCACATACTATTTATTTACACAAACACCATAGCATTAACATGTTGTGTGCTTCTCCAACCAGACCCTGCTAACATTAACCTCGTAGCCATAACTTCACAGCTATTGGGTCTTACAGTCACGTGGTCAATCTGCTCACAGTCTCTTAAAGGTGTATTACACCTCAGATTACCACTGTTATTAATGTAGCAAGTTAGAATATTTATAACAAGTGCTGAACACTTGGCTAATGCTCAAAGTTAAATACTTTACTGGTCCCATTAGCAAAGGAGCTCAACTGTGAGTCAGCTTTAGCATTCATAAAAAAAGCTTCAATTCTATTCCATAGCTAAAGGCAAAATACTGCAGATGCTGGAAATCTGAAACAAAAACAAAAAATGCTGGAAAAACTTAGCAGGTCTGACAGCATCTGAAGAAGAGTCATATGGACTCAAAACGTTAACTCTGTCTTTCTTGCCACAGATGCTGTCAGATCTGCTGAGTTTTTCCAGCAATTTTTGGTTTTGTTTACAATTCTGTTCTCCCGGATTTATAAAACTATGGGTTGACTGTCCTTAACATACTCCTGATGAAATGGTATAGAATTCATTTTATTTGTTTTCCTATTTACACCTTTGTCTTCCAAAGTACAGGCCTTTTCAATTTTGTAATTTAGAATATATAATCAACAATTGCTGTATGATGTGAATGGGAATGTTGATCTCCCTTCATTCTGAAACAAGCCACATGGAACAAGGGCTCCATCTAGGGTGAAAACTAGGAACAGATGAAGTCAGTCCCAGCTCTATTTGTCATATTCAATTGATGGGTAGCCTTCTGACTATAATCATCTATTTAAAAACCCTGTGCGATGACTGACATACTAGAATAAATTTCCTCTATCTTTGCACTTAAACAATTGCCATTCTCAATGAAACCCCCTTCGAAAAAAATCAAATATGTATTAAGCAAAAAGAGTGCATGGTTCTTTTTATGTTTGAAATGGTGGATCAGGTATTCTTGTCTCTTCGGATGATCTTATTTTAATGTATTTATTCATTTTTAATGCTTGTTTATAGAATATCCCAATCAAGCCGACCCTGTCTCCATCCAAGTCAGCAGCAGTGACAGATACAATTGCAATTATAATAACAATCAATAGGCCGGGATATGGGAGGTCAGTGAGGGGATCAATGGAGACATTGACCCTGAAAGTGTTAAAAACATGGATGAGGATTTCAATGGTGGTGAGATGATCCGAGATTGGGGACAGATGACATTATAGACCTGGAAATAGTTGATCATAGAAATGGATAGAATATGGAAGATAGAAACTTAATTCTGGGTCAAACAGGTTGCTAGGTCCAAGTTGTGCGCTGTTGGATGCCACCAGAGGTCTCTGGAGGTTTTGGTGGGAGCTGAATAGGACAGCTTTGGCCTTGTTGATATTAAGGTGGAGGAAATTCAGGCCATTCCTGAGGACAGCTCAGGACACATTCCTGAGGACATTCCAGGACACTCCTGAGGGGTTGTGCATATGAATTGTTTGAGGTATTGTAGGATATCTATTGACTATGCTGAGACTGATAGGACAGTGAGCAAATAAGGAAGGTGCCAGAGAGATGGACAATGGGAGATTGATGGTGGAGGAAAATATGGTTGTCAAACATGTTGCATGCTGTGGTACAATCAAACCACTATTACAGTCAGGATATAAACAGGAATTAGTAGAGTTTTCTCAGTATAGGATCAATACACAAGCCCTGGATAGATTCTACAGAGAGTGAGAGTTGATCATGGAAAAATAAATAAATAAATAAATAAAAATAATAAATAATAATAAATAATAATAAATAATTTCACGCTAAATAAATAAATAAATAAATAAAAATAATAATAAATAATAATAAATAAATAAATAAATAAATAAAAAAAATAAATAAAGGAGGATACCAAAGTGGCGAACACTCTGTTTGAAGTCAGAGGAGCTAGTGAGGTCACCAATGTCAATAGATAAAGAGGAACTAAAAGCAGAGTCATCAAAATGGAGGATGGTAGCTGCTGGTTAGGCCAACTTCCAAAGAGAATGAAATCTGGAAAGGGGATGAGAAATGAAATAGCATAGGACAGAGGAAACTTTGAAGGCCTATTCAGGGCTATAGGAGGGACAGGAATCCAAAGTATGGAGAAACCAGCAGGTCAGCTGTAGATAAAATTTGGACTTGGCAATGGCAAACTCCTTTTCGAGTGAAATAAAACGAAAAAATGTTAGAAAAGCTCAACAGGTCTGGCAGCATCTGTGGAGAGAGAAATGGAGTTAATGTTTCGAGTCCGTATGGCTCTTCTTCAGAGCACAAAACTCTTCAGAGTGCAATATTTTGATATAGTTTTCTGTTCAGTGTGGTGGTTTTACATTATATCAAGCATTATTCAAACTTCTAAGATTTGTGTAATTGATTGGGTTTGTTTTTAATAACCACAGCTCAGAACACCCAGATGCCAGAGGTCATCTCAGTGAGGCATTAACAGAAGACACAGGAGTTGGCACTAGTGTTGCTGGAAGCCCTCTCCCACTCACCACGGGAAACGAAAATATCGACCTCACCATCGTCAAACACTTACAGCATTCTGAACAGCTCATCCAGGTAATGCGCCCAGATGTATATGACAACTCCATATATTAACAAATGGGGCAGAATTTTACGCTTCAAGGGTGGGCACATGCCCGACCCGAACGGATGTGAAATAGCGTGAGATGATGTCGGGCGAGCATCCTAACGTCATCCCACACGCGAGCAATCTTCAGGTCGGTGGGCGTGCGTGTGTCAGAGCTGTGCCTGTCACCAATTAAAAGGCCACTTAAAGCCATTAAAAAGGCAATCGTTCTCAATTTTATGTTGCCCGTGTGATTTTGCGCTCGTCGCACAGGCAAAACGGGCAGGCGGGCAGCCCACTTTTAACAAAACCTCATCCAAGGGTGTGATAAAAAGGGTCAGCAGTATTGCCAGTGTGAGTAGTGAGGAATTTAGGAGATAGTTTGCTGCTGGTTGCATATTGAAACTTGACAGCTTCACCTCAGTTCTGAGCTTCATTCTTAGCATTTCCAGGCTTCATTTCAGGGTTGATTGGTGTCTCCAAGGCCCCCGGAGGATTTTGACCATGTGGACCCTTCCAGGCTTCAGACAGTCTTCCCATACCCTGGGAATGGGGATTGTGCCTTCAGCTGGAGGCACCTCTTCTGAGGAGGAAGAGAGGGGCAGAAGGGGGAGGAGGCCAAGTGTCCCAATGCAGCTTCCAGGGGAGGGACCTGTGGGAGGACAGGCGCAGGCACAGGGGCAGCAGGTAGCCCAAGGTGGAAGGGGCCACAGAAGATGCCACTGTCCTGCTGCCAGGGTTTCAGGCGGCAATGCACCTACCTCAATATGTCCGAGGTACAGTGCCGAAGGAGGCTCCGCCTCTGCAGGGAGACAGTGACCTGCATTTGTCAGATGATTGGGCTCGAGGTCACCTCCAACTGTGCGGGTGGACACCCCAACACCCCATGCCAGAGGCTCTGAAGGTCACAGTGGCCCTCAACTTCTATGCCTCCGCTCTTTCCAGGAGTCAGTGGGGGATCTTTGAGGAGCCTCCCAATCAGCTGTCCACAGTTGTGTCAAGCTGGTGGCAGAAGCTCTGTTCAGGCCGGTAATGACATTTATTCATTTCCGTGCGGACAAGGCCGGCCAGGCTGAGTGAGCCAGAGGGTTTGCAGCGATTGCTGGATTCCCCCGCATCCAGGGTGCTATAGACTGCACACATGTGGCTATCAAGGCACCAGTGGGTCAGCCGGGTGCCTTCGTCAACAGGAAGGGCTTCCACTCCATGAACGTGCAGATAGTGCGTGACCACAGGATGCAGATTCTGTGCAAGGTACCCTGGCAGCTCCCATGACGCTTACATCCTGGGACACCCCCAGGTGCCGAGGCTCTTCAGTTCTCCAACCCGACTGGATGGATGGCTGCTGGTGATGAGGGCTATCCGTTGAAAAGTTCACTTCTGATGCCTCTCCTCCACTCAAGAACAGAGGCAGAGTGGCGTTATAATAGGAGTCATGCCTCCACAACGGCAGTGATAGAGAGGACCATAGATCTGATGAAGATGCACTTCCGATGCCTGGACCATTCAGGGCTAGCACTACAATACCCCCCAAAGCGGGTGTCACTGATCGTGGTTGCATGCTGCGCTCTCCACAATCTGGCACTAGCAAGGGGGGACCCACTGGAGGAAGAGGATATTAACGCAGCTGCACAGACCACAGAGGATGAATCTAGTGGTGAGTCAGAAGAGGAGCAAGGTGAGGATAACACTGAGGGCATGGAGCCAGACCTCGGTAACCTTCAGGGAGACAGGGACAGCAGAGATGCCTTGATCCAACGCTCCTTCAGCTAAGCCGTCAAAGATCTGCTTCAACCTCAATCCAGGGCTGCCGCCTCCAGCCAGGATGTCTGAAATGACACTTTCATTTGAACCCAAAGTCCACTCAGTGCCTGTTCAATAACGTTTAGAGCCACTCATATCTAACATGCGATACTGGCATACCCTGCACCAAACAAAAAAGTGAAGCATACTCAGGCCATTCAGACAAAAGCAAAATTTAAATCATTTTGACACTCGCAACGAATGAAGATTACCATATCTGGTGTTAATGGCCACAGTCACTGGCAGAGGGGTGGAGGAGCTGCTGCCGTCATCCAGAGTGCCCTGAGAGGAGCCTGCAGAGACGACAAGCAGGCCATGTGCCAACGTGAGGTCGCTCTGGACCTCCCTGCTCGCCATTGATGGACGGGCACCTTGCTGGGATACTGGGTGGCTCATCCATCTCCCACACAGACACTGACCACCTGAGGTTAGTGCCTGTGTGAGGGTTGCAGGTCCGAGCACAGCCCGATGAACGCCTGATTCTGTTCCTGGAGCTGCCTCTCCATGAGAGTCGCCACTCTCTCAATGGAGGAGGCAGTGCGCTCGGCAATGAGGGTCAACGCAATGCTCACGCTCTGCATGGACTCCTCCACAACAGAGATCATGGCACACAGACCCTCATGGATCCCCACCAGATCCTCCCACACATCTTACTGGGCATCCAGCATCCGCCACCTTAACAGACAACTCCAGAGGCTCATCATCTGCCATCGACTTAGCATCATCCTGGTCTCTAGCAGTCCTCTGAGTGCCGGCACCCTGGGCACTCTCTGCCTCCGCCTGCTCCTCAGGCGAGTGTGAAGTGCCCTCACTTCTGTGCTCCAATATTCTAGCTGATGATCTAACCCCCACCGATATCTGCGCTGGTGCCTGGTTCAGAGAGCAGGTGTGACGTAGGTGCATCTGAAGCCTGGTGATCCTCTGCTGTCAGGGGTGGCTCTTTGGGGTCCTGCAATTGAGTGTTTGCTGGTGAATCTAAGGGAGAACAACAACAGGTCATGAGCTTAAGTGATCACACTGTCACTGTGCATGTCAGGCACCCTGGTGAGACAATGGAGATCTGCATCATGGTGCCATTGCCTTTCAATGATCAATGGGACTCCAGGTTTGAGGCCCCCATTAATGATGAGACTACACAAGAATGTTTGTACAGTCCAACCCTCTCACCTCTGTGCACTGCACTCTTATCTTCGTCAGAGCCCCCTCCTCTCCACAATTGGCTAACTGAGGTGGACGGCGGCTCACCAGCTCCAAATCATCCATTTCATACCTCGTCATGATTAGGAGGTCTGGGGGACCTCTGTCTTTCCTTGACTTCTTGATGGTGTTATGGCTCCTCTTCTCCTGAAGTGACAGAGGAGCATTGATTAGTCCAATCTCTACCTGGAGCGCTATTGCAGCCTGGCCAACCTCACCTGAGGAGCACCTTGCAGGGCACATCAGATTTGTGGCCCTCGAGCTGCAAGGCACTCAGTCCAAGCAGCCAGGGCTCACCCCCTTGGCTCGCTCCGGCATTATTGACAGTTGGCACTCAGACTCTAACACCCCTGAGCTCCATGGGGGGACGGCCAGCCCTTAACACTTCTCCACACTGATCCATGCCAACATGGTACTCACCCTTGCCGAGCGCAGCAGGTCGTTGAACCTTTTGCGACACTGCACCCATGTGCAACGCACAATGTTGTGGCTGCTGACCTCAGCTGCCACCTCCTCCCAAGCTTTTTTGTCTGGTGTGGTGGTCTCCACCTGCCATCCCTGGGTACAAGGGCGTTCCAATTGACACCCACCTCCTCCACAAGGACCGCCAGGCACTCATCCGAGAAACAGGGGGCCGAGTGCCCACCCGACCTGCCCTTCCGCTTGCCGTTTCCTGCCGCTGGTGAGGCCATTGTTCCAGTCTCCGGGCCAACTAAAGATTTTCCCCTGGCAGCCTGCAGGGAGCTGCCTATGCCAGTTTTAAAGCCCCCGCCGAGTCGCCATTGGATCCGGCGGCCGATAGGCCCCTGCCCCTGCCCCTGCCCCTGCCCCTGCCCAGCACTTCCCGACCATTCAGAAGAGGCATTTCACACTGAGCGGGCCTTAATTGGCCAGCCAGTGTGAAACCGCAGTCGGGGCCTGATTGCAGTTGGGGGCCCGTTTCCTGTCCGCTCCTGGACCCGCCGATCGCATGTGCCTGATGAGGGAAAAATTCAGGCCATGGTGCTTTTGATTGTTTTTCACTGCATAGCTCCCAGACCATAATCAGTGTCCTCTAGTCGATCCAGATTTTCCTTAAAGTCCTTGATCGTGTTTGTGCAAGTATTTTCTTGGTGAACCCAAGTGAAAATGCACTAAGTATGCCAACAGCGTATTGATGGTGAAGAAAAGCAGGCTATTCCTGGCTTCCCAAACACTTCATCAACCCATGATGACATTTGACAGGGACACACAACTCGTGGTATCAGATTTGCATCTCAAAAATTCAAGATAATCGCTAAAAGTGTCAGGCAGAAAATAACTGAAGCCACCCGGTTAAGATCTTTTCCAGGTAATCTAGTGAAGTCAAGCCAGCTGTAGTAAGCTTGCTGACCAGGGTGAAGCATAACTATACATAGGAACGTAGGAACATAGGAGCAGGAGTAGGCCATTTGGTCCATTGAGCCTGCTCTGCCATTCAAACAGGTCGAGCTGATCATCTACCTCTACGTCATTTTCCCCCACATCCTTTGATGTCATTGGTTTCCAGAAATCTATTGATTTCTGTCTTAAAATGCTCAATGATTGAGCTTCCACAGCCCTCTGGGGTAGAGAATTCCAAAGGTTCACCACCCTCTGAGTGAAGAAATTTCTCATCATCTCAGTCTTAAATGGCCTGCCTCTTATTCTGAGACTGTGTCCCCTGGTTCTAGACTCCCCAGCCAGGGGAAATCACTCAATCACTCCTCATAAGACAATCCCGCCATCCCAGGGATTAGTCTGGTGAACATCAGTTGCACCCTCTTTAGGGCAAGTACATCCTTCCTTAGGTAAGGAGACCAAAACTGTAGGCTATACTCCAGATGCAGTCTCAGCAAGGTTCTATATGATTGCAGCAAGACATCTTTACTCTTCTACTCAATTCCCCTTGCAATGAAGGCCAATTTACCATATACCTTCCTAATTGCTTGCTGCACCTGCATGCTAGCTTTTAGTGACTCATGAACAAGAACACCCAGATCCGTTTGAACATCAACACTTCCCAACCTCTCACCATTTAAGAAATACTCTGCCTTTCTGTTTCTTCTACAAAAGTTGATAACTTTTATTACACTTATTCACATCATATTCCATCTACCATGTTCTTGGCCACTCACTTAGCCTGTCTAAATTCCCTTGAAGCCTCCTCACAATTTACATTCCCACCGAGTTGTGTGATCAGCAAATTTGGAAATATTACATTTGGTCTGCACATCCAAATCACTTATATTATGTGAACAGCTGTAGCCCCAGCACTGATCCTTGCAGTACCCCACTAGTAACAGCCTCCCATTCTGTGAATCACCTGTTTATTCCTAATCTGTTTTCTGCCCGTTAACCAATTCTCAATCCATACCAGCATATTACCCGCAATCCCATATGCTCTAACTTTGTTTACTAACCTCCTGTGTGGGACTTTATCCAAAGCCTTCTGAAAACCCAAGTGCACCATATCTACTAGTTCTCCTTTATCTATACTACAAGTAACATCCTCATAAAAACTCAAATAGGTTTGTCAAACATGATTTCCCTTTCATAAATCCATGATGACTCTGCCCAATCGTATCCTTATTTTCTAAGGCCGGGATTTCCCAGTCCTGCCAGCAGCGGGCATCACTGGGGGTGGGACGGGAAAAATTTGGAGAATGGCCACTTGCCTGCGATGATACCCGCCGCTGGCAGGACGGAAAACACTGCCTGAAGTGTCCCATTATCTATCACAACCTTTATAATATATTCTAATATTTTCCCTACTATTGACGTCAAACTAACAGGTCCGTAGTTTTGTTTTATCTCCCTCTCTTAAATAGTGGGGTTACATTACATACAAGAAACAAAAAGATACTGTGGGCAGAATTTTTGATCCCCTGCCATTGGTTTTGCAATCAGGGTGGGGCCTGTAAAATGACCCAGCTGGCCTTCCTGCTGTATCCTCCTGACCTGTCCGCAATTTTCCTGGGGAGTGTGGGGGGCGCGGTGGCTGAGGCCTGGGGTGAGCTGCCCTCCTTGACACAATTGTTGGCCATCTAAGGGCCACCTCCTGCCCAGTCTCAATTTTTGAAGCTGCCAGGAGGAATTCAGGAGTGGGGTGGAAGCCCAGCAGACCATCTTGAGTGGGGAGTTGTGCGGGGGCTGGGTGGTTGGCGTCTGGAGGTTACCATTGACCAGAAACTGAACTGGACCAGCCATATAAATACTGTGGGTACAAGAGCAGGTCAGAGGCTGGGAATTCTGCAGAGTAACTCACCTCCTGACTTCCCTAAACCTGTCCACCATCTACAATGCACAAGTCAGGAGTGTGATGTAATACTTCCCGCTTGTCTGGATGAGTGTAGCTCCAACAACAGAAAAGGAGCTTGACCCCATCCAGGACAAAGTGGCCCGCTTGATTGGTACCCCATCCACCGCCTTAAACATTCATTGCCTCCATCACCGACCACAGTGGCAGCAGTGTGTACCATCTACAAGATGCACTTGCAGCAACTCAACAAGGCTCTTTTGACAGCACCTTCCAAACCTGTTGCCTCTACCACCTAGAAGGATAAGGGCAGCAGATGCATGGGAACACTACCACCTGAGAGTTCCCCACAAAGCCACTCACCATCTTGATTTCTTCACTGTTGCTGTATCGAAATTGTGAATCCCCCTTCCTAACGGCACTGCGGCTGTACCTACACCACATGGACTGCAGCGGTTCAAAAAGGCAGCTCACCACCACCTTCTCAAGGCAATTAGGGATGGGCAATAAATGCTGGACTCTGGAACTTAGAATCTGAGGACTGCTTGTAGTCCCAGTCCTACGGAAGGAAATGCCAGTAAAATTTGGAAATGACTAGTACTGGTCCGAACTAGGGTTCCATTTTAAAGTTTACGAGATCAGCTCTTACCAGTACCAGTCATTTCCAAGTCTTACTGGTTTTCCCTTCTGGGCCAGTGGCCACTGTCACTGCTGGGACTCCACGGCTGCCGGCTAATCAGATTGGCCACTAGCTCTTTGAGGTGGAACTTCTGCCCGAATGAGGGGCGGAAGTTACACTTCCAGCCAATTAATACTCCACGGAGTGTTAAATGGCTCCAGGGCAGCTGTGAAACCCGCTGACTCTTCAGGTGACAGGGCAGGAACCCTGCCATCTGAAAAATCCTGCACTATGCATAGTTGTTAGAAGCACAAATTTTGCAGTCCAATTGTATGTGTTATTACCAGAATATAGTGCATTATGATATGTCTCATTTACTGTCACTTCATTCAAAAGAACTTGTATTTTTGGAGAAAAGTTAATATACAGTACGGTACTGCTTAATTTAAAAATGTACCTAAAGAAACATTAATGCCTTTTTTTCATTTAATAGCAACTTTTGTCATTTGAAGAATGGCCGGTCATTCGAGACAGCCTCCTGGATAAGATTTCTCAGCAAACCCATGTACTAGAAAGCCTGGCCGAGATCAGCACAGAGAAACCAGGAAATATTAACCCTGCATTAGAGAGTAAGTGACAGATTAAACCCATAACAGTCAGAACAGTTTGTTTTTGACAAAAGCTCTTCATCCATTATTCCCTCCAGGTTCGTTTAGAAAATGATCAATTCTTCAGTTCCGCCTAGAGCCAAATATCACTCTCCAGTGTTCCAAACTTTGCTCATTGGAGCCAATACCAGATTTTTGAGGCCCTGTTACATCACTCCTGTTGCCACCCCAATGCATAGCCCTGCCAGGGGGTGGCCCTGCACCCAGTGTGCACCCAGAACATGCAAGTTTCTTGAGCCAGGAAAATGGGGTCTGTCACACTTCAGATTTGCAGCACCTGTCAAACCCTCTGCGGGGTTCAGGGGAGGAAAATCACCCACCTCTACCCCAAAGATTAACCCGTCTTTCCTCATTACAGATACCAAGAGTTATATTGTGTGTTTCAAGCATTTTCTGCATTAATTTGGATTTCCATCATTCCATTTTCCTTTTCATCACATTAATATGTAAATAAGTGGAAAGTGTCATAGGCATACAACATGAATACTTAAATAAATAGATAGATAGTCTGACAAACACACATGACAGGAATATTTAAGTAAGGCATTAATGCCACAGGCATTACCTCAGTAACATTGAAATAGGGGATGATATGCCCTTAAAGAAACTGAAAAACACATTAAGAAAAAAAGACACCTTATGATCGTAAATTGCTGGCGTTAAAGTAGATGCAAGAAGGGGTGGCTGCCGACCAGTTTGATTTTATTGCAAATCTATTTTCTTATCACCCTGTGTAAAAAGTTCATGTTTTAAAAAAGTCTTGGTTAAATAAAAGGTGTTAGCAATCTTTGGTCAAGCACAGATCCTGATGGAGGCAGGTCAGAGGGTAGGGGCTACAACGAGTGAATTTGTAATACTTGTGTATCAATGAAATTCACCATTTTAAGAAAACAGAATGATTCATACATAAGCACAGCAATTTTCTTCAAAGTCATGCAGGCTTAGCAAAGAAGCTGCCACAGACACAATGGGCTGAATGTCCCCCTTCTGCTCTGTAAATTATGTGGTTCACAAACTGTTTTTGCTGGTTGCCTTTCAGTTATCAAAATTACTGGTTAGGGAAAGATTATTGTGTGGGAAAAGATATTAGATTGGAAAAATTTGATGAAAAACGCTAAAATTGTTCACTATTGACTCAAAGAGGTAAAAGCCCTCAAAAGCTTTGCATCATTTTTTTTGGTTAATATTCAGTGTGAATACTGAGCTGTGTTATTCAATCATCTATTTACAGTGGTTCCACAGCTACGGGGAAACCAAGCTTTGCTCTCCAGCTGGCTAGAGAGTTCCAGCTCAGGAAATACATTTTATGCTCCGGTGGACAGACTGATAAAACAAATGAGTCTCCGCTTTGGCAAAAGTGTGAATGAGAGGTGTCCAGGTCACTCCGAAGCAGGTAAAGGCAAAAACCATCAGCCGCTCCAGGTAGACTCTCCTTCCTATAAAGGACACCTTCAGGCTTAAGTGACGAAGCCAAAGTAATAAATGATTTCTGGCTCCTTAAAGCTGGAGATTGTCCTAAAATGATGCTAAAAATAGACTAGTGGCACACCCAAGTGGCTTATTGGGTAAATATACTGCATGATGTTGCTCCCATTCAGTCACATGCAGTCTTGAATTTATGGGCAGGATTTTTAGCTCGGCGGGTGGGCGCCTGCTCAACCTGACTGAGTGTGAAACGATCCGTGATGACATCAGCCAAGCGTGCCGATGTCAACACGCGTGATAGTTCAGTCGGTGGGCACACGCTGGAGCCGGCAGCAGCCCTAAGTTAAGTTCCCAGTGGGGAGATGGAATGGCAGTGTTGAAGGATAGGGGTATGGAGCTCATGAGTACTGAGTGTGGGTTGGTGAGGAGCACCCTGGCTCCAGAACAACTTTTAAAAACATCAACTTACTTTTTGTTACCGGACGCTGCTTAGTGACTGAAGAATAATTTGAATTCATGAGCTTTAAGCCTAATGATGTCATTGGGATATAATTTAGCAGAGGAGGCCTAAAAGAGGAATTAGGACCCTAATGCCTTTTTGGACATTTGAAACATCCCCTCTAGGGATGTTTGGAAAAATAGCCCCCTCTGATGTTGGCTTGAACATCTTTCAAACATATTTTGAGTGGGATGAATTTTTAAAAATGTTCATTTAGTCATTCATGGAATGTGGGTGTCTTGGCAAAGCCAGTTTTTGTTGCCCATCCCTAGTTGCCCTCGGGAATGGATGGTGAGCTGCTTTCTTGTGGTGCAGGTACACCCAGTGCTGTTAGGGAGGGAGTTCCAGGATTTTGACCCGGCAACACTGAAGGAACATTTTTCCAATTCAGGATGGTGCAGGATTTGGAGGGAAACCTGGAGGTGGTGTTCCTTTGTGTCTATTGTCTTTATCCTTCTAAGTGGTAGAAGTCGCAGGTTTGGAAAGTGCTGTTGAAGAAGCCTTGGCAAGTTGATGCAGTACATCTTCTAAGTGGCACAGGATATGCCAGTAGTGGAGTGAGTAAATATTTAAGGTGGTAAATGGGATGCTCATCAAGCAGGCTGATTTGCCCTTGATGGTGTTGAGTTCCTAGACTGTTAGGACAGCTCTTATCCAGGCTGGTGAAAAGTATTCCATCACACACTTGGTTTGTGTCTTGTATGTGGTGGAAAAGCTTTGGGGAGTTAGGAAATGAGCCCCTCCCTGCAGAATTCCCAGCCTCTGACCTATTCTATTTGTCACAGAATTTACGTGGCTGGTTCTAGTTAAGTATTTGGCCACAGCTGGAGTACTGTGTGCAGTTCTGGCCACCACATTATAGGAAGGATGTGATTGTACTGGAGGGGGTGCAGAGGAGATTCATCAGGATGTTGCCTGGGATGAAACATTTAAGTTATGAAGAGAGGTTGGATAGACTTGAGTTGTTTTCGTTGGAGCAAAGAAGACTGAGGGGCGATCTGATCGAAGTGTACAAGGTTATGAGGGGCATGACAGGGTGGATAGGGAGCAGCTGTTCACCTTAGTTGAAGGGTCAGTCACAAGGGGACATAAGTTCAAGGTGAGGGGTAGGAGGTTTAGGGGGGATGTGAGGAAAAACATTTTTACCCAGAGGGTGGTGACGGTCTGGAGTGCACTGCCCGGGAGGGTGGTGGAGGCAGGTTGCCTCACATCCTTTAAAAAGTACCTGGATGAGCACTTGGCACGTCGTAACATTCAAGGCTATGGGCCAAGTGCTGGTAAATGGGATGAGGTAGGTGGGTCAGGTGTTTCTCACGTGTCGGTGCAGACACAATGGGCCAAAGGGGCTCTTCTGCACTCTGTGATTCTGTGATTTGGTCAATGGCAATACCCCCGTCCACCTCCCTTCCCCCAATACCACCTCCCACCCTCAACCACCCCCCCAACCCCAGGATGTTGCTGGTGGGGGAATTGGCAATGGTGGTTAGAATCTCTCTGGGTGGGTTAGATTAAAATCATTCCCTGCATCTCTCTTGTTAGAGGTGTTCATTTTCTGACACTTGTATGGCACAAACGTTACTTGCCACATATTAGCCCAACTATGGCTGCTGTCCAGGTCTTGTTGCATGTAGGCGTGGACTGTTTCATTATCAGGGGAATCGAAAATTGAGCTGACCACTATATACAGTAATCGTCAGCAAATATCTCCACTTCTGCATTTGTGATAAACTTCTAATTCAGAATGAGAGCCATAACTGAATCAAATGGACAGCACCAGAGTCTAGGAAGGGAAAAGAAAAGCCTAATCATGTGTACACCTCTTCTGATTTTTTTATGCATTAATGCATTATTCTGATCCCCAGTCTTTCGAACCCTCGTGAATCAGATGCTCGATAAATCAGAGTTGTTCACTGCCCCTGATGCACAGGAAGTGATAACCATCTGCCAGTTTGCTAACTATCTGACTAGTCACAACATATCTGACTTTGGAGATCACCTGACACAGCTGGCAAATGAAGGTACAATATGATGGTTTTAGCTGCTTGTTTTACAATGTGCACACTCAAGAAACTGAAGTGGGCAGCTTCTTGTGTGCAATGCCAAGTTATTTTAACCCTGACTTCATCATACTTCAGACCTTTGCTGTTTCTGCTCTTTGTTTACAGGATTCTTCCAATATCATTAATGCTCCATTATTTTTCTTTCTATTTTGACTCATCCCTCTATTTTTCTGATGCCTTCAAATATTTGCATATCCAGCCCTTATCTGAGATAATTTTCTGTCTTTTGTGCAGCACATTAAAGGGTTGATTTTATGAATGTACAAAACTTTACCAGTTGGAAAGTCATGTAAGATGAGCTATGCTTTGTGCCTGAAATCACGACTTGTGCTCTTGTTGCATGAAGCTCTGCCCCAGGAATGCTAACTCATTAAATCTGCCCCATAGAGGCAATTTTAACCTAACCCATACAAGTCAGTTTCTTTTTTTATACCCAATACAGTGGAGAGTATAATTGGGTAGGGTATAAAATGATTATCTGACTTGGACTCCCTCCGTTCTCTCTGGGTGGGTTAGATTAAAATCATTCCCTGCATCTCTTTCCAGCTTTTTCAAGTCTGCTAGTACAACATCAAATCGATTATGGCTCTGTTTGGATGTTACATTGCCAATGCACAGTCTGAACCAACAAAGAAGGAAGAAAGAATTTGACTTCATTTGGCATCTTTCACAGTCAATTAATTATTTTTGAAGTGTGGTCACTGTGTGGTAACATGGCAACCAATTTGTACAAAGCAAGGTCCCACAAACAGCAGTGGGCTGAATGATCAGTTAATTTTGCTGGCATTGGACAGATAACCAGGAGAACTCACCTGTTATTCTTTGAAAGAGTGTAATGGTACCTTTTATGTCCAACTAAACAGGCAACACCTGAGAAGCACATCATGTAGACAGCAAGCAAAAATTGCTGCTATTGTTGTGTACATTTCTCACTAGACTCAGCAACATGGGCATGGTGTACATGTTTTTGCACAGATTACCACATGTCATTTGTGCTGTATTCTCCTGGGGAATCGATGTCAGGCTGCATAACACCACTAGAAGCATTGCTCTACAAATGAATTTCTCACTGAGTTTCACAAAGGCACCCTCCGTGTGATTTTTCTAATACCTATACACTCCTAGTCAACAATGCTACAGACCAAGAGCATGCTATCATAAAATTTTAAAAATGATAAAAGATAAAGATTAATTGTTAATGTAGTGGTAATTAAAGATGGCTCGAAAATAACAATTTCACTCTGAGTGAGAAAGTGGTAGTTTCAGCCCTAATCCGGAGATTTGAGCACAAAATCTTAGTTGACAACCACAGTGCAATTCTGAGTGAGTTCTGCACTGGCGGAGGTGCCTTCATTCAGATGAGCCTTTAAACTGAGGCCTAATCAGCCCTCTCAGGTGGGCATAAAAGACCCCACAGAACTATTTGAAAAAGAGCATAGTAGTCCTTCCCAGTGTCCTGCTCAACAATTATCCATGAACACCAACATTACTGACACAGATTAACTATCATTTATCGCATTGATGTTTGTCAAGTGTAAATTGGCTGAAAATTTTCCCACATTAGAGCAGTAATTAAACTTTTAAAAGTACTTAATTGGCTGTGAAACACTTTGTGACATCTTTCTTTGTTCCATATAGTTTTTTTAATCTACACTTTTGAGATGCAATGAAGGCCGATGATTAAAAACCATCTCTTTGTTTTTAAATGTAGTTGTGCTGCTGCAGACTATTCCGTCTTTGCAGCCGGAAAAGACGTTACAAACACTGGAAGAGCAGCCAATCCATAATCTTCAACCTTTAGAGGAGACCTTAAAGGCAATAGCTTTCCTTCTATTGGAAACTAACAGTGATCTAGTGCAGGCTGCAACTTCCTTCCTTGCTTCGGCTTCAACAAACAACAATTTCAGAGAAAAGGTATAAACTCTAATACAATATTGAGAGATATTTTAATTTTATAGCGTATAGTTCAATTCCTAATCACTACAATGTATAACAGTATATGAATTGTCTACATGCTGTTATATTTAATGCATAATCTATTAACTAGCACTAGTAAGTAAAGTGAGTGTTGGTCCGCTAGAGAGTGACAGTGGGGAGTTAATAGTAGATAATAAGGAAATGGCGGAAGAAGTGAACAAATATTTTTGCCTCTGTGTTCACTATAGGGAATACAAAAAAAATTTCAGTAATAGCAGCAAATCAGGAGATGAATGGGAGAAAGGAACTTGGTGAAATTGAAATCACTAGGGAAATGGTACTCAGCAAACTGATAGAGCTGCAGGCTGACAAGTCTCGGGTACTGATGGACTACATTCTAGGGTCTTAAAAGAGGTGGCTAATGAGGTAGTCAATGCGCTGGTGATAATTTTCCAAAATTTGCTAGATTCTGAAAAGGTTCCATGAAACTGGAAAGTAGCAAATATAACCTCTCTATTCAAGAAGGGAGGGAGGCAGAAAACAGGAAACTATAGGCCGGTTAGCTTGATGTCTGTCGTGGGGAAGGTGTTGGAATCGATCATTAAGGAGGTTAAAGCTGGACACTTAGAGAAACTCAAAGTAATTGGGAAGAGTCAGCATGGTTTTGTGAAAGGAAAATCATGTTTAACCAACTTACTGGAGTTTTTTGAAGGAGTTACATGCACAGTGCATAAAGGGGAGCCTGTAGACACACTGCACTTGGATTTCCAGAAGGCATTTGATAAGCTGCCACATCAAAGGTTATTGCGGGAAGTAAAAGCTCATGGTGTAGGGGATAACTCATTAGCCTAGATAGAGGATTGGCTGGCTGGCAGAAAGCAGAGAGCATGCATAAATGGGTCTTTTTCTGGTTGGCAGGATGTGACAAGTGGAGTCCCACAGGGGTCTGTACAGGGGTCTCAACTTTTTACGATTTACATCAGTTACTTAGATGAGGGGAGTGAAGACATGGTAGCTAAATTTACAGATGACACAAAGATAGGCAGGAAAGTATGTTGTGAAGAGGACTTGAGGAGGTTGCAGACAGATATAGATAGGTTGAGTGAGTGGGCAAAGATCTGGCAAATGGAGTTTAATGTGGGAAAATGTGAAGTTGTTCACTTTGGCAGGAAAAATTAAAAAAACAGTGTATTACTTAAATGGAGAATGGCTGCATAATTCTGAGGTGCAGAGGGATCTAGGTGTTCTAGTACATGAGTCACAAAAAGTTAGTATGCAGGTCCAGCAAATAATTAAGAAGACTAATGGGATGCTATCCCTTATTACGAGAGGAATTTAACATAAAAGTAAGGATGTTCTGCTTCAGTTATACAGGGCATTGCTGAGACTACACCTTGAATACTGTGTACAGTTTTGGTCTCCTTATTTAAGGAAGGATGTAAATGCATTGGAGGCAGTTCAGAGGAGGTTTATTAGATTGATACCTGGAATGAGTGGGTTGTATTATGAGGAAAGGTTGGACACATTGGGCTTGTTTCCACTGGAGTTTAGAAGAGCGAGGGGTGACTTGATTGAAGTATACAAGATCCTGAATGGCCTCAACAAGATGGATGTGGAAAGGATGTTTCCTCTTGTGGGCGAGTCCAGAACTAGGGGGCACTGTTTTAAAATTAGGGTTCGCCCTTTTAGGAAAGAGATGAGGAGAAATTTTTCTTCAAGGGTTGTATGACTTTGGAACTTTCTGCCTCAGAAGGTGGTGGAGGTGGGGTCATTGAATATTTTTAAGGCAGAGCTTGATAGATTCTTGTTAGGCAAGGGAATTAAAGGTTATCAGGGTTAGATGGGAATGTGGAATTCGAAATACAAGCAGATCAGCCATAATCTTAATCAGTGACGGAGCAGGCTCGAGGGGCCGAATGGTCTACTCCTGTTCCTATTTCTTATGTTTCTCATGTTTCAACATATCTGCGTGCAAGCGCAGGCTTGTTACTTGAATGCTGAAGTAGTTCTAATGAGTCAGAGGTAATATTGGATAACAATGCGTAAGCCTCTGCATTTACAGCAAATTAACTCAAATAGTCTTTAAGTTAACCTTAAGATGACATTGGATTCATAGTTGGCTTTTTCTTTTAACATTGTTGACAAATGTTCAGATCTCAGAATATCTGGTGTACTGTCCATAATTTTCTATCCTTTAAGTTTACTTTGGTAGGTGAAGCTTCCAGCTGAAAGTGCCCAGAAAACAGCCTCATTATTTTGTCACATATCATAGGATCATGGAATCAAACAGTACAGAAGGAGACTGTTTGGTCTATTGTGCCTGTACCAGCTCTTTGAAAGAGCCAAGTAATTAGTCCCTACATCCCTTTCTTCAAAGCCCTGCAAATGTTTTCCTTGTTTATGCCCATATTCAAATCCCTTTTGAAAGTTACTATTGAATCTACTTCTATCACCCTTTCAATTAATGCATTCCAGATCATAGCAACTCTTCACCTAAAAAAAATTACATTTTCCCTGTGGGTGTTTTTTGCCAATTATTTTAATTTTGTGTCCTCTGATTCTTGACCCTTGTTCTACTGAAAACGTTTTCTCCCTATTCATTCTATCAAAACCCCACATAAATTTGAACACCTCTTTTAAATTTTCATGTAAGCTTCTCCACTCTTGAGAATAATCCCAGTCTCTCTTGTCACTCCACATGAAACTAGTATCTTTCTGACTAAATGTTTTGGCAGCAATGGGCGACTCAATGAGTCATTCAGCCATTCAGAGACAACATCAGAAAAGTAGAAAAATGCAGAGTTCTTTTACATCCTACCAGACCTGATCTGAGTACTTAATGCTTTCATTAGAAATTGGGAACATGTTCCTTTTCTCTACATGAATATCCTCCAGCTTGTTGAATATCTGTGAGTTCACCAGAAATAGAACCGATTGGAAAGAAAGAATTTGCATTTATATAACAATTTACAGAGTAAACAGACATCTGAAAATGCTTCATAGCCAATGAACTAGTCTTGAAGTATAGTTATTGTTACGATATAGGAAATATAGAAGCACTAACAACAATGAGATAAATGATCAGATAATCTGTTTTCGTGAAGTTGATTGAGCGATAATAATTGGCTAGGACTCTAGAGAGAATTATTGCGCTCTTCCACAGATAGTGCCATTGGATTTTGTATGTTCACTTGAGTGTGTAGATGGGGTCTTACTTCAACATTGCATTAAATGATAGCACCTGAGACTGTCCAACACTCCCTTGGTACTGTATGGAGTGTCAGTTTACATTTTGCCCTCAGATTACAGGGATGGAACTTGAATCCACAACTGTCTGACTCAGAGGTGAGAGTACTGCCCACTGAGCCACAGCTGACACCTTGAACATAACAATGGGTAAACATTTTACAAAGCCGTTAGTTTATGGAACAAAAGACCATCTAGTGCTGTGAATGCTGATTTTATTAAAACATTAAAGGAGTTGATGGGTTCTTAGTTCAACAGGGGATAGATCACAGATTTGACAATAAGGCACTAGGGGCTGCATATTACGAGCAGGAAGCGAATTCGGTGGGAAAAGGCGGGAAGGAAGGGGGGGCACTTCAATCTGGGGGTGCCTTGTGCACCTCAGGGCACACAACCCCCTGATGTAATGTTCCCAACAACTTTATTCTTCCCTGCCTGCTTTCCAAAACCCAGACCCCCACTTTCTAGGCTCTCCGATCACACCCCACATTAAAAACCTGGGACTTACCTGTCTCTGGTTGCCATGATCTTCTTCATGCACCTCCTTGTAGTCCTAGCAGTGCCCACTACTGAGTTGTGGCACTGCTGGGACTGCTAAAGCTGCTGGCCAATTAGATTGGCTGGCAACTCATGAGCATGTGACTTCCTTTCCACTCAGGGGCGGAAGTCAGACCCTCAACCTGATTGGCCCCAGAGTGTTATTGCTGTGGGGCAGGAGTTGGTCTGTGTGGGTCTAACTTTTCTTCTGGGGGCTGGGGGAGAGCAGACCGCCCCCTGTAAAATCCAGCCCATTGTTTTCTCTTGATCTGATGTAAAATTGCATATGTACTTTCTTAAGAGAAAAACCACTAAGTGTATATTTGAAAGAATGCTTTTCTTTCTTTCACAGGCTTTGCTTTACTACACCAAGGCACTGACCCAACGCAATATAAAGATCCAAACGGCAGCTTGCACTGCACTGAAATGCATCAAAGTATGTACAACTTTTAAAAAATCCACAGTATAATAATAATAGGAGTTACAGCACATTTTGATAATTATAGCTATGCCAGATCTTCAGTTGGAGTTATTCATCTCTACTTCCTTGACCACTCCCTGCATCGTTATATATGTTGTTGCCTTGCATATGCTTATCCAATTCCCTTTTGAACGATGAGACTATTTCCACTGGAGGAGAGAAGACAAAGAGGAGATTTAATAGAGGTTTTTGGAAGAGTTTTGATAGCGTCATAGGAAAGGATAATTTTCATTGTCTGGCCACTGATGGTTGTTTTGAATCCAAAGTCTCCAGTACCCACTTTGGCTGCAGCTCGAGTGCAAAAATGGACTTTGATTTTTATGTGCTTATCAGTACGACATTAATAAATACAGACGATCGGAAGATTATAATGCTACTGTCATGTCTAGATTACCATCCTCATCCCAGGTAGAGCACAACAGGGAAGATATATTTTTCTTTTCACACGTAGGTGAGATGCCAGCCACAGCAGTTGCCATTGGTAGAACAAATCGTACAGATCCTGTCATGTTGGCTAGGGTATATGACTATATCACAAACAGGTGGCCAACACAGATACTAGATTTAGAAATCAAGCCATTTTTCATACGTAGGAATAAGTTGCCTATTGATAAAGGTTGTGTTATGTGGGGAGCCAGGGTTGTAATTCCTGAAAGGTACAGATCGCAGTTATGTGATCTTCATGATCAACACTTAGGGATAAGTATTATTTGAAGCATTGTTTGAAATTTAAACCAGGCAGCTTGACCCTGATTGGTCAAGGCATTGTCCTGAGGAATGAGTCAGCGAATGGCTGTCACTTATTTTGTTTATCTGAAACAGGCGCAATGTACATGTTCTTTCTGTCTGCAAAGAACAGAGCCCTTTGTATTAATACTTGTAGCTTCCAGTACACGCAAATGTGCCACATTTCAAGTTGGACTGACAATCTTAAATTGGTTGTCAGCATGATTCTTAGCTCAGAGGATTATTTAGCAAATGTTGTCCAATCATGGAATCACATCTAATGTTGGTCATTGTGTTTAGAATTTTACAAGCATGGGCTGGTTGAGTATGGTCTGTACCCTGCCCATTGTGAACAGCAGCTGGGACATGCTGTTTGATATGATCTGACAGTCTTTGGGACACATGGCCTACATACCTACATCACACTGGCATTGAAATTTATATACCACATGACTTATTTCAAATAATGTTTGACAGCTAACTGTCAGTCACCAACAGTGGTGCATTCTCCATGGCAACGCCATTTTCCAACCAATTAGCACTCTCTTCACATAGAGTATAAATTGTTGTTTTCCCCTTATATTGGTATTCTTGCGAGCGTCCTGATGGATGTAAGATGTAAAGCTTAGACATGTCTCTTTTTTCAGCAATACTCAAGTTCTGTATTACCAGCGACTACTTAGGGATGAGCTTGACAAAGAGTCTAGCAAGAAGCTGTCTTTGGTGGCCAGGGTTAGCTAAGGGCATAGAAGACAGTGAAACAATGTAGAGCTTACCAAGCAGTAGAAAAGAAGCCACCATCGGTATTTTTGCAACCGTGGAAATGTCCAGCTAGAGTGTGGCAGAGGCTGCACATAGATTTTTCTGAACTTGAAGGGCAATGTCTATTCAATGTGATAGACAGCCATTCAAAGTGGGCTGAGGGGTTTCCGATGAATTGAACAACTAACAAAAATCTAAATATTTTGTGTAGTTTGCTGCTCATGGATTTCCAGAGGACATTATGTCTGACAACAGACCTTAGTTTTCTTCAGAAGAGATTGTAAAATTCATTAGAATGAAAGGGGTAAAACACACTCTAGTTCCATCATATCATTCTGCTTCAAATGGAGCAGCAAAGTGCGTAGTGCAAATTGTTAAGTGTGCTTGTCGCTAGATACAAATTGGAAGAACATTAGTTGTCATTGAATCAAATTTTTTTGTTTATTCAGTATAACACACCTCACACCACCACTGGCAGAATGGCAGCTAAATTAGAATTGGCCTAGACCGAGTTTTTATTGCTGAAGCCACAGTCAGTAGAACAGAAATAATCCAGGCAGAAAGAGAGTCATGATAGGGGTAGAGTGAGAGAAAGAAGTCTGAGGTTGAACCACAAGGTTAAGGTGAAAGAACATTATTGTAAGTGATGTGGTTGAAGTGGTTACCAGGAAGACTTGTAAAAATATGTGGCCATCGCACATATTTGGTCAAGATGTTTGGTAGTGAAAAGGTTAGATTTGTACATGTAGATCATGTCTTACTTTCAGAGGTTCGTGAAGAAGAAGGAAGTTGGTACTAATGAACCTGATGAATTGGATAGTTGGGATATGAAGAGATTACCGGTAGTTGTTCCAGCAGAAGTGGTGCTTGAAACTAATTCCAGTCAGAGTCAGACAGACATATGAAGTGGAAAATTAAATAGAAGGTCAAGGGCAAAATCAGTTCCTGTTGGAGAAAACTTCACCTTACACTCAGGCCCAGATGGGTTGAAGTCCTTCCCTAAGTCCTGAAAGTTTGGGTCAAGAAAGGAGGTATCCTCTTAGAAATAGGAAACCAGTGGATAAGTTGGATTTATAAATAAATGAAAAACACAAAATCTAAATAAGTTGTATGAAATTTTGAACATTGTGTAACTTTTTCATCAAGGAGGGAGGTGTCTCATAGTACCCTCTTTGTGGCCGTTTGTGTGTGTATGTATATATATATATATAATATATAATATATAATACATACATATATGTATATAAAAATCAAACTGGAATAAACCAGTCTAGTAGACTATTAGAACTCCATGTGTGTACTCCAGTGTTTCTGCCCTGCAAAGATATCACAAGTGGGATCTATGGCATCTGAGGGCATAGCTACCAAATCTATGTTCCTTCATGGATCATTAAACTCTAATTGAATATTATGATGTTACATGCAGAATAATAAGTCCTTCAATGAAGAGTTGGTTATTTAACAATACTGATTTAACTAATTCCAAATATTCAATGTATTTCCCACAGGCTTGTGAAAGCATTGACATACTGGTGAGTCTGTGCCAATCTGATGGAGAACTTCTCCGGCAAGCCGCTGCTGAATCACTTCTTTCACTTGGTGAGTGCTCCACCATGTGGGTGAGCCACACAGTACATAGATCCATGCTCAGCATTTCATTAATTTTTGGTAACAGTTTGGGCTATATTTTTACAATCAATGCTCTGGCTCTCAGGTTTCTCGTGTTGTAGCAACAGCTGGAATGTTGGCCACAGAGATCAGTGCAGTGGATTAACAACCCAGTTGATTATTTGGTCATGGAAATTAATGGATGCAAGATCAGGCAGGCGGGCTAGGAGTCAAGTGTGGTAATGCCTGTTATTACATTTGGTGCTCTTATCATGCAGAGATCAGGATCCATGAGCATTAAACTGTAAAACCTACCCATTTCTTTTTGAAGACTATACTGCTTTTAATGCAAACCTCCTCACAATGACAAGAGGTGGACGGGGGTCATGCAGAAAGCGGCCGATGTTTTATTGTGATATGAATCCAACACAGAGGACCCCGATGCTTAACTATTCTATTGCCTTCTCCATGCAGACATAGAGTAGCACAAAAACTGCATTCAACTGAGGTAGTGTGTTCAACATTGCAAAATGTCCTTTTTTCTATTGGGCATTGAGAAATGGATTGCAGTGAGCTATTAACACTCAAATGACCAGGACTTCTTTCTCTCCACATTTTATTTATAACTTTGTTTTCACTGAGTGAAATTAAAACCAAATTAAGATTGTACCTTGGGGAATTGTGGAATTACTTCTATGGGCGGAATTTTCCTGTGCCCCCGGTGACAGGCTTAACGGTGGGCAGGGGTGGGGGAGGGGAAACAATGCAGCAGGAGCTCCACAAATCAGTTTCACACCAGCGTAAAATGATGGCAGGATTTTCTGCTTCCACTCCCGCCTGCCATGACAGGTCACAATTCCCACCAGAGACCAGCATGAAACCAATTTGCATCCCACTAATGGAATGCAGCTGAAGGCCCAACCAGAATCGCCACCAACCCCTTCCAGCCCCTGCCTGATTGTCTGTGTGGCCAGTGGGAAATCATGCCTGTCCATAACACGTCTGGACTAACGTGGCTTGTACATATCGGCACTTCTATCTTCCAGCTTCAGAGTGTTCCTGGGGGTCCATCTTTTCTCTTCAGGAGGTCCATCTTCTTCCTTCAATGGTGGGCCAGTTATGTCTGGGTGCCTTTTAAAATGACGCCCGGACATGATGGCGGGGCATGAGCCATCTAGCCCACCCCGCCGTGCGAAACATCACAAAGGCCCCCAATGCATATTTTTTGAGGCCAGGGTCGTGAATTCCCAGGGGTCCCTGCAGCAGAAAACACTCAGCCCCTACCCCTGACAGGGGACTTAGTCCCGGGAGGGAAAGTTCCACCTTACATTTTTGAGTTGGATCTATTCTGCCACAGTATGTACATTCATATATGCTAATAGGTGTAAGGTGAAACATGATGTATAGATCAGCAACATCTTCGTCATATCTTCCAGTGCAGCAGGATTCTTTTTTGGCTTCTTTTTTGCATCGTCCTTTCACTGTCCTTTCTCCCACACACAAATGAATGAAATAGATCCCTGAGACTGGTATATGAGAATGATTGCAGACAGGTTGCAAGCAGGGCTGGGACTTGTGGTTATAATTTATAGAGTCTTCAAGCTCTCACCCAGAACTACAGCAACTATACGAACATACAAATTTGGAGCAGGAGTAGGCCATTTGGCCCCCTCAAGCCTACTCCATTTGATAAGATCATGGCTGACCTGATTGTGACACCAGTTTCCTGTCTACCCGCTATATCTTTTGACTCCCTTATCAGTCAAGAATCTATCCAACGCAACCTTAAAAATATTCAGTGACCCTGCCTTCATTGCTCTCTGGGGAAGAAAATTACACATACTTATGACCCTTTGTGAAAAAAAATTCTCCTCATCTCCATCTTAAATGGGAGACCCCTTATTTTAAACTATGTCCCCTACTTCTAGTCTCTCCCGCAAGGAGAAACAATCCAATCAGCATCTACCCTGTCAAGTCCCTCAGAACCTTATATGTTTCAATAAGATTACCTCACATTCTTCAAAACTCCAAGGGATTCAAGCCCAACCTGTCCAACCTGAGAACGGTAGGATTATTCCTCTAGCAAAATGCAGTGAGTGGAAGATAGTCACATGGTCACAAATTATGTGCATAACATCGATCCCAGTTACATTCAGCAGTGCGATCTCCGGGTGTGATTAATGGGGGTAGTACCCAATAATCTCCATCCTAACTGGCACTTGTGGGGTCACTCTATTCAGCCTATTTCAAATTGTGGCTGCAGATTACTCCCTGTGACTGTCACCAGGGTGAGTAACCAGCAGGGGGATTCTTGCTGCTGAATAGGATACAACCATTAAAACAAGGATGGAATTCATCACAATTGAGGCACTGGATTGCAAACTAAGGACAGGTCTCTTTATTTGGAAGTTGGGCATTGTGCACTATGCAAGGGGAGCTTTAATTTGAACAAAGCTAAGTATCAATAGTCAATCAGATTTTTGGAGATGGTGGGTGCCTTCTTCCATCTGTGGGAGTAGAAAGCAGCACTGTTGCTGGTGCAGCAGCTGAATTTTCCACCAAGTGCTGACTGATTTTTACAACCTTGCAAGGTTTCTTAATTGCCTCTCCAGGTGACATCACTAGGGCACCATCAGGGTGCTCCATTGTATGTGAATGGATTGATGGGGGTGGGCATTTCTGGCTTAATGCCCCAGTGGGAGGAAGATGATTGGAGGCAGAGGTATTGTAAGATCAAATCTGACTATATATCTTCCCTGAAGAACAGCACTGCTTATTCAGCTCTAGGGTACTGTCATTAGTCACGTAGAACCCGGATCTGTTTTATTTGTGTTTCTTCAGTGTAATTTGTGTTATTTTTTAATTGTCGTATTTGAACAGAACTAGTAAAACCTTTATCAACACTGAAGAAAAACAGCCTTGGGGATTGTTTGACTGACATTCATATATTTAAATGTTCCTGAATTGACACCATGGTTTGTGGGCACAATTTAGAAATTGTGCAGAATCAGGTTAAGCCATGCTTGTACATCTCAGTTTCATTGCAGTAGAGGAGCAGAGGGCCATAGAGGTGCAAATACACAAATCTTTGTTTTCTCATCTTCTCCACCTATTTTCAGAGGGGATTAGGGGTTTTATAAATAGGGGCAAGGAGTGGAAAATCAAAGTGATAATGCTGAAAATATACAAATTATTGTTAGACTGCAGTTGGAATATTGGGATAGTAATTGAACCTCATTATGCCTGTTTTACGGATGTAAAATGGGCACGAGGGTCAATTTCGGAGACCTACGCCCCATGCTATACACCTGAAACATGTCCAACTCGATATTAGTTCGAGTCATATTTCAAGCATCCATGGAGACTGTCTAAAACAGGTATTAGGCTCTTCCGTATGTAAATAAGGAGCTTATTGCCTATTTTAGGCCATCTCTGGGAAGCGAGTTAGTGATAAACAGAACAGGAGCCAGACCTACTTGACTGAAGATTCCTCAGTGTCCACTGCAGCCTAGGAGTGACCACCATCAAAAGGTACGTATTTTAAAATAAAAAATTTCTGTGGTTCCAGGAGGAGCAGGACTGCTGCTTCCTATTCTTGACACTATGGTATTTCCAACCAACCTCGTACTCCCATTGATGCTCCAGTTTCCCTCTGGGTCTTACCTTTGAGAAGCTGCTGGTGAGTCAAGCAGCCGATATTCATCTTGAAATAAGTGAACTGCCTGTGGAGGTGCAACAGGCACCATGAGCTTGCCCAGATAATAGTGTTGAAGTCTGAGGCTAATTTTTGACTGGTTTCAAGTCACCGAGTTGCTCCAATGAACAGCACCCACTTCAGTCCTGAAAATGGGCCTAAAGGAATTTCCACCCTATTATGCATACTTCCCTGCTTTAGGAAGGATGTCAAAGCCATGGAGTGAGTAGAGAAACAATGGAAGGCTAGAGAGAGTATAGTGCTTTTCACAAAGATTTTCACAGGAAAGATTAAGCGGAGACCCGATAGAGGTGTTCAAAATTATAATTAAGTCCAGAAAAATCTATTGCCACTGGTCTGAGCAAAAATTTAAAATAATCACCAAGGGGAATGGTTAGGAAATTTTCTTTTATGCAGAGGGTTGTTAGTATGTGGGACACTCTAAAATAAAAAATAAGGGAATCAGAATCCATAACAACAGTTGAAAGGAAAGTGGATAAATATCCGAAAAGGAAAAAATTAAACAACATGGGGAAGGAACTGGGAATGGAACTAGCTGTGTAGCTCTTTCATAGAACTCAATGGCCAAATGGCCTTCTTCTAAAATTCAATGATACTATGATCCACCATAAACCCACCACATGTAAAGGGAGGTCGTTGTAATGTTTAATGTATTGAAAATATGTGCAAATCACAGTCACAACCCAATTACAAAGTCATATCCCACAATTCTGCCTTTCCTAGGAGAAGAAGGTTGCTTGGCTTATGAGCAGCTGGATAAGGTCCCTCAGGAACTGGTGCAACTTGCAGGAAGACGAGGAAATGCGGTCAGTACTGCCTTCTAAAAGGGAACTCTGTAACGCAACTCAGTATTACAGTCTGCCCACGTGAATGGAAGCTGCACAAATTCTGTGCTGAGGGTGAAAGATGTGGCATAGCGACAGATCGAAGAGAAGCAAGACTGCTCACCAGAACAATGCCTTTCACCAGGCAAAAGCTGCCTCCCCCAACAATACTCGAACCACAACGCGCATAATGACACCATCCAAAGAGGAAGCGAATGAATCAGTGAATCATTTCATTCAAATGTTTTACCAAAGTTATTCAAACTCCATTGGTATCACTTTATTTTGTGTTAATTTATTTAGAATTCATTGAAATGTTTAACTACTGAATTAACTATTTCTTATCATTCTTTTTGAGATCACACTGGCATTACTTTTTTTTAATTTGCACATTTTTGACTTGGGTTATCAGGGTACATAATGTATATATTGCATCTCCAGTTAATGTATTCTTATTAGCTTTCTGGTGTCCCATAGCCTTGATTTGGCCATATGGGTGAAACAAAAGCCAAATGGACTAGGGCCTATGTGAAAGGGAGAGTGCAGTGCAATTGGGATTGGTCCTTTGAAGTTTGCATCCATATCAGATGCTGTGTTTCAGCCACTAGGATTTAGAATCAAAAAAATTCCACAGAAGATGACAATCATCATGTGAATAATGCAGGACCTGGGATATTGTATGTGTAACATGCTTAAAATACCCTTCCTATAAGGCATGATCTGGCCTCTAAATATGTTGCACATGGAGCTCAACATATGTCGGAGACAACAGGTTTAGGAGTGTGAGACTGGGGAATTAATTTATAAAATATTATGAGGCAGAGTTTACCTGTGGAATGTCAGAATGGACATAAACTGAGGACGACAATGCCTACAAATGAATAGGTGCAGTTGTTAAAGGATTTTCCTGGCTCAGATACTCTATTGTATAATTAAATAATTTGATTCAAATTCCATTTCTTTGCCTTGTCTTTTGGAGGAAAATGCAGCAAATTCTTTGTTTACCTAAATGTCATTTTTAAAATAAAATTTCAAGTATGTATTTTGTCCTTATTACTACACCTTTCCATAATGAATATTGAACATTCATGTCAGATGCTGACCTGAGGTAAAAATGATGAACTTAACAAATTAACTTTGGTTCCTTTAGTGATTTATTGGAGGAAACACGCTGCTTTCTGTGGCACTGAGAAGGAAGGGGTAATCTCAAAGTCAGCCAAGCACTTGTGGCTCTATAGGAAGAGTCTCTTTTCAAAAATTGCTTCCAATTTACGTTTTGTTGCTTGCCATGATGTCGCTAAACAATCCTTTTCATCGGGATGTAACTTTGAAAAAGGTTCTTTCAACAGCCATTAGGCTCCTCACTGACACCTTCAAGGGACATAACACTTGTTGAAATGACGCCCATGTTTTAGCAATGGATCAGCACTGCAAGATTGGCATGATTTGTACCTATTTTACCTTCCAAAAAATGGGAACAGCACATTTCATTTTCTGTCATGCAAAGTTTAAATTTAGGGCGGAATTTTCCGAGCCCGCTGGTGGCGGACATGATAGGTGGCGTGCGCGGAACATATGGCGGGACCTGCTTCACGACAGTGTGAAGGCAGGTCGCGATCTTCCACTCAGCCCGCCAACAGCGGGCTGCGTTTCCCACCATTGGTCGGCGGAGAGCTAATTGTAATACGTTAGCATATAATTAAAAGGCCATCCCGCCAGGTTCTTGGAACCTCGCCGTATCATCAGCCCATGTCAGCAGGAAAGCACACCAACAGCATGCAGGCGACATGCACTTGGCGGCCTTCACTTTGGGGGAACTGAGGTGAGTGAGCAGCAGTGTTCACCACAGCTCACCCATTGTTTACAGGCCTCTGGGGGGTGGGGCCCCGCAGGTGACTGCTGAGGGGTGGGGGGTGTTTGGGGGCAAGTGCTGGCCAGCCTCGGAGGCGCCTGCTGAGGACGGGGGGGTCAATTGCTGCCCTGCCGCTGCATCCCACGCACAGGCAGTCGAGGTGGGGGTGGGAGGTCAGGGTAAGTGAGGGGAGTGGCCACACATTAGGGACACCTGTATAAACTGACCAGGCCTCAGCAACTGAGACAGATCAGGCGCCGCCACAGTGATATGATTGGAGTCAGGCTCCTAGCCTGCCCGCCCATACAAGCAACACATAGGCACCAAAGGGCCACCAAGCACTCCGTACCTTACCCCAGCCCTGGCCCCCCACCCCACCCCGGCACCGACTTCGAGTTCGCCATCACTTTATTGGAATGTGGAGCAGTTGGACTGCACACGTTGTACAATCTCCTCACCAACACTGGCCATGTAACAGTCACTGCTGGAGGTGCTCACAGCCCCTTGCAATCTCAGCATCCCGGTTTGGACCAGTTTCCCCATGTCACAGGTTGACAGGGCAGCCATGCAGCGCACTCATCTCTGGCCATCTGAGGGGTGACCAGCACTCTCCGGGAAGCATTACGTGGTGGTCACACAGATCCTGGTGACCTACAGAGACAGTAGAAATGGGAGGAGAGAGCGACTGAGGCTCCTGGCTGCGCAAAGGCAGGAGCAGCAACCTCATGAAGAAGGGGCAGCAGGGTCTCCCGCACACATTGCCCAGGAGCGATAGCGAGCCATGGCTGGTAGGTGCCTAGCGACACCCAGGGTCTATAGGCGCCGCCTGCCATTCCTGCAGATGACTGAGAACCAGTGCAGCCGATGACTGCACATGTCTAGGGACCTGGTGGTTCACATCTGCCACTTACTGCAGGACTTGGCGCCAAGGGAACATGGAGGGCACCCACTGCCAGTGGCTGTGAAAGTGACTATGGTGCTCAATTTCTATGCCAGTGGCTCCTTTCAGGGCTCCACAGGTGACCTCTGTGGGATTTCACAACCCACCACCCACAAATGCATCCATGAGGTCACAGATGCCATCTTCTCCATGGCACACAACTTTGTGCATTTTGCCCGGGACCGGGACAGCCAGGATGCAAGGGCCATTGGATTCTCCTGGATCTCGGGATTCCCACAGCTGCAGGGTGCAATTAACTGCACTCATGTGATGCTCAGGTCTCCATCGCTACACTCAGTGGACTTCATCAAGCGCAAGGGCTTCCACTCACTGAACTTATAGCTGGTATGCAACCACCAGAAATGCATCCTGCAGGTATGTGCACAGTTTCCAGGCTCATGCAGCAGCTCACAACTTGGTGGAGCAGACCATCGGGATGCTGAAGGTGCGGTTCTGGTGCCTGGACTGGTCTGGTGGAGTCCTGCAATACAGTCCGCTGAGTGTGTCACACATCGTCATCATCCGCTGCACCCTTTACAACCTGGTGCTGCAATGGGGAGATGAGCTGGCTGAGGAAGAGATGGAGGTCTCCTCCGATAAGGAGGACACTGTCGGGGATGAGGGTGAGGTTGTCCTCGGAGGTGACGACAATGGGGATAAGGCTTTCGCACAGGCTAGACGACGCAGGCGCATTTGGGAGGCCCTCATAGCTGCCAGATTTGAGGAGGATGATGGACGACATGCAGTGAAGTGCCCCCATAGATCCTCACATCGCAGTTGTGAACGTTTGACTCCAGTCTGGCTTATCTCAGCATCAATACCATTTCCGTGAGAATGTTCCTGTCATGGAGATGCAGTGGAGGTTCTAATAGTCGCTCGATCACACTAGGATGATGACAACATGCAGTGAGGACTCTCTTGGGAGTTTATTGACAATAGTGAACATTATGTACAAGTGATTAACACCCATCCCCAGGCTGTGTAACTAATTCAGGCAGTGGGAGATCAAGGGGGTTGTCTGACCCGACTGTCTGCCCCTCTTCCGCGGCTATGTTCACAGCCGGGTGTCCCTGGAGAGGGAGCATGCGGTGTCTGCCGGCACCATCAAGGCCTTCCGTGCCCGGTGGGCACCACGGGGACTGGGGTGTTTTATCGATCCCTTTAGTCACATTTTGGTTTAACGTTTGTAAGTTTTCTTTAAATTTTGTCTTTGTTTTTGCAGTTTCCTAATTTAGCGGCTGCTTTTACTTTGTCCCTCATTTTGTTAATTTAGTTTATTTGATTGACTCAAAAGAGATAATTCTCCTTAACTTTCCTAAGCTGCTGCTACGTCTTGGTGCTCCCCGGACAGTGGAGGTGGAGGCAGCCTGCTGACTGTGGCTCCCTGTCTGTGATGACTTTGGCAGACGTCCTCTGGTGGGTCAAGGCTTGGAGAGCCCCGGCCTGCTTTTGGGATCCTGCTGTGTGGCAGTGGCACCCTCCTCAGCCCGTGAAGCTGGATCTGCAGAGGTCACAGGAAGAGGGGAATCAGATAGGCCGGTCACTCCCAGAGTCACCTGGGTGGATGGCCCCGGAGTGTGCACCTGCTGATCCTCCTCCCTATGGGTGCCCGAGGGCCCCTGGCTGACTCCGTGTGGGGAAGGGGTAGCTGGAGTAAGATCGAGCTGCCCAGCACCCCTCTCGTGTACACACTGTTGGAGGCCAACTATGACATCAGCGATGGAATTGAGCCCGAGCAGCAGGGCAGGAGCGATGTCCTGGACCTGGTGAGTGGTCCCATGGATGGGACGAGGACAATGACGGTGTGTGTGAAAGAGTGAATGGTGATGTCCCTTGCACTGGCAGTGAGCGAGGGCCCTGTGGGTATGTGATGGGTTTGTGAGTGTGTGAGTTGGGAGTGATGAAAAGAGTGACTTACCCTGGCGGAACGGAGGAGATCATTCATCCTTTTGCGACACTGGGTAGCTGTCCTCCTCTGCATGGCGTTGGCGCTGACCACCGCTGCCACTGCCTCCCAAGCCGGGTTGGTGACTTTGCTACCCATCCTGCAGCCAGAGCAGGGGTAGAGCACATCCCGTTGGGCCTCCACGGCATCCAGCAGTCGCTCGAGGGACCCGTCATTGAAGCGGGGGCTGCAGTCTTTTTTCCTTTGCTGGCCATGTCTCCCAGGCAGTGGTGGTGAGCTGGTGGCGATGAGCGCTTTGCTGGCGGCTGCCTTTTAAAGATGGCGGCTGGCATGATGCAACAGCGGGGTGATGGCGAATGGGTGAATGAGAGCCCACCTGCCATGGAAACAACGTGTTTCGCGGGAGTGAATATATAATGAGGGGGGCTTGGGAAGATGCGGCGTGAAAACCCGTCATTTTCATCGGCGGGTAGGACTCCATTTTACCCACCCGCTAACGCACTTAGTGCAATTCTGGGAAAAATCAGCCCTTAGTCTCTGTGGAGCCTAATTATTTCAGGCTACAACTGAAAATGTTGTTCCTGCTTTAGAGAAAGGAAAATCAATAAGGGTTTAAACTTTCTATTGCCGTTCAGGGGCTACTGCTATAAATATGCAGGTGCGAGTGCACAACGAGAGGTGGAACAGGCTCAACTGTAGCAACCAATCCAATCCCTTTCCAGAGATACAAGGATGGATTTTCATGTTCAGTTCAGGCACCGTGAGTCAAGTCATTTCCTGACATCAGCGCTCCGACTTCTAAAAGTCAGCCCAGTCACCCAGTATTTTGGTCTCTGGGTGTCTGCCGTGGCTAGAGTTGAAGCCGCCACTACCTGAGGCAGGCATGAGCAAGCAACAGAGGGGAGTGGAAGGTGAGGCTGGCAGTTAGATGACCTGGCTCTGTTTACTGGGACAACAGCCAATTCAATTCATGGTTGCTGGGCCCTCTAGCTCTCGCATCACCCCCCCACCCAAACCTCTGTTACCCTCTCCTTGCCCCCTCATACCTCCCTTGCCCTGACATATCTCCCATGCCTCCTCCAACCCTCCCTTACCCCTTCGTTTCCCTCTCATATCTCCAATGACCCCACCATGGTCTGCTATATTTCCTATGCCCACTCCATGCCCTCATACTCCCTTCGTCTCCCCATGTATCCTCCATGCCCCATGTATTCTCCATGTCCATTCACCCAGTATCTACTAGGTACAGAATTCACGAGTCATATAATAACACTGGCAATGTTCTAACATGCTCATGAAGTTAAAAAATACAATCAGGTATTCATCATTCGCTTTGAAGAAATGTCCCCCTCTTACTTTCACATAAAACTGACAATCAAACATAGCCAATGAAATTCCTATTGAAGGAACCTTTAATCTATTCTAAATAAACACAAAGGCATTGAAAAATCCTTTCAAACAAAAATCAAATTATTACAAGGTAAAAAAGCTGTCAAACAAAACAAATAGGCCCCTTTGCAACTATGTAAATAAAACCCTCGTGGAGCTGAGTCCAATAGCCATTCTTATCTCAGCCAACATTCATAATGAGGCCATCTGGCAACTGTATCAAAAGGAGCAGGCTGAACAGTTAGGCAAACATCTGTTTTGTCAGATGTCCTCATGATGAATGCTTGGATGAGCTCCAAGATACTAACAGAATTAAAGAATATAGGGCTAATGCCAAAAGGTAGAGCTGAGCTATAAGATCAGTCATGATCTTGTTGAAGATGGAGCAAGTTCAAAGGGCCAAATGGCCCACTCCAACTCCCATTCTTTATGTCATTATGTTCTTAGAAGGGAATGAGAAATAAAATCCAGCATTTTGCACTGCTGGCAAATTTCCCTTGCCCTCTGGGCAGCTGTTGGAGCATGACTAAGGTATTAGCTGAGGGGCTAAAGATACCTACCTTTAAACATATGGGAAATTAGGAGCAGGAACATTGAGAAAAACAAGAGCCAGTAGATATGCATTCAAAGTCAAGGCAATTCTGTTGTCTCAGAAAACTCTGAACATTGTGCCACTGAGCCCTTGGCTGGGTGACTCACTGTCACACCAAATCTTCAAAACCATGATGAATATTTTAAAATGAATTTGGGACCCACTTGGTTTATTTTGCATACGACCAGCAGACAATAAAACGTGGAAGAGAACATCCATAACATCAATCCTATTCTACTTAAGAGTTCTACACATTTAACTGCAATTTTGTCACTTCTGCCGTAATTTGTATACACATAATAATGTTTCGGAGTTTTGTTTTAATAAAATAACCAAACTCCAAAGTCATATACATTGATCAATTGAAATATATAAAACAGTTTAATTAAGAATTAGCAAGATTTTACAGCATTCTTGATGGCTCGGAGAATTCAAACATTGAAGGTTCTGGGTTTGATCCCTCTGCTGAATTAGCTGTTCTATACCATGGTGACTAGAGTCAACACAATTCACCCCTCAACACCCCTACAATATGGAAGGCAAACTAACACATGCTCCATTTGGGGCACACAGTATCTGGTTACACACAGCTCCATATGGGGCAGTCAGTTTCTCGGTACATGCATCTCCATCTGCAAATTTTGAAACTGTGCCTTTCACGTCCAAGATAAATCATTAATATTAGTACTGTACCCTGCAAACCCCAGTATATGCCTTCTACCAGTCCAAAAACACAACTGTTCACCACTACTCTCAGTTTCCTGTAACTCGGCCAACTTCATATCCATGCTATTACTATACCTTTTATTCCATAGGCTTCAGCTGTGCATGCAAGTCAATTATGTGGTATTTAATCAAACTTCTTTTGGAAGTACATGTACACCACATCAACCACATTAGCCCCATCAATGCTGTCTGTTACATCATTAAAAAACCCAATCAAGTTAGTTAAAAACAATTTGCCTATACCAAATCCATGCTGGCTTTCTTTGATTAATCTACACTTGTCCAATTTTGTCCTGAATTAACATTTCTAAAAGCTTTCCCAGCAATTATGCTGAACTGACTGGCTTGTAGTTCCTGGGATTATCAAGATACCATTCTTTGAACGAGGGTGTAACATTTGCAATTCTCCATTTCTCTCGTGTTATGATCCCAGCTGATGTAACCACTGGGCAAGCCTGATCCCAGGGTGGAAACCGGCTTGATAGATCATAACTTTTATTTGTTTTTTTAGATACGTGGAGAGGGGCCACTGAACAGAGTCACCGGGGTCAGCTAATGAACTTTTAACAAAAGAACAAAACATTTATTTAGCAAGAAAAGATTAACTATATTACAACACTCCTTCACCCACAACTATACCTTTACAAATACATACAGATTTGTAAGGATAGCAAAAGTTACAAAAACTATCTTCTATTCTAATATTCACAATAAGTACACAGTTCATGTAAACCACTCGGCACCCTGTGGTCAGACACATCACACTCTGAAACCAAGTCACAGATGCCACCTCAACCAGGTTTTTAAAAATTCATTCACAGGGTGTGGGCTTCACTGGCTGGGGGCCAGCATTTACTGCCCATCCCTAGCTGCCCTTGAGAAGGTGGTGGTGAGCTGTCTTCTTGAATCGCTGCATCCATGTGGTGTAGGTACACCTACAGTGCTGTTAGGAAGGGAGTTTCAGGATTTTGACCCAGCGATAGTGAAGGAATGGCACTGTATTTCCAAGTCAGCATGGTGAGTGACTTGGAGGGGAACCTCCAGGTGGTGGTGTTCCCATCTATCTGCTGCCCTTGTCCTTCTAGGTAGTAGTGGTCATGGGTTTGGAAGGTGCTGTCTAAGGAGCCTTGGTGAATTTCTGCAGTGCATCTTGTAGATGGTACACACTGCTGCTACTGTGCGTCAGTGGTGGAGGAAGTGAATATTTGTGGATGGGTGCTTTGTCTGGGATGGTGTCAAGCTTCTTCAATGTTGTGGGAGCTGCACTCATCCAGGCAAGTGGGGAGTATTCCATCACACTCCTGACTTGTGCCTTGTAGATGGTGGACAGGCTTTGGGGAGTCAGGAGGTGAGTTACTCATCACACAATTCCTAGCATCTGACCTGCTCTTGTACCCACAGTATTTATATGGCTAGTCCAGTTCAGTTTCGGGTCAATGGTAACCCCCATTGATAGTGGGGGATTCAGTGATGGTAATGCCATTGACCATCAAGGGGTGATGGTTGGATTTTTCTCTTGTTGGAGATGGTCATTCCCTGACACTTGTGTGGCGCGAATGTTACTTGCCATTTGTCAGCCCAAGCCTGGATATTGTCCAGGTCTTGCTGCATTTGGATATGGACTGCTTCTGAGGAATATCTGAGGAGTGCAATCATCAGCAAACATCCCCACTTCTGACCTTATGATGGAAGGAAGGTCATTGATGAAACAGCAGAAGATGGTTGGGCCTAGGACACTACCCTGAGGAACTACTGCAGTGATGTCCTGGAGCTGAGATGACTGACTTCCAACAACCACAACCATCTTCCTTTGTGCTGGGTATGACTCCAGAGTTTCCCCCTGATTCCCATTGACTCTAGTTTTGCTAGGGCTCCTTGATGCCACACTCAGTCAAATGCTGCCTTGATGTCAAGAGCAGTCACTCTCACCTCAGTTGTTATGGATTTCTGCTCAACTTCCGCCAAACAACTGTCACACTGTGAGCCAGCCAGTCTCACTGAACTCTGTCTTTCACACGAGGGTTTCCAATCTCCACTCTCCAAGACCTCGCCTTGGAATCTTCCTCCAAACCGATGCTTTCTCTCAGACACCTTCCTGCAAGGGTTCACCTCCAGGGTTTCAAACTCTCCATCTGATGTTCCTCTCCCCTCCCCACACCACGTGCATTCAAGCTGTTTGCCATGCACCCTCTCTCATTGACTGAGCCATCAACAGTACACCACTGCTTCACATGTCCATAGCAAAGAATTATAAACCTTCAGCCATCTTTTTGGACCTTCTTGCCTCTTGCAAGCTGTTCTAGCTTCAAATCTGCTTTCTGCAACTTCTGTCTCTTTAAATCTGAAGCTTGGTGCTGTTCTCTCTGCCCCTCATTCTTAACTTCACTTAACAGGACCTTTTCCAGGAGCCTGTCCTTCCTTTAACTAGCAGGCCTGCTTGGGAATTTCTCTGATTCCACTCCCCTGGATTTTGGGGTTTTTCTTTAGCTTGGGACTGGCTATCTGACCCCTTTGCTCCAGTCTCTCCTGGTAGCTACTTTCAAAACCAACCGAACTCAAACAGCTTGCAAATCAAATTGTTGTTTCTAGTTTCTTCTGTGTGTGTCTGTGGGAGGAACATGCCTCTCTGGACCCCTGTTGCCAGGCAACAGCCCAGTTTCCCTACTGTTGTTTGTTTAACCTAGCTGCAACAGTCGTAAAAATCTCATTAAAAATGCAGGCACCTTTTCAAGTGAAACTGAAACTCAATTTGAACTTCTTTTAACACACAAATATAGAAATACAAATCAAACTTGAAGTTTAAAACTAAAACTTATTCCTAACACCCACAAATACGAATATAACTTACTTAAACTATCCCTATTTCCTAACACTAGCACCACTCCATATCATGGAAGGTTTGGAAGATTATGGCCAGTGTCTTCACAATTTCCACCCTTACTTCCCTCAGTATTCTCAGAGGCATTCAATCTGGTCCTGGTGGCTTATCAACTTTAAGTACAACCAGCCTTTTTAATACCTCGCTATTAACTTTTAGCCCATACAGTGTCTTAACTATTTCTTCTTTCACCATGTCTTCAGCAGCATCTGCTACCATCCTTTGTTTGAGAAAGTGCTCCCTGTATTTCGCTTCGAACTGGCGTAGCATTCATTTTTAGATTATGCCCCCTTGTGCTTGATCCCAGTTCCTGCAAGAGCAGGAAACATGAAGGGCGGGGTGACTCAATTAGGTGGGATCTGAAATTTCACTTTCCAGGTGGCGGGTTCACATCTAGAACTCAGCAGCATGTTTGTGATGGGTCAGGCCTCACGCCATCCACTGGCAGTTTCCTACTTGTAGTACGTTTGCTATCCATGAATATTCATTATATTAAAATATTTTGTAATTACGTCCTACCGTTATGGTAAAGTCAGCAGCGCTCAAGAAATTCATTGGCACCCAGTTCACGTTTGTTTAAAGGTGGCATGCATTTTGGTGCAGTTGGTTTGAGGTCAGCGTTTTTCCTTATTTAACTTTGTGGCACAAGGGAGGGGAGCAGGAGAATGGCAGCTTGCATGGAGGCTCGGACCAACCAGGGTGAGTCAGTGGTGAGGCAGGGCGGGTGGGGGTTGTTGTGTAGTGGGGTCATGGACATGGAGGAGTGAGGTGGGAAGTGGCCGGCATCCTGTGGTGGGGTGTGGCGGGAACAGTCAGTCAAGGTAAGAAATCGAGGGGCCTAAAGACGGTGTCAGTACTGTTCACACGTGGGTCCATCTCAGGGTGTTGGCTGGCAGAGTCAATACGGGGCTTTGAGTTCACCTACAACATTTCAATTACCCTCACTGAGAGTGATCTCGAACAATGTCCTTTACAATGCAGAGAAGGGATTACCAGTGCACCCTGCAAGTTTAGCCATGTCCCACAGAATGATGGGTATAACACTGGACACTGACATGAACTTTCAATAAAGAGTGAGTGTAAAAACACAACATTGTCTCTTCCACAATAAAGGAAATAGTGTCCCTAACACCCCTGTAACCATCAATACGTGCCAGTCTTGAGTCGTGCCAGCACATTTCGCACTCTGACTGAGCCATCTCAACAAATAACAGTGATGCACACATGAATAAACCAATGTAATGTGAAATATTCACCAGTGAAATTTAAATTTGAAGAACACCTGGGCCACCTTTGTGCTCTCAATAAGTCTTCAGTTAATGGCAATGAAGTTGGGTAGGGAAATCGTGGCCTTGATGCAGAGCCTCTTTGTTTGACCAAGAGGATCTTTTATAGCCCGCCTGTACCTGCTGCATTTCCGGCTGACAGTGGGTTTCACCACTGAAAAGCTTTCCCCGACACGTGATCGCACATGTCTCCTGTGTACCTCTAGCAGCTCTTTAAATTTTAATTAGAATTGTGTGGTAATCAGCAAAAAACAAGAAAATGTAAGCGACACAGACTTCTGGTTCAGCCATTAGGATTGGCATGACATGGTTAAAATTCCACCCAATGAGTCTGGATTGCTGTTTATGCTCTAAAAGCGGAATTTAATGCCCTTCCCCATGGCTACTTTCCCACCTCCACTCCAATTAAGTTCATGGCGGGAAGGCCCGTGGGTGGCCTTCCTGCCCTGTCACCAATTAAGGCATTTAAGTGGTTAATTAATGCCCACTTAAGGGCCTCATCCCACCGCTGCTGATATTAACCCAGCAACAGGAGGGGGACTCACCATGCAGGGGGCACAGCCTGGCATGTTTGCTTGCGGGCTCCCTGGGCGGAGGAGGGGAGTCCTCATTCAAAGGCACTCAATGCTTGATTGAGGGACCCAGGAATGGGAAGGGGGCCCCTTTGAAAGCCTCCCCACTGGCCTTGCTGCTGACTGGCCTCAACACGCTCCCCCACAACTCGATCCTCGGCCTTGGGTGGGTGTAGTACCAGCAGCATCCACCGCCACCTCATTGGTAATGCCACTCAATTTAGCAGTAGGCCTCTGATTGGCCGGCAGGCAGGACTTCTGGCCCTGGCCTCCTTGATTCCAGGAAAGTGCCATCACTGGCCGCTTAAGTGCCTGATTGGCGCTTAATTCAGTGGGCCTTCCCTAAAAGAGGTGACACAGAGCTCCTGCCAGCTCTCCAGCCAGTGGGCAAGACCCCCATCACCTCCATTAAATCAAGCTCCACATATCTTTGCAATCCATCTGCCCCATCCCAGACTTTCAGCATTGTTTCTTCTACTCATCTGATTTCCTTTTGAAAGCATCTGAGCTATTTGCAAGTTTCACATTCTAACCACTCTTTGAATAAATAAACTTCTCTTAATTTCCCTACAAACCGTGCTACCCATCCCACCTCTGAAAATAAGATTTAAAAAATAAGATAAAGAAAATGTTTTTATGAAGTAATGAGCTAAGGAATTCGCCCTGTGGGAATATGGACTGAAGGCCGGACAAATTTTCTTTAACAATTTGCTTAACTACCTCCTTTCACACAATTATTTTAAATAATTTTAATCCCACAAATTTGAAGCACAAATACATTAATTCACACAAAATTATTATAATCAGAAGCACGATTTCACAAAAATATATTTTTTATAATGAATTTACTTTCAATTGCTTTACTTTACTTGGCTTTTCTCTAGTTTAATTAGACTTACAATTTTTACTATATGATTTCCACTAATCATTCTCTACATTCTGTGTCACTTTCAAAATCGTCAGGATCAAAATCTATACCTATACCTATTCCCTCGATGTTTGTTAGTACTCTGGATATTTCATCATCGGTGTTAAAAGCTACATCTATAGTATCACTCGCTACATTCTCAGTGTTTGTACGTTCGTGTGTTGAAACATTAAGTATATCATAATGGACTACATTAGAAGTTCTCTCTTCCTTATCTTGAGCCAAAATAAAGAGATTTCTTGGCAATTCTACTCAGCTGTTAGATTTTCTGATATTTTTCAAGAAGTGTCTTGATTTTATAGAAGAACATTCAATGAATCAGGTGGAGCACTTAAGAGCAGCAATCGTACTTCATCATTTGCGCAACACATTGAAGGTGGTCATTTTTGCAGACAATATTCACATACCTCTGATTCACTGTCAAAATTATATCATGGACCTGGCTCATTATATGATGCAGATCATAAATGAAAGCTTCTTTAAAGAGCCTTGGCCTCTTACTTGCATAGGAACATAGGAGCAGGAGTAGGCCATTCAGCCCATCAAGCCTGCACCACCATTCAATATGATCATGGCTGACCATCCACTTCGATGTCTTTTTCGCACACTATCCCCATATCCCCTTATGTCATTAGTATTTAGAAATCTGTCAATCTCTACTTTAAACATACTCAATGACTGAGCTTCCACATTCCTCTGGGATAGAGAATTCCAAAGATTCACAACCCTCTGAGTAAAAAAGATTCTCCTCATCCCAGTCCTAAGTGGCTTCCCCTTTATTTTGCAATTGTGTCCCTGGCTCTAGACTCCCCAACCAGGGGAAACATCTTACCTGCATCTACCCTGACTATCCCTTTAAGCATTTTGTAGGTTTCAGTCTCATTCTTTGAAATTCTAGAGAAATTCTAGAGAATACAGACCCAGTTCCCCCAATCTCTCTTCATAGGACAGTCCTGACATCCTCGGAACAAGACTGGTGAACCTTCGTTGCACTCCCTCCTATGGCAATAATTTCCTTTTTAAGGTAAGGGGTCCAAAACTGCACACAGTACTCCAGATGCAGTCTAACTAGGGTTCTATACAATTGAAGCAAGACTTGGCTACTCCTGTACTCAAATCCTCTTGGGATAAAGGCCTGCTGCACTTGCATGTTAGCCTTCAGTGACTTATTGACGAGGACGCCTAGGTCCTTCTGTACATCTACACTTTCTAATTTCTTATCATTTAAGAAATACTCTGCGCGTCTGTTCCTTCTACCAAAGTGGATAATCTCACATCTTTCCATATTATATTCCATCTGCCATGTTCTTGCCCATTCACTAAGTCTGTCCAAAACCTCTTGAAGCCGCTTTGCATCTTCTCACAACACACATTCCCACCTAGCTTTGTATCAGGCGCAACTTGGAAAAATGACATTTGGTCCCCACATCCAAATCATTGATATATATTGTGAATAGTTTGGGCTCGAGTACTGATCCCTGTGGTACCCCACTAGTCACTGCCTGCCAATGTGAGAAAGACCCGTTTATTCCTACTCTCTGTTTTCTGCTTATTAGCCAATCCTTAATCCATGCCAGTATATTACCTCCTATCTCATGTGCTTTAATTTTGCAAACCAACCTCCTTTTGATAAAGCCTTCTGAAAATCTAAGTATACTACATCCACTGACTCACCTTTATCAATTCTGTTAGTAACATCCTCAAAAAACTCCAATTGGTTTGTCAAACATGATTTCCCATTCATAAATCCATGTTGACTATGCCCAATCAGATCATTATTATCTAAGTGTCCAGTTCTCACGTCCTTTATAATAGATTCTAGTATTTTCCCTACTACTGATGGAAGGCTAATAGATCTGTAATCGTAGCCCTAAAGAAGGGTCATATGGACTCGAAACATCAACTCTGTTTCTCTCTCCACAGATGCTGTCAGACCTGCTGAGTTTTTCCAGCGTTTTCTGTGTTTGTTTTAGGTCTGTAATTCCTTGCTTTCTCCCTCCCTCCCTTATTAAATAGTGGAGTGACATTTGCTGCCTTTGAATCTGCAGGAACTATTCTAGAATCTATAGAATTTTGGAAAATGATCACCAATGCATCCACTATCTCCAGAGCTAGCTCTTTCAACACTATGGGATGTAGATCATTAGGGCCCAGGGAATTTATCAACTTTCAGTCCCATTAATTTCTCCAATATAGCCTTCTTATTAATACAAATTTCCTTCAACTACTCATTCTCCCTCATCCCTTGGATCTTTAATTCTGGGAGATTTCTTGTATCTTCCTCAGTGAAGACAGAAACAAAGTAATCATTTAGCTTCTCTGCCATTTGTCTATTCCCCATTATAAATTCTCCTGACTCTGCCTGTTATGGACCTACATTTGTCTTAACCAAACATTTATTTTTTACGTACCTGTAGAAGCTTTTACAGTCCGTTTTTATGTATTTTGCTAGTTTACATTCATATTCTATTCTCCCTTTCTTTACCAGTTTCTAGGTCCTCCTTTGCTGCATTCTAAAATGCTCCCAGTTCTCAGGTTTACTACTATTTCTGGCAAGTGTATAAGCCTTTCTATGCAACATTGGTTCTCACATTCTGTGGCTCTTCGTCAAATTTTCTTGGTTTACTCTTGCCTCTTCATCTTCCCTTTCTCCAGTTGTTGCCTATTGTTTTCTGCCAACTTTTTGCCTTATTGCTCCAGCATCTTCACCTTTCCTGAAAATTTGAACTTGGAATCACTGGCTTGCTAGTCTAATACATACATGACCCCTTATTTTTAAACTGTGACCCCCAGAAAGATATCTTCCCTTATTCTGGCATCTAAAAACACCATGTACATTCTTCTACGTTTTGTGTGCATTCTCTTGTCTAATTCTATATGTCACAAGTTCTTGATCACTACTGCAATAGTTCAAAACACCATGAGTGCCTGAAATCTACTAATTTATCAGTGACCTTTTCATGAACTATCAGAACTCAGCAGACTTATAATCTTGAAGGAAACTATTTATTTGAATATTATGGGCTGCCTGACTAAATCTTATGCTTTCTTGTCCATATTCAAATTCCCAAAGTGTGTACATGAAAATTGAAAGATAATCATCATGTGTAGAGACTGCCACCTTGTGGAATTAAGTACCAAGTTGAATTGCCAATATAGCAAATGTACTGAGCAGAATGTTTGGCTGCAATGTACAGTTGAATTGTGAGCCCCTTGCACAAGAGTAGGAATAAATATTTCAACATGTTTTCACTCTGTGCTATGATGGAGTGGCTTCAGTGGGGAGCTGTACTAGAAGGGACTGCAGTGGGGTTGCCAACTGTGTTTAAATTTATTCCTGGAGGTTTCATCACATGATTTGCCCTTGCGCCCCAGACATTAGTCAGCCAACACATCCACCCTTGTGATGCGTTGCCTTCCTTAGCCAATTGGAAAGCAATATGACACATTACCTAATTGGATGGTGCTTGACTGTCAGTCAAACAGCACTTTTCCCCCATTTTCAATATTTTTATAACTGGTAAAGAGAAATGTTCAGAGAAAATTACAAAAAAAAAACCCAATCCTTTTTTAATGCCCTGATAATTTTTCTCCAGGGTTCCACATATCACTGTCCTGGAGATTGGTCTTCAACTCCTGGAGACTCCAGGTCCATCCTAGCAAAACAGTAGTGAAACCTGGATTCATTTTAGAAACCACCTTTTTTTCAAAAAAGGGGCTTTTTTTTTGCATTTGACAATACAAAAAGTCATAATGTGAAAATCAGAATGTGAAGATCAAGTGAACATAGCCCACTATACTGGCACTGCAGCTCCAATTCAGTGCTCTCAAAAACTTCCCAGACCCCTTTTCCTGTCTAAGAAGGATTTCTGCCCTTTTACACAAAAGCTCAAATTCAAACATCACTTTGGCCAGAATCTTCAGGTCAGCGTGTGGGGGCGGGCCCTGCTCGCCGACATGTAAAATGACGCGCAGTGATGTCGGGCATGCGTCCCAACGTCACTACGCATCATTCCAATTTTCAGTTTGGCAGGCATGGACCGGAGTCGGTTGCACACCCGCCGAACTGTCAAAGGCCTATTAAGGCCATTTAAAAACTAATTAAAATACTTAACAAAGCTGCTAGTCCAACTTTAAGGTTGACGGGCAGGCAAAGAGCCCAGGCAGCCTTCGCCTTTATCATGAAATCTCATCCACGGGCGGGATGAGGTTTCATGAAGTGTTTATAAAGTGAATAAAACTTTTTATTAAAGTTCATTGACATGTCCCAGCTCATGTGACACTATAACATGACGGGACATGTCTTAAAAATTTTATTTTTTCTTTATTAAAATTTTTGACAATCGGACTAATCTCCCTGAGGCAGCTCTGTGCCTCAGGGAGATTTCTGCACTCTTTTGCATGTATGCGCGAAAGAGCACAGGCCCCGACTCAGCCTACCTCCTCCACCCGCACAGGGAGTGCACAGCGCTTCCGGGTGCGCGTCATGCTGGGTGGGCCTTAATTGGCCCCCCCACGTAAAATGGCGGCGCGCAGCCGATTGCAGGCAGTGATTGGCTATGCGCTGCCTGCACTCGCTCCCGCTCAGCACCCCCGATGAGGAGAAAATTCTCCCCTTTGGTTTTCTTGCTTGAAAATATGCATTATATGAATGGAAATCTTCTGTCTGACCCCCCAGTATAATTCCTTTCTACCTTCTGCACCCATAATAGCCACAAGGGTTAAACTTTTAAGGTTACTTTTATATGTCATGCTTTCTTAGCTCAGGTTGCCAATGTGTTGCTCCTGTGCACTAACATTGCTACAGTCAACTTATTGATTCCTATGACAGAAGATCTACAATTTAATAAGTGTATGAAACAATTATTAAATTGAACCAGCAAATGGAAATTCAGATCTCAGTCAATCACATTGATATGTTGTAAAACAGTCTTTAAAAAGCTATTTTTGCTGCAGTTGACTCCACTGCATGGGTCAGTCCCTTACGCAATGCACCTCTGTACCCGAGGTTAAATTACTCACCCAAAAAAGCCCCAAATATTCATCATTTCCAGCAACAGAACTGTGGCTCAGTTTGGTGTGGTTGCTGGAAAGTGTTAACTCTGAATGTTATTAATCAACTCTAAACATTGATCCCTGTCTCAGCAAATCTGTAAACACATTTCACAGAGAATGGAGGGTATGAGATGTGGTGACGTGGTTCCCCGGCACTGCAAAAGGATCCTGCTTAAAGTACAAATCAGCCTGCATCACTCTAGTGCTTCACTACTCCAACACATGCAGCACAGCAGAGGTTGTAGTCAGCTACCTATAATCTTCTCAACAAATGGCAACAACAAATCAATGAAGATCTGAGACAAAGAACCATTTTTACCATTCTCAAGGTGTACAGTACATTGAGCTATAATATGGGGTAACATTAATAATTACATTGAAAGACATGGGGTAATTAACATCCAGCACGGACTTGCAAAGTACAAGTCCTGTCTGACAAACGTAAAAGACATTTTAGGAAATAAGGAGCATGTTGATAAAGGAAATACAGTGGATATTGTGTGAATAGACAGATAGGATTGCAGTTTAAGATCTCATCTGAAAGATAGGATATTTCACAATGCAGCATTCTCTCAACATTTTCCCCCATTTCAAGGCTTGAAATTACTGTGACCCCTCAATAGGAGCTGTGGGGTGGGGGTGAGATCTGTGAGAGCTTTGGGGAGGAGAGAAACCTGTGAGAGGTGAGTGTTTGGGTTTTGAAATGCAACATTACTGCATGTCCTATTTGGCTTCCGTTCACTCTGCAAGCAGCCATCTTACAATCAGTTCAATAAAGACTTTACACTAAGAAAGAATGCAGTCCTTCAGCTCAAAATATGGGGTAAAATTTTTAGCTCAGCAGGCGGGCGCACGTCCGACTCGACTGAGTGTAAAATGACACGCGATGACATCGGGCATGCATCCCGACGTCATCGCGCACTTGTGTGATATTTCGGTCGGTGGGCACGCGCTGGAGTCAGCAGCATGCTCACCGAAAATTAAAAGGCCTTTTAAGGCCATTAAAAAGATAATTGAAATAAATTTTTCGATGCCTGTTCAACCTTATGGTTGGCGGGCAGGCGTAAAGGCTAAGCGGCCTTTGCACTTTTTTGGAAACTTCATCCACGGGCGGGATGAGGTTATCACCAGCAAATAAAATTTTTCATTAATAACATGTCCCTGCTCATGTTACAGAGTCACATGAGGGGACATGTATCATTACATTTTTATTTATTTATTTAATATATCTCCATCTCCCTGCCTCAGGAAGATTATGTAGTGTGCACTCAAGTGCATGTGCAAAGTTTGTGCTCAGCCCACTCACCCGCCTCCCCCCGCCCGCACAGGCAGCACTGAGCGCTGCCGCTCATGCTTCACGCTGGGCGGGCCTTAATTGGCCTGCCAGCGTGAAATTGCCTTCCAGGCCCAATCGCGGGCAGCGGTCAACTTCCCAACCACCCCGGCCCACCCCCACTGAGCCTGCATGCCAAAGGTTAAGTTCTACCCATTGTGTTAGACTGGAGCTAAAATAGAATTTGAAAACCTGGCTAAGCTACAGACAAGCCACAGCTACTAAGAAAGAAACACAAAAAGGTTCAAATCTGCTAAAAGCTGCTGAAAAAGATCAAGGAAAAGCAAACAAACTGAAGACTGCAAGTAATATTCTGGGTGAATTAAAATGTCTGTAAACTCTTCCCTCCCTGCTCCAGTAGAAATGAAAGGTGATATGTGGAAGCACTGGCAGTTTTTCCACTTCAATGGCAGAACTATGAGATTACAACAGATTTAATGAACAAACCAAAGCCGATATGAGTCGCCACATTTCTTACACTGCTGGGGAGAGTCAGCTACAAATTGTATTCCACCCTAAACCTATCCAATGAATAAAGGAAACAGATTACAGAAATTTTGAAAGCCTTGAATGCACACGTTGAACCCCAAATGAATGTAACTCATGAACACTATGTAGTCAACACTAGAACTCAAGGACAAAAGGAATCCATTGATCAATATGTGACTGCAGTGACACAGCTCACAGGATCATGTGAATTCGGCCAACCAAAAGATGATCTCATCAAAGATAGAATTGTCTTAGGCATAAGAGACCTCTCAATGAGAGCAGGCCTACTCACTTTCAAGAAAGTGATAGACACATGTAGAAATGCAGATGTTGTAAAACATCAGCTAGAGCACATGTATAGCAGAAGAGACCAGGAGATGCATTATGCTGAGAGACATTCCATGACAAAAGAGCAGAATATCCATGGACAAAGGGCAGGATGCAAAGACTGCAGAGGACATCATGCAAACGGAAATAAGAATTGCCCAGAATGGGGAAAGCAGTGTTTTAACTGCTAGAAGCTGAATCATTTCACACACAAGTGTTTGGCTAGAAAGAAGCAAAACAAGCCTATACAGTTGACCACGGGAGAAGTATCAGCCAAAGAGTCTGATGAAGTACTATGCACCATATAACAGGTTGGTTCCATCAAGTCTATAAGTGATAAATGGTTTGAAACTGTTAGAATGATGACCACAGAAGGAGAGCATCGTGAACAAGAAGTGCCAGATAGACACTGGTGCGTCTTGACCTTCACAGACCTGTGCGAAGTGGCTCAACATGGCAATCCAAAAATGAAGCCCTCAAAAGTAAGGTTGAGGCTATATGATAGCACCATACTCATACCAAGAGGACAAATTAGTTTGGGAGCCCAATGCAATGGCAAGAATGAAGATCTGAAGTTCCAGTTTGTAGATGGGACACAACAGCCACTTATCTCAGCTGGAGCAAGACTAACGCATGGGCCGGTAACCCTGAACGTGCCAACAGAGATTTATAACGTGTCTCAGCACACAAACCCACTGACTGCTGAACAGATCCTGGAGGAGCACAAAGATGTGTTTACAGGGTTTGGATGTCTACCTAGAGAATATCATCCAGGAGTAGATGAGAGTGTAAGACCAATTCAGCATCTGTCGAGAAGAGATCCAGCTGCTCTCAAGTAAATCCTTAAAAGAAAAGATAGAAGAGCTGGAAAAGATGGGAGTATTGAAAAAATAACATTCCTACAGATTGGATTAGCTGAAGAGACCTCACTACCCCATACCATCCATTGAAGGAATTTTGCCACAATTTGCCAAGGCAAACACCTTTATTACCCTAGATGTGAAGGGTGGCTACTGGCAGTTGAAGCTGGATGAAAGCAGCAGCTTTCTAACTACATTCTGGACGCCGTTCGGGAGATACAGATGGTTGCACCTGCTGTTTGGCATTTCCACAGCTCCAGAACGAGCAGGCAGCATGAGATAGTCAGTGATCTTCCCGGAGTGGAAGCCATAGTGGATGATCTACCAGCCTATGGATGTGGAGACACAATGGAAGAAACAGAGTTGACCATGATCAGAATTTAAAGCAACTGCTGGAGAGAACTTGCCAGATGAACCAGAAGCTGAACAAGAAAAATTTGCAACTGAAGATGCCTGAAATCAAGTCATGTACTGACATGTACTGACAGCAAAAGGCCTTCACCTGGATCCTGACAAGGTGAGAGTTGTAGCAGCGATGCAGTGACCAACAGATGTGAAAACAGTGCAACAATTTGTTGGATTCGTGAACTATTTAGCAAAATTTTTGCGTAATTTGTCATCGGACCATGAATCATCATGCAAGCTCACTGTCAAGGATGTGCAGTGGTATTGGGGAACAGAACATGAAGCAGCGTTCAGTAAAATCAAACCGCTAGTGACAACAGCACCAGTGCTGAAGTACTATGAGGTCAATGATGAAGTCACCTTGCAGTGTGACAGCAGCGAGACAGGGCTCAGAGCAATCCTAATGCAGCAAGGACAACTAGACGCATTTGCATCTATAGGGCATTAATGCAAATGGAACAATGCTACGCTCAGATTGAGAAAGAGTGGTTTTAGCTTGTGAGCAATTTCATGAACCCCTGCTTGAGAGAGATGAGTAACAGTGGAGTCCGGCCACAAACCACTTCAAAGCATTTTTCTCAAACCGCTACTATCTGCTCCAAAGCACCTGCAAAGAATGTTACTTTGTTTACAGGGATATAATCTGGAAGTGACACACAAGCAAGGGTGCATCGCAGACGTGCTGTCGAGAGCAGCACTCTCCATGAAGAAAGTTGAGGATGCTATAACAGAATGTGAAATCTTCCAGATTCAACGTTTAAGCAGCAGCTCAACATGAACTGGAATTTATCAACCCAGCAGAAACATTGAATCTGACAGACTAGCGCCTTGCTCAAATCAAGCGAACTACCCAACAAGATGCAACTCTCCATGTGCTACAAGAAGTAGTGATGAAAGGATGGCCTGAGAGCATCAAGGACACACCTGTGGTCACAAGCATATTGAGCATACCGACATGAATTGACAGCCCAAGATGATATCTTGTACCATAGAAAGAGAGTTATCATTCCTAAGGAGATGAGAGGAGAGATGCTGAAGTGCATCCATGGAAGCCATCAAGGAATTGAATCGAGTCTGAGAAAGGCAAGAGAAATGTCTACTGGCCAAACATGAGCAATGAAATTAAAGACCACATCGGCAAGTGCGGCGCTTGTAACGAGTACCAAGCTAAAAAAGCTAGAGAGCCATTGATGATGCATGACGTCCCAGACAGACCATGGATGAAGTTGGGTGTAGACCTCTTCACCATAGCAGGAACTGATTATCTTGTCACTGTAGACTACTATTCTGAATACTGGGAGTTAGACCAGCTGACTTCAACAACGACAGGAGAATGTCTGAAAGCATGGTTCAGTCATTACGGCATTCCAGACATTGTGATGAGTGACAATGATCCTCAGTTCACGAGTGAAGAATTCAGCCACTTCACAAAGGATTGGGAAATTCAACACTATACATCATCTCTGCACATCCCCAGTCAAATGGAAAGGCTGAGATGGCAATGAAAAGCGCCAAAGGAATCATCAAGAAATCGAGCAAATCTAGCACAAATATACACAAGGCAACCCTCAAGTGGAGAAACACACTGAGTGAAGGCATGAATAGTAGCCCAGTCCAAAGACTAATGTCATGCCACACATAAACTACTCTTCCAATAGCAGAAAAGCTATGGAAACAGAAATAGTAACAGGCGTGAATGAAAAAAAATCAGGGTGAAATGGCAGAAAGCCAAATTTCATTTTGACAAAACTGCCAAACCTTTGCCAGAGTTGAGCACTGGAGAGCCCACCAGCGTGAAAACCTTCAACGTTCTCAACTGGAATCAGCCCATGTGGAAACTTGGGACATGTGTAGAGAAGTTGTCACCTTGATTGTATGTGGTGGAAGTGAATGACCAAGTATACCGGCGCAACTCCAGGTATATACAAACGGCTAGAGAAGCTGTTCCTTCACTGCAGTCAGACAGTTAGGAAGATGGGATCTCACCAGCTGCACTGAGTAGAGAACGACCATCAATCCTAGGGGTCCTCTCTTCTCCAACAACGGCAGTGGAACAATAACAGTTAACATGGCAACAACCTGCCACAGGAATAACAAACCCCAGAGAGGGAACATCACCCAGATGAACAGTCAATGACAACATACACGTGTAAGGCTAAGAGACCTGCACAATTTAAAGAATATGTATGCTATGCAGGTGCAGAGACAGACTAGTGGAACAAAAAGTTGTTAATGCATGAGAACAGTGGGTGTATAGTGGGTAACTTGGGTAACTCACAGTTACTCATGATCATCCATGCAAATATTTCTTCTGTTCATTAGGAAGTGGGGGATGTTTGGATCTTTAGTTCGATAGGAAAAAAGTCTTTTGTTTGTTACGAAAAGGGGATGTTTGCGTTTTGAAATGCAACATTGCTACATATGCTATCTGGCTTGCTGTAGTCATGTGACCTCTGCCATGAGGGACTCTGTCTACAAGCAGCCATCTTACAATCAATTCTATAAAGACTTTACACTTAGAAAGACTGCAGTTTTTGAGCTCGAAACAGTGGGTGGTAGGGGGAACTAGGGTCCAATGAGAGTTGGGGGGATGGGGTGGGGGAAGGACCTGTGAGAGTGGGAGGTGGGTAGTGGTAATCTTTGGGGATTTTTTAAAACAACCACCTTTTCACTGGCTTTTTTGGAGTAGGATCAGGCCTCAAACACCGGTCATTTAGGCCACAGTCAGTGTTTAAAAAAGTGAGAACTTAAAGGAGCTTCGTAACAGTTAACATTCACTTGGAGGTCCACACAGCCATTGGATCTCATTTCATGACCCCATTGAAGGTCACAACCTCCAGTTTGGGCAGCCCTGGCTTAGATTAATTATGAGCTCCAATCAATTCCCTCTCATTTTCCTCTGCTCAAAGGAGAGCAACTCCAGCTTCTCCTATCTATCCATGTTACCGAAGTTCCTCATCTCTGGAACCATTCTAGTAAATCTTTTCCATACCCTCTCTAAACCCTTCATATCCTTCCTAAATTGCAGTGTCCAGAGTCAGACACAATACTCCAATTTTGGCCGAAACAGTGTTTTAAAGAGGTTTATCAAATCTTCTTTGCTTTTGTGCTCTATGCCTCCATTTGAAAAGCTCCAAATATAAATATCTGTGTCATTGTTACTGAGTTGTGTTAATCTTGAAACATTAGTGAAACAACTGTTTTCCTGTCCCCAATATTTTTTAACTAATAAATGGAAGTGTTCTAAGAAAATTAAAAACTCACAATTTTGTTAATATACGCCCACATTTTTCTTCTATGTTGCTCAAAGTATTGTCCTAGAGATTAGCCTTCAAGAAGGCAGCTCACCACCACCTTCTCAATGGCAATCAGGGATGGGCAATAAATGCTGGCCTAGCCAGTGATACCAACATCCCGTGAATGAATATTAAAAAAAAACTGGAGATTCCAGGACAATGTTGGAGGGAACAACCCTCCAAGTCAGCAGGCCCGAATTATTTCCAGGTCAGGGCGTCATTCAAATGTCACCAACAAGCTGTGGATGCCCTGTTTCATTGGGCCAGATTTTGGAAATCAGCTGACTCACACACTGAGCCAGGCAACAGGTAATGCCTTGAAGTGGGGGTGGGGAAAGAGTCCTGCGGGGATAAAGCAGAGACTTGCGCAAAACCAGCAGTGGGCTGGAATATAAAAAGATGTTGGAAATACTTAGCAGGTCAGCCATTAAATGTGGAGAGAGAAACAAGGGTAACGTCTCTGTGATCTTTTGTCAGAACTGGAAACATAGGAACATAGAAAATAGGAGCAGGAGTAGGCCATTTGGCCCTTCAAGCCTGCTGCGCCATTCATTATGATCATGGCTGATCACCCAACTCAATAGCCTGCTCCTGCTTTCTCCCCATATCCTTTGATCCCTTCCGCCCCAAGAGCTACATCTAACTCCTTCTTGAAAACATGCAGTATTTTGGCCTCAACTACTTTCTGTGGTAGCAAATTCTACAGGCTCACCACTCTCTGGGTGAAGAAATTTCTCCTCATCTCAGTCCTAAATGGTCTACCCCGTATCCTCAGACTGTGACCCCTGGTTCTGGACTCCCCCACCATCGGGAACATCTTTCCTGCATCTGCCCTGTCTAGTCCTGTTAGAATTTTATAGGTTTCTATGAGATCCCCCCTCATTCTTCTGAACTCCAGCGAATATAGTCCTAACCGACTCAATCTCTCTTCATATGTCAGTCCCGCCATCCAAGAAATCAGTCTGATACAAAGGTAAACCTTTGCTGCACTTCCTCTATAACAAGAACATCCTTCCTCAGATAAGGAGACCAAAACTGCACACAATATTCCAAGTGTGGTCTCACTAAGGTCCTGTATAATTGCAGCAAGACATCCCTGCTCCTGTACTCGAATCCTCTCACTATGAAGGCCATCTTTACCCCCTGCTGCACCTGCATGTTTACCTTCAGTGACTGGCGTACGAGGACACCCAGGTCTCATTGCACATTCCCGTCTCTCAATTTATAGCCATTCAGATAATAATCTGCCTTCCTATTTTTGCTACCAAAGTGGATAACCTCACATTTATCCACATTATACTGCATCTGCCATGCATTTGCCCACTCACTCAGCTTGTCCAAATCACACTGAAGCATGTCTGCATCCTCCTCACAGCTCACCCTCCCACCAAGCTTTGTATCAAATTTGTGGAAAATGTTACAAATGCAACAGGTTTTAAGCCAGAAAAAGTAGGGGGGTTGGGTGTGGGGGCTGGGGGATGGGTGGGATTGATGGGTCGAACGGGAAGAATAAAAGGGAAGGTCTGCAATAGGGTGGAAGGCATAAATTATTTAATGAATAGCTCATGATAATAGACTCATTATCAGCACATGTTGTCTCGCAAAATGGGAACAGTTATGATCTGAAATCGTTGAGCTTGATGTTGAGTCCAGGAAGCTGTAAAGGACAAAATCAAAAGATGAGGTGCTGTTCCTTCAACTTCTAGTGAACGTTTTCAGAACAGTATAGGAAACTGAAGACAGGTATGTCAGGGTGAGAGTAGGACAGAGAATTAATGTCACCCTTGTGGATTCAACAGCAGTGTTTAGCAAATTGATCACTCAATCTCCTTTTGGCCCCTCTAATGTAAAGGAGACTGCATAGTGAATACAGTGTACTAAATTAAAAGAAGTACAAGAAAATCACTGTTTTACTTGGAAGGAGTGTTTGGGCCACCAAACAGTGTTTAGTAGTGGAGATAAAAGGGGAGGTGTTGCATCCCTGCACTTGCATGGGAAGGTGTTGTAGGAAGGGGAGAGGATGTTGGGGTGGTTGAGGGCCAGATCAGTGTGTTGCAGTGGGAGTAGTCACTTCAGAATGCTGAAAGGTGAGGGGAGAGAAAGGTGTGTTCAGTGATGGCATCACGCTGGGGGTAGCAGAAATGGTGGAGAATCATCCTTTGAAAGTGGAGACTGATAGATTGGAAGATGAGGCCAATGGGAACACTATCATGGTTCTGGGAGGGGGGAGAAGTGGGAAGGGCAGAAGTGCAGTAAATAGATGGACACAGTTAAGGGCCCTGTCAACCACTGTAGAGGGCAATCTTCAATTGAGGGAAAAAAAGACAACATATCAGAAGCACCAGTATGGAAGATGGCATCATTTACATAGATGTGATGGAGATTGAGAAATTGGGAGTGTCGAGTAGAGTTCTGACAGAAAGCAGGGTAGGAGGAAGTGTAACCAAGGTACTGTTGGGATTAGTGGGCTTATAGTAGACATTGGTTGACAGTGTTTTACCAAAAATGGGATAGAGAAATAAAGGAAGAGAAGGGAAAAGTTGGAGTTGGACCTTTCCTTTAAACGGGGCATCAAGTTCAGTTCAGTTCACCCATCACCCTTCTGCTCACTGACTTATATTGGCTCCCAGGACAGCAACACCTCAAATTTAAAATTCTCATTCTTGTTTTCAATCTTTATTAGCCTCGTCCCCTCCCCTGCCCCACCCCACCACCCCACCACCTTACAACCTTCCTCAGCATTGCAACCCTCCAAGATCTCAACACTTCTCCAATTCTGGCCTCTTGCACATCTCTTATTTTCTTCACTCTACCATTGGCAGCCATGCCAACAGCTGCTGAGGAATTCAGCTCTGGAATTCCCTTTCTAAACCTCCTTGTCTCTCAACCTCTTACCTCCTTTAAGGCGCACCTTAAAACCTATACCTTTGACTAAATTTCTGGATACCTGTGCTAATATCCCCTTAAATATTTTGGTGTTGAATTTTGTTTGATAAGATTTCTGTGAAGGGTTTTGGAATGTTTTACAACATTAAAGGTGCTATGTAAATATATGTTTGCTATTCTAACTGGTAAAATCAGTACAAGTTCTGCTGCTGTGACATCACCCTTTGTAGTGTGGTGCAATGGAATTTACCATTATTGTGTTGTGGTGATTTAAGAAAAACCTATTCTTAAAATAACTTGATGACGTCACAAAGTAGGGCATCACATTTTCCTTTGTTACTTACGGCATCCATCACTTTCTTCATGAAAAGAAGTCCAGCAGTTTTAGCATTAGCAAAGTCTTAAATACAGGTATTCCCCATTTAAAGCGTGTTTGTGTTTTAGCACAGTTTGTAAATAATGGTATTTGCCTGAATAGCGCTGCTTCCATTTTCACTTCAGCGCTGTTACTGCACAAGCTCAATCTGTCTTTTTAAACACACCGCCATTTCGCTTGCCCGCACCCTCCAGTTTGCCCTTTCCCTCTCCTTCCTACTCTCTCCCACTAACCACTTCTCTCCTTGACCCCTCCACTGCTTCTTGCTAGGCACCTTCCTCTCCCGCCCTCCTCACTCCCTCCCATCAGCTGCTTCCCTCTCCGTCCTGATCTCTCCCTCCCACTTGCCATTTCTCTCTCCCTCCCCCACTGCCCGTTTTTCTCTCTCCCTTGCCCACTGGCAGTTTTTCTCTCCCTCCCCCTCGCTGCTTCCCACTTGCTACTTCCCTCTCCCTCTCTGCATGCCTCTCCCTCTGCTCTCCAGCCCTCTTGCCCCTTCCCTCTACCCACCCTCTCATTGTTTCTCGCTCATCTCCCCTTTTGCGGCTGTGAACGAGGGTTCAGGTGGGGGGAGGTGTTGGGAAGGGAAGTAGTGTGTGGGAGGGAAAGGGAAACTGCAAGCAGGATTTAAGTAAAAAGAGTGGGAAATTAGTAAGAGTCGTAAGTTCATATGGGGAGTCAGTAGAAAGAAACTGGGCCAATTAGGTTCAAGGCAGCCAATAGGTTTCTAATGTAAAAATAACAAGTCAGGAACAAAACCCACCCTTATTCCATTGTTTTTTATGGAAAATTGATTTTTGTTTAGCACGCATCTTTTTAGGAATACACAAGACGTGCTAAATGAGGATTGCTGTAATCTTGCTTTTCAGGATTGGAACTGTTTAATAACCTATTGTTTTGATCTTTGAGCAGCTGTGTAAAATGTTCAAGTCCCTCACTGAATTTTATGAGAAGTACATCAAGCAACGTTTGGTCAGGAACGTGGACGAGGATGAGGTGTCTAAGCCTGAAGACAATCCACAGGTCATACAGATCAAGAACCTGGGCGCTTTGCTACAGAAAGCTCAGCTTCCATTGAGTAACAGGCTCCAAGCTGCAATGTACATAAGCATATTGTGTTTTACAGGTCTGTCATCTTCCTACGACTGCCATTCTTGTTACTCTAACTAATTAGATTTCTAGTTCTTGTTGGTGTTCCCTTGTTCTGAAGTTCCTTGTTTGCCAAATGTTCTCATTTAAAAGTGATTATTTTCCAGGATCCACATATTGCCTAGTCACTGGGGAGAGAATGAAAATGCAAAGGCACAAATGTAAACAGGACAAAGGACAATTAAGCTGTAAAAGCAAAAAACTGCGGATGCTGGAAATCCAAAACAAAAACAAAAATGCCTGGAAAAACTGAGCAAGTCTGGCAGTATCTGCGGAGAGGAACACAGTTAACGTTTTGAGTCCAAATGACCCTTCAACAGAACTAAGTAAAAATGGAAGAGAGGTGAAATATAAGCTGGTTTAAGGGGGTGGTGGGACAACTTGTCTTAACTTAACTGTGTTCCTCTCTGCAGATGCTGCCAGACTTGCTGAGTTTTTCCAGGCATTTTTGTTTTTGTTTTTGACAATCAAGCTGTGTTGTTCACTATAGAACTTACAACACACAAGGATCTGGACTGCACTGCCTGAGTGTGTGATGGAGGCAGAAATACAATCGAGGGAGGGAATTGGATAAACATCTGAAGGAAAGAATTTGCAGAGTTATGCATAAAGGTTGAGGAAATTGCAGAGAGCTGACATGGATATGATGGGCCAAATGGTCTCTTTCACACAGTAACTATCCTATGTTTCGAAAAGATAAAAGAAGGAACCACCCCCAGTGTGCCAGGCATCCTTCATTTACTTTCCATTGTGTCACTTTTAGAGAGAAGAACAATTTAGATTGGGCCAATTCTTCTTTCCAACAGGTGGACCTGAGGCAGTAGTTTGTGCACAGGACTACATTGAAGATCTCATCCGCTTCCTGAATCGAACATTGTTTTTGGATAAGGACAAGGTCATAGTCCTGCAAAGCTTGGCTGGAATTTGTTACAATAATATTAATAACCAAAACCGTGCAATAGATTTGCAAATTCTGATAACGCTGGTTGCTATCGTTAACACCAGAACCACCCAAATGAAGAAAAAGGTGAAATACTGGACATGCTACTTGCTGAATATACTGTGTTGCAACAATATTCCTGTGGCCCGGCGCCTTAATAAAGCTAAGCATCTTCATACCAGCCTCATACATTTATCAGAGAGCAATTGGTACGGGTGGCCAAAAAATTATGCTCAAATTCTGATTTACCTATTAGGGTTTGAAAAGCTAACCAGAGCTATGTAACCATTTACAAAGTGTCTTTGAGATCACTAACCATTTAAAGTTTTGTTTAAAGAAATGCAATGCTTATGATAAATAAAATAATTTGTTCACTGTGAGCAATTGCTGTTGTTTCTTGGAATCATTTCAGCATCCCATTCTAATACTGTGTTGGAGAACAGTTCGTTGGAGTACTGAGACACCCTTGAAGCCCCTTTTCACACTCTTCTCCAGATCCATGGTAGCAGTTGGGTGAGCTTCCATGGTTACAGGCTGAGATTGCTTGATATCAGTCTGAGCTTCCACTGGAGCTGCCAAACATTGGGTGGATGCTGCTTCTTTGCAGTGGAAACTGAGATTTTTTTTTGTTCTTGGGATGTGGATGTCAGGCAAAGTTAGTGATTATTGCCAATCTCTAATTGCCTTTGAGCAGGTGGCATTCATGTGATGTAGGTGCTGTTAGAAAGAAAATTCCAGGATTTTGACCCCAGCAACAGTGAAGAAACAGCACTTCAGTTCCACGTTGGGACGATGTGTGACTTGGAGGGGAACTTGTAGGTGGTGGTGTTCCTATATATCTCTGCTCTCGTTCTTCCAGGTGGTAGAGGTAGAATTTGTAAGTTACTATCAAAGGAGCCTTGGTGCGTTACTGCAGTGCATCTCCTAGATGGTACACACTGCTGCTACTGTGCATTGGTAATGGAGGGAGGGAATGTTTAAGGTGGTATATGGGGTGTCAATCAAGTGGGTTGCTTTGTCTTGCATGGTATTGAGCTTTTTGAGTGTTGTTGGAGCTGTACTCATTCAGGCAACTGGAGAATATTCCACCACACTCCCAGTTTGTGTCTTGTAGATGATGGACAGGCTTTGGGGAGTCAGGATGTGAGTTACTCACCACAGAATTCTGTGCCTCTGACTTGTCCTTGTAGCTACTATATTTATATCGCTGGTCCAGTTCAGTGTCTGGTCAGTGATAATCCATAGGATGTTGATGATTAGGGGAAGATATTAGTCAAATGTTGGATGCTGCAATAAAAAAAGGCAATAAAAAGAGATTGTGAGGTAGTGCAGCATTCAGCAGACAATGACAAGCCTTTGCACACACTCTCTGAGTACTGCAAGGCTCCTCCAGAGTGGTTCAGGCAGCAGAAGTGTTTCAGCATGCCAAAGGCCATTTTGTGTGGAAGTGTGGCTTTCATTTATGCTTGCTGAGCATGTGTGCATGGGGTGGGGGGGTGTCCTGGAGCCATGAGCCATGTTGTCAGTGGATAGTCTTTGCTGCCTAATAACCATCCTTTGGTTTACCTTGGTGGTTCAACTGCAGCTGGCACAATGAACTGCCACAGAGTGGAGACATCGTGACTGATGTCAGAACACTGAGCATTAACGTGCATGATTCACTAACTATGGTCACATTGAGGGAGTGAAATCCCTTTCAGTTCCAATACATGGCAAAGTTGACATATGATGCTCACAAAGTGAAGAGTATGCAGCCAAAGACACCAAGCACCATTGGAAAGTCTGCAATCCCAGTGAAGCCATGTGTTTGCATCATCTAATGTTCTGACAAAAGGAAATGACATGTAGTTAGCTCCCTTTAAATAGAGAGACTTAGTGATCTGCTTTACGCAACAGTAGGCAGCCAACTGCGAGATGCTACAAACAGCTCCAACAACAGCTCCAGCCTGGTAAGTGTCCAATGCACCCAGGTGGCGACTTTCCACGTTCAGGCCCTGCAGCGATACCTTTACGTTGAGCCCCCTCCGAGGTGGAGTGCCCTGGTGACGTATTTCTTTTGCCAGGTGCATGGCCTGAATTATGACGTGCAGCTCCTGTTTGTAGGCCTAAGGGGCTTTTATGGCTCCTTGCAGGCGTTGCCCGTCTTTTACCAGGACCTGATCAAAGTTTGGTCACCGTGCAATGCAGCTCTCCACTGTCAGGAGGAATCCGCACCTTTACCCTTTTCAGTGGCTGGCGGAGAGGAGGGCTGTGGCTGCCGGGGTGAGCAGGATCAGGGACCTGCTGGGCGGTGGAGGAGTGGGCTGGATGATTCCCCAGGAGTTGGCGCAACATCAGTGGACGCCCGTCTCGCGGCTGTCCAAGATCTTAGAATGGTTGTGCTCAGCCCCGACGTCATACTGGGACTTGAGGTGGTGCAGGTGCGCAGTGGTCTTCTGTCTGAACGCATCTCTGTTTGGATGGAATTCCACATTGGCCCCAAATCCCGAACACTCCCTCGGGAGCCGGTGCCCCGCAACCTGAGTTGCCTCACGGAAATGCCCTTCGTGTCCTTTAGCACAGCACGGACGGGTTTCTGTATGGGCTGCTGCTGCACAACCTTCACTTCCTTGCCCTTGCCCGCCACTCGGACACTCCCTGTGCCTTGTTGCCGTCCAGCGGTGGAGGTCCCCAATGGGGGGCCCTCTACGGAGGTGTCTTCCCTTTTTCCATCAGGGACTGTGGGTGGAGGGTGTTGCACGCAGCAGTCCCATACAATCATAGGATTTGTCAGTTCATGGTCTCCCAAGATACCTGCATCTTTTGTGGCCTTGTGGAGTCCGTAGAGCACCTGTATGTAGGTTGTTGTAGGCTACACCCGCTTTTTAGTTTCTTGAAAGACTTTGTACTGTTGTTTCATTTGCATTCAACCCCATGCTCCTGACCTATGGGCACCCAGTGCAGGGGGAGGGGGCCGGGAGGGAGGAGGACTTCCTCGTGAACCTGCTCCTGGGCCTGGCCAAATTGGCCATTAACAGTTTCAGGCAGTGGGAGATCGAGGGGGTCGTCCGACCTGACTGTCTGCCCCTCTTTCGCAGCTACGTTCACAGCCATGTGTCCCTGGAAAGGGAGCACGAGGTGTCCACCGGCACCGTCAAGGCTTCGGTGCTCTATTGGCACCGCAGGGACTGAGGTGTTTTATTGGCCCCTTTGTTCATATTTTGATTTAATGTTGGTAAGTTTCCTTTGCATTTTGTCTTTTGTTTTTGCAGTTTCCCTTTAAGGGAAACTTTTACTTTGTTCCTTGATTTGTTAATTTAGTTTATTTGTTTTGTAACAAAAGAGTTACATCTTCTTAACCTGCCTAGCCCTGCTACAACGTCTTTCTGTTCCCTGGACATCCACAGCGGAGGTGGAGGCAGCCTGCTGACTACTACGTCCTGTCTGTGATGACCTTGATGGGCGTCCTCTGGAGGGCTGAGACCTGGACGGCCATGGCCTGCTTTCAGGATCCTGCTGTGGCAGTAGCACCCTCCTCGGCCTGGAGCTGCTGGGGTCAAAGGAAGAAGGGATTTGGATGGGCTGGACACTCCTGGAGTCACCTGGGTGGATGGCCCCAGGGTATGCATCTGCTGATCCTCCTCCCAATGGGTGCCCAAGGGTTCCTGGCTGACTCCTTGAGGAGGCGAAGCTGGAGTGAGATGGAGCTGCTCCACACCCCTCTTGCATATACACTGTTGCCGTCCAACTATGGCGTCAGCAATGGCAGTCTTGCAACTGACATCCTCCGTCATGGTCTCCATGGAGGCTGCCATCCTACCAGTGCATTGCATACTGGCATGATCACCTCAGCCTGCAATCTGAGGAGTGTAGCAGACATCCCTTCCTGATGTTCCCAAGCTTGCCTTTGCAGCTCCAGCAACTGTGACAGGACCGAGTCCAGAGGCTCCTCATCTGACTCGGGCTCAGCAACATTCTGGCCTCCGAGTGCTGGGGACCTGGGAAATCCCTGCCGCTGCCTGCAGTGGATCAGAAAGTGTGATGTGCTCATCAGATTGTGATCTTGAGGCTACTCTAAAGCTAAGTCCCACTGAGGTGTGTGTCTCTGCGCTGGTGGAGGGTGTGGGTGAGCGCTGTGACGGGACTTCAAGGAGGGTGCCCCCAGATTCCTCTTCAGAGGTTTCTTCGGGCATTGGTTGGAGGCCCTCGGCTGTGGACTCTGTCGGCTGCTTCCTAGATGTACCTGTGGGAACAAGGAGAGATAATTAGTGTATGGCAGTGGCCTGTGAAAAAGGACATATCACTCTCAGCATGGTTGTCTGATGGATGTTGCACTGCTGGACCCTCACTTGGTAGAGCAGCGCTGACCTCACTGTCAGCACAGGAGCGGTCCAGATCCTCACCAACCTGCTGGATGGCTCTGTCTTCAAAGCCCATGAGGACCTTGATATCAGGCATTCACATGGAAACACATAGAAACTAGGACCATGAGTAGGCTATTCAGCCCTTCAAGCCTACTCCGCCATTCAATATAATCATGGCTGATCCTCCATCTCAATGCCATATTCCTGCTTTCTTTCCATACCCCTTGATGGCCCTAATGGCGATTCCGCCACCGGTCTGCAACCTCTCCCTCTTGTTGTGTGCCAGCTTGTCCTGCATGAATGGAGATGGAGACATTGTAAGCAGGACATCTGCCAGGCCAGATGATAAGTATGCCTGGCATGTGTGGGTGATGAGTGGTCCCATGGATGGGATGGTGACAATGAAGATGTGTGTGTGAGAATGAATGGTGTATGAGAGAGTGAATGGTGATGTCTCTTGAACTGGCAGTGAGTGAAGTCCCTGTGGATGTGTGATGGGTTTGTGAGAGTGAGAGTTGAAAGTGATGAGAAGAGTGACTTACCCTGGCGGAATGAAGGAGACCACTCATCCTCTTGTGGCACTGGGTGGCTGTTCTCTTTTGCAGGACATTGGCGCTGACAACCACTGCCACCACCTCCCTAGCCGGATTGAAGATGTTGCTGCGTATCCTGCTCAGAGCGGGGTAGAGGACATCACAGCGGGTCTCCACTGCATCCAAAAGGCACTTGAGGAACGCCATTGAACCTGGGGGCTGCAGTCTTTTTGCCTTTCAGGACCATGTCTTCCATGCAGCAGTCCTGGGCTGGAAGCACTGAAAGGTATGCACGTGGTTACAGTTTAAATATGGAGCCCGACATGATGAAGCGACGAGGTGATGGCATGGTGGGGGAGTGAGAGCCCACCCACCATCGAAACGGTGTGTTTCCCAGGAATGCAAAGTTAATGCAATGTATTTGGAACAAAGTGGTGTGAGAAGCCACCATTGCGGATGGCGGGTAAAACATAATTTTTACCACCCACTACCGCACTTAGTGCAAGTCTGGGATGATTCCACCCAATGGCTTCACAGTCATCCAGCAATGTATGTCGGGCAAGCAGCCTGATAATTTAGTGACAGTGGAGTCGAAAGAGGTGGTGATAAGTTAGTGCTGGCTGTTGTCAGCATACATGAGAAAATAAATGCTGTGTTTTCGGATGATGTCACCAAGGGGCAGCTTGAGAAATAGATGGACAGCAGAAATAATGTGCGGGAGCAGGACGACAAGCAATTAGAAGTGATTTTATTGCTATGATTAGATAGATAAGAATCGTTTTGTGAAAATGTTTAATTTTATGATTCCTACATTTTAGGAGTAGAACTTCTAGTTTGGGGACTGAAAGTTTTAAAAGTAAGATAAATGCGAGCATGCAGTTGTGAAGCTGGTAAACAGACCTAAAGGGTCTGCATTCAGGGCCAGGGGCAGAAATCATAGGTCCTGGTGCTTCTCCTTTTTCCAGGTCCCTTATTCCCCACACCACCACCCCTGCCCTTACACCTCCCACACATACCATATGCATGATATGTTCCAATATTCACCAATCAATTCACCCACAATCATAGAAAGGTCCTCGTAAAACAATAACATCCATTGTTGGCATCTGGTTAAAAATATAATTAATATTAAGAGCAGCAAAGATATAATGCAGTCTTAGTTTGTGTGCGCCCTATAGGTGATCCCACCATGACAATTTAAAAAAAAAGGGAAGTACAAATTTTACTTTGACAGCATTGTGCAATATTGTTAATTTGACAGGAAAATATCCTATTAATTATTTATTACACTGTGCAGATGATAACACAGTGACTGCCTTAACCCTCATTAACAAATTCTGTACATTGCACCATATGAACACTATGACAGCAAATTCTTATTTGAGGGAAAGATTCAATACTTGCAACCAAGGTAAACTGTACAAGGTCGTTTCCATTCTGTAGAATAATTAGAAGGCTTTCTCCTGCCTGGATGCATGATATTATTCAATATAATTATTTCCTAGAAGGGGTGCAATTGAATTCTATTTTATCAGTGATCACACAGGTTGGAAAGATCAAATGACTCCTGAGCAACAAAGTGGAATGATTGAACAATATAGGTCTTCACCGTCAGTGAGAAGCATTGGAGCCCTCAGGTGTCTGTGCAACACAACGCTTAAGAGGTCAGAAAACAAAGACTGAATAATTCATAATTGTATCTGTGTTTTCTTGATCAGCAAGTCTAAAGACTTTGCCAATTGCTGCTTCGCACCACAATATATTTTTAATATTAACTATGCAACATAACTTTATCATATTTCCTTCCTCAAAAACTCATAAAAGCTCCAGGATAGAGTGGGATAATAAGTAAGTGAACAAAAGGACAAGATTGAAAACAATGGACTCTTCAGAACCGCATGCAGTGTAAAACAGGTTACTGATTCACTGTCAGCCTAATATGCACCCCACAAAGCCTGCTCACAGTAAACATCCATTAGCAACAAAATAAACAGAACTCCAGCCATGATTCCACCCTTTGTTCAAAAGAAAATTATGGATGACAAAGGCCATCTAGCACAGCTCATCTCCTCCATCCAGAATGACATACAAATATACATATTAAGAGCAGGACTAAGCCATTCGGCGCCTAAATTCTGCTCCACCATTTGATAACATTGCCTACATTATACCAGTGACTACAACTCAAAGGAGCAGCAATGGAGGCTGAAGAAGCAGGGAAGTGCTGCAATCTCTCTGGGGGCAATCAATGAGGCCCCAGCAAGATGGGGGTAGAGGGTGGGAGAAGGTGGAGATCAGGGCCAAGGACCTGAATAAGGGTACTTTGCAGCCATCTGTGAAGTTTAAACATCTAATTGTGTAATTGTCTGTTGGCCTTAGAGATACATATGAACAAAGGGGACTATTTGAGCTCAAGTTGGGACAGAGATGAGAGTGAATGATCATTGCCAACTGCTATTGTATCATGGTGGTCTGCACCCCTGCAGTTACGTGACTGACATTAACTGTCAGGGACTGCAGTATAGTATACCCTGAACAAAACAAATGTGTGGGAGAGAAACATCTGAAAAGCTGAACCATCATAGCTAAAAGTCTTCTAATCTGTGGGTAATCTAATATAATTCTTCTAATCTAACTGAGGAGAAATTTCTTTACTCAGAGGGTTGTGAATCTTTGGAATTCTCTATCCAAAGGGACGTGGAAGCTCAATCATTAAGTATGTGTAAGGTAGAGATTGATAGATTTCTGATTAACAATGTAAAAGGGTTATGGGGATTGTGTAGATAAAAGGCATTGAACTGTTCAATCAGCCATGATCGTATTGAATGGCGGAGCAGGCTTGAAGGGTTCAATAGCCTTCTCCTACTCCTACGTTCCTAACCTAGCCAAAGTACAGTACTAGTTCCAGCTTCCAAGTCCACCTGGGAACCAACCTCCTGGCTATTCATGTACAAGAGGTTTTGCAGTTTCATAAGAATGCTTTATTTTTAAAAGACCTTCACTCGAACCAGAGTATCAACCCAACCAAGAAGGCATCAGGCCTGCATCGATATAAAGACAGAGGTTGTAATTTAACTTCATCCGTATCTAATCTTTGCTTGTGAGATAGTGAGTGTGAGGCTAGTTTTTTTTAAAACTCATGATGGGATGTGGGCGTCATCAGCTGGCCAGCATTTATTGCCCATCCCTAATTGCCCTTGTTCAGGGGGCAGTTAAGAGTCAGCCACATTGCTGTGGGTCTGGAGTCACGTGCAGGCCAGACCAGATTTCCTTCCCTAAAGGACATTAGTGAACCAGGCGGGATTTTACAACAATTGACAATGGTTTCATGGTCGTCACCAGACTTTTCATTCCAGATTTTTATTGAATTCAAATACCACCATCCGTCATGTGTCCCATATCCAGGTCCCATATTTCAAAAGGCACCCCAGACATCAACTGATGTTGAAGGAAAATATCCACCTCCTGGAAGCTACTGAAGATACAAGATGGGCCTTCTGCAAGCTGCTGCAGCCTGAAGATTCACCTGGTAGAACACAGGTCCCCAGAGTATTACTCTGGGTCTCTGGATTGCTAGTCCAGCGATTATGCCACAACCTCCCCATGACGTTGGACAAAATTTTCCATTCCGGGACTAAGTCCTGTGGCGGGGACTGGAGCGGGGAGTATTTACTGCAGCCGAGGCCATAGCGTGTGTTGTTGGCCTCGTTGTTTACGCAGTGGGGGGTTTCCCAACATTTTGCATGGTGGAACAGGATGGATGGCTTGAGCACCACCATCACATCCAGGTCCCATATTTCAAGGCACCCCAGACATTAACTAATGCACCGTTGAAGGAAAATATCCACCTCCTGGAGGCTCCTCAAGGTACAAGATGGACCTTCTGGAAGCTGCTGCAGCCTGAAGATCCACCTGGTAGATGCTCTACCCACCCTACTGCTGCACGTGGTGTTCCAGGGTCCATGTCGCTGGAGCCCTCCACCTTCCATCCCGAACTCCGGAGGCTGCCCCAGGCCTTGTTCAGGTAAGTCCCAACTTCTCCATGCCATGTTGGTCCAGACGTGTTCTGGACCCGCGTGATATCCCGCTAGCGGCATAGACAATGGAGTGGGGGGACAATTCCAGTCGGGTCTTCATCTGCATCCCATTAACGGGATTCAAATCGGTTTCACGCCAGCTTCTGGTGGGAATGGCGGCCTGTCATCGTGGGGTGGGAGCGCAAGATCCCGCTGTCATTTTGCGCCAGTGGGAAACTGCTTTTCAGCTCCCGCTGCATTGCAACCACCACCACCACCACTCTCCCCCCGCCCCCCCCCCCCCCCCCACCCCCCACTAAACTCACATCGGTGGGGGCTGTAAAATTCACCCCATTGCATTCAAACATCCAGGGCAGATATGAGAGAATAAATAACCTTTATTTTTAAAAGCATGAAAAAGCCTGCTGCTGGAATTAATTTTAAACTTAGAAAAATCACTTTGAGGTTAAGGAAAATACACAGACCTTACACACAAACAAAAATAAAAATACCTGGGAAAAACTCAGCAGGTGAAGACTATTTCGATCCCTTCCCTTCACCCCACCCCACCCCGACTAGGGCTATCTGTACCTTGCTTGTCCTGCTTTCTACCCTTAATTAGCACATTCCTTAGATAATATCACCAGCTTCAACACCTCTATGTCCTTTTGTCTGTGACATCTTTTGGTTATCTCCACCTATCACTGGCCCTCTATCCAGCTCTACCACCCCCCCACCCCCCACCCCCCCCCCCCGCCCCTTAAACCGGCTTATATTTCACCTCTTTTCTATTTTTACTTAGTTCTGTTGAAGAGTCATATGGACTCGAAACGTTAACTGTGTTCCTCTCCGCAGATGCTGCCAGACCTGCTGAGTTTTTCCAGGTATTTTTATTTTTGTTTTGGATTTCCAGCATCCGCAGTTTTTGCTTTTACACACAAACATCCTGATCACACATTTGAAGGGGCCACTCAAGTTCTGTCTGTAACAATGGGTATGCTTAAAAGTATATTAAAAATACTTAATTTACTAAGAAATTGCACACTAATTAAACTAGTAACAAAAGTCATTTTCAACTATTTAAAATCAGGTTACTCATGGGTGGTAGACTAAAGACTGATAAATCTTTTTTTTTGCAGTAAACCTGTGTTAGTCTATATATTAATAATACTACATTAGGTTGTCACCATTCTTAAATACATCAATATTTTCCAATGTAAGGGAAAAAAATCAAATTTTATGTTGCCTGATTGTGCTGGTTAATGGAATATTTTGCATCTGTGATAAACTTAAATCCTAATTTCACCAATAAAACAGGGCAATTTGCACCAAAGCATCAATCCCACTCCATAAAATTTTAAAATTCAAGATAATTATACAACATTTGTTAAAAAAGACTCTTCATGCAAATATTTTTGGTGCTGCTGGGTTTCGTTTCAACGACAAGGTCAACTAGCCCATTTCAACTCTTCTTCTTGGTCTCTTACATTTCTAAGAAAAGCAAAACAAATAGGTTATAGTAAATTATGATGTGCGTCCATTCTCTAAGTTGTATTTTATTCATAATGACTATCCTTGGCCCACGAAACCATCAATTTTGCAAGGCTCTTCAAGGACTCAATGACGTGTTTCTTGGCCAATCCGTACTCATTCCGCGGTAGTGTCATTAGCTATACAGGGTAGAAATTTCATCCTGTTCCATTCAAATCACTGAGTCTCATATTTCTTCCAACGTAATGGCCTAGGAAATGGATTATGCTACACCCATTTTATAGGCATAAAACAGGTACCCTTTTCAGGCCTGTGCCCTGTAACAGGGTGTTAAGCATTTTACATTTGCAGATTTAGGGCCTAATGTCAGTTTCAGGTATCTTTTGAACATATGAACAAGGAGTAAGAGTAGGCCATTCGGCCCTTCAAGCCTGCTCCGCCATTTAATAAGATTATGGCTGATCTGATAGTAACCTCAAATTTGCATCCCGCCTACCCCGATAACCTATCACCACCCCCTTGCATACCAAGGATCTATCCACCTCTGCCTTAAGAATATTCAAAGATTCAGCTTTCACTGCCTTTTCAGGAAGAGAGTTCCAAAGACTCATGACCTTCAGAAAAAATTTCACCTCATCTCCGTTTTAAATGGATGACCCCTTTTCTTAAACAGTGACCCCTAGTTCTAGATTCTTCCACAAGAGGAAACATCCTCTCCACATCCGCTCTGTTAAATCCCCTCAGGATCTTATATCTTTCAATCAAGTCGCCTCTTACTCTTCTAAACTCCAGTGGATACAAGCCCAGCCTGTCCAACCTTTCCTCATAAGACAACCCACCCATTCCAGGTATTAGTCTGGTAAACCTTCTCTGAATTGCTCCCAACATATTTACATCCTTCCTTAAATAAGGTGACCAATACTGTACACAGTACTCCAAATGTGGTCTCATTAGTGCTCTGTATAACTGAAGTATTACCTCCCTACTTTTGTATTAATAACCCCACTCAATAAATAACATTCTATTAGCTTTCCTAATTACTTGCTGTGCCTGCATACTAGTCTTTTGTGATTCATGCACTAAGACACCCAGATCCCTCTGCATCTGAGAGCTCTGCAATCTCTCCCCATTTAGATAATATGCCTTCATGCCAAAATGTACAATTTCACATTTTCCAACATTACACTCTATTTGCTAGATCTTTGCCCGCTCACTTAACTTATCTACATCTTTTTACAACCTCCTTATGTCCACTTCACAAATTACTTTCCTGCCTATATTTGTGTCAACAGCAAATTTGGCAACCATCTCATCCATCCCTTCATCTAAGTCATTTATATAAATTGTAAACAGTTGAGCTCCCAGCACTGATCCCTGTGGCACACCACTCGTTACATCTTGCCAACCTGAAAAAGACCCATTTACGCCTACTCTCTGTTTCCTGTTAGCCAGCCAATCTTCTATCCATGTCAATATGTTACCCCCTATACTATGAGCTTTTATTTTCCAGAATAACCTTTGATGTGGCACTTTATCAAATGCCTTATAGAAATCTAAGTACAGTACATGCACTGGTTCCCCTTTATCCACAGCACACGTTACTTCCTCAAAGAACTCCAAATAGTTGGTTAAACATGACTTCCCTTTTACAAAACCATGTTAACTCTGCCTGATGACCTTGAATTTATCCAAATGCCCTGCTATAGTTTCTTTAATAATAGCTTCTAGCATTTTCCCTATGACAGATGTTAAGCTAACTGGCCTGTAGGTTCCTGCTTTTTGTCTCCCTCCCTTTTTGAATAATGGAGTTACATTTGCTATCTTTGAATCTAATGGAACCTTTCCCAAATCTAGGGAGTTGTGGAAAATTAAAACCAATGCATCAACTATCTCACTAGCCACTTCTTTTAAGACCCTAGGATGAAGACAATCAGGACCCGGGCTCTTGTCAGCCCGCAGCTCCAACAATTTACTCAGTATCACTCCTCTGGTGATTGCAATTTTCCCGAGTTCCTCCCTCCCTTCCATTTCATGATTTACAGCTGCTTCAGGGATGTTACTTGTATCCCCATATAGTGAAGACTGATGCAAAATACATGTTCAATTCACCTGCCATTTCCTTGTTTTCCATTATCAATTCTCCAGAATCACTTTCTATAGCTCACTTTGTTAACTAGTTTCTTTTAAAAATCTTTATAGAAACTCTTACTATCTGCTTTTATATTTCTGGCTAGCTTTCTCTTGAAAACTGTTTGCTCCAGGCACAATGCCGCTAGTTTCTTCAGACGCTTTGATGCCAAATCAACAGCTCTTAAATGGACCACTAGAGGCTGTCAGTGGATGTTTATGCCTTAACATTGTCATTTACCTTATTGTAGAACACAATGGCCAGAATTTAGGTTCGGCATGAAGGCTCAGTGGAAGCGGGTGGGGGCAGTTGGGAAGCCGCCCGCGATCGGCTCCACACCATGATTTTACGCGGGCGGGCCAATTAAGGCCTGCCCAGCGGAAGGCGCGACAGCTGCAACAGGGAGAAGGGGTGGGTGGGGAGAGCTCAATGTCCGCCAGGTCCAATGGCGACCCAGCGGCTGATTCAAAAACGGCCGCGGCAGCCATATGAAGGCTGCCATCGACTCAGAGGACCCTCGTTATGGGGAACCTCAGTGCTGAACATGGCAGGCGGGAGGGCAGGTCGGCGAGGCAGTCGACCTCACGTCTTTCTGATGAGTGTCTCGCTGCCCTCCTGGAGGAGGTGGCAGCACGGAGAGAGATCCTTGTCCCCAGTGCTGGAAGGAGGAGGCCCCCCCTAAACCTCACCGAACATGCCTGGGAGGAGGTGGCATCCAGGGTGAGCTCCCATGATGTGGTGAGGCGCACATGGGTGCAGTGCCGTAAGCACTACAATGATCTCCTGCGATCAGGAAGGGTGTCATATCGTGTTGGCATGGATCACTTAGCACAGCAGTTAGGAGCTGCCCCTGCCCTGACCTTGGACCTCAGAGGTCTTAGAATGAGTGGCAAATGTGTATGAGGCAGCATCTGGGCAAGGGGGTGAGCCCTGGTTGTTTTGAATGAGTGTCTTGCAGCTCCAGGGTCACGAAGCAGCTGAGCCCTGTGAGGTATTCCTCAGGTGGGGTTGGCTAGGCTGCAATGGCAATGCAGGTACAGGGTGGACTAATCAATGCTCCTCTGTCCTTTCAGAAGAAGACATCCCATAACAATGCTGAGAGATTGCGGACTGGCGGAGGACCGCCCCACCTTCTAATCCTAAGTAAATATGAGCAGGGGGCCCTGGAGCTGAACCTAGGCCATGCACCTAGGTCAACCGGCTGCGGTGAGGTTGAGGTGCCACAGGGAGGTAAGAGTGCAGTGCACTGAGGTCAGAATGTCTATCATATCAACCATTCCACTGTTGTCTCTATATTGATGTGAGCCTCGAGCATTGAATCCTCATCGGTAATGGAAAGACGAGGGCACCCTGATCCGGGTGCCAGGCGTACACAGGTAACAGTATAATGACTTCAACTAATGACATGTCCTTGTTCTTCCTTTCAGGCTCACCAGCAGCCCATCGGGGTGAGGAGCCTGAAGACCCACCACTAACCCCAGAGGACAGCAACCATGGAAGCTCACCTGCGTCACACCCTCGCATTCAAGCATGCACCAGCGCAGATACCAGCACCTCGGTGGGCATTACATCGGCAGCTAGTATCTCGTCGCATATCGCTCGAGGTGCAGGCGGAGGCAGATTACCCAGGTCGTGGGCAGTCAGAGGACTGCTAGGGGCCAGAAACATGCTCAGTCAGTGGCTGATGATGTGCCTCTGTAGTCATCCCTGAGGCAGCAGATGCTGGATGTCCAGCAGGGTGTGTGGGAGGATCTGGCGGAGATACATGACGGAATGCACGTCATGGCCTCCGTTGTGGAGGAGTCCCTGTGGAGCATGACCAATGCAACGACCCTCATGGCCGAGCGCACTGCCTCCTCCATGGAGAGAGTGCCGACTCTCATGGAGAGGCAGCTCCAGGAACAAAATGAGGGGTTCCTGGGGATGTGCTCAGACCTGCAAGCCCTCACACAGGTATTGACCTCAGCTGGTCAGTGTTGGTGTGGAAGATGGATTGGACACCCAGTATCCCAGCTAGATGCCCATCCACCAATGGTGAGCAGGGAGGTCCAAAGCGACTTCACATTGGCACACAAGCTGCCTGGCATCTCTGCAGGCTCCTCTCGGGGCACTCCGGATGATGGCAGCAGTTCCTCTGCCAGTGACTGTGGCATCTGATGAGGCTGTGGTGATTGGGGAGATGCCAGACGTGCCACTGACCGCTTCCTCACAGGCGGGGCCAGCACAAGCCAGAGGACGCCCGCCAAGGTCAGCAAGGCCAACAGAGAGAGAGCAGGCTGCCTCCAATGCCAGTGCCAGCGAGGAGTGGGGGGAGGTACCTAGATGTAGCACCCACAAGCGAAAACTTAAAAGCATCTTAAGCACAACACGGGCTTACCACTGGTGATATTTTTCCCCCAGTTTTACGTTAAATATTATTTGGTGTGATGAATAACACCTTTCAATTTAATTTTTATTATGTATGCCAGGCACCACAGCATTAAATGTGTTTCTGTACAACAAGCCTCTGAGTGCTTCATTAGTTCTGCAGGCATAGGGTAACCCATGATGTTATGAGTAACTTGTTTCTCATTAAACTTTATCGAAATGGCACATAGTGCATATTGTTCACGAAGAAAATGTCCCTGTCAGGCATCGAGTATGGAGCCTGCAGTCCTGGCATGTGGTGGTGGTTCTCATTTGGTAGGTTAGCTGAAGGAGCGTTGGATCAAAGCTCCTGGGTGTCTCTGCCTCCCTGGAGGTTGCCCAGATCAACGTCTATCCCCTCAGCATTCTCCTGACTGTGCTTGTCCTCGGACTCACTACTGGACTCATCATGTTGCCAGAGCAGCTGCGTCATCTTTTTCCTCCACTGTGTCCCCCCCAACTTTCCAGCGCCAGATTGTGGAGAGCACAGCTTGCAACCAATATCAGTGACACACGATCTGGGGGGTATTAGAGTGCGCCCGCTGAACAGGCCAGACATCGGAAGCACATCTTCAGAAGACCTATGGCTCTCTCTATCACCATCCTTGGGGAGGCATGGCTTCTATTGTACCGCTGCTCGGCCTCTGTTCTTGGATGGTGGAGAGGCGTCATGAGCCACCTTTTGAGGGATAGCCCTTATCACCCAGCAGCCATCCATCAAGCTGGGCTGGAGCACTGAAGGGCCTTGGCACCTGTGAGTGTCTCAGGATGTAGGCTTCATGGGAGCTGCCTGGGTACCTTGCACAGACTTGCAGAATCTGCATCCTATGGTTACACATTATCTGCACGTTCATGGAGTGGAATCCCTTCCTGTTGACGAAGGCACCCAGCTCACCCACTGGCACCTTCATGGCCACATGTGTGCAGTCAATTGCACCCTGGATGCAGAGGAACCCAGCAATCGCTGCAAATCGTCTGGCTCGCTCAGCCTGGCTGGCCTCGTCCATGCAGTAGTGAATGAAAGTCAATGCATGTCTGTCACCAGCTTGTCACAACTGTGGACAGCTGATTTGGAGGCTCCACAAAGATCACCCACTGACCCCTGGAGAGAGCTGGGGGCATAGAAGTTGAGAGCCAGTGTGACCTTCATCGCCACTGGCATGGGGTGTCCACCCACACTGTCGGAGCTGATCTCAGGGCCGATCATCTGTCAGATGGAGGTCACTGTTGCCCTTGAGAGGCGGAGCCTCCTTTGGCACCGCACCTCACACATATTAAGGTAGCTGCATTGCCACCGATAAACCCTGGGAGCAGGATAGTGGCGTCTTCTGCAGCCCTTTCCGCCTTGGACTTCCTGTTGGCCCTGCGCCCTCTGTGTCTGCGTCTGTCCTCCCACAGGTCGCTCCCCTGGAGGCTGAATAGGGACACCTGCCCCCCTCCCCCTTCTGGCCCGCTCTTCCTCCTCAGAAGAGGTATCTCTAGCGGAGACCACAATCCCCATTCCCAGGGTAAGTGAAGGCTGTCTGATACCTGGAAGGATCCAAGTGGTATGAATCTTCCAGGGGCCTGAACTGAAGCCTTTTATTTCTGTCAAAGCAGCTCTGAAGCGAAATGAAGATGTCCTGTTCACACAATCAAACAGTAGCAACTTATAAGCTAAAATACAAATAACTTGCATTAATGAGCCCACTCACCCCTCTTCTCCCGCCCGTGGATGAGGTTTTTGAAAATGTGGCCTACCCATCTGCCCTGAAAAATCGCACGGGCTGCGTAAACTCCCAGACAATTGGTGCCTCAAGGGCCTTAACTGGCCCGTTAATTAATGGCGGGCGCACCTCCATTTTCATCACGTGCCGGCCTAGCGAAATATCACGATGGTGCGTGGTGAAGTTGGGACGCATGCCCGACGTCATCATGCGTATTACACTTGGGCATGTCGGGCGCGCGCCCGCACGCCCAATGTAAAATTCTGGCCGATGAGCAGGAGTGTGCCTCGCTAGAGTGTCAGCAGCCCACCGCCCAGGGACTCAGTGAGTGTCCAATCAGGCCAAATCTGCCCTCCCACCATGCCAACAAAACAAATGTGCTGTGGACCTGCCACCAGCCTCATTGGGTGTGTGCAGAGTACTGTATTACACTCAGGTTTGAACCCAATTCAAACTCTAGGCTTTGTATCTATCATAAATTTTAACCTCCCATTTGTCTCATTCATTGGTTAATGACCTTCAGACGTATGGTCACCTACTGGTTATAGCAGTAGACTAGCAATCTTAGGATTAAATGCAACTATTGTGATACTGTATTCAATAATTCCACACTGGTGAAAATGCCTGTTGCAAAACAATTTGCTATTATTCACCAACTTGCTGGTGAATTTCAAACAAAGAACGAACAGAAGAGAATTCTCTCTCGGCAACATCACAATGAATTGAATGAACTAAAATCGTGCTCCTGATGAGGAGCCTCTTCTGCCTGGAAGACATCCCAGGAATTCTGTTGCTGTGCACACAATTTTGTCTGAAATGAATAGCTGGAAACTCATGGAGCAGGTGAACTCCTCAGTTCCAGATATGAAGTCCCTATATTTGAAGGAGGGAGATTTTATCAAATCTGCTTTTATACCAGCCTGAAATTGATATTCATACACTATTGGTCTGTAGCCCAGAATGAAATATGTTGCAAAACAGATAATTTAGAACACTATAGATATAGTCCTCCAAAAATAAAGAAAATGTCATGGTTCAAGATTCTTAAAGTCCTACTCACCTTTATCAGGCAGATAAAAATTCGAACTACAATCAGACAGATAAAAATTAGAACTGCAATCCCAATGGATATGGCAATACCTAAAGAAAAACAATTGGAGAATATATTAAAATTAACAGGTTGTTTTCATGCCAGGATTCCTTGATCCCCACATACACATATATACACACACACACACACACACACGCAAAGAAACTTGATGACACCAAAGAACTTGCACTCATTCAGTACCTTTCACATCCTCAGACATCCCAAAATGTTTCACAACCAATTAAATACTTTTTGAAGTGTTGTCACTGTTATTATACAGGCACATGGCAGCCAATTTTTTTTCTTTATTCTTTCATGTGATGTGGGCATCACTGGCAAGGCTAACATTTGTTGCCACCCATAATTGTCCTTGAACTGAGTAGCTTGTTAGGGCTATTTCAGAAGGCAGTTAGGAATCAACCACATTGCTGTGGGTCTTGAGTCACATGTAGGCCAGACCAGGCATGGATGTCAGATTTCCTTCCCTAAAGGAAACTAATGAGCCAGATGGCTTTTTGAAACTATCATCAATTGTTGTATGGTCACCATTAGAGACTAGCTTTATATCCCAGATTTATTAATTAAATTTTAAATTCCACCAGCTGCTGTAATGGGATTTGAACCCATGTCCAGGGTCTCTGGATTAGTAGTCCAGTGTCATTACTACCACTTCCCCATTGCACAAAAGGAAGACCCTACAAACAGCAATGAGATAAATTACCAGATAATTTGTTTTGGTGATGTTGGTTGAGGGATGAATATTGTCCAGGATACTGAACTAATTCCCTCGCTTTTGTTCAAATTGTGCTGTGGAATCTTTTATGCACAGCTGCGAGTGCATGGAACCTCAGTTTAACATCTCATCTGAAGAATGGCATCTCCAACATTGCAGCGTTTCCTCAATTCAAGCTGATACTTCAGTGCAGTAGCTCACATGCTCAAGTCATTGGAAAGGGACTTGAACCCACAATTTTCTGATTCATAGATGATGCTTGGTTGTAAAAACACTACTTGAAATCCATTTGGCAGTCAATAACAGAAAAACTGATCCTAATTTAGTGTAAATTCACATTAGACTAACAACCCTACTCCAGAGGTCTTGTCATGCTTGAGGTGGTAAATGGAAGTGTCAAGTAGAGGCTGTTATTGGAAGGTGAAGTTGAGTACACAGTTGATTCATTTCAATCTAACATTGTAACCATTTTTTTTTAAAGAAGATGGATGCCACTCACATCCCTCACTTTTAGGTGTCTGTATTCATAAATACAAATATACAGAAAAGCCTCCTCCCACCTTCATTTCGCCCCATCAACAAATCTTCCAAATCATTTCTTCCTTATGTACTTATCAAGCTTTCCTTTAAATGCATTTATGATGTTGGACTCAACCACTCCATATGGTGCCAAGTTCCACATTCTAATCTCTCTTTGTGTGAACAAGTTGTCTTAAATTCCTTCTTGGATTTACTAGTGACCATCTTATATTAACCGCTTCTTTAAGTCCATCCTTTTGAAGCCCTTCATAATTTTAAAGAACTCAGGTCACCTCTCAGTCTTTCCTTCTGGAGAAAAGCGCCCTGGCATGTTAAGCCTTTCCTGATAGCTGCACCCTCTCTGTCCGGAGATTATTCGTTCACATCTTTTTTGCACTGTTTCCAGTGCTTCCAAATCCTTTCTGTAATATGGAGACCAGAGGCAGAATTTTGGGTGCTGCATTGGGAGAGATCACAATCCTGAAAGATGTGGGAAACAGTCACCCAGCAATGATTTTCCCCAAATTGTCCAAAAAGTTGCCAAAGAGCAGCTTGCTGTCCAATTAAGGGCGGCAGGCGAGCTCTTGAAGCTGAAGGTCCAATAGGAGGACCTCCAACACTGAAGGAGCGGCAACCTGTCTTTTCAGGTAAGGCAGAGTGAGGGTGCTGCCAGATAGAGGGCAACCTGAGGTGACAGCAGTGGCCAGGCAAGTGGGGAAGACCTCTAAACCTGCCTAGAGTGCTGCCTTCCAGTCTGCTGCTGGGAGACCACTTCCAGGCAGCTGGCCAAATTTCCACTGACTCAAAGGGCCCACAGGCTGACTGGAAAATTTCAGCTGGCATCTGTTAAAACACTTTAATAGGCCTTTGATTCCTGATAATTAGCTACCCATGCCTTGTGGGTGGGTAGCCCTCGAGATCCCACCCTACCTCCGGGAAAATAGCTCAAGGGGCAGAATGGTGCTGGGAAACCATGTGGGACTGAAAACCCTTCTCCAGAACTGTGCACAGTCCTCCAAGGTTCTTTATATGTTAACTTCCCCGCTTTTCAATGCTGTTCTTCTATAAATGAATCCCAGCATTTTGTTTGTATATGGCTTTGCAACTTGCATTGCTACTTCCAAACCATAGAACAATTCAGCACAGGGCAAGACCATTCAGTCCATCATACCTCTGCATTTCTTTTAAAAAAGCCCTTGCCCTATAACCTTATAACATTCCCCTGCTTCAAATACCTGTCCAGTTCCCTTTTGAAAGTTAAAATTGAATCCGATGTAACCATTCTTTCAGGCAGTGAATTTCAGAGCATTATAACTTGCTCCATTTGGAAAAAAAGCCCTCTCCTCACCTCGCCTGATTCTTTTGCCAATAGCTTACATCTTACCCCTCTGGTTACTGATTCTTTTGCGACTGGAAACAGTTGCTCTTTATTCACCTTTTCAAAATGTTTCATGATTTTGAACACCTGTCAAATCTCTCCTTAATTTTCTTTGCTCTAAGGAGGAAAACAACTCCATGTTTTCCCATCTCACGTAAGTGGAGTTGCATATCCTTGGTGCCATTCTAGTAATTCTCCTCTACGTTCTCTCTAGGCCTTCGACATCCTCCTTAAAATGCCTGGTGCCCAGAGTTGAACACAATTGCCCAATCGAGGGCTAACAAGTGATTTTAAAAAGGTTTAGAAAAAACACCTTGCTTCTATACTCTATGTCTGTTTATAAAGTCATGGATCCTGTATGTTTTTTTTAAAACAACCTTCTCAATTAATCCTGTCACCTTTAAAGATCTGTGTACTTTAACTCCCAGACCACTTTGTTCCTGCATTCCCTTTAACATTGTTCCATTTACATTATATTGCCTCTCCTCAAACTTCTTGCCAAAAAGCATCACTTCCCACTTTTCTGCATGAAATTGTATCTGCCATATGCCTACCCATTTTACCACTACATCCTCCTGAACTCTGTTGCTACCCTTCTCACTGTTTGCTACTTTTCCTTGTTTTCCAAAAGCATAAATGATTTGTGTCTCTGCATCCCAAGTCCATTTATTTATCTACTTAATTTGGACTCTTGGGCCCTATCCTCAAGGCCAGAATCATGAGTCAGACCATCTTCCACTGCTACAATCCTGCCTCCTGCCCGGCAGTGGCCGCCCATGCCATTTTCATCATGGGGTGACAGGCAAGTTGGAGTTGGGTCTGCTGCTTCCTGAAGCAGGACGGAGGTGGGAATGAAGGCGGGCAGGTTAGAAGGCCCGCCTCCGTTCCCTGAGACATAGATCTAGGTTAATAGTTGAGTGTGAGGCCCCCTAAAACTTCATACCCCTACTCTCCTCACCCCCCCAATGAGCTCCTCACCCCTCCATAACCCCCATACATGCTACCATGCCCCCTCTGTACCCCTATGCCCACTCTTCCCCCATACCCTCCCATGCACACTGACCATCCCCCATACCCATTTATACCCCCCTTTCCCACTCACCCAACTCATGCCCCCTCCATGCCCATGTTCACTCACCCATCCCATGCTCAGTCACCCAGTATCCACTATGTATAGAACTCTTGTGCCCTAACGTTGGGAAGTCTTTGAAGTCATGAAGCTGTCAAAATAAACAATGTCATTCAAAAACCACTCCGAAAAACATTCTTTAAAATGTTCATAAAACTGTTAGTCAAAATAAAGCTTACGGTTCCCTTGACACCTGTAATAACAACTCCTGCTGAGTTGATTCCATTAGTGGCTTTGGAGCTCAGCCAAGCATGAATAATCAGATTCTATTGCAGAACTTTGTCAAGACATCTAGAGATGAATACACCAAAACCTTTGAAGTAGCCTGAACAGATGGCCATCTGTTTCTCTGCTTCAAAGGTTGAACAGATGGCTGGGCTCTCAACCAAAGATGTCAGCCATCTGTTCAGCTGTTTTAAAAGCTCAACAAATGGTGGGCTGGTCAATCAATGTAAGGATTAAAACACAGGGACCAACTGAAACATTAAAATCTGAATCACAATATTGTGAATGCCAAAGAGCAGTTTATCCAATGGATAATGTACTCTAAAGCATCTGAACAACCTTTCCACTTTCACATTGCTGGTTAATTTAATTTGTCACTTACCTTCTCTAAACAAAACCCTATCATTAATTACAGTAATAAAACACAGTTAACTTATCATACATCACGATATTATGACATGTGAAGTTGTCAACACCTTTTGAACTTAACTGTCAAAAGGTTCCCAACTCCAGATTGGGGTTGCCCCATGATTCATGACTCATTTCAAATGCTGTAATCTATGTTGCCTACCAAAGTAGGCTCAACTCCATGAAAATTGTGGAGGGGTTTCTGAAATTCCCACACCTGCAATGGAGCTAGCAATGTCAAGTTCGCTATTCACTCTTTTCATGTACCACTAAAAACATACTGCAAATGGATGCGGGAATCCTGGAATCAGGTCCTGCCCACCATTTTTAAATCCCTCCTGTCTCTGTTCTAGCCGGGATGGATGCATGAAAATCAAGTCCTTATTTTTCCAAGAAGTTAGTGGCCTCATTATTCCCCCCAATTCATTCGCCGTTTACAGTCTCATTTTGTAAAATTGATAACGTCTTCTTGGGCTGGATTTAATGGGGTGCAGTCGTCCCCAGACCCAGCTAATAAATCAGGGGGAACCCGTCTACGATGCTGACAGCTGCCCCACAGCAGTTTAACTCTCTCTCAAGGGCTGCCAGTCAATCGTTTGTCCGACAGCTCTGTAGTCCCAGCAACACAACCTAGAGCAGTGGCCACCGCTGGGGTAATAGGGAGTCCACCTCACTGTGGAGCACGGCCTGACAGTTACGCAGGGTTGGCAGGCCCCCGACGAGGGGGTTGGTGGGTTATGATCGAATGACGATGCGGGGGACGGAGGACGGGTGCCTCCACTGGATCCAAAGTGCCTGCAAATCTGCCAGGCTTCCTGATTAGAGTGAGTTCTCTGCGCCCCCTCCCCACTCCCCGCATCACGGCATAAAAATGACGGTGGTGAGATAAGGCCAATTAAGGGATTCAATAGGCCCAAAGGCAAAGTAGGTAGGTGGTGGGCATAGCGCCCACCGGATTTTAGGTGGCCCCCACCCACCGCCCCCCCACAGCCTTCAAACCTGCCGTTGGAGCATATAATTTGGCCCCTTGTATTTTGTTGCAGTCTTCCTCAGTATTAACTATATTCCCCAATTTGGTGATGCTAGCACATTAAAGAGCACTAAAATCATAATTGGTGGGAGTCCTGCTCAACCAGCTGAAGAAAAGTTTAATTGGTTTATACATATTTTGTGAGAAGGAGGAGGAGAATGGAAGAAGAGTGCAGATGACATAAACCAAGACATGTAGATCAGAGTAGAAGGATAGGACATAGAAAGTAATCTGCAAAATGGACAACATAGAAAGTAAGGCTCCATGGGGCACACGGGGAAAGCCACCAATGTCTGGGGGGAAAAGAATGAAGAGTGGGGCATCAGGTAGTCAGTGCCATTGGAAGTATTTGAAGAAAAGCGGCAAATTAGAATGAGTGTAAACAAATATGCTTATTAAACAAGGAGGCTTGTGCATAGAAAAAAAATTGCGCTGTTGTTAAATGTAGACCTCTGCGGCCAAATCTCCAATCCTATCAAATAAGATACCCTGCTAGGTGCACAATTTTGGGGCTTACACCATAACTATTTACTTGTCTTAATATATTGTCTAGACATTGATGTGACCAGTACACCAATACCCCCATATCACTTTCTGAATCATACAATTCTATTCCATCCAAATCACTTTGTGTCTTTCTACCAACTGTCATGAAAATATAATAGTTGTCATAATATTGTGATTTATTGTAAAAAATAGGTTAATAGTGGGGTTTGGATAGGTGTGTGAGACTGTGTGAGAGAGAGAGATTTAATTGAATTGGAGACAGCTGGTCTGGAGGCTTTTGATTCATCAAAAGAAGCTGGGTTTGAAATGCTAAATGTGTAAACACGGCTGAAGCTTTAGAAAGTAAAGTGAGGAGAATTTGCATTTTTAAATAAATCAGGCTGGTTTAAATTTCAGAGAGATGGTAGGATGTTACATCTAGCCAGAGAAGCTAGACCAAGTAGTGTGTTTATTTTTCCCAAAGGTTACTGATAATATAAAGCTTTTCATGGTGCTAATACTATGAGAAAGGTAAAGTTCCAAAGACATGTGGGAACAATGGAATTTGCATTAAAAGAGAAAACGATGTATAAAGGACAAGAGGTTATATGTCAAAGAAGAAAGGCATTGTAAGATTTACTAGAAGTGTGAAAAGCCTCCAGTAGTTGTGCATTAAGTTGATGTATATAGAAGCTGAAGCTGGGAAAAGCCATTTTGAATTCTACTGTCCGGGGTATCATGTTAACTGGCTGGAATATATTTAAAATCTAACTTTTTTGTTCACTGTTGTCTTAACTACGTGTAACTGGAAGCCAGATTAATTAGGCGTTTTAGGAGTTATTATAGTTGTAATTTGTAGAATTATGTATGTGATTGAAATTTTTTCTTTTGTTAATAAGTGTCTAAATTAATTTTGTAAAAAATCTCTAGAGTCTTGGTGGACTTATTACCACTGAATTCAGGGCACGCCTCTTGAAATAAAATACAAATTGCAAAATCGTCGTGCCCACGTGATAAATTTTTCCTCGTGGATTTGATCCGCCTGGCACACATCACCTGTCGCATCATAACACCAACAGACTGCATTTTTCTGTGTTAAATTTAATTTACCACTTGATTCTCTTTTGCTTAAGGATCCTATTAGGGGGATGTGATAGCCTAGTGGTTATTGTAGTGTACTAACAATCCAAAACTCCATTATTGCTAAAACCAAACTGTCTAACATTGATATAGATATGGCATGTCAATTAGCAATAGCACAAAACACTTCCACTTTACTTTTATAAATTATAAGATTTAGATTTTTGTGATTTACCTATATGTTTATGCTTCTCCATTTTTAATTCTGATGTTTGCGATTCTGTATGGAAGAGACAACAAAAATAATGTGTGATTAATCATGAATGGAAATCACACTATGGAAGTATAAGGAATTCAGTAGTCTGCCCAGAAACAATTGCAAAGAGCTTACCTGGAGTAACTGTTCTCAGGTTTGGAAAGGAAGATACCTGCTCCTGCATACCTGCTAGAAAGGAAAAAATATTATTTTGTGGATTAAAAACACCTTTGGTCAATTAACAAATTCAGAAGAAGGTAATAATTTCTGTGTAGATGCACTTTTTCAAACTTTACTTGACTCTATATTTCAATTTCCTTCTAAACTGTCCTAAGTAACAAATCTTCCCCCTTGCTTCTCTGTTCTAAGGTTCATGTCTAGTTAGAATGAAGAGATAGGACTTGCTTCAATATAATAAGGAACTCTCATAAATGTTGTTCCTTTCACATTAAGTGTCAGTTTTTGTTCAGTGATGGGACTCACCTCGGCAAGAGACTAGAGTCAAGTCTTACTCCAGAGTCTTGAGCATATAATCTAGGTTCAGATTTCAGTGCAGTACAGAGAGGGTGCTACAATATTCGAAGGGACTGCCTTATGATGAGAAGTTAAACTGAGGTCCTGTATTCCTCTCAGGTGGGTGTTAAAAGATCCCACAGCAACACTCGGAAAAGAGCATGGGAGTTCTCCCAGTGTCTGACCAACAATTATATCTTGACACAATACCTCAAACAGGTTGTCTGGACATTATCAAATTACTGTTTTGGGACCGGCTTGTTCATAAATTGGTAGCATGTTTGCTAAATCCTGGAATATTTCTAGAATGTATTAATATGCAATCTAGAAAGCAAGGTGCTACCAACTGAGCCATCCTAAAACAGTGGACATGGCAAAATCAATAATTGGGCCATCCCAAAAACCAGCTCAAGAGTGGGATGGTCAACTGAGTCCCAAAAGATCAAGGCCCACTACAGGCAAATCAGGACAATGAGAAACTGTGGCAGCTTGAAGGACAACACATCAGCCTGTCAGAGGAGAGATTCACTTGTGTACCTCAATAAACCCAATTAACTAACCATTTTGATTCACCATTACACCATCTCCATTATCAACACCATCTCAGTTACAATAGCTGTTCTTCCTTCGATTTATTGCTACTTAATTTTCAATCAACAAAAGAAAAACTTTCTAGGCAAAGGTCAAATAAACTTGCAAAAGCAAAATACTGAGAAGGCTGGAAATCCGAAATAAAAATAGAAATGCTGGAAATAATCAGCAGCTCATGCAGCGTCTGTGGAGGGAAGAACAGAGTTAACGTCTCAGTTCGATGACCTGATGTTCTGATGACAGGTCACAGGCCTAAAATGTTAACTGTTTTTTCTCTCCACAGATGCTGCCTGACCTGTTGATTATTTCCAGCAGTTTCTGTTAAATTAACGTATTCTCCTACATTTATTACATGTACGTATTCTTATTATTCCTTTTCCCCGCAGTCTGACAGTGTCAATGTGCCTCTTCTAGAATCTATACTACTCCTAGTCCTAAATGCTTTGATCTCCTTACCTGAAGGAGGATATACTTGCCTCAGAGGGAGTGCAACGTAGATTTACTAAACTGTTTCCTGGAATGAGGGGACCGTCCTTCCAGGGAGACAGAGTAGGCTAGCCCTACATTCCTGGGAGTTTAGAAGAAAAGAGGTACAGGGACCTTTTACTTGGTTGACCCACAGAGAACGACTTGGTCAAAAAGTCACATGTGGGGCTCCCCTGCACACTGAGTTTTCACTCCACAGTGTGTGTCAGTGAAGTGACTAATCAGTTTCCCACCCAGAAGTCAGCCTGAATCACAGGCTGGGCCTGCAATGGGTGGAATGTCAGTCAATAAAGGCCCCCAGTAGCAGGTAAGGCCATGCTGGGGGTCGACCTGGTGATCACGAAGATGATGTTTGGAGGCCGGGAGTGTATCAGAAGTCTGTGGGGAGGGGGTCAGGGAAACTTACAGAAGTGGGGAGGATGCCCGATTGCAAAGCCATCTCAGGCAGACACTTGGATCAGGGGGGTAAGGGTGAAGACAATCACTTCCTGAATCCACCATGTTTACGGCTCAGTGAAGCTGCCAGGTTTCCTGATGCCTTTTAAGAGTGGTTTCGCTTCAGTTAAAGCTGGAAATGGGTGTGTTGGAGTTGCTTCTGGGTGGGGATACAGTTTCTTCAGATCCTAACACCCCATCCGACCCCACCTGTATTTTTTTTTAGGTTAAAATTCAGACCTCGATCTCATTGAAGCATTTAAAATTCTTAAGGGATCTGACTGCGTAGATGTTGGGAGAAGGTTTCCCCAGATTGGGGAGTCTAGAACTTCAGGTCACATTCTCACATTAAGGGGTCAAAAGCTCAGACTGAAACGAGAAGAAATTCTTTACCCCAGAGGGCTCTGGATGCTCATGCTGTTGAATATATTCAAGACAGAGATAGATAGAATTTTGGATCCAAAGGGAATCAAGGGATTTAGGATGAGGATGGGAAGGGTAGAAGATCTGCCCGATTTTATTGATTGGTGGAGCATGCTCGAAGGGCTGTACGTCCAGCTCCTGCTCCTATTTCTTATTCTCTTCTGCTTCCCAGTGGCCAGAGTAAGTGAAGTGATTGTCAGTGATAAACACTTGGGGCAGAATTTTCTGCTTGACGTGGGAAGGTGGGCCCCACAAGTCAGCACGTAAAATGACGCGCGGTGATGTCTGGCGAGCGCCCCAACATCACCGCGCGCCATCGCGATATTTCGTTGGGTGGGCACACGATGAAGTTCGACATGCACCCGCCATTAATTAACGAGCTAATTAAGGCCCTTAACTCGGCAATCAACGCCGATTTTCAGACGCCCGTGGCTCGGCGCACAGGCGCAACGGGCAGGCGGGTAAGAGACTTTTTAATAAAACTCATCCACGGGCGGGATAAGAGGGCTCAGTGGGGTTGTCAATCTGTTCTGAGAGTATTTACTGCAGCAAGTGTTTTAAACGTGCCTGTGAGATCTGTAGCAGTTTAGAATGAATTCTAGCAGCTTTCTGTGTACTTTGAACCTTCAGGTCAGCACTCTTCAGTCAGGAATCTTTATCGGGCCTGCAGCTTTCCGAACACCTCCCTTTAGCCTGGGTAGGGGTTCCGACATGTCCACTGGAGGCAGCTCCTCTGAGGAGGGAGGGTTAGAATAAGGAAGAGGCCAGGAGTGCACAGCCAGCCTCCAGGGGAGCCACCTTTGGAAGTACAGGCACAGGTACAAGGGGCGCTGGGCCAAGAGAAAGTCCAAGGTGGAAGGGGCCGCAGGAGACACCACTATCCTGCTGCAGTGAAGCAGCTACCTCAAAATGACTGAGGTGCAGTGCTGAAGGAGGCCCTGACTGTCAAGGGAAACAGTGAACTATATCTGTCAGATAATAGGCCCTGAGATCTCTCCTATGTGGGCAGACACCCCATGCCAGCAGCTCTGAAGGTCACAGTTGCCCTCAACTTCTATGCCTCTGGCTCCTTCCAAGGCTCGGTGATCTTTGCGGTGTCTCCCAATCAGCTGTCCACACTTGTGTCAAGCAGGTCACAGACGCTCTGTTCAGATGGGCATTGACTTTCATCCACTTCCATTGCGAACAGGCAAGTCAGGCACAGCGAGCCAGAGGCTTCGCAGCCATTGTTGGCTTCCCCCGCATCCAGGGTGCTATAGACTGCACACATGTGGTCTGCTCCTGTACCAGACCCTGCAGCCTGGCCTGCTCCTGTGCCAGACCCTGCAGCCTGGCCTGCTCCTGTGCCAGACCCTGCAGCCTGGCCTGCTCCTGTGCCAGACCCTGCAGCCTGCCCTGCTCCTGTGCCAGACCCTGCAGCCTGCCCTGCTCCTGTGGCAGACCCTGCAGCCTGGCCTGCTCCTGTGCCAGACCCTGCAGCCTGCCCTGCTCCTGTGCCAGACCCTGCAGACTGCCCTGCTCCTGTGGCAGACCCTGCAGCCTGGCCTGCTCCTGTGCCAGACCCTGCAGCCTGGCCTGCTCCTGTGCCAGACCCTGCAGCCTGCCCTGCTCCTGTGGCAGACCCTGCAGCCTGCCCTGCTCCTCTGCCCTTCCCTCCAGATTGCTCTGTTGAGCAGATTCCCTGCGTTTGGATCTCCAGGTGGCCATAGCGAACAGCCTACAGGAGGCTGCCAGGCCTCCCTTTAAACGGACTGGCGGGTCACCATTGGACCCGGTGGTCTGTGCACCCCACCGCCACCCGCACACACCCGCTATCCACGGGAGTCAGAAATGCACTGGGCGGGCCTTAATGGGCCCACCCACGTAAAATGGCAGTGCGGCTGCATCCGCTCCTGCTCCACCCACCCGCCTATGAGGTTCTTAAGCAAATTGATATAGGGAGTGACAAGGTATTGGAGGTGTTGGCAGGCTTAAAAGTGAACAAATCTCCAGGTCCGGATGATATGTGTCCCAGACTGCTGAGTGAGGCAAGGGAGGAGATCGCAGGGACTCTGACCCAAATTTTTAATTCCTCTCTGGCCACGGGGGAGGTGCCAGAGGACTGGAAAACAGCTAATTTGGTTCCGCTATTTAAGAAGGGTTATAGAGATAAGCCAGGGAACTACAAGCCAGTGAGTCTCACGTCAGTGGTAGGGAAACTATTGGAGAAAGTTCTGAATGAGAGAATCTATCTCCACTTGGAGAGGCAAGGTTTGATCAGGGATAGTCAGCTTTATCAGAGGAAGGTCATGCTTAACAAATTTGATTGAATTTGTTGAGATGACCAGGTGTGTAGATGAGGGTAGTGCAGTTGATGTAGTTTATATGGATTTCAGCAAAGCCTTTGACAAAGTCCCACATGGGAGACTTTTAAAAAAGGCAAATGCACATGGGATACAGGGTAATTTGATAAGGTGGATTCAAAATTGGCTTAGTTGTAGGAGGCAGAGGGTGATGACAGAAGGATGTTTTAGTGACTGGAAGCCAGTGTCCAGTGGCGTACCACAGGGATCTGTGCTCGGTCCCCTATTATTTGTCATTTATATAAACGACACAGATGGCTATGTGGGGGGTAGGATTAGTAAGTTAGCGGATGACACAAAGATTGGCCGGGTCGCTAATAGTGAGGTTGAGTGTCTTGGGTTACAGGAAGATATAGACGGGATGGTCAAATGGGCAGATAAGTGACAGATGGAATTTAACCCTGAAAAGTGAGAGGTGATACACTTTGGAAGGAGTACTTTGACAAGGAAATATTCAATGAACGGCATGACACTAGGAAGTTCTGAGGAACAAAGGGACCTTGGCGTGTGTGTCCATAGATCTCTGAAGGTGGAGGGGCATGTTAGTGGGGTGGTGAAAAAGGCATATGGGACACTTGCCTTTATCAATCGAGGGACAGATTACAAAAGTAGAGAGGTCATGTTGGAGTTGTATAGAACCTTAGTGAGGCCACAGCTGGTGTACTGTGTGCAGTTCTGGTCACCGCATTATAGGATGGATGTGATTGCGCTGGAGGGGGTGCAGAGGAGATTCACCAGGATGTTGCCTGGTTTGAAACATTTAAGTTATGAAGAGAGGTTGGATAGACTTGGGTTGCTTTCGTTGGAGCAGAGAAGACTGAGGAGTGACCTGATCGATGTGTACAAGATTTATGAGGAGCATGGACAGGGTGGATAGGGAGCAGCTGTTCCCCTTAGTTGAAGGATCAGTCACAAGGGGGCATAAGTTCAAGGTGAGGGGCAGGAGGTTTAGGGGGTATGTGGGGGAAAACTTTTTTACCCAGAGGATGGTGACAGTCTGGAATGCACTGCCTGGGAGGGTGGTGGAGGCAAGTTGCCTCACATCCTTTAAAAAGTACCTGGATGAGCACTTGGCACATCAAAACATTCAAGGCCATGGGCCAAGAGCTGGTAAATTGGATTAGGTAGGTAGGTTAAATGTTTCTTACGTGTCAGTGCAGACTCGATGGGCCTCTTCTGCACTGTGATTCTGTGAAACGGAAAATTTTGGCCTTGGAATTGAGTTGTGATTATGTTTCCTTTTGCTGGATCATGACATGGCCCTATGACTGATTTCACCACATTTGTTCCTGTCTTGTCCTGTACAGCCCAGAATGGCTTCACCTGTTGCTCAAATTTTTGAGATACCTTACCCTTTCCAGGGTAATTTAAAGTAGACTGAGCACTTGTCAGGGCCAAAAAGTGATGGACTTAGGCCCATTAATGAGTTTGCACGATATATAGTGAGCAGTGATTTGATCAGGGTAGCCATTATCTCACAGGATGGCTTTGATGCGCCCTATTTCAGCATCAAGTCTGCCAACTGAGCAAATGACGGGCATTATACAAGGTTGCTGATAAGGTCAATTTTATAGCATGTGGAACTGTAGGAATCCTAACTTGTACATTGACCTGTAAGTGTACGCTTGCGGTAGACCGCAGGCAGATTTCTCAACTAGTACATTGAGGAAAGGGAGCTCATTTGACTGCTCCTTTTCAAAGGTGAATTTGAGCGCAGGATGGAGCCCATTTAGGTGTGTAAAGAAATTCTTACCTGCAGCTGCAGAATTAAATATAGCAAATGTACCAGCTACATAACGAAAAAATGCTAGGGGTAGGAGGTTGGATGTTGGATGTCATTCCATCGAAGGCGCATTTCTCGTGGAACCCAAAGGTGTTTGTGAGAGCTCGGTCTAAAGGGGATCCCATGGCAGCTCCATCTACTTGGGCATACATGGTGTCATTAAAGCTGAACTCAACGGTGCGAGTTGCAACTGTGCAACGGTGACGGGTCTAGATCACCATGATATAGTGCTGCAGCACAAATATCTATGGCTTCCTTGAGCGGTTTTTCCTATATGTCTGATGATACGTTTGCTATATTTGGACAACATTTCAAACGCAACCCTGTATAAATGTAGTCACATCCTAGTTAAATGCAGTTTTTTTAACCTCTTTTGGGAAATAGTGGAAAGGATTCTTGGCTGATTATCAGTCCATTGAACCAGGTCATAAATGCTCCTTCTGTGGCCAACAAGTCCTGGCTCGGGACTTGAACCTGGGGCTTCTGGCCTAGAGATACTGATGCTACTGTGCCACAAGACCTCCGTTAAATGACGTAAGAGGAATTAAAAATAGCAAGTGGTAAAAACACTTTTAGTTGCTGGTTAAATTTCCTGTTTTGAGCCATCATCTCAACTCTCTGACCCTGTTTAAGTATTAAATAATATTATCCCCTTCTATGGGTGGGAGCTTTGCAACCATGTAGTCACCTTCACATCCTTATGGCAGTCGGAAATCCCTGCTGGGGTTTAGTTTAGGTTATTTTATTTGTCCTTTTTTTTGCCATATCTGATTTACTCATATGAAAACAATAGTCTCAAAAAGAAAATGAAATGCTAACAGGGTGAAATAAAGTATGGTGGGAGGAGACTTGTGTGGAGCATTAAAAAAACAACATAAAGGCCCGTTTCTGTACTGAAAATTCTATGATAAATATAATATGTCCAATATTTAGTACATCACTATTTCAAATAATCAGTAATGTAAATCCAAACTGATACTTGCCTTTAAAGTAAATGCTGAACTCATCCACCTAAATTGATAATAAGCAGAAGAATATTAGAACAGAAGAAATTACTGAATATTAAAAATAAAATTAAATATCATTTAATGATTTTCCCCCCTTTAATCTTACCTGATTGTGTTTTGTGCATCTGTATGTATATTTTACCAATGTATGTTTTATTGCAGTGCAATTAAGCCATATCGCATGATACTGTAGATTTATACAAGGCTCAATACAATTTAATAGTTTGTCTTTCTCCAAGATAGCAATGGGCCTGTTCTGTGAAAGATTAAAACTCCATTAGTATGTTTCATTTCCTTAAATTACATCCAGCTATAAGTTACTTCTTGCAAACAGAATTCAAATTTACTACGAAAATGGAAAAAATGATACATATTAAAGAGCCAAAAACAAAAAGTAATTGAATGCAATGATGTCAACAATTTAATGTAACCCTCTTACTACTAGACAGAGAGAAAATGAGTGAGAGAAAGTGAGAAGCGAGAGAGAGAGGTAGGCAAAGGGCGGAGACAGAAATAGGAGGCCGCGAGATGGTGGGGTCAGAGGCGGGGGGAGAATGGCAGCAAGGCTGCGAGACGGAAGTGAGTGTGGAAGAGAGAGAACAAAAGGAGAGTAAAAGGAGAAGGAAGAATAAATATAGTGCAATAGTTTTCTTTTTTCATTCACGGGATGTAGGCATCGCTGGCTAGGCCAGCATTTATTGCCCATCCCTAATTGCCCTTGAAAACTGAGTGGCTCGCTAGGCCCTTTCAGAGGACATTTAAGAGTCAATCACATTGCTGTGGGTCTGGACTCACGTGTAAGCCATACCAGGTAAGGTCGGCAGATTTCCTTCCCTCAAGGACATGAGTGAACCCGATGGGTTTTTACGACAATCAACAATGGCTTTGTGGTCATCATTAGACTTTTAATTCCAGAATGTTTTACTGAATTCAAATTTCACTATCTGCCCTGCTGGTATTCGAATGTGGGTTCCCAGAGCATTACCCTGGGTATCTAGATTACTACCATTACACCATTGTGTAGTGAATGATAAAGAAATGGAGGTGAAGGTAAGAGAAGAGGGCAAAACAGTGATGTAAAGAAACAAAGAAACAGGCCTGTATTATAATAACACGCTGTCACAAGTGTTTACAACCAATGAATTCCTTTTGTAAAATGTCTCTTAAAAAATAGTTATTAGTAAATAGCATTATTTACACACACCATTATGTAAGCTCCCACAGGCGGCAAACAAAAGATCATTGTTTTTGATGTTGATTTGCCGGGACACTGAACAAGGGAGATCAATAAACATTTGGGCCTAGCGTAATCTCAGGTTCAGGATGAACAGGAAAAGCTGGATCAGCTCTGCTCACTACAGAGGAAATTTCAGCTCAAAGTGCATCTTAGCTTCCTGTTAGACATTGTAGGAAGCCTCCAAAACAAGATTACAAGTCGCAAAACTTACGTCCACATTCCATTCTTTTTCTTCCTGCCATCCAACTGGGCAGCCAGAAGAGATGTTTTTGGTCTTAATTCTACATTTATTTCCAATATGAGTGATTGGATAAGTTTTCCCTTGAATCATTGCTTCTTCAGCAGTAACTGTAAAGTGAAAGTACTCTGTAAGAACTCCGAGCATGTAGATCCTATGCAGGCTTTGTGGGTTGACTGCCTTGCTTCTGTGCTTATAACATGCTGTCATTTTTGAACTTTACTATTATATGTGCATGCTCAATAAAGATATAAAATATACCACATACTGATCATTTACCATGCTCTGTTTTAAGCCCACCTTTATGCCAGCATAGATATATCAATGTGACTTGCTGTATCAGACAGTACAACTGCACCATTACTGCATTCTATCAAAGGGAAACTTTGGTCTTGAATTTTCTGTGCTGTTGCATCAGGAATCTAGTGTAATTTGGGCAGGAAGTGTTGGGTTACTGCTCCTTTTCTTCGTATCCACGAGAAGTGGATAGGCATAGGATCACAATATGCAAAAGGAGGAAACTGCATGATGCAACACATTTCTCCTTCAATTGCACTTACAATTTTGACCACAAGGGATACCAAAGTGTCCCTCATATTCAGTGTTGCTAAGGACCTGCAGCACAGTGGATAGTTTAAACTTGAAATGACCAGTTTCCCTTTTTTTTTAATTCCTTGAGACCAGAGGTTTCCCCCCTACCCCTGATACCCTGGATCAGGAACTTCAGTTATGTGGACTGGAGAAGCTGAGGTTTTTCTCCTTACAGCAGAGAAAAATAAGAGGAGATTTGATGGAGATGTTCAAAATCATGAACAGTTTTAAGAAGTGAATAAGGAGAAACTGTTTCCAGTGGCACAAGAACATAAGGAATAGGAGCAGGTGTAGGCCATTCAGCCCTTCGAGCCCACTCTGCCATCCAGTGAGATCATGGCTGATCTTCTACTTCAACACTGTTTTCCAGCACTATCCCTGTACCCCTCGATCTTCTTAATTTGCAGAAATCTATCGATCTCAGTCTTGAACATACTAAACGACTGAGTCTCCACAGCCCCCTGCGTTAGAGAATTCCAAAGGTTCATCAGCCTCAGTGCAGGAACTCCTCCTCATCCCGGTCCTAAATGGCTTGCCCCTTCTTCTGAGATTCTGTCCAGATGCCCTAGCCAGGGGTAACATCCTTCCTGCATCTACCCTACTGAGCCCAGTAAGAATTTTGTATGTTTGAATGAGATCACCTCTCACTCTTCTAAACTACACAGAGTAAAGGCCCAGTCTGTTTAATCTTTCCTCATAGGACAATCCCTCCATCCCAGGAATCAGTTTAATAAACCTTTGTTGCCCTCCCTCTATGGCAAGTATATCCTTCTTTAGGTAAGGAGACCAAAACTGCACACACTATTCCAGGTGTGATCTCACCAAGGCTCTATATAATTGCAATTACACATCTTTACTCATACCTTCAAATCCTCTTGTAATAAAGGCCAACATATCATTTGCCTTCTTAATTGCTCGCTGTGCCTGCAAGTTAGCTTTCAGTGACTCATGAACAAGGGCACCCAAGTTCCTTTGAAGTTCAACACTTCCCAGCCTCTCACCATTTGAGAAGTATTCTGTATTTCAGTTCTGCCTACCAAAGTAGATAACTTCACATTACCCCACATTGTATTCCCTCTGACAAATTTTTGCCCAGTCGCTTTGCTTCTCCAAATCCCCTTGAAAGTTCTTTGCAACCTCCTCACAACTCTCACTTCCCATGTAGTTTTGGGTCATCTGCAAACTTGGAAATATTACATTTCATGCCCACATCGAAATCATTGAAATAAGTTGCGAATAGTTGGGGCCCAAGCACTGATCCTTGTGCTACCCCACTAGCCTTCCTGCCAACCTGAAAATGACCCATTTATTCCTACTCTGTTTTCTGTCTGTTAACCAATCCCTAATCAAGGCCCCCATCACATGTGCTCTAATTTTGTTTGCTAACCTCTAGTGTGGGACCTTATTAAAAGCTTTCTGAAAATCTAAATATACCACATCCACCGGTTTCTTCTTATCTATTCTGCTAGTTACATCCTCAAAAAACTCCAACAGGTTTGTTAAACATGATTTCCTTTTCATAATCCATGCTGACTCTGCCCAATCCTACCATTATTTTCCAAGTGTCCTATTATCACATCCTTTATTATTGGTTCTAGCATTTGCCCTACTACTGATGTTATGCTAACAGGTCTGTAGTTCCCCTTTATCTCGCTCCCTCTTTTCTTAAATAGTGGGGTTCCATTTGCCACCTTCCAATCTGCAGGAACCATTCCACAACTTATAACATTTTAAACCATGACCACCAATGCATCTACAATCTTGACAGGCACCTCTTTCAATACTCTGGGATGTAGATCATCAGTTCCAGGGGATTTATCCACTTTAAATCCCATTAATTTCCCTAGTACATTTTTTTACAAATACTAATATTTTGCAGTTCCCTGTTTAGATTAGTCCCTTGATCCTTCATAATTTCTGGAAGGTTTTTAGTATTTTTCATCTGTGAAGACAGACACAAAGTATTTAGTTAGTTTTTCTGCCATTTCTTTAATCTCCATTATAAATTTTCCTGACTCTGCTTGCAACGGACTCACAGTTTTTGCTAATCCCTTCCTTTTTACATGTCTATAGAAGCTTTTACAGTCCATTTATGTTTCTCACTAGATTACTCTCATTCTATTTTCCCTTTCTTAATCTTTTTCTTGGTCCTCCTTTGCAGAATTCTAAAATGCTCCCAATCCTCAGGCTTACCATTTTTTTGGGCAACTTTATACGCCCCTTCCTTTGATCTAATATGATCCTTGATTTCTTTCATTAGCCACAGTTGGAACACTTTCCTTGCTGGGTTTTCATGCATTAAAGGATTAAAGGAATGTATTTTTCTTGTAAACTATGGCTGGAATTTTCTAGCCCCTTGCGCTGGCTGGATCTTCTGGTCCAGCTGATGTGAATGGAGATTCCAATGGATCGCCAGCCTTGGCACGTGGGTTGGTTAGGTTGTTGGGGGTGTGGGGGGATAACTGGAAAATTCCATCCTATGGAATTAGTATTAGCATTTGTATTAGTTCTTTAAATGTTTACTGTCATACCTTTTAAGTAGTTTCCAAATCCACCATAGCCAATTTGCCCCTCATACCTTCATAGTTTTCTTTGTTTAAATTAAGAAGGGTCAGTAAACAAAGGAGATAGATTTATGGCGACTGACAAAAGTAGCGGTGACATGAGGAAACTTTTTTAAATCGCCTTAGAGACAATGGGTGACAAGATAGGCCATGTCAGAGCTAAGAGTCAATGACATTGATGTGGGTCTGGAGTCACATAAAAGCCAGACTAGGTAAGAATGGCAGATTTTCTTCCCTAAAGGACATTTACAACAATCTGGTCATTTCATGATCACCATGACTGATACTGGCTTTTTATTCCAGATTTATTGAATTACCCATATCTCTGGATCATTAGTCCAGTTCTCTGGATTACTAGCCCAATAACATAAGCACAATGCTACCATGCCCATAACTGAATTTGTGTAAGACCCTCAATTCAAAACAGCCATGAGCTCCTGAATTTAAATATTTTCTTTATGTCAGAAGGTAGTAGGCAGTATAAATACTAACTCCTACTGAATACAATAAATCTAACACTAGTGTTTTACATGTAAATAAGGGCAATTATGAGGGCATGGAAGACACAGTTGGCTGAAGTGAACTGGGAAATTAAGTTAAGGAATAGGTCAGTAGGGATGCAATGGTCGACGTTTAAGCAGGTATTTCAGGATACAGGAGGGAAGGAAAGGAAGACTTAAGGGAAGGACACACCACCCGTGGCTAAATAAGGAAGTTAAAGATAGTATCAAATTGAAAGAAAAAGTGTATAATTCTGCAAAGTAGTGTGGCAGGTCAGAAGATTGGGCAGAATATAAGAGAACAGCAAAGGATGATTAAAAGATTAATAAAGAGGGGAAAATTAGAGCACAAGGAAAAACTAGCTAGAATTACAAAAACAAATGGCAGGAGTTTCCACAGGTATTTAAAAAGAAAAAGAGGAAAGTGAGCTTTGCCCTCTAGAATCTGGTGAATTAATAATGAAAAGTAAGGAAATGGCAGATATATTAAACAGATGTTTTGTGTCTATCTTCACTATAGAGGATACAAATAACATCCTAGAAATAAGAGTGAATCAGGAAGTGAAAGGGAGGAACTTAAATACTATTACAATCACCAGGGAAAGGGCACTGAGAAAATTATTAGAACTAAAAGCTGATAAGTCCCCTGGTCCTGATGGACTTCATTCTGGGGTCTTAAAATAAGTGACTGCTGATATAGTAGATGCATTGGTTTTAATTTTCCAACTTCCCTAAATTCTGGAAAGGTCCCATCAGATTCTCAAATAGTAAACTTGACTCCTGTATTCAGGAGAGGGAGACAGAAAGCAGGAAACTACAGGCCAGTTAGCTTAACATCTGTCATAGGGAAAATGCTGGAATCTATTATTAAGGAGTTTATAGTGGGGCACTTAGAAAATCTCAATGCAATCAGGCAGAGTCAACATGGTTTTGTGAAAGGGAAATCAGGTTTGACTAATTTACTAGATTTCTTTGAGGAAGTATCAAGCAACATGGACAAAGGAGAACCTGTGGATGTGCTGTACTTAGTTTTACAGACGATATTTGACAAGGCAAATAGAACATTGTTGCCTATTGCAAGGAAACAGAATATAAAATTAGGGATGTTTTGCTACAGTTGTGCAGGCATTAGTGAGGCCACATCTGGAGCACTGTGTACAGTTTTGATCTCCTTGTGTAAGAAAGGATTTAAATGTATTAAAAACAATTCAGAGAAGGTCCACTCAACTGATACCTGGGATGGGTGACGGGGGGGTGGTGGGTTGGGCGTGCTATCTTATAAGAAAAGGTTAGACAGGCTGGGCCTGTATCCATTGGAGTTAGAAGAATGAGAGGTGATCTCATTGAAACAAATAAGATCCTGAAGAAACTTGACAGGGTGGATGCTGAACGGAAGTTTCCCCTAGGATAGGTCCCCTATAACTAGGGGGATACAGTTTAAAAATAAGTGGTCTCCCATTTAAGATGGAGATGAGGAGAGATATTTTTCTCTCAGAGGGTCATGAGTCTTTGAACACTCTTCCCTAGAGAGCGATGGAGACAAGGTCATTGAATATTTTTAAGGCAGAGGTAGATAAATTCTTGCCTAACAAGGGAGTCAAAGGTTACCAGGATCAGCGGAAATGTGAAGTCGAGGCCACAGTCAGTTCAGCTATGATCTTATTGAATGGCAGGCTCATAGGCTGAATGACCTACTGCTGCTCCTAATTCGTATGTTTGTAGGTTCAAAACATAACATTGCTTCACCTCCTTGTGTTGCAATTACGAGGAGAACAAAATAGGTCTGCTTCTGTAGCATAGCAATTGGACCAAACTGCTCTGTTGGAAATAGGAAAATGGAGTCACGCTGCATCTGGGAAAAAAGGAAACAAGAATTTTGAAAACATGAAGGAAAAATAGTTAAGGCATTAACACATTTTACGGAATAAAAACTATTGATTAGCTGCAGCCAAGTCGTTAGAACTCTCACCCCTGAATCACAGTATCACTCCAGAGACTTGTGCACAAAGTCTAGGTTAACACTCCAATGCAAAGCTGAGGGTTTGCACCACTTTAGAAGGTGCTGTCTTATGGATAAGACATTAAACTGAAACCCTGTCTGCTCTCCAAGCTAGATACAAAAAAAAAGCTAACAGCACAATTTGAAAACAACATCGCAAACATTAAAAACAGCAAAATGCTGGAAATAGGTCAGGCAGTATTTGGGAAGAGAGAAACAGAACAGAACTCTAATGGGAAGTTATTGACCTGAAACATTAACTCTTGTTTCCCTCTCCACAGATGCTCATGCTGCATGAGCTGCTGAGTATTTCCATCATTTTCTGTTCTTATTTCAGATTTCCAGCACTTTTTTTATTCATTCATGGGATATGAGCTTCACTGGCTGGGCCAGCTTTTATTGCCCATCCCCAATTGCCCTCGACAAGCTGGTGGTGAGCTGCCTTCTTGAACCACTGCAGTCCATGTGGTGTAGGTACACCCACAGTGCTGTTAGGGAGGGAGTTCCAGGATTTTGACCCAGCAACAGTGAAGGAACGGCAATATATTTCCAAGCCAGGGTAGTGAGTGACTTGGAGGGCAACTTCCAGGTGGTGGTGTTCCCATCTATCTGCTGTCCTTGTCCTTCTAGATGGTAGTGGTCGTGGGTTTGGAAGGTGCGGTTGAAGGAGCCTTGGTGAATTCCTGCAATGCATCTTGTAGATGGTACACACTGCTGCTGCTACTGTGCATCGGTGGTATCTGAAACATCCAAAGTATTCTGCTTTTCTATCACAAACATATTGTCTGGTCATCACTCCTTGTGTGACCTTGCTGTGAACAAATTGGCTGCTGCGTTTCCAATATTACAACAGTGGCTACTTGGCACTGTTTCAGAGTGGAATCACTGCGAGTTTGGCGAGAAAGGAGTTCGGTGAGGAGGGGAAGGAGGTGTGTCTTGCTTTTCTTTCTCTATCTTCTTCAGCCTCCAGGAGCTGAAAAACTGCACGAGAGGGGTGATTTTTGAAAACATCCAAGAGTGACATCATAGGGGAGACATAAGTTCATTGAGTTGGACAAGGGATCAGGGTGAAGGGAACACCGGGCCTTGGTAAGTAGGATCTGGTGAATATTTCTTTAAAGTAAAAATTGGTCTTTAGTTCAGACTAAGTAGTGTTTAAAGTATCAGTAGTAAAGTAAGGTCCCTAGTATATACTTAATATTTTTAACCTAAATAAGTGAAAATTAAGGAAGTAATTTAAGGGAAGGTCATGGCAGGGCAGCTTGGCCATGTGGAATGCTCCTCCTATGCGAAGTGGGAAGTCAGGGATACTTCCAATATCCAGGGTGACCACGTGTGCAGGAAGGGTCTCCAGCTGCAGCTACTCAAAATGTGGGGGAAGGGAAGGGTAAAACGCCAAGAAGTATGACTAATGGGAAACAAAACAGCAGGTTAGTGTGTGGGGGGGTTGGATTCAACTTCATGGAAAATTATGCCAAAAATGAAAAGAAAGGAGAGCCCAGGAGAGGCTATTAAATATTCTCCTGAACACAAAATAGGACAGAGTGTTTGTAAAGGGCTAGGAATCTAACTTCAAGCACATCTGATAAAGGGACAACAATGAGAAAGGGGACGGGAAATACAGGACTGACGGTGTTGTATCTGAATGCACGCAGTAAACGAAATAAGGTAAATGAGCTTGTGGCGCAGATTGAAATTGGCAGGTATGATGTGGTGGGCTTCACGGAGACATGGCTGTAAGGGGATCAGGACTGGGAGCTAAATATTCAAGGATATACATCCTATCGACAAGATAGGCAGGTTTGCAGAGGGGGTGGAGTTGCTTTGTTAGTAAGAAATTAAATTAAATCGATAGCAAGAAACGACATAGGGTCAGATGATGTGGAATCTGTGTGGGTAGAGTTGAGGAATCGCAAAGGTAAAAAAACCATAATGGGAGTTATGTACAGGCCTCTGAACAGTAGTCAGGATGTGGGGCACAAGATACACCAGGAGATAGAAAAGGCGTGTAAGAAAGGCAAGGTTACAGTGATCATGGGGGATTTCAATATGCAGGTAGACTGGGAAAATCAGGTTGGTAGTGGATCCCAAGAAAAGGAATTTGTGGAATGTCTACGAGATGGCTTTTTGGTGCAGCTTGTGGTGGAACCAACTAGGGAACAGGCAATTCTAGATTTAGTGATGTGTAATGAGGCAGATTTGATAAGGGAGCTTAAGGTGAAGGAACCCTTAGGAGGAAGTGACCATAATATGATAGAATTTACCCTGCAATTTGAGAGGAAAAAGCTGGAATCAGATGTAACGGTATTACAGTTGAATAAAGGCAACTACAGAGACATGAGGGAGGAGCTGGCCAGAATTGACTGGGAGATGAGCCTAGCAGGAAAGACAGTGGAACAGCAATGGCAGGAGTTTCTGGGAGTAATTTGGGAGACACAGCAAAAATTCATCCCTAGGAAGAAGAAGCATACTAAAGGGAAGACTAGGCAACCATGGCTGACAAGGGAAGTCAGGGACAGCATAAAAGCTAAAGAGAAAGCATACAATGCAGCGAAGAGCAGTGGGAAACCAGGGGATTGGGAAGCCTACAAAGACCAACAGAGGACAACTAAAAAATAAGGAGGGAGAAGATTAAATATGAGGGTAAACTAGCCAGTAATATAAAAGAAGATTGCAAGAGTTTTTTTTAAGATATATAAAGGGTAAGAGAGAGGCAAAAGTGGAAATTGGGCTGCTGGAAAATGACGCTGGAGAAATCATAGTGGGGAACAAAGAAATGGCGGAGGAACTGAATAGGCACGTTGCGTCAGTCTTCACGGTGGAAGACACGAGTAACATCCCCAAAGTTCAAGAGAGTCAGGGGGCAGAGGTGAGTATGGTGGCCATTGCCAAGGAGAAGGTGCTAGGAAAACTGAAAGGTCTGAAGATGGATAAATCACCTGGACCAGAGTTCTGAAGGAGATAGCTGGAGAGATAGTGGAGGCGTTAGTGGTGATCTTTCAGGAATCACTGGAGTCAGGGAGGGTCCCAGAGGACTGGAAAATCGCTAATTAACCCCCCTGTTTAAGAAGGGAGTGAGGCAAAAGATGGGAAATTACAGGCCGATTAGCCTGACCTCGGTCATTGGTAAGATCTTATAGTCCATTATTAAGGATGAGATTTCAGAATACTTGGAAGTGCATGGTAAAATAGGGCAAAGTCAGCATGGTTTCATCAAGGGGAGGTCATGCCTGACAAATCTGTTAGAGTTCTTTGAGGTGGTAATGAGTAGGTTAGACAAAGGAGAGCCAATGGATGTTATCTACTTGGACTTCCAGAAGGCCTTTGACAAGGTGCCGCACAGGAGGCTGCTCAGTCAGATAAGAGCCCATGGTGTTAGAGGCAAGGTACTAGCATGGATAGAAGATTGGCTGTCTGGCAGGAGGCAGAGAGTGGGGATAAGGGGGTCCTTCTCAGGATGGCGGCCGGTGACTAGTGGAGTTCTGCAGGGGTCAGTGTTGGGACCACAACTTTTCACTTTATACATTAATGATCTAGATGAAGGAACTGAGGGCATTCTGGCTAAGTTTGCAGATGATACAAAGACAGGTGGAAGGACAGGTAGTATTGAGGAGGCTGGGAGGCTGCAGAAGGATTTGGACAGGTTAGGAGAATGGGCAAAGAAGTGGCAGATGGAATATAACATGGGGAAGTGTGAGGTCATGCACTTTGGTAGGAAGAATAGAGGCATAGATTGTTTTCTAAATGGGGAGAGAATTCAGAATTCTGGATTGCAAAGGGACTTGGGAGTCCTAGTCCAGGATTCTCTTAAGGTTAACTTGCAGGTTGAGTCGGTAGTTAGGAAGGCAAATGCAACGTTGGCATTTATTTCGAGAGGACTAGAATATAAAAGCAGGGATGTGCTGCTGAGGCTTTATAAGGCTCTGGTCAGACCACATTTAGAATATTGTGAGCAATTTTGGGCCCCGTATCTCAGGAAGGATGTTCTGACCCTGGAGAGGGTCCATAGGAGGTTCACGAGAACGATCCCAGGAATGAAAGGCTTAACATATGAGGAACGTTTGAGGACTCTGGGTCTATACTCGATGGAGTTTAGAAGGATGAGGGGGGATCTGATTGAAACGTACAGAATACTGAAAGGCCTGGATAGAGTGGACATGGGGAAGATGTTTCCATTAGTAGGAGAGACTAGGACCCGAGGGCACAGCCTCAGAGTAAAGGGAAGACCTTTTAGAACAGAGATGAGGAGAAACTTCTTTAGCCAGAGAGTGGTGAATCTATGGAATTCATTGCCACAGAAGGATGTGGAGGCCAGGTCATTGGGTGTATTTAAGACCGAGATAGATAGGTTCTTGATTGGTAAGGGGACCTGCAGCCATGTCTCCGTAATTGCAACTATATCATAGCCGTTTATATTTATTTGTGCTGTTAATTCATCTACCTTATTGCGAATTCTCCACACATTAAGATACAATGCCTTTAGATTTGTCTTTATAACCTTGTTAGTCATCTTAGCTTTATTTTGCTCTATGAGTCCATTTGTTTCTCGCCCTTGTTTTTTCTGCCTTCCACTTTTGCTTCTTACTTTTCTGTCTTTTGTTTCTATCCTTGTTTCCCCCTCTTGCCTCCCTGCTCAGGTTCCCGTCCCCCTATCATCCTAGTTTAAACCCTCCCCGGCCGCACTAGCAAACACCCCCCGAGGACATTGATCCCGGCCCTGCCTAGATGCAGCCCGTCCTGTTTTTTTACTGGTCCCACCTTGCTCAGAACTGGTCCCAATGTCCCAGGAATCTGAATCCCTCCCCACTACACTATTTCTTCGGCCACGTATTCATCTGATATATCCTGTTATTTCTACTCTCACTAGCATGTGGCACCGGTAGTAATTCTGAGATTACTAGCTTTGAGGTCCTGCTATTTAATTTACATCCTAACTCCCTATGTTCAGCTTGTAGGACCTCATCTCTTTTTTAACCTATGTCGTTGGTATCAATATGTACCACAACCACTGATGTTCACCCTCCCTCTTCAGAATGTTCTGCAGCCTCTCCGAGACATCCTTGACTCTGGCACCAGGGAGGCAACATACCATCCTGAAGTCTCTCTTATGGCCGCAGAAACACCTGTCTGTTCCCCTTACTCTTGAATCCCCTATCACTATAGCCCTGCCACTTTTCTTCCTCCCCTCTTGCGCCGCAGAGTCACCCATGGCGCAATGGACTTGGCTCCTGCTGCTTTCCCTTGAGAAGCCGTCTCCCCCAACAGTATCCAATACGGTATATCTGTTAGAGAGGGGAACGGCCACAGGGGACTCCTGTACTACCTGCCTTCCTCTACTCTGCCTGGTGGAGACTCATCCCCCTTCTGCCTATTCAGTCTTTACCTGCGGTGTGACCACCTCACTGAACGTGCTGTCCATGATAATCTCAGCAGCGTGGATGCTCCACAGTGAATCCACCTGCAGCTCCAGCTCCGAAATGCGGTTAGCCAGTAGCTGCAGCTGGACACACTTCCTGCACACATGATCGCCAGGGACACTGGAAGTGTCCATAGCTTCCTACATAGCGCAGGCGCGAGCTCTTCTGCCATGGCTTCCCTTCAGATTAAGCTCATTAGTTACTCACTTTAAAGAATACTAGTTACACTAGGAGCCTTATTCCACTCCAAACGCTCCCACTACATCCAAATTCCTCACCTTATTTTGTTTAAGCTAATGGACTGCAGCAGTTTATTTGGTAGAAAAAGTGGAAGTACTCACCTGACCCTACTTACTAATCAGCTGCCTCCTGTGTATCACGTCACTTTTTGAATTGCAATGTCCTCACGCCGCTTTCAGCCCCGAGTGTCCCCGGGACTCTCGCTCTGTCCTCACGCCGCTTTCAGCCCCGACTGTCCCCGGGACTCTCGCTCTGTCCTCACGCCGCTTTCAGCCCCGAGTGTCCCCGGGACTCTCGCTCTGTCCTCACGCCACTTTCAGCCCCAAGTCCAGCTCCCGCTTTAAGAAATGAATGTAAGCATTGCAGCAGTTATACATTCCTTTTTGGTCCAAAAACACAACAGGACAAGTGGCCCAACCATGGCTAACAAAAGAAATTAAGGATAGTATTAGATCCAAAGAGGAGTCATATAAGGTTGCTAGAAAAAGTAGCAAGCCCAAGTTTGGGAGCAGTTTAGCATTCAGCAAAGGAGGACAAAGCAATTGATCAAGAGGGGAAATATAGAGTATGAGAGAAAACTTGCAAAGAACATAAAAGCAGTCTGTAAAAGTTTCTATAAGTATGTAAAAAGAAAATGATTAGTGAAGACAAATGTCAGTCCCTTACAGTCTGCAATGGGAGAATTTATAATGGAGAACAAGGAAATGGTAGAGCAATTAAACAACTACTTTAATTCTGTCTTCACAAAGGAAGACACAAATAACTTCCCACAAATGCTAGGGAACCAAGGGTCTAGTGAGAAGGAGGAATCGAAGGAAATTGGTATTTGTAAAAGAATAGTGCTGGAGAAATTACTGGGACTGAAAGCAGATAAATCCCCAGGGCCTGATAATCTACATCCTAGGTTACTAAAGGAGGTGGCCATCGAAGTGGTGGATGCATTGGTTGTCATCTTCCAAAATTCTGTAGATTGTGGAACAGTCCCAGCAGATTGGAGTGTGGCAAATGTAACCCCACTATTTAAAAAAGGAGGGTGGGAGAAAACAGGGAATTACAGACTGGTTAGCCTAACACCAGTAGTAGGGAAAATGCTAGAGTCTATTATAAAGGGTGTGATAACAGGACACTTAGGAAAAATCAACATGGATTTATGAAAGGGAAATCATGTTTGATAAACCTACTGGAGTGTTTTGAGGATGCAACTAATAGAATAGATATGGGAGAACCAGTGGATGTGATGTATTTGGATTTTCAGGAAGCTTTTGATAAAGTCCCACATAAGAGGTTAGTTTGCAAAATTAAAGCACATGGGATTTGGGGTAATATATTGGCATGGATTGAGAATTGGTTAGTAGACAGGAAATACAGAGTAGGAATAAATGGGTCTTTTTCAGAGTGGCAGACAGTGACTAGTAGCATACCGCAGGGATCAGTGCTTGGGCCCCAGCTATTCACAATGTATATCAATGATTTGGGTGAGAGAACCAAATGTAATATTTCCAAGTTTGCTGACGACACAAAACTAGGAATGTGAGTGGCGTGGGGGATGTAAAGAGGCTTCAAGGTGATTTAGTCAGGTTGAGTGAATAGGCAAATACATGGCAGATGCAATATAATGTAGATAAGTGTGAAGTTATCCATTTCAGTAGGAAAAACAGAAAGGCAAAGTATTATTTAAATGGTGATAGATTTGGAAATGTTGATGTACAAAGGGACCTGGATGTCCTTGTAAACCAATCACTGAAAGCAAGCATGCAGGTGCAGCAAGCAGTTAAGAAGGCAAACAAGATGTTGGCCTTCATTGCAAGAGGACTTGAGTACAGGAGCAAGGATGTCTTACAGCAGCTGTACAGGGCTTTGGTGTGACCACACCTGGAGTAGTGCGTGCAGTTTTGGTCTCTTTACCTAAGAAAGGATATTCTTGCCATAGAGGGAGGGCAGTGAAGGTTCACCAGACTGATTCTTGGCATGGCAGAATTGTCGTATGGGGAGAGATTGGGTCGTCTAGGCCTGGATTCACTGGAGTTTAGATGAATGTGAGGGATCTCATTGAAATGTATAAAATTCTGACAGAGTTGGACAGACTGGATGCAGGGATGATGTTTCCTCAGGCTGGGGGATCTAGAACAGGGGCTCACAGCCTCAGGAAACAGGGTAGACCATTTAGGATTGAAAGGAGGAGAAATTTCTTCACTCAGAGGATAGTGAACCTGTGCAATTCTCTACCACAGAAGGCTGTGGAGGCCAAGTCATTGAATATATTTAAGAAGGAAATAGATTTCTAGACACTAAAGGTGTCAAGGGGTATGGGGAGAGAGCAGGGCTATGGCATTGAGACAGAGGATCAGCCATGATCATATTGAATAGCTTGAAAGGCCAAATGGCCTACTCTTGCTTAGATAAAAGCAAAATACTGCGGATGCTGGAAATCTGAAATATAAACAGAAAATGCTGGAATAACTCAGCAAGTCTAGCAGCATCTGTGGAGAGGGAGACTGAGTTAATGTTTTGAGTCCATATGACTTCAGAGCAGCCTACTCCTGCTCCTATTTTCTATGTTTCTAAAGGTAATTCATTCACTGTAAAGTGTTTTAGGAAGGTTCTGAAGATGTATAAGAAGCCAGAATGGACACAAATGACACCTGCTTCTTCTGTCACTCAGACACAACGCAAGGCACATGGATGCTTGGAGCTTTTGCAGGCAGGTATGATCACAGAATGGCAGACAGAAGGAAACTGTCACCAAGCAAAGCAGCTGTAGTTCCAGGAACTGCCTTTAGTGAGTGCAATAGTAAGGGCACAGGCAGGGCACAAATTCTAGTAGAGGGTGTTGAATGCCAGGGACTTGGGGAAACACCACAGTGTAAAGAAAGTTCCAGCACAGGAGCCAGGAGAGAGTCTGAATCACTGTCCACAGAAGACACCAAAAGGTAACCCAATTTTCAGCTATCGACATGTAAAATGGGAACGGGAGAAGGTCTGCTTCATGCTTCAAAAAAGAGTCACCAAGCAAATGCCTTCTGTGATGAACAAAATGCATATGGAAGGGCTGACAGCTGTGGAGAAAGGGTCCAGAGGCTCTGGGCTGACAGCCCCGGACCCACTGGATCAGTTCTAGCGCTGAGCCCAAAGTGCTCTTTCACTTCAGAAAACATGTGTAGCGGTGAATGTAACCAGAGCCTCTCACAGCTAACTGGATCCCTCCCCAGGTCTCTCAGATGAATCCTGATTTAACGCCAAATCGATTCACTAAGACTTCACAAATGGGTATCGAAACCTTCTTGAGCATTCAGGAAGCGACACCTTCTGTTATTATAATCTCCCACAGCATCGCCCCTCTCAATAATAGTGAAAACTAAAGCATTGCTGGCGAGCAGCTTACCTCCGTGCGCTGTCCTGGAAAGTTGTGGCTGACCGAATGCGCTGCCTGCTTGCGATCCACCCACACATCCACCAACCGGAATCCCAAACATGGGCAATCTATAATTTGCCAGTAGCAAAGGCAAAGACTTGGACCTGACCCGCAACACAAAAAAAAAGCCGGAAATGATTTTTGCTTTGCAATTTTTTTTCAATAAGCGTGACTGTATTTGTGGAACTGTTTTGCTGAGTGTTTTTCATTTGTCGGAAATTACTGTGTCATCCTGCCTTGAATAAAGTGGGGATGTTCGCTGATGATTGCACAATGTTCAGCACCTTTCACGCCCCCTCACACACTGAAGCAGTGCAAATGCAGCAAGACCTGGACAACATCCAGGTTTGGGCTGACAAGTGGCAAGTAACATTCACACCACACAAGTGCCAGGCAATAACCATCTCCAACAAGAGAGAATCTAACCATTGCCCCTTGATGTTCAATGGCAATACCATCACTGAATCCCCCACTATCAACATCCTGGGGGTTACCATTGACCAGAAACTGAACTGGACTAGCCATAGCTTTTGATAAGGTCCCGCATGGGAGACTGATAACGAAGGTTAGAGCCCATGGAATCCAAGGCAATTTGGCAAACTGGATCCAGAATTGGCTGAGAGGCAGGAAGCAGAGGGTGATGGTTTTGGGGTGTTTTTGTGATTGGATGCCTGTGTCCAGTGGGGTTCCACAGGAATCGTTGTTGGGTCCCTTGCTGTTTGTGGTATATATAAAGAATTTAGACTTCAATGTAGGAGGGTTGATCAGTAAGTTCGCGGATGACACGAAAATTGTTGGGGTGGTAAATAGTGAGGAGGATAGCCTTAGATTACAGGAGGATATAGATGGGCTGGTCAGATGGGCTGATCAGTGGCAAATGGAATTTAATCTGGATAAGTGTGAGGTGATGCACTTGTGCAGGACAAACAAGGCACGGGAATTGCAGGGGCTGGTGGTGTGTGTCAGCTTCACCTCTGACTTCTGAGTGGTCCGAATTGCTCCCACTCCCTGGGTTCTAGACCTTGGACTTATTTGGGGGTTGTGACAAAGTGCAGCAGGCAGCTGGTTTTGGTGCAAAAAAGAAACACTGGGTTTATTGAAGTCACAAATGAATTTATAACATTAGGATTACACTGAGATTATACAGACCTACAAAGTACACTCAGTTAAGAATGGGGAACACGCAGCATAACAAGGAAAAATCACGCTACTAATCCCCTTACCCTTGTCCCACCCCCAACCTAACTAAATTGAACTAGGAGGTCAGGGATCGTGCTCACCAACCAGGGTTCCTTGACAATTCGAAATCCAGCCAGGTAAGCCGGTTGCAGTTTTGGGGTACGCTCTTTGTGTCCTCTGGGGCCTGCCGTCCCCATGTGGTCCTGGTCTGTGGAATCTGCGAAGGTCCTTCAGTTGGGTGGAGGGCGCGGTTGTGGGTGGTCGATCTTCATGGAGGGCTGTGGTTGCGGCCTTGTTGTCTTCGGTTGAGCCACCGCGTTCCCCTTGCCGTGATGTTGCCTACGGGCCTGCAAACCTCCAGATCTCCTCCTTCCGCTTGGCTCAGCTACCTCTCCCTGCTTAAACTCCGCTTCAACCGCTCCAAAACTGCTCACCCTCCTGTGTCCGCCTCACCTTCATAACTGGTGGCCCAGTTATACTGTTTTTTTTAAATTTCTTATCTCAATCTAAATCAAGGTTAGTTCTTTGTCTGATCTTGGTGGGTTTCTTCAGGTGATTGTTGTCTCGTTGTTTTATAATGGGCTCGCATGATGTTTATTGTTGTCTTCCTGTCCCCGTAACTAGTTTTGAACTGAAAGCCATTGTATATGTGGAGTATTGATGGGTTCACATAATTGCATTGATTGCTGCCTTCCTGCCTTAGTAGTTAGTAGCGATTATTTATGCAAGATTTTGATGGGCTTTAGTTTTGTGTAAGATGAAGTCTTTCTCTGGGTTGATTGTTTAAAAGGGAAGAATGCATATTCTGTCTCCTCTCGTTGTCTGGCTTCAGGCAACAATCCACACTGCACTCAACAAACCCGGGCATGTCCAGTCCCAGACCTTCATGGGCCTAGCCTCCTGTCTGCAGGGTTCTACACTTAACTCAGCAGTTGGGTCCTCTGCCATAAAAGTCCAAAAGTCATATCCTTGTTGATGATATGAAAAATGCGGGAATTTTGAGAACCCTTCAGCCCTCCCTGTGATACTTAAACCTTGCTTCAAGTATCATACTGGAAAAAAAAACAAAATTCCCAACCCTCCATAATCAATCTTCCCCTGTAATTACCTATCTAAGATTTCATGACACATACATTCCCCATTCTTTAAAATGTGGTGTATGTTAACATGCATAGGCAAAATACAGTTATTTACATACATGCAAACATTTAGGGGGTCCAACAACCCACTTGGTGCACATACACCTTTATTAAAAGAAAAACAACACGTAAAAGTCTTTCTTAAAAATAACCAAACACAAAAAAATAACAATCTTTATTCAAGAACACAAAAAAAAATATGAAAGGTTCAAACAGGTGTATCTCTCTCCACTTTATCATAATGCTTCTTCCAAGTCCTTTCGTTTTGGAATTCTAGGATTTTGCTTTTTCCCTTGCACTGAGAGCACAACAGGTACAACACTATAACAAAAACAGAATTACCTGGAAAAACTCAGCAGGTCTGGCAGCATCGGTGGAGAAGAAATCAGTTAACGTTTCGAGCCTTCACGGCCCTTCGGCAGAACTGAAGCAAAGTTAGGAGAGGGGTGAAATATAAGCTGGTTTAAGGTAGGGGGGGAAGGCGGGGGGGGGAAGAGAGAAGTTGAGGGTGTGGTGATTGTGGAGATAAGCAAGCAGTGATAGGAGCAGATAATCAAAAGATGTCACAGACAAAAGGATCAAAGAGGTGTTGAAGGTGGTGATATTTGTCTAAGAAAAGTGCTAATTAAGAATGGAAGACAGGACACTCAAAGTACAGCTCTAGTGGGGGTGGGGTGGAAAAGACTAACAAGGTTTTAGTTTTAGATTAAAAAATAATGGAAATAGGTGGGGAAAGAAGAATCTATATAAATTATTGAAAAAAAGGTGGGGGAGTGGGGGAGAAACGGGGTGGGGATCGGGGGAGGGGGAGTTTAAGATCTAAAGTTGTTGAATTCAATATTCAGCCCGGAAGGCTGTAAAGTGCCTAGTCGGAAGATGAGGTGCTGTTCCTCCAGTTTGCGTTGGGCTTCACTGGACCAATGCAGCAAGCCAAGGACAGACATGTGGGCAAGAGAACAGGGTGGAGTGTTAAAATGGCAAGCGACAGGGAGGTTTGGGTCTTTCTTGCGGACAGACCGCAGGTGTTGTGCAAAACGGTTGCCCAGTTTGCGTTTGGTCTCTCCAATGTAGAGGAGACCGCATTTGGAGCAACGAATGCAGTAGACTAAGTTAGGGGAAATGCAAGTGAAATGCTGCTTCACTTGAAAGGAGTGTTCGGGTCCTTGGACGGTGAGGAGAGAGGAAGTGAAGGGGCAGGTGTTGCATCTTCTGCGTGGGCATGGGGAGGTGCCATAGGTGGGGGTTGAGGAGTGGGGGGTGATGGAGGAGTGGACCAGGGTGTCCCGGAGGGAACGATCCCTACGGAATGCCGTCAGGGGGGTTGAAGGGAAGATGTGTTTGGTGGTGGCATCATGCTGGAGTTGGCAGAAATGGCGGAGGATGATCCTTTGAATGCGGAGGCTGGTGGGGTGATAAGTGAGGACAAGGGGGACCCTATCATGTTTCTGGGAAGGAGGAGAAGGCGCGAGGGAGGATGCGCGGGATATGGGCCGGACACGGTTGAGGGCCCTGTCAACGACCGTGGATGGAAAACCTCGGTTAAGGAAGAAGGAGGACATGTCAGAGGAGCTGTTTTTGAAGGTAGCGTCATCAGAACAGATGCGACGGAGGCGAAGGAACTGAGAGAATGGGATGGAGTCTTTACAGGAAGCAGGGTGTGAGGAGCTGTAGTCGAGGTAGCTGTGGGAGTCGGTAGGCTTGTAATGGATATTGGTGGACAGTCTATCATCAGAAATTGAGACAGAGAGGTCAAGGAAGGGAAGAGAAGTGTCAGAGATGGACCATGTGAAAATGATGGAGGGGTGGAGATTGGAAGCAAAATTAATAAATTTTTCCAGGTCCCGACGAGAGCATGAAGCAGCACCGAAGTAATCATCGATGTACCGGAGAAAGAGTTGTGTAAGGGGGCCGGAGTAGGACTGGAACAAGGAATGTTCCACATTGCCATGGGAATTGCCATTCGCATGGGCCCCAGCTATGCCTGTCTCTTTATGGGGTATGTGGAACATTCCTTGTTGAATTCAACAACTTTAGATCTTAAACTCCCCCTCCCCCCATCCCCACCCCGTTTCTCCCCCCCCCCTTTTTTTTCAATAATTTATATAGATTCTTCTTTCCCCACCTATTTCCATTATTTTTAAATCTAAAACTAAAACCTTGTTAGTCTTTTCCACCCCACCCCCACTAGAGCTGTACTTTGAGTGTCCTGTCTTCCATTCTTCATTAGCACTTTTCTTAGACAAATATCACCACCTTCAACACCTCTTTGATCCTTTTGTCTGTGACATCTTTTGATTATCTGCTCCTATCACTGCTTGCTTATCTCCACAATCACCACACCCTCAACTTCTCTCTTCCCCCCCCGCGCCCCCCACCCCCCCCCCCCACCCACCTTAAACCAGCTTATATTTCACCCCTCTCCTAACTATGCTTCAGTTCTGCCGAAGGGCCGTGAAGGCTCGAAACGTTAACTGATTTCTTCTCCACCGATGCTGCCAGACCTGCTGAGTTTTTCCAGGTAATTCTGTTTTTGTTTTGGATTTCCAGCATCCGCAGTAGCTTTTAGCTTTTTGTTTTTATCTCTAGGTACAACACTATTCCCAGCTGGGAAACCACAAGGATGTGGGAAGCCTTTCTGACCCATGAAGGGTCCTCTATGTTTTCGAAAATGTCCCACCAGGGTGGGACTGTGATACCTTGAATCTCTCCCTCTATCTCGTGTGTTTTCTGTTCCAAAGTATAGAAATACTTTTGTGATAACTCTACAGCTTTTAGTAGTTTAGTAAGATGTTCTGGTAGAGGGGGAATTTCGTAACCGAAATGTGTGACAGAGCTCTGCAGGTTGGTAATGTTTTCCCTAACAGTGAGGTGAACAGTGGAGGGTTCAGGAATGGGGACACTCCATTCTTGAGCCACTTGAACTTCTGCCTCGGGTTTAAAACAAAAACTGCTATCACTTGCCGGACACCGGATGTGCTGTCCAAGCTGGTAGTGGGGCGCACTTCTGGTGACACAATATGTCCCACCCCCTATATATGCTACCTGTGGGGGAACATGGCCTTGTGCCATTACATCCATGGTACAGTTTATAGGCCGAGCACCAGCAGTTTTAACCTGCACTGTGGTTTGGAATAAGCGTTCAAGTGCTGGGAACACAATACTACGTGTGCACCCTGGCTCCAGCACCCAGAGAGGTCTGTACCGGTCGTCATGTGCTCCCACTTTATGACGTAAGGTGGGACCGCTGCGAAACGGACGTGTGCACCCAGACTCTGAATGACTCCAATGTTCTCCACCCTATATACCAGTGCAGGTCAGGCTGTCCCACCCATGACCGGCATCCTCACTACTATACTCATGATGGTGTGGTTGGAGCGCCCACAAACTACTGGGACAGGGTAGGCTTCAGAGGCTAGGCAGAACTGACATGGGCTTAGTGAATTCTCAAATGGGTGGAGGGCTGCGAGGTGCTTCTTGCTGATCCAGGAGGGGACTAAACCTTGCTTTAAATCCTCCAGGTTGCTGCGGCCCTCGCCCAGCAACCATGCCCCGTACAGCACACAAACCTCATTCTGTGCAGCCTGGTCTGATGCATTCCTATCCTCTCGAATGAGTGCATTCACTGTTTTGGCGTGCCTTTCCAACTCAGCAATAATCTCCTTTAAATGGACCGTCATGGCCTGGTCCTCGTGTAGCTCTGAGCCTATCACTGTGTTCTCCTCTGTTAAGATTTTTCGTAATTGTGTTTTTAAACCGTTTATTTGTGTCTGCAATTATATGTCATCCAGACTGTTTATCACAGAGGATCCTGTATTATATACTGTGAAAACATCATTCCAGGTTCCCCTTCTTTGTCTCCCCACATTGCTAAAGTACTCAGTGTGGGTAGTGTACAGTTCTGTTTTGTCTACATTGGCAAAATCGAACTTGTAGAATTTCCTGAACATTTCTCTTAACAGGGCCTGATGTAGCTGTTCTGTCTCCTTGGGGCACCACTCAGGTAAGTGTGCCTCTGTGAGGCTTAGAATCACGGAAGCTACCGTGTAGTATACCCCCTGGTATAGCACCTTTTCGGTCGGCACTAGTACCAGCCCATTCCCTGGTCCCTTGGTGGCGGCAGGGCACTTCTCCATATGTGTCCTTACTGTCGGGGCCGTGGGCAGGGGCTTTTGGGCGCGTGCCACGAGTTCAGTGGCCTTAACTGAGGCTGGAGAGGATGGGGTTATGCAAGTGTATAGGTGGGAATCCCATTCCACCCCCTTTCCCTTGTCCAGCCATGCTGCGGAATAGATAATGGATACGCCCGTGGGGCAGGTCTCCTGCGATCCCCACATGCAGACATAGATTCCCTGTTCCGATTTCCACCACTTGTCCCAGCACACGCTCACCCCCCCATGGTTCCTGGTAATGGTCCGATGGGTGTCGTTCCCCAGTCGCTCCCGGTCAGCTGTACCATCCCCATGTCTCTGCTCAGTTTCCTGAGCCACCACCACCTTCCCAGTGGAATCTGTCCTCTGCAGGTCAGGCACACACGTTTCCCCTCAGTGACCCCCGACCCGTGTGGCCACAACCTGTTTGCTGGGGCAGCGGAGGGAGGCCTTCCTGTAGGTGAACCCGGTCTGACTGGAGTATCGGGTGGAGTTAGATTCCAGCCACCCTGGCCATCTTCCCACATGGGAATAGGTAGTGATCTCCTCCACATTACCTTCGCTGCCTCTCGCAGTCACAACCGGTGCTCTCTCCCCTGTGCACCCAAAAATGTGGGAGTTCTCCACATCACCTCACCTCCCAGCGGCCATTCCTATCAGGGCGAGTAGGAGTATGGCCCCATCCTATCGAAATCCTTTCTGTAGGGAGACATAAGAGCATACAGCCAGGTCCCGAACAGATTCGCTGGCTTAGGTAAAGCATAGTCGAGTCATGCGACTTCGACTCAATACAAACACTCTTAAACAATAATACTTAAACTACCAACCACCTTATTTAAAATTTAACTAAAACACCCAAACTTAACAATCTCAAAATTAAAAAACAGAAGCTATGTACATCCACCGCCCGTCCCCGGGCGGCCAGGTTAATCCCTGTTCGGGCTACAGCACGCTACTCCCTTCGGTGTGGCTGCCCTGTCCTGTACCTTCGGTCCCTCGCAGCCTGCGGCTGCCGGCTGGGGACCTCTGTCCTCAGATCGATCCCTGACTCGAGGGGCTGCCCTTTTAAACTGGGGAGCCGGTGACCACGGTTTCTTTGGCCGTGGTGTTCGTGGAGACCTTCTAGGGACTCTGGCTGGTGGGGGTTTTCTGGCTGGTGAGTCTTCAACCCGAGCCACTGTCCCCTCTTGTGCGGTCTGTGGAATCTCCACTGCCGCTGGCTGGGGATTTCTATCCTCAGGATGTACCTCTTCTAAACCTGTGTCAGGGGCAGGCAACTCTCTGCCTTCAGGTCCCACCTCGTCTGAGTCCCAGATGAGCGGGGGAGTGTCCCAAACGGTGGGTGGGATGGCTCTTCCCTTAAAACAAGCCACTGCACCTGCTTGTGCAGTCTGTGAGTTTGCTTCTGCTGCAGGCTGAGGATTTTTATCCTCAGACCTTGCCCCAACTGGCTGTTCCCATCTCTCGGATTTAAGTAACTTACATTGGTTAATGTGGAACCATTTGGTGTGCCGAGGCAGCTTTATGGCGTATACCATGGGGCTTGCCTTATCTACAATGCTGCAGGGCCCCATGTATAATGGTTCTAGACTGCCTACCCGAGCAAAATTCCTAACCATAACCTGATCCCCTGTCTCCCACTTGTGGTGTGTACGGGGTTCTAGCAGCAGTCGGTTACTCCGATGCTGTTTTCCCATGTTGCTAGCAGCCTGCCAGTGAACCTGTTTAAGGTGTTCAAACAGATTCCTGACGAAGCTGTCCCGGTTCACCTCTCTGAGCTGACCCTCCGTGAGCACCGGGGCTAGCAGATGGGTAGGGGTCTGCATAACCCTACCAGTCATGAGCTCGTGTGGGGAATACCCCGTGCTTCTTGACTGGCTGGCTTGGATCCCCATTAGGACCAACAGTAAGACTTCTATCCACTTTCTAGGTGAGTCCACCGTCTCTTTCCTCGGCCTTTCTTTCAAGCTTCTGTTCATCCTCTCTACAATCCCTGAGGACTGTGGGTTGTGTGCAATGTGCCATTTCCACTCTCTGCCGAGTACCATAAGGGTATTCTGCATGACCTGCCCGGTAAAGTGGCTCCCTTGGTCGGACTCCACGGACTGTGGTAGCCCCCATCGTGAGTACACCTCCCTGACCAGGATCCTGGCTGTACTCAGAGCCGTGGCTGTTCGGCAGGGAAAGGCTTGTACCCACTTTGTGAACACATGCACCAGGACTAGGCAGTACTTATAGCCTCCCTGGGCGGTGGGTAGGGGCCCGATGTAGTCGACCTGGATTGACTGCCATGGTCCCTCTACTCTCCTGATGTGTCCCATAGGTACCTTCCTTTTGTGCGCGCCAGGGTTGTTAGCAGCACACACCAGACAGCTGGCACAGAACTCACGGACATCTTCCCTGAGTCCTGGCCACCATCCTGCCTGTTCCACCCGCTGCCAGGTGGTCTCAGGCCCGGGATGCCCCGCTCCTGGACTCTCATGGGCCAGTTGAAGGAATTCCCTCCTGTGCTGCTGCGGTACTACCCATTACTCTCCCTTAAACAACATGCCTCCCTTTACAGAGAGGGCTGCTGTGCTGTAAGGGCACCCTCTCCCCTTTTCCCTTCTGCCTCTGCACTGAGGACTGCCTTGAGGATGGGGTCTTGGGTTTGGACTGCCTTAAGGTCCAGGGTTAAAGCTACCCCTGCACTCCCCCGTGTCCCATTCCTACCCATGATTGCTGCTATAGGACAGGACCCATATGAGACCCAGAGAATGCCTGTGCAGGCACCCTCCTTAGCTAGCACGTCGGCCTGCCGGTTGCCCTCACTCCAGGGTTCTGCGGAGGAAATGGCTTTCACCTTATGGATGAAAACCTCCCCTTCCTCCCCAACTGCTGCTAAGATTTTCTCCAGCAAGGTTTTCACTGTGAGGGGTCTCCCGTCAGCGGAGGTGTATCCGCGGCGGGACCAGATGGCCAAGTACTCCATACACGAATTGCATGTGTACATGCTGTCCGAGCAAATCGTGTATGGGGTGGGGAGGATCTCGTGGTGTGTAATCATGTACACTACCGCGGACAGTTCAGCCTGCTGAGCGCTCATGGTGCTGGGGAGATTAATTGCTAGGGCAAGGTTTGCCGCTGGGTCATAAACTCCACACCTCGTGAGTCGCTCACCAGCAGATACTGTGCTGGAGCCATCCACATAGATTTCACAGCCTGTGGGGTGTGTCGCGGCCCGTAAACCTATGCCTACTTCCCAAACCCCTTCTATGGAACACTGGTGGGCTGTTCCAGGATATACCAGGTTAGCTGCAAGCTCTGGCTCGCAGAGCCCTTTTACTTTTAGGTCCATCTGTGAGAGAAGCAGGGTCCAGCGAGCAATGCGGGCACTGCTCACTGTCCCATCCTTGATTCTCCCATCCAGGAGCATCTGGGTGGGCATGTGATGGGTGAAGAAGGTGATGGGAGAGGTGCCTGTGAAGATCAGCAATCTTTTCACAGCCCAATGTGTGGCCAAGAGGTGCCTTTCACAATTGGAGTAGCTCTTCTCCACATCTGTGAGTATCCTGGAGGAGTAGACCACCGGTCTCAGCTTGCCATGCCGCTCTTGGAGCAGCACAGCACTCAGGCTGTCCCCGCTGGCTGCTGCCTCCAGGAAGAACTCTTTCCCTCCATCTATGAACCCTAGAGCTGGTGCGGTCTGCAGATCTTTCTTGAGCCTGACAAATGCTGCCTGGCACCCCTCATCCCTAACCCACTCCACTCCCTCATGCAGGAGTCGGAGCAGAGGGGCTGCTGTGGCCGCATAGTCCTCAATGAAGTCTCTGCAGTACCCGGTTAGCCCTAGAAACAATCTCACTCCCGTGACTGTGTTGGGGACTGGTAACTCCTGCTTCCCGTCCAGCTTTATCTATGGCCCTTTCCCCAGCGCGTATTGTCAGGCCCAGGAATTTCACCTCCTGATGGCCGATCTGCGCTTTCTTTGGATTCATTTAAAACCTTCCTGCCCGAGCAGTTCCAGCAGTTCAGCCAGAAGTGGGCCATGCTCCTCTCTCGAATCAGTGAATAGGAGCAGGTCATACATGTATTATACCAGCTGCCCGGTCTGGCTGAAGCCCTTTAAACTGTTTGCCATGCATTGGTGGAAAATGCTGGGGCTATTGTGAAAGCCCTGAGGATACAGTCCCAGGTGTACTGTTGCTCTTTAAAGGTAAAGGCAAACTTGTACTGATCATGTCTCCTTAAAGGGATGGACCAAAACCCGTTGGAGATATCCAGCACCGTGAAAGTGGTCGCGGATGCTGGGATACTTCCTATCAGGTCGGCCGCTACCGTGGGTGCACAGGCTGGGATGTTACTGTTGAGCACCCGATAGTCCACTGTGGCCCTCCAGGAGTTGTCCGGTTTTCTAACCGGCCACAGTGGAGAGTTCACGTGGGTGGCTATCAGTCTCAGGACCCCCTGTTGCACTAAGGAGGACATGGCTGCTTCCATGTCTGGCTCCGCTTCCCTGGGGAAGTTATATTGCTTTTGTGGTCGGGCCATAGGGTCCCCATCTACACTGACCTCAAACCCGTTGACCCTCCCACAGTCGTGTTTGTGTGTGACAAATGTGGCTAGGTGGGCTCGCACAAATGCCTGGAACTCCCTTGGGGTATTACTGACCATGAGTTCGAGGTTATAACCCTCTTTAGGCTTCTTGGTGCACAGGGTCCCTTCCCCTGTTTCCCTGGGATGACTACTACTCCACCTTCCTTTCCTGTTTTTGCCCCCCATAGGCAGTAATTCCTCAAATCCACTAGGATCCTGTGGCCTACAATAAAGTCGGCTCCCAGGGTTCCTTTTCCACCCTCCACTTCCCACTTCATTAGGTTACAGGTCCACTTAGAGCGGAGTGTTCCTAAACGAATGGTCAGTGGGATGGAAAATGAGCCAGCCTGTTCTTTACCTATGAATCCCGACAGACTGTATGGGACCCCGTGAGATAGAGATGAGGTGGTGGGGTTAGCTGAATGGATCACAGTACATGATGCTCCCGTGTCCAACAGATAGGTCCCCTTTACCTCTTCTACCTCCATCTCAATGAGGGGTCTCTTCCATAAGTCGTAGGTAAGGGAACACAGGTAAACAGGCTGCGCTGGCTCTAGTCAGGGTTGTGGGTTAGATGGGGCTGATGGGGTCAGCGCGCCGGTGGTAGCTGCTACCTTCCCTGGGCCAGTCAATAGGGTTCTCATGATGTCCAAAAATGACTCAACCATGGCGGGAGGGATTCCTGTCTCTGCCTTTTGGGCTGAGGTTGAGGAATTCTTTCCCTTGTTATATTTCCAAGGATTCTTACACTCCTTCCTCCAGTGTCCATTCTTCCCACACCCATAACAATTGAACTTTGTGCTGGAAGGGTTATTCCCTTCCTGGTGCCACTCCTTCCTACCCTGGCCGGGTTTCATTTCATGCACTTTCCCTTTAGGTGGGTGTGCATCGGTTCCTTTACCATTACAGTAAGCTATGGTCAATTGTCTGATCGCTGTGAGTTCGGTAGTCAGGGGATTCTTTGGGTCAAACCACATTCTTGCCTTGGCCCTGACCTGTGGCAAGCTGTTTGCCACCAGGTAACGGAGCCAGTGGGCCCGCTGATCCTGGTCGAGGTTAGCCCAGTTAGGTGTCCCACTGCATGCGCTCCTATACACCGGCCACAACCTGTCTGCAAAAGCCTGCGGGGGTTCTCCTACGAGCTGTACTGTTTTTTCCACCCGGGATAAAGGACTTCCCTCATTCATCCTCATGGCCTCAAGAACTTCCTGCTTGAGCTCCACATAATCACACTGTCCCATCTTACATTGGTCAGAGAGGGACTGGAATAGCTTACTCTCCAGGGAGAATAGCAGCATTTTGGCCTGTTCAGCATCATTGCACTCGTTGATGCTTGCTGCTTCTTCCACTTCCCTGAAGTGGACCGAGGGATCCTCATTTGCCGCAAGTTTAGTTAAATGGCTTGCCATGGCCCTAAGCTGTTGGGTGCCGTGGGGAACTACGAACTGGTTTTGGAGGGTCCCTCATCCCCGTTATCAGCGGCCGGGCCAAACCTTTGCTGCCGGGCCAGGCACATCGGCCCCGGTCCTAGCATCTCTTGCTGGCAGTTTTCCTCCTCAGCTTCTGCCCCTAATTCTAACCCCCACCTCCTGCCAGATTTCGCTAAAACTTGGCGCTACAGGTGGTGGTCGTGGGCCTTCCTGCTCCTCAACCGGGTAGTCCCTTGGCACTACCTGTGGTGTCTGAACCGTCCTCCCCAGGTTCCCTGTGAAGTTGACCTGGGCTGCACTAGGGCTTATAAGGCACATATGCCTTTTGCCGTCCTTAGAACAAGGTTCAGACTCTCTATCTGCTTCTGGCAGGGGCCATGGTCTGCACCCTCAAACCCCTGTGTGCTCACTATCTTATAGGCTGCCTGTAACCCTTTTACTTTCTCCTCCTGCTCTCTTACTTGTCTTGTTAGGCGGGCATTCTTTTCCCGCAACCCCACCTTATTGTTCTTGGCCTCGGTGACCTGACACTGTAAATATTCCTGCTGGGTCTTATGCTCCCCCACTAACTGCACCCTTTCCTGGTTCAGAGCCTGCAATGCTAACAGTAACTTCTCCCTTCCCAGGGCCTTTGTTTGGACTTCCAGGGCTGACTCCTGAATCTCAGCTGCCTGTGCGTCAATGAGCTTGTCCAAAAGCTGGATCTGTTTCTTGAAGCACATCAGCCAGACTGCCCTTTCTATGGATTTTTTATGATCCTTCCCTTCTGTCCATTTAGCTGCAGCATCTACCGGGCGCCCAGACTTTAACAGATTAGTGATCCATTTTTTTTCCATATTCACCTTACTGAACACATAATTTGAAATCCTCTCTTCCATTACAGTTCTCTCTTCCAAATCAGTGTCCACTGCATCGCATCCTTTTTGCCAAGGTCCTGTCGCGGTTGCCATTATGTAGGGGGTGGTGGTGTGTGTCAGCTTCACCTCTGACTTCTGAGCGGCCCGAATCACTCCCACTCCCTAGGTTCTAGACCTTGGACTTACTTGGGGGTTGTGACAAAGTGCAGCTGACAACTGGTGCAAGAAAAAAACACTGGGTTTATTGAAGTCACAAATGAACTTATAACATTAGGATTACACTGAGATTATACAGACCAACAAAGTACACTCAGTTAAGAATGGGGAACATGCAGCATAACGAGGGAAAATCACGCTACTAATCCCCTTACCCTTGTCCCACCCCCAACCTAACTAAATTGAACTAGGAGAGGTCAGCGATCGTGCTCACCAACGAGGGTTCCTTGACAGTTCGAAATCCAGCCAGGTAAGCTGGTTGCAGTTTTGGGGTACGCTCTTTGTGTCCTCTGGGGCCTGTTGTCCCCACGTGGTCCTGGTCTGTGGAATCTGCAAAGGTCTTCATTTGGCTGGAGGGCGCGGTTGTGGGTGGTTGATCTTCATGGAGGGCTGCGGTTGCGGCCTTGTTGTCTTTGGTTGAGCCTGCCACCCCGTGCCCCACCCCTTGCCTGCGGGCCTGCAAACCTCCAGATCTCCTCCCTCTGCTTGGCTCAGCTACCTCTCCCTGCTTAAACTCCACTTCAACCACTCCAAAACTGCTCACCCTCCTGTGTCCGCCTCACCTTCATAACTGGTGGCCCAGTTATACTGTTTTTTTGAATTTCTTATCTCAATCCAAATCAAGGTTATTTCTTTGTCTGACCTTGGTGGGTTTCTTCAGGTGATTGTTGTCTCGTTGTTTTATAATGGGCTCGCATGATGTTTATTGTTGTCTTCCTGTCCCCGTAACTAGTCTTGAACTGAAAGCCATTGTATATGTGGAGTATTGATGGGTTCACATAATTGCATTGATTGCTGCCTTCCTGCCTTAGTAGTTAGTAGCGATTATTTATGCAAGATTTTGATGGGCTTTAGTTTCATGTAAGATGAAGTCTTTCTCTGGGTTGATTGTTTTAAAGGGAAGAATGCATATTCTGTCTCCTCTCGTTGTCTGGCTTCAGGCAACAATCCACACTGCACTCAACAAGCCTGGGCATGTCCAGTCCCAGGCCTTCATGGGCCTAGCCTCCTGTCTGCAGGGTTCAACACTTAACTCAGCAGTTGGGTCCTCTGCCATAAAAGTCCAAAAGTCATATCCTTGTTGATGATATGAAAAATGTAGGAATTTTGAGAACCCTTCAGCCCTCCCTGTGATACTTAAACCTTGCTTCAAGTATCATTGCAGCAGTTATACATTCCTTTTTGGTCCAAAAACACAACAGGACAAGTGGCCCAACCATTGCTAACAAAAGAAATTAAGAATAGTATTAGATCCAAAGAGGAGTCATATAAGGTTGCTAGAAAAAGTAGCAAGCCCAAGTTTGGGAGCAGTTTAGCATTCAGCAAAGGAGGACAAAGCAATTGATCAAGAGGGGAAATATAGAGTATGAGTGAAAACTTGCAAAGAACATAAAAGCGGTCTGTAAAAGTTTCTATAAGTATGTAAAAAGAAAATGATTAGTGAAGACAAATGTCAGTCCCTTACAGTCTGCAATGGGAGAATTTATAATGGAGAACAAGGAAATGGCAGAGCAATTAAACAACAACTTTAATTCTGTCTTTACAAAGGAAGACACAAATAACTTCCCACAAATGCTAGGGAACCAAGGGTCTAGTGAGAAGGAGGAATTGAAGGAAATTGATATTTGTAAAAGAATAGTGCTGGAGAAATTACTGGGACTGAAAGCAGATAAATCCCCAGGGCCTGATAATCTACATCCTAGGTTACTAAAGGAGGTGGCCATCGAAGTGGTGGATGCATTGGTTGTCATCTTCCAAAATTCTGTAGATTGTGGAACCGTCCCAGCAGATTGGAGTGTGGCAAATGTAACCCCACTATTTAAAAAAGGAGGGTGGGAGAAAACAGGGAATTACAGACTGGTTAGCCTAACACCAGTAGTAGGGAAAATGCTAGAGTCTATTATAAAGGGTGTGATAACAGGACACTTAGGAAAAATCAACATGGATTTATGAAAGGGAAATCATGTTTGATAAACCTACTGGAGTGTTTTGAGGATGCAACTAATAGAATAGATATGGGAGAACCAGTGGATGTGATGTATTTGGATTTTCAGGAAGCTTTTGATAAAGTCCCACATAAGAGGTTAGTTTGCAAAATTAAAGCACATGGGATTTGGGGTAATATATTGGCATGGATTGAGAATTGGTTAGTAGACAGGAAATACAGAGTAGGAATAAATGGGTCTTTTTCAGAGTGGCAGACAGTGACTAGTAGCATACCGCAGGGATCAGTGCTTGGGCCCCAGCTATTCACAATGTATATCAATGATTTGGGTGAGAGAACCAAATGTAATATTTCCAAGTTTGCTGACGACACAAAACTAGGAATGTGAGTGGCGTGGGGGATGTAAAGAGGCTTCAAGGTGATTTAGTCAGGTTGAGTGAATAGGCAAATACATGGCAGATGCAATATAATGTAGATAAGTGTGAAGTTATCCACTTCAGTAGGAAAAACAGAATGGCAAAGTATTATTTAAATGGTGATAGATTTGGAAATGTTGATGTACAAAGGGACCTGGGTGTCCTTGTAAACCAAATCACTGAAAGCAAGCATGCAGGTGCAGCAAGCAGTTAAGAAGGCAAACGAGATGTTGGCCTTCATTGCAAGAGGATTTGAGTACAGGAGCAAGGATGTCTTACAGCAGCTCTACTGGGCTTTGGTGTGACCACACCTGGAGTAGTGCGTGCAGTTTTGGTCTCTTTACCTAAGAAAGGATATTCTTGCCATAGAGGGAGGGCAGTGAAGGTTCACCAGACTGATTCTTGGCATGGCAGAATTGTCGTATGGGGAGAGATTGGGTCGTCTAGGCCTGGATTCACTGGAGTTTAGATGAATGTGAGGGATCTCATTGAAATGTATAAAATTCTGACAGAGCTGGACAGACTGGATGCAGGGATGATGTTTCCTCAGGCTGGGGGATCTAGAACAGGGGCTCACAGCCTCAGGAAACAGGGTAGACCATTTAGGACTGAGGAGGAGGAGAAATTTCTTCACTCAGAGGATGGTGAACCTGTGCAATTCTCTACCACAGAAGGCTGTGGAGGCCAAGTCATTGAATATATTTAAGAAGGAAATAGATTTCTAGACACTAAAGGTGTCAAGGGGTATGGGGAGAGAGCAGGGCTATGGCATTGAGATAGAGGATCAGCCATGATCATATTGAATAGCTTGAAAGGCCAAATGGCCTACTCTTGCTTAGATAAAAGCAAAATACTGCGGATGCTGGAAATCTGAAATATAAACAGAAAATGCTGGAAAAACTCAGCAAGTCTAGCAGCATCTGTGGAGAGGGAGACTGAGTTAATGTTTTGAGTCCATATGACTTCAGAGCAGCCTACTCCTGCTCCTATTTTCTATGTTTCTAAAGGTAATTCATTCACTGTAAAGTGTTTTAGGAAGGTTCTGAAGATGTATAAGAAGCCACAATGGACACAAATGACATCTGCTTCTTCTGTCACTCAGACACAACGCAAGGCACATGGATGCTTGGAGCTTTTGCAGGCAAGTATGATCACAGAATGGCAGACAGAAGGAAACTGTCACCAAGCAAAGCAGCTGTAGTTCCAGGAACTGCCTTTAGTGAGTGCAATAGTAAGGGCACAGGCAGGGCACAAATTCTAGTAGAGGGTGTTGAATGCCAGGGACTTGGGGAAACACCACAGTGTAAAGAAAGTTCCAGCACAGGAGCCAGGAGAGAGTCTGAATCACTGTCCACAGAAGACACCAAAAGGTAACCCAATTTTCAGCTATCGACATGTAAAATGGGAACGGGAGAAGGTCTGCTTCATGCTTCAAAAAAGAGTCACCAAGCAAATGCCTTCCGTGATGAACAAAATGCATATGGAAGGGCTGACAGCTGTGGAGAAAGGGTCCAGAGGCTCTGGGCTGACAGCCCCGGACCCACTGGATCAGTTCTAGCGCTGAGCCCAAAGTGCTCTTTCACTTCAGAAAACATGTGTAGCGGTGAATGTAACCAGAGCCTCTCACAGCTAACTGGATCCCTCCCCAGGTCTCTCAGATGAATCCTGATTTAACGCCAAATCGATTCACTAAGACTTCACAAACGGGTATCGAAACCTTCTTGAGCATTCAGGAAGCGACACCTTCTGTTATTATAATCTCCCACAGCATCGCCCCTCTCAATAATAGTGAAAACTAAAGCATTACTGGCGAGCAGCTTACCTCCGTGCGCTGTCCTGGAAAGTTGTGGCTGACCGCATGCGCTGCCTGCTTGCGATCCACCCACACACACCAACCGGAATCCCAAACATGGGCAATCTATAATTTGCCAGTAGCAAAGGCAAAGACTTGGACCTGACCCGCAACACAAAAAAAAAGCCGGAAATGATTTTTGCTTTGCAATTTTTTTTTCAATAAGCGTGACTGTATTTGTGGAACTGTTTTGCTGAGTGTTTTTCTTTTGTCAGAAATTACTGTGTCATCCTGCCTTGAATAAAGTGGGGATGTTCGCTGATGATTGCACAATGTTCAGCACCATTCACGTCCCCTCACACACTGAAGCAGTGCAAATGCAGCAAGACCTGGACAACATCCAGGTTTGGGCTGACAAGTGGCAAGTAACATTCACACCACACAAGTGCCAGGCAATAACCATCTCCAACAAGAGAGAATCTAACCATTGCCCCTTGATGTTCAATGGCAATACCATCACTGAATCCCCCACTATCAACATCCTGGGGGTTACCATTGACCAGAAACTGAACTGGACTAGGCATAGCTTTTGATAAGGTCCCGCATGGGAGACTGATAACGAAGGTTAGAGCCCATGGAATCCAAGGCAATTTGGCAAACTGGATCCAGAATTGGCTGAGTGGCAGGAAGCAGAGGGTGATGGTTTTGGGGTGTTTTTGTGATTGGATGCCTGTGTCCAGTGGGGTTCCACAGGAATCGTTGTTGGGTCCCTTGCTGTTTGTGGTATATATAAAGAATTTAGACTTCAATGTAGGAGGGTTGATCAGTAAGTTCGCGGATGACACGAAAATTGTTGGGGTGGTAAATAGTGAGGAGGATAGCCTTAGATTACAGGAGGATATAGATGGGCTGGTCAGATGGGCTGATCAGTGGCAAATGGAATTTAATCTGGATAAGTGTGAGGTGATGCACTTGTGCAGGACAAACAAGGCACGGGAATTGCAGGGGCTGGTGGTGTGTGTCAGCTTCACCTCTGACTTCTGAGTGGTCCGAATTGCTCCCACTCCCTGGGTTCTAGACCTTGGACTTATTTGGGGGTTGTGACAAAGTGCAGCAGGCAGCTGGTTTTGGTGCAAAAAAGAAACACTGGGTTTATTGAAGTCACAAATGAATTTATAACATTAGGATTACACTGAGATTATACAGACCTACAAAGTACACTCAGTTAAGAATGGGGAACACGCAGCATAACAAGGAAAAATCACGCTACTAATCCCCTTACCCTTGTCCCACCCCCAACCTAACTAAATTGAACTAGGAGAGGTCAGGGATCGTGCTCACCAACCAGGGTTCCTTGACAGTTCAAAATCCAGCCAGGTAAGCCGGTTGCAGTTTTGGGGTACGCTGTTTGTGTCCTCTGGGGCCTGCCATCCCCATGTGGTCCTGGTCTGTGGAATCTGCGAAGGTCCTTCAGTTGGGTGGAGGGCGCGGTTGTGGGTGGTCGATCTTTATGGAGGGCTATGGTTGCGGCCTTGTTGTCTTCGGTTGAGCCACCGCGTTCCCCTTGCCGTGATGTTGCCTACGGGCCTGCAAACCTCCAGATCTCCTCCCTCCGCTTGGCTCAGCTACCTCTCCCTGCTTAAACTCCACTTCAACCGCTCCAAAACTGCTCACCCTCCTGTGTCCGCCTCACCTTCATAACTGGTGGCCCAGTTATACTGTTTTTTTTAAATTTCTTATCTCAATCTAAATCAAGGTTAGTTCTTTGTCTGATCTTGGTGGGTTTCTTCAGGTGATTGTTGTCTCGTTGTTTTATAATGGGCTCGCATGATGTTTATTGTTGTCTTCCTGTCCCCGTAACTAGTTTTGAACTGAAAGCCATTGTATATGTGGAGTATTGATGGGTTCACATAATTGCATTGATTGCTGCCTTCCTGCCTTAGTAGTTAGTAGCGATTATTTATGCAAGATTTTGATGGGCTTTAGTTTTGTGTAAGATGAAGTCTTTCTCTGGGTTGATTGTTTAAAAGGGAAGAATGCATATTCTGTCTCCTCTCGTTGTCTGGCTTCAGGCAACAATCCACACTGCACTCAACAAACCCGGGCATGTCCAGTCCCAGACCTTCATGGGCCTAGCCTCCTGTCTGCAGGGTTCTACACTTAACTCAGCAGTTGGGTTCTCTGCCATAAAAGTCCAAAAGTCATATCCTTGTTGATGATATGAAAAATGCGGGAATTTTGAGAACCCTTCAGCCCTCCCTGTGATACTTAAACCTTGCTTCAAGTATCATACTGGAAAAAAAAACAAAATTCCCGACCCTCCATAGTCAATCTTCCCCTGTAATTACCTATCTAAGATTTCATGACACATACATTCCCCATTCTTTAAAATGTGGTGTATGTTAACATGCATAGGCAAAATACAGTTATTTACATACATCCAAACATTTAGGGGGTCCAACAGCCCACTTGGTGCACATACACCTTTATTAAAAGAAAAACAACACATAAAAGTCTTTCTTAAAAATAACCAAACACAAAAAAAAACAATCTTTATTCAAGAACACAAAAAAAAATATGAAAGGTTCAAACAGGTGTATCTCTCTCCACTTTATCATAATGCTTCTTCCAGGTCCTTTCGTTTTGGAATTCTAGGATTTTGCTTTTTCCCTTGCACTGAGAGCACAACAGGTACAACACTATAACAAAAACAGAATTACCTGGAAAAACTCAGCAGGTCTGGCAGCATTGGTGGAGAAGAAATCAGTTAACGTTTCGAGCCTTCACAGCCCTTCGGCAGAACTGAAGCATAGTTAGGAGAGGGGTGAAATATAAGCTGGTTTAAGGTGGGGGGGGGAGGCGGGGGGGGAAGAGAGAAGTTGAGGGTGTGGTGATTGTGGAGATAAGCAAGCAGTGATAGGAGCAGATAATCAAAAGATGTCACAGACAAAAGGATCAAAGAGGCGTTGAAGGTGGTGATATTTGTCTAAGAAAAGTGCTAATTAAGAATGGAAGACAGGACACTCAAAGTACAGCTCTAGTGGGGGTGGGGTGGAAAAGACTAACAAGGTTTTAGTTTTAGATTAAAAAATAATGGAAATAGGTGGGGAAAGAAGAATCTATATAAATTATTGAAAAAAGGGTTGGGGGCAGGGAGAAACGGGGTGGGGATGGGGGGAGGGGGAGTTTAAGATCTAAAGTTGTTGAATTCAATATTCAGCCCGGAAGGCTGTAAAGTGCCTAGTCGGAAGATGAGGTGCTGTTCCTCCAGTTTGCGTTGGGCTTCACTGGAACAATGCAGCAAGCCAAGGACAGACATGTGGGCAAGAGAACAGGGTGGAGTGTTAAAATGGCAAGCGACAGGGAGGTTTGGGTCTTTCTTGCGGACAGACCGCAGGTGTTGTGCAAAACGGTTGCCCAGTTTGCGTTTGGTCTCTCCAATGTAGAGGAGACCGCATTGGGAGCAACGAATGCAGTAGACTAAGTTAGGGGAAATGCAAGTGAAATGCTGCTTCACTTGAAAGGAGTGTTCGGGTCCTTGGACGGTGAGGAGAGAGGAAGTGAAGGGGCAGGTGTTGCATCTTCTGCGTGGGCATGGGGAGGTGCCATAGGTGGGGGTTGAGGAGTGGGGGGTGATGGAGGAGTGGACCAGGGTGTCCCGGAGGGAACGATCCCTACGGAATGCCGTCAGGGGGGGTGAAGGGAAGATGTGTTTGGTGGTGGCATCATGCTGGAGTTGGCGGAAATGGCGGAGGATGATCCTTTGAATGCGGAGGCTGGTGGGGTGATAAGTGAGGACAAGGGGGACCCTATCATGTTTCTGGGAAGGAGGAGAAGGCGCGAGGGAGGATGCGCGGGATATGGGCCGGACACGGTTGAGGGCCCTGTCAACGACCGTGGATGGAAAACCTCGGTTAAGGAAGAAGGAGGACATGTCAGAGGAGCTGTTTTTGAAGGTAGCGTCATCAGAACAGATGCGACGGAGGCGAAGGAACTGAGAGAATGGGATGGAGTCTTTACAGGAAGCAGGGTGTGAGGAGCTGTAGTCGAGGTAGCTGTGGGAGTCGGTAGGCTTGTAATGGATATTGGTGGACAGTCTATCATCAGAAATTGAGACAGAGAGGTCAAGGAAGGGAAGAGAAGTGTCAGAGATGGACCATGTGAAAATGATGGAGGGGTGGAGATTGGAAGCAAAATTAATAAATTTTTCCAGGTCCCGACGAGAGCATGAAGCAGCACCGAAGTAATCATCGATGTACTGGAGAAAGAGTTGTGGGAGGGGGCCGGAGTAGGACTGGAACAAGGAATGTTCCACATTGCCATGGGAATTGCCATTCGCATGGGCCCCAGCTATGCCTGTCTCTTTATGGGGTATGTGGAACATTCCTTGTTGAATTCAACAACTTTAGATCTTAAACTCCCCCTCCCCCCATCCCCACCCCGTTTCTCCCCCCCCCCAACCCTTTTTTCAATAATTTATATAGATTCTTCTTTCCCCACCTATTTCCTTTCTTTTTAAATCTAAAACTAAAACCTTGTTAGTCTTTTCCACCCCACCCCCACTAGAGCTGTACTTTGAGTGTCCTGTCTTCCACTCTTAATTAGCACTTTTCTTAGACAAATATCACCACCTTCAACACCTCTTTGATCCTTTTGTCTGTGACATCTTTTGATTATCTGCTCCTATCACTGCTTGCTTATCTCCACAATCACCACACCCTCAACTTCTCTCTTCCCCCCCCACCCCCCCCCCCCCCACCCCCACCTTAAACCAGCTTATATTTCACCCCTCTCCTAACTATGCTTCAGTTCTGCCGAAGGGCCGTGAAGGCTCGAAACGTTAACTGATTTCTTCTCCACCGATGCTGCCAGACCTGCTGAGTTTTTCCAGGTAATTCTGTTTTTGTTTTGGATTTCCAGCATCCGCAGTAGCTTTTAGCTTTTTGTTTTTATCTCTAGGTACAACACTATTCCCAGCTGGGAAACCACAAGGATGTGGGAAGCCATTCTGACCCATGAAGGGACCTCTATGTTTTCGAAAATGTCCCACCAGGGTGGGACTGTGATACCTTGAATCTCTCCCTCTATCTCGTGTGTTTTCTGTTCCAAAGTATAGAAATACTTTTGTGATAACTCTACAGCTTTTAGTAGTTTAGTAAGATGTTCTGGTAGAGGGGGAATTTCGTAACTGAAATGTGTGACAGAGCTCTGCAGGTTGGTAATGTTTTCCCTAACAGTGAGGTGAACAGTGGAGGGTTCAGGAATGGGGACACTCCATTCTTGAGCCACTTGAACTTCTGCCTCGGGTTTAAAACAAAAACTGCTATCACTTGCCGGACACCGGATGTGCTGTCCAAGCTGGTAGTGGGGCGCACTTCTGGTGACACAATATGTCCCACCCCCTATATATGCTACCTGTGGGGGAACATGGCCTTGTGCCATTACATCCATGGTACAGTTTATAGGCCGTGCACTAGCAGTTTTAACCTGTACTGTGGTTTGGAATAAGCGTTCAAGTGCTGGGAACACAATACTACGTGTGCACCCTGGCTCCAGCACCCAGAGAGGTCTGTACCTGTCATCATGTGCTCCCACTTTATGACGTAAGGTGGGACCGCTGCGAAACGGACGTGTGCACCCAGACTCTGAATGACTCCAATGTTCTCCACCCTATATACCAGTGCAGGTCAGGCTGTCCCACCCATGACCGGCATCCTCACTACTATACCCATGATGGTGTGGTTGGAGCGCCCACAAACTACTGGGACAGGGTAGGTTTCAGAGGCTAGGCGGAACTGACACGGGCTTAGTGAATTCTCAAATGGGTGGAGGGCTGCGAGGTGCTTCTTGCTGATCCAGGAGGGGACTAAACCTTGCTTTAAATCCTCCAAGTTGCTGCGGCCCTCGCCCAGCAACCATGCCCCGTACAGCACACACACCTCATTCTGTGCAGCCTGGTCTGATGCATTCCTATCCTCTCGAATGAGTGCATTCACTGTTTTGGCGTGCCTTTCCAACTCAGCAATAATCTCCTTTAAATGGACCGTCATGGCCTGGTCCTCGTGTAGCTCTAAGCCTATCACTGTGTTCTCCTCTGTTAAGATTTTTCGTAATTGTGTTTTTAAACCGTTTATTTGTGTCTGCAATTATATGTCATCCAGACTGTTTATCACAGCGGATCCTGTATTATATACTGTGAAAACATCATTCCAGGTTCCCCTTCTTTGTCTCCCCGCATTGCTAAAGTACTCAGTGTGGGTAGTGTACAGTTCTGTTTTGTCTATATTGGCAAAATCGAACTTGTAGAATTCCCTGAACATTTCTCATAACAGGGCCTGGTATAGCTGTTCTGTCTCCTTGGGGCACCACTCAGGTAAGTGTACCTCTGTGAGGTTTAGAATCACGGAAGCTACCGCATAGTGTACCCCCTGGTATAGCACCTTTTCGGTCGGCACTAGTACCAGCCCATTCCCTGATCCCTTGGCAGTGGCAGGGCTCTTCTCCATATGTGTCCTTACTGTCGGGGCCGTGGGCAGGGGCTTTTGGGCGCGTGCCACGAGTTCAGTGGCCTTAACTGAGGCTGGAGAGGATGGGGTTATGCAAGTGTATAGGTGGGAATCCCATTCCACCCCCTTCCCCTTGTCCAGCCATGCTGCAGAAAAGATAACGGATACGCCCGTGGGGCAGGTCTTCTGCGATCCCCACATGCAGACATAGATTCCCTGTTCCGATTTCCACCACTTGTCCCAGCACACGTTCACCCCACCATGGTTCCTGGTAATGGTCCGATGGGTGTCGTTCCCCAGTCGCTCCCGGTCAGCTGTACCGTCCCCATGTCTCTGCTCAGTTTCCTGAGCCACCACCACCTTCCCAGTGGAATCTGTCCTCTGCAGGTCAGGCACAAGCGTTTCCCCTCAGTGACCCCGACCCGTGTGGCCACAACCTGTTTGCTGGGGCAGCGGAAGGAGGCCTTCCCGTAGGTGAACCTGGTCTGACTGGAGTATCGGGTGGAGTTAGATCCCAGCCACCCTGGCCATCTTCCCACATGGGAATAGGTAGTGATCTCCTCCACATTACCTTCGCTGCCTCTCGCAGTCACAACCGGTGCTCTCTCCCCTGTGCACCCAAAAATGTGGGAGTTCTCCACATCACCTCACCTCCCAGCGGCCATTCCTATCAGGGCGAGTAGGAGTATGGCCCCATCCTATCGAAATCCTTTCTGTAGGGAGACATAAGAGCATACAGCCAGGTCCCGAACAGATTCGCTGGCTTAGGTAAAGCATAGTCGAGTCTTGCGACCTCGACTCAATACAAACACTCTTAAACAATAATACTTAAACTACCAACCACCTTATTTAAAATTTAACTAAAACACCCAAACTTAACAATCTCAAAATTAAAAAACAGAAGCTATGTACATCCACCGCCCGTCCCCGGGCGGCCAGGTTAATCCCTGTTCGGGCTACAGCACACTACTCCCTTCGGTGTGGCTGCCCTGTCCTGTACCTTCGGTCCCTCGCAGACTGCGGCTGTCGGCTGGGGACCTCTGTCCTCAGATTGATCCCTGACTCGAGGGGCTGCCCTTTTAAACTGGGGAGCCGGTGACCATGGTTTCTTTGGCCGTGGTGTTCGTGGAGACCTTCTAGGGACTCTGGCTGGTGGGGGTTTTCTGGCTGGTGAGTCTTCAACCCGAGCCACTGTCCCCTCTTGTGCGGTCTGTGGATTCTCCACTGCCGCTGGCTGGGGATTTCTATCCTCAGGATGTACCTCTTCTAAACCTGTGTCAGGGGCAGGCAACTCTCTGCCTTCAGGTCCCACCTCGTCTGAGTCCCAGATGAGCGGGGGAGTGTCCCAAACGGTGGGTGGGATGGCTCTTCCCTTAAAACAAGCCACTGCACCTGTTTGTGCAGTCTGTGAGTTTGCTTCTGCTGCAGGCTGAGGATTTTTATCCTCAGACCTTGCCCCAACTGGCTGTTCCCATCTCTCGGATTTAAGTAACTTACATTGGTTAATGTGGAACCATTTGGTGTGCCGAGGCAGCTTTATGGCGTATACCATGGGGCTTGCCTTATCTACAATGCTGCAGGGCCCCATGTATAATGGTTCTAGACTGCCTACCCGAGCAAAATTCCTAACCATAACCTGATCCCCTGTCTCCCACTTGTGGTGTGTATGGGGTTCTAGCAGCAGTCGGTTACTCCGATGCTGTTTTCCCATGTTGCTAGCAGCCTGCCAGTGAACCTGTTTAAGGTGTTCAAACAGATTCCTGACGAAGCTGTCCCGGTTCACCTCTCTGAGCTGACCCTCCGTGAGCACCGGGGCTAGCAGATGGGTAGGGGTCTGCATAACCCTACCAGTCATGAGCTCGTGTGGGGAATACCCCGTGCTTTTTGACTGGCTGGCTTGGATCCCCATTAGGACCAACAGTAAGACTTCTATCCACTTTCTAGGTGAGTCCACCGTCTCTTTCCTCGGCCTTTCTTTCAAGCTTCTGTTCATCCTCTCTACAATCCCTGAGGACTGTGGGTTGTGTGCAATGTGCCATTTCCACTCTCTGCCGAGTACCATAAGGGTATTCTGCATGACCTGCCCGGTAAAGTGGCTCCCTTGGTCGGACTCCACGGACTGTGGTAGCCCCCATCGTGAGTACACCTCCCTGACCAGGATCCTGGCTGTACTCAGAGCCGTGGCTGTTCGGCAGGGAAAGGCTTGTACCCACTTTGTGAACACATGCACCAGGACTAGGCAGTACTTATAGCCTCCCTGGGCGGTGGGTAGGGGCCCGATGTAGTCGACCTGGATTGACTGCCATGGTCCCTCTACTCTCCTGATGTGTCCCATAGGTACCTTCCTTTTGTGCGCGCCAGGGTTGTTAGCAGCACACACCAGACAGCTGGCACAGAACTCACGGACATCTTCCCTGAGTCCTGGCCACCATCCTGCCTGTTCCACCCGCTGCCAGGTGGTCTCAGGCCCGGGATGCCCCGCTCCTGGACTCTCATGGACCAGTTGAAGGAATTCCCTCCTGTGCTGCTGCGGTACTACCCATTACTCTCCCTTAAACAACATGCCTCCCTTTACAGAGAGGGCTGCTGTGCTGTAAGGGCACCATCTCCCCTTTTCCCTTCTGCCTCTGCACTGAGGACTGCCTTGAGGATGGGGTCTTGGGTTTGGACTGCCTTAAGGTCCAGGGTTAAAGCTACCCCTGCACTCCCCCGTGTCCCATTCCTACCCATGATTGCTGCTATAGGACAGGACCCATATGAGACCCAGAGAATGCCTGTGCAGGCACCCTCCTTAGCTAGCACGTCGGCCTGCCGGTTGCCCTCACTCCAGGGTTCTGCGGAGGAAATGGCTTTCACCTTATGGATGAAAACCTCCCCTTCCTCCCCAACTGCTGCTAAGATTTTCTCCAGCAAGGTTTTCACTGTGAGGGGTCTCCCGTCAGCGGAGGTGTATCCGCGGCGGGACCAGATGGCCAAGTACTCCATACACGAATTGCATGTGTACATGCTGTCCGAGCAAATCATGTATGGGGTGGGGAGGATCTTGTGGTGTGTAATCATGTACACTACCGCGGACAGTTCAGCCTGCTGAGCGCTCATGGTGCTGGGGAGATTAATTGCTAGGGCAAGGTTTGCCGCTGGGTCATAAACTCCACACCTCGTGAGTCGCTCACCAGCAGATACTGTGCTGGAGCCATCCACATAGATTTCAAAGCCTGTGGGGTGTGTCGCGGCCCATAAACCTATGCCTACTTCCCAAACCCCTTCTATGGAACACTGGTGGGCTGTTCCAGGATATACCAGGTTAGCTGCAAGCTCTGGCTCGCAGAGCCCTTTTACTTTTAGGTCCATCTGTGAGAGAAGCAGGGTCCAGCGAGCAATGCGGGCACTGCTCACTGTCCCATCCTTGATTCTCCCATCCAGGAGCATCTGGGTGGGCATGTGATGGGTGAAGAAGGTGATGGGAGAGGTGCCTGTGAAGATCAGCAATCTTTTCACAGCCCAATGTGTGGCCAAGAGGTGCCTTTCACAATTGGAGTAGCTCTTCTCCACATCTGTGAGTATCCTGGAGGAGTAGACCACCGGTCTCAGCTTGCCATGCCGCTCTTGGAGCAACACAGCACTCAGGCTGTCCCCGCTGGCTGCTGCCTCCAGGAAGAACTCTTTCCCTCCATCTATGAACCCTAGAGCTGGTGCGGTCTGCAGATCTTTCTTGAGCCTGACAAATGCTGCCTGGCACCCCTCATCCCTAACCCACTCCACTCCCTCATGCAGGAGTCGGAGCAGAGGGGCTGCTGTGGCCGCATAGTCCTCAATGAAGTCTCTACAGTACCCGGTTAGCCCTAGAAACAATCTCACTCCCGTGACTGTGTTGGGGACTGGTAACTCCTGCTTCCCGTCCAGCTTTATCTATGGCCCTTTCCCCAGCGCGTATTGTCAGGCCCAGGAATTTCACCTCCTGATGGCCGATCTGCGCTTTCTTTGGATTCATTTAAAACCTTCCTGCCCGAGCAGTTCCAGCAGTTCAGCCAGAAGTGGGCCATGCTCCTCTCTCGAATCAGTGAATAGGAGCAGGTCATTCATGTATTATACCAGCTGCCCGGTCTGGCTGAAGCCCTTTAAACTGTTTGCCATGCATTGGTGGAAAATGCTGGGGCTATTGTGAAAGCCCTGAGGATACAGTCCCAGGTGTACTGTTGCTCTTTAAAGGTAAAGGCAAACTTGTACTGATCATGTCTCCTTAAAGGGATGGACCAAAACCCGTTGGAGATATCCAGCACCGTGAAAGTGGTCGCGGATGCTGGGATACTTCCTATCAGGTCGGCCGCTACCGTGGGTGCACAGGCTGGGATGTTACTGTTGAGCACCCGATAGTCCACTGTGGCCCTCCAGGAGTTGTCCGGTTTTCTAACCGGCCACAGTGGAGAGTTCACGTGGGTGGCTATCAGTCTCAGGACCCCCTGTTGCACTAAGGAGGACATGGCTGCTTCCATGTCTGGCTCCGCTTCCCTGGGGAAGTTATATTGCTTTTGTGGTCGGGCCATAGGGTCCCCATCTACACTGACCTCAAACCCGTTGACCCTCCCACAGTCGTGTTTGTGTGTGACAAATGTGGCTAGGTGGGCTCGCACAAATGCCTGGAACTCCCTTGGGGTATTACTGACCATGGGTTCGAGGTTATAACCCTCTTTAGGCTTCATGGTGCACAGGGTCCCTTCCCCTGTTTCCCTGGGATGACTACTACTCCACCTTCCTTTCCTGTTTTTGCCCCCCATAGGCAGTGATTCCTCAAATCCACTAGGATCCTGTGGCCTACAATAAAGTCGGCTCCCAGGGTTCCTTTTCCACCCTCCACTTCCCACTTCATTAGGTTACAGGTCCACTTAGAGCGGAGTGTTCCTAAACGAATGGTCAGTGGGATGGAAAATGAGCCAGCCTGTTCTTTACCTATGAATCCCGACAGACTGTATGGGACCCTGTGAGATAGAGATGAGGTGGTGGGGTTAGCTGAATGGATCACAGTACATGATGCTCCCGTGTCCAACAGATAGGTCCCCTTTACCTCTTCTACCTCCATCTCAATGAGGGGTCTCTTCCATAAGTCGTAGGTAAGGGAACACAGGTAAACAGGCTGCGCTGGCTCTAGTCAGGGTTGTGGGTTAGATGGGGCTGATGGGGTCAGCGCGCCGGTGGTAGCTGCTACCTTCCCTGGGCCAGTCAATAGGGTTCTCATGATGTCCAAAAATGACTCGACCATGGCGGGAGGGATTCCTGTCTCTGCCTTTTGGGCTGAGGTTGAGGAATTCTTTCCCTTGTTATATTTCCAAGGATTCTTACACTCCTTCCTCCAGTGTCCATTCTTCCCACACCCATAACAATTGAACTTTGTGCTGGAAGGGTTATTCCCTTCCTGGTGCCACTCCTTCCTACCCTGGCCGGGTTTCATTTCATGCACTTTCCCTTTAGGTGGGTGTGCATCGGTTCCTTTACCATTACAGTAAGCTATGGTCAATTGTCTGATCGCTGTGAGTTCGGTAGTCAGGGGATTCTTTGGGTCAAACCACATTCTTGCCTTGGCCCTGACCTGTGGCAAGCTGTTTGCCACCAGGTAACGGAGCCAGTGGGCCCGCTGATCCTGGTCGAGGTTAGCCCAGTTAGGTGTCCCACTGCATGCGCTCCTATACACCGGCCACAACCTGTCTGCAAAAGCCTGCGGGGGTTCTCCTACGAGCTGTACTGTTTTTTCCGCCCGGGATAAAGGACTTCCCTCATTCATCCTCATGGCCTCAAGAACTTCCTCCTTGAGCTCCACATAATCACACTGTCCCATCTTACATTGGTCAGAGAGGGACTGGAAGAGCTTACTCTCCAGGGAGAATAGCAGCATTTTGGCCTGTTCAGCATCATTGCACTCGTTGATGCTTGCTGCTTCTTCCACTTCCCTGAAGTGGACCGAGGGATCCTCATTTGCCGCAAGTTTAGTTAAATGGCTTGCCATGGCCCTAAGCTGTTGGGTGCCGTGGGGAACTACGAACTGGTTTTGGAGGGTCCCTCATCCCCGTTATCAGCGGCCGGGCCAAACCTTTGCTGCCGGGCCAGGCACATCGGCCCCGGTCCTAGCATCTCTTGCTGGCAGTTTTCCTCCTCAGCTTCTGCCCCTAATTCTAACCCCCACCTCCTGCCAGATTTCGCTAAAGCTTGGCGCTACAGGTGGTGGTCGTGGGCCTTCCTGCTCCTCAACCGCGTAGTCCCTTGGCACTACCTGTGGTGTCTGAACCGTCCTCCCCAGGTTCCCTGTGAAGTTGACCTGGGCTGCACTAGGGCTTATAAGGCACACATGCCTTTTGCCGTCCTTAGAACAAGGTTCAGACTCTCTATCTGCTTCTGGCAGGGGCCATGGTCTGCACCCTCAAACCCCTGTGTGCTCACTATCTTATAGGCTGCCTGTAACCCTTTTACTTTCTCCTCCTGCTCTCTTACTTGTCTTGCTAGGCGGGCATTCTTTTCCCGCAACCCCACCTTATTGTTCTTGGCCTCGGTGACCTGACACTGTAAATATTCCTGCTGGGTCTTATGCTCCCCCACTAACTGCACCCTTTCCTGGTTCAGAGCCTGCAATGCTAACAGTAACTTCTCCCTTCCCAGGGCCTTTGTTTGGACTTCCAGGGCTGACTCCCGAGTCTCAGCTGCCTGTGCGTCAATGAGCTTGTCCAAAAGCTGGATCTGTTTCTTGAAGCACATCAGCCAGACTGCCCTTTCTATGGATTTTTTATGATCCTTCCCTTCTGTCCATTTAGCTGCAGCATCTACCGGGCGCCCAGACTTTAACAGATTAGTGATCCATTTTTTTTCCATATTCACCTTACTGAACACATAATTTGAAATCCTCTCTTCCATTACAGTTCGCTCTTCCAAATCAGTGTCCACTGCATCGCATCCTTTTTGCCAAGGTCCTGTCGCGGTTGCCATTATGTAGGGGGTGGTGGTGTGTGTCAGCTTCACCTCTGACTTCTGAGCGGCCCGAATCACTCCCACTCCCTGGGTTCTAGACCTTGGACTTATTTGGGGGTTGTGACAAAGTGCAGCTGACAACTGGTGCAAGAAAAAAACACTGGGTTTATTGAAGTCGCAAATGAACTTATAACATTAGGATTACACTGAGATTATACAAACCTACAAAGTACACTCAGTTAAGAATGGGGAACACGCAGCATAACGAGGGAAAATCACGCTACTAATCCCCTTACCCTTGTCCCACCCCCAACCTAACTAAATTGATCTAGGAGAGGTCAGGGATCATGCTCACCAACCAGGGTTCCTTGACAGTTCGAAATCCAGCCAGGTAAGCCAGTTGCAGTTTTGGGGTACGCTCTTTGTGTCCTCTGGGGCCTGTTGTCCCCACGTGGTCCTGGTCTGTGGAATCTGCAAAGGTTCTTCAGTTGGGTGGAGGGCGCGGTTGTGGGTGATTGATCTTCATGGAGGGCTGCGGTTGCGGCCTTGTTGTCTTTGGTTGAGCCTGCCACCCTGTGCCCCTCACTGTGATGTTGCCTGCGGGCCTGCAAACCTCCAGATCTCCTCCCTCTGCTTGGCTCAGCTCTCCCTGCTTAAACTCCACTTCAACCGCTCCAAAACTGCTCACCCTCCTGTGTCCGCCTCACCTTCATAACTGGTGGCCCAGTTATACTGTTTTTTTGAATTTCTTATCTCAATCCAAATCAAGGTTATTTCTTTGTCTGATCTTGGTGGGTTTCTTCAGGTGATTGTTGTCTCGTTGTTTTATAATGGGCTCGCATGATGTTTATTGTTGTCTTCCTGTCCCCGTAACTAGTCTTGAACTGAAAGCCATTGTATATGTGGAGTATTGATGGGTTCACATAATTGCATTGATTGCTGCCTTCCTGCCTTAGTAGTTAGTAGCGATTATTTATGCAAGATTTTGATGGGCTTTAGTTTCATGTAAGATGAAGTCTTTCTCTGGGTTGATTGTTTTAAAGGGAAGAATGCATATTCTGTCTCCTCTCGTTGTCTGGCTTCAGGCAACAATCCACACTGCACTCAACAAACCCGGGAATGTCCAGTCCCTGGCCTTCATGGGCCTAGCCTCCTGTCTGCAGGGTTCTACACTTAACTCAGCAGTTGGGTCCTCTGCCATAAAAGTCCAAAAGTCATATCCTTGTTGATGATATGAAAAATGTGGGAATTTTGAGAACCCTTCAAATACATGATGAATGGTAGGACACTGGGAAGTACCAAGGATCAGAGGGACCTTCGTGTGCGTGTCTACCAGTCCCTTTAAGGTAGCCGGACAGGTAGATAAGGTGGTTAAGAAGACATATGGGATAATTGCCTTTATTCGCCGAGGCATAGAATATAACAGCAGGGAGGTTATGCTGGAACTGTATAAAACGCTGGTTAGGCCACAGCTAGATTATTGTGTGCAATTCTGGAATCCGCATTATAGAAAGGATGTGATTGCACTCGAGGGAGTGCAGAGGAGATTTACCAGGATGTTGCCTGGGCTGGAGAGTTTTAGTTATGAGGAGGGATTGGATAGACTGGGGTTATTTTCCCTGGAGTAGAGGAGATTGAGGGGGGACATGATTGAGGTGTATTAAATTTTGAGGGGCATAGATAGGGTATACAGGAAGGAACTTTTCCCCATGGTGGAGGGATCAATAACCAGGGGGCATAGATTTAAGGTAGGGGGCAGGAGGTTTAGAGGGGATGTGAGGAAGAATTTTTTCATCCAGAGGTTCGTGGGAATCTGGAACTCACTGCCTGAAAGGGTGATCGAGGCAGATACCCTCATAACATTTAAGAAGTATGTGGATGTGCACTTGCGATGCCATGGTATACAAGGCTATGGTCCTAGTGCTGGAAAATGGGATTAGAATAGTTAGGTACTTCTTTGTCTGGCGCAGACTCGATGGGCCGAAGGGCCTTCTTCTGTGCTGTAGACCTCTATGACTCTATATAAATACCGTGGCTACAAGAGCAGCTCAGAGGCTAGGAATCCTGCAGCGAATAACTCATCTCCTGACTCCCCAAAGCCTGTCCACCATCTACAAGGCACAAGTCAGAAGTGTCATGAAATATCCTCCACTTGCCTGGATGAGTGCAGCTCCAATGACACTGAAGAAGCTTGACACTGTCCAGAACAAAGCAGCCTGCTTGATTATCACCACATCCACAAACATTCACTCCCTCCACCACCAACGCACATTGGCGGCAGTGTGTACCATCTACAAGATGCACTGCAGAAACTCATCAAGGCTCCTTCGACAGCACCTTCCAAACCCACGACCACTACCACCTAGAAGGACAAGGGCAGCCAATAGATGGGAATACCACCACCTGTAAATTCCCCTCTAAGTCACTTAACATCCTGACTTGGAAATATATCACTGTTCATTCACTGTCACTGGGTCAAAATCCTGGAACTCCCTTCCTACCAGCACTGTGGATGTACCTACACCACATGGACTGCAGCAGTTCAAGAAGGCAGATCACCATCACCTTCTCAAGGGTAACTAGGGATGGGCATTAAAAGCTAACCCAGCCAGCGACACCCACATCCCATGAACGAATAAACAAAAACCCTCACAATAATGGCGGAGAAGTCGGTGACCTGTACACACAAAGTCTGCAATAGGTATGGAGGCACTAATGACAGTGCTTCTGGCTCTGCAGCAGGAGCAGAGGTTATGGAGAGGGCAAGCTCTGCCCCATACCCTCTGCCAAGTCAGAGTCGGTCTCTTCCATGTTCCTTGACTGTGATGGGAGCAGGTCAGCCAATGCACACAGTATCTTGGTGTGTATGCCCATTCAATGTTCTCCTCAATGCCATTCCATCAAGCTCCTCATCTGAATTATCTGCAGCAGTGCTTGTGTGCGATCTTGCAATGGAGTGAGCTGGCACGCAAACCACCT